>NC_045676.1:33306049-33906049 GCF_003331165.1 Xiphophorus hellerii
TTTTGTTATATTTTTTGGTCCTCCCCATCTTCATTACCTCTTGTGATTTCTACATTCTCATTAATTTCACTGGAGCGCGGTAGTCATGAAGGAGGTAGGTAGTCATCATTGAAAAGGCTTAATGAAATTCCTCATAACTGTCTTGGCTGAACGGAGCTACAGCAGTTGGCCCACTAGACGTCTTTTACCCAGAATGCATTTGGCGTCAATAACTTATGCGACATTTGTGTGACAATATTTAATTAAAATTTCTAAAAACTAAACTGCCTACCGTATTACTACTGTATTGTTTTTACATGTAAAATAAATATCTCTCAAATAAAATTGATTGCTACAGCTAATCATGGATCTTTTTAAGGTGTGCTGATTGGAGCCCAGCACTGGACGATCAATGTCATGTTGGATGTGTTCCACTTGTAATATTTACCTGTGTTTTTATGATGTACAGAAGTTTGAACTGCCAAAAGTGCTATACAAATAAACTTGATTGATTGATTAAATGATTGAAGCTGAATATTAAAGCCAGGCTGTGTCTGTAGTTTGGCTAGGTTTAGGGATCAGTGGACAAAAAGTGACATCGTATGTATGGTTGGGGTTAAGGAATTGATGATGGAATATTAGAATTTGGTGCTGGGTTGCTGTCAGCATTAATATGTTATTGTTTTTCATAGTATAATTGTGTGAATAAATGAAAAGAAAAGGAGCTTTGTAGGGCTGCACAGTGGCGCAGTTGGTAGCACTGTTGCCTTGCATCAAGAAGGTCCTGGGTTCGATTCCCGGCCGGGGTCTTTCTGCATGTTCTCCCTGTGCATGCGTGGGTTCTCTCCGGGTACTCCGACTTCCTCCCACAGTCCAAAAACATGACTGCCAGGTTAAGTGGTCTCTCTAAATTCTTCCTAGGTGTGAGTGTGTGTGTGTGTGCATGGTTGTTTGTCCTGTATGTCTCTGTGTTGCGACAGACTGGACAGGTGTCCAGTGTGTACCCTGCCTCTTGCCCGGAATGTAGCTGGAGATAGGCACCAGCATCCCGACCCCTTAAGGGACAAAGGGGTCGGACAAAGAAAATGAATGGATGGAGGAGCTTTGTGATTCATGAGGCTTCTTTCATTCTGTTTTGGTAATATACAACACCTCCAGACTGAAGTAAGCATCTCAATAAGCTGCTCCACACATTATGATTGCAGTGAAAATGTAAAAGAAGTTTAAGTTTTGTCTGATGAAACCTCTGTCCATTTGGCTCCAGGATTGAGTCTGTGCACCTTTGTGTATCGGAAAAGATTAAACTAGTCACATGCATGTGCAATATGCAATATGTCTTGCTTGATCAATAGTCAAGCTAGGCATCAATAATGAATTCTTTTATAAAAATAGTCACCCTTAAACACATGTACGCACCCCCATACACACACATATGTCCGCTATGCATAACTGCAAACACAAATGCATGCCTGCACCAACCATTTATACTCAAGTTCTCTCTTAAACAAAACTGCTCTTCATTAAAGAACTCCTAACCTCTCCACACAGAGATAAAGGGTAATTACGTGGCTATCGCCTATTCAAACGTCTCATTTTTCTGAGTGCAGGGACCGCAGATAAGGTTGCTTAATTAACTTAAGTGTTTCTGTTCCATCACCTCTCGTATAGTCGCCCTCTAACTGCTGATGGGAGAGCAGAGGAGGGCTCCATTATGCAGCCTTATTCAATCATTGCCATTGTCTCATCTACTCAGTTTCACAGTGGAAGTTTATTCATGAAATACTTTTGGAGTAGATCAAGGGAAAAGAGGGTTATAAATTGAAATAGTGTTAGAAACAGTGTTTGGGAAGGTATGTCCTCAAAAATTTGTCTGAGTTTGATTGATGGTCTTCTTGGTCTTGGACAGTCTTGTCTTGGTCTCAGAAGAACCAATTTTGATTCCATCAGTTGCTTTTGTTCAGAATTTTAAAATATTTTTTACTGATTTTACTGAAACATGTCTTGTTTCAATAACAAGACATGTATGACAAGACAACATACAACACATGTATGTTGTGTCTTCCATGAGTCAGTACGTAACATAAAGCGGGGCCTCAGCCAGGATCTTTTTCTTCTGACATATTGTGTTAGTTCTCTGCTTTGTGACTAATTTCTGTTTGGTTTCTGCCAATTGAATATGGAATCCGGCCCGGGATTTGATCACCCCGGGTTGCCGCCGCTGAGGAGGGTGTATGGTGTTGTCCACGGCCGAAACACCCGTTGATCCAGCGGTACACCACTGACGAGCGGATTCTAAAATTTAGATACTTAGCTACGTTTTAACGTCGGTGCGGTACCGCCGAACCGCTGTTAAAAACGCTATTAAAATATTGAGAAAATAGGATAATTGTAAATATCTCTCTCAAAAAATTAAACTAAAAACAATTAAAATAATTTAAGTCTTTTTCGGAGAATAATAAGGATTAGTTAATCCAACTGCTGACTCTAAACCTAATTAATTAATCGGAAAAGGAAAAACTCACCATATCCTTAAACTACATAATCTACCTGATTAATTGGTATTTTTAACTTTATTATGACCTTGACCCCAAAACATAACCAGCTAAACTTGGAAACTCATCATAACCTTTGATTCTAAACCTAACCAATTAAATTAAGTCTTAAAATTCGCTTTAACGGTTGACTCTAAACCTAAGTAATTGGGATTTTGAACCTAACCATACCCTTTGACTCTAAACCTAACCAATTAAATTAAACCTTAAAATTCGCGTTAACGGTTGACTCTAAACCTAATTAAGTGGGATTTTGAACCTCACCATGCCCTTTGACTCTAAACCTAACCAATTGAATTGGGTCTTAAAATTCGCTTTAACGGTTGACTCTAAAACCTAATTAAGTGGGATTTTGGACCTCACCATACCCTTTGACTCTAAACCTAACCAATTAACGGGTAGGTTTGAAGCTCATTATGACCCTTGACCTTAAAACACAACCAATTAATTTGGAAACTTATTATAACTTTTATTCTAAACCTAACCAATTAAAGTTGGCCCTGAACCGTATTAAAATTGTGGACTCTAAACCCAATTTTTTAGTTTTACTTTTAACTTCACTTTAACTTTTATCTTTTATCTTTTATTTAGTTACTTATCAAAAAAATTTTCCCTATGCAGTACATGACAATACACGCATAGTTTAGTTGGGCTGGTCCCACTAAACAGGCATCCACTTTGCACTTACACAGCACATCACAGATCAGGTTACTTGTTAACAATTGCACATAACACCTATAAGACAGGGTCCAGTCATCCCGGCTAGCTGTATGATCTCGAGTGAGAGCGCACTACCTTGGATGAACCAAGATGACCGTAGGCCGGTTTATGGGCGTAAGAGAGCGGTTCAAACAAGGATCAAACAAAAACCTATATCCTAACCCTAACCCTTACCCTAACCCTAACCCTAACCCTACCCTAACCCTAACCCTACCCTAGATTCTTCACTTACCCTAACCTCACACAAGATTCTTCACTTAACCTAACCTCACACAAGATTCTTCACTTAACCTAACCTCACAGGAGTCAGAACGTATCACAAAAACCTCTCCCAGGACCACTCTCCAAGCACTCGGGAGACTCCAAAACGCACTCTGGTAAGGGTCCCACAAGTACCCCAAACTACCACACTTAGAGCTATTTTACCCGTTTTCACACATCCACCAACCCTGTCATGTCACACATCCCCGCACTCAGGGCGACTCCCTGAGCACGGAGAACCGACTCCCACCTCGATCCGACGCTCCTATCCAAACTTGAAAAATGAATGGCAGTCTATGGCAGCTATAACAACGGAAGGGGCCAGGGACACCAAACTCGGTGGACACCTGGAGGGGGTCGACACATGTATACACACCAGGTTTGGTGACATGTCATCCTATGGTTCGGAAGTTATGGAGCTTGATCACTTTTTTTTTTGTATGGGTGTCTATGGCAGCTATGTCAACGGAAGGAGCCACGACCACCAAACTTACAGGGTACGTGGACATGTTCCCAAGGACTCTCCACGCAAAGTATGGGCCCCATACCTCAAATACTTTTGGAGTTATTGAGCTTGATCACACTCGTTTTCTGGTTTTCATCCTATATCCCCTAACCCTAACCCTAACCCTAACCCTCTCCACGCAAAGTATGGGCCCCATACCTCAAATACTTTTGGAGTTATTGAGCTTGATCACACTCGTTTTCTGGTTTTCATCCTATATCCTAACCCTAACCTCACCCAAGATTCTTCACTTAACCTAACCTCACCCAAGATTCTTCACTTAACCTCACCCAAGATTCTTCACTTACCCTAACCACTGTGGGGCCCCTAGCGGATTTATACCCTGGCTGGGTTTAGCCCTGGCATGTTAAAATAGCCAGGCTCATTTTAGTCTTTTTAGTTGGACTTTGTAGGATAGCTTCCTACAAAGGAGAGGACCCGGTTGGGCCACTGTTCATCATTTAACCTGCACGTGGTTGTCTCTGTCTCTCCCTGTGGGGGGGAGAGAGAGAGAGAGATTTTTAAAGGGACGTAGGTGTGTTATCCCTCTCTTTCTGTTTAATATTTTATTCTGGCTCTATCACACCTGAGTAGCCATCATACAGGGAGCTCGGCATGGAGGACCGGAACTAATATATGAGAACATATATAAATATGTAGATGTGTTGGGATATGTGTTACACAGACTCAAAACTGGTTGTTGGAATGCTTTTATTCAATTTTTATTCAAGTTCAGAACTGTTTGGGGGTCGAAGGTCAGCTCACATACCTATGTTGGTGGTTTCCTCTGTTGGAAAAAAGAAAATGCACACAACAATACATAGAGAACAACTGTATTAAAAGAAACATACTTACCGGCGAGGAGGTGCTCTTCTCCAACGAAAAGAAGATGGGACTTCAAAACCTGGACCGGGTTGAAATTCCTGTAAATAAAATTGCACTTACCTGGGTTGTCATGCTGTTTTCCTACGGTGGAGGATGGTTGTTGAACTGGGATGTTTCTCCAGGGACGTTAAGAGGTAAACAATTATCTGAACACTTACCTGTTTACTTACCTGCCTACCTGAATGTTTACCTACTTACCTGTTACTTACCTGCCTATCTGACTTTGTACCTACCTACCGGAATGTTTACCTAATTACCTGTATACTTACCTGATGATTTACCTGTTTACCTGAATGTTTACCTACCTGCTGGAATACTTACCTGCCTACCTGCATACTCACAAGAAAGGACGGAAGAAGGCGTACTCTCAACCTGGAACTTACCTGATTGGGGGTGATTTTGTATAACAGACTCAGTTGAAATACTGACCGATTGAGTTCCTGGAAACATGTTTTTAGAAAAATACTCTTTGTAAGCTGTAACCAAATGGATGGTTTTCCTGAGATTTTTATATATATATATATATATATATATATTTTTTTATATATATATATATTTTTATGTGTTCTGTTGTGTTTCATATGTGGTTTCATTAGATTGGAACTGTGGTAACGGATGGCCAGTTTGAAGAGCTTGCCTGTTACTCCAAATGTGGAACTTTTATACTTAAAAATAATTATCTTACACTACTTTCCACAAAACATAACTGAATCCAGTTTCAAACAGAATTCATGGGCTAAAACCTGATGTTTAATTGAAAATACAACAATTTCTTAAAAAACAATAATATTAACTGGATTCACGGTTCATGATTTGTATAACTATTTATAAAAAAGTGGTCTTAATTCATGATTTTTACAGAAAAAAACTGAAAACGTTTATGTAGTAATTTTAAAAAAAATTTTTTTTTCTTAAAAAGAGTTTTCATTAAAAGGTTTTAAATACAAGCTACAAAATAGATTTATATTACATGGGATGTTTAAAATCAAAAAAGTTTCTTAAAAAAGATTGAGCAATTTATTGTCAAAGGTAACTTTTTTATGAGTTTCTTCTTGGACCCGCAGCGCACTCGAATGGCCATCTGACTTGCCGTAGTTTTTGTCTCTGTTTATAATATGTGAATAGTTGATAGAAACGTAATTCTTTTGTAAAATTATCCACAATGGACTGTCTGTAACGAATATGTGACTTACCTGAGTTCATTAATTGTTTTTTAATTTATTTGTTCCGCCACGGTTTGTCACTTGTTTCCGGCCTAGCCGGTTGTTTGGCCAACTGTGATTGGCCTGAAGTTTGAATCCTCGTCTCGGCGGTTGGGATTGGTCCACGGGAGGCCCGGGCGGGAACTTCCTCCTACCTGGTGCCTTTCTGAACGATCTAACGAGCGGATCAGACGCAAACGCATTCAAACACCTGATGAAGGATGATCGTTGTCCGAAACGTTGTGTAAGTTTGTTTGCTAACTGTGACTACCTTTAAAAATTAAAGTTCTCCGGAACGACGATTGGGTTGTCTCAGTCTTTGGCGTCACGGAAGTGTTTCTTTTGTGTTAAAGTTTAGTCTCGTTTTTGTCCAAACCGGACTTAGATTTTCTTTTTAGGTTACCAATCAGTGTTAGCTAGTTTTATTTTTTATCTTTTCTACTTCCGAATCCGCATAGGGCACACAAAAATGCCCGTTTATTATATCGAAGATCGAGAGGACCCGGGGTGGACGAAAGTGGTCCGCGGGCCACGAGCCCGTCCACCCCCCCACCGCCATGAACTTGATGACCCACGAAGGGTCTTTGAGCAACGGGTCCCACGTCCACGACCGCCCACATATGCAGAGGTGGCCCGGGGCCGTTGGATTGTGGATCCTGCTCCTCCGAGATGGAGATCGCCCTACCGTGGGCCACGAGAGGACCGTGGTCCGCGCTGGATTCCGCGGACCCCGACTACGAGGTGGCCGCGTCCGGGACCGGAACATCAGCCCGGTAGGCAACCAAACCGGCTTCAGACTCTACCGGAGCCGGACTTTGGCTCTCGTTCGCGGAGGCGTACGAGAAACAGGCCGCCGCGCTATGACTTTGAAGCGCAGCTGCGCAATTCCGCTCCGCGCTATGCGCAGGCACCGCGCGAGGGACCGCGCTGGGAACCGGTGCGGCGCAATCCGCCACGCTGGGCGCAGGCAGACCGTGAGGTACCACGTTGGCAACCTCCACCACGTCCGGCTCCGAGGTACGTCCCTGCACCGCGCTTCTTGCCGCGCCAGGATTCGTCGCCGCGCAGAGTACAGGTGCAGCGCACTGGTCCACACAGAGCGGCACAGCGCGCAGGACGCATGCCCTACACAGAACCGGCATCGCGCGCGAACCAGCATGGGGACCCTGCACCACAACATCTGCTGGCACCGCATAGAGCGCAGGGACCGCGCCAGAACGCTGCGGAGGGACTGGTGCTTCCAAATGCGGGGGGAGAGGGCCGATCACGGCCCGCCCCTCCAAGAGCGGACGAACACCGGCAAGATGATCCGGTCTTCACCGGGAAGGTGAGGATCCTGCACCGGATCATCAAAGCCATGCATCACCTGGTCAACGTGGAGGCTGATGACACTGAACAATACCCACCCTCGCTCCGTCGGCTGATGGAGCATTTGGCAGGGGTTATTGTGCCGGCCTTCCCGACCCAAGATACGGCCCTCAAGATCAGAGGAAACGCTAAGGAGTGAACCTGGACCACTCTTCTGATCCTGAGGGACCACTACAAGTCCTGCAGAGACAGGGACCTGGCCCTCCTGATTGAATCTGGGCTGGAGGACTGGGAGGCCCCCTTTGAAATAGCCATCAAATGGGCCCGGCGGAACCTGGGACGCCGTCTGCAGGATGCGACGGTGCTCCGGGCCCGCACGTGGCTTCAGGAGCAACTGCAGGCTCACGGACCGGAGTTGGAACCGGTGGCCGGACCTTCCCTGGTCATACCCCCTGCGGCCTCGGCGACAGGAGCCGCCGTGGAGCCGGCCCGTCTGTACGACCGTGGGCACATTACAGCAACATCGGTTGCTGTAATGACAGACCCGCTCCCGAACGATTGGTCTCCAATAACCGGAAGGTCGGAGGAGGAGCCGAACGGGGTCGCGGCCGACCCTCAGACACGGCCGGACGAGCTGACCCCGCGACCTCCGAGAAAAAGGACGGAAAAACGCCGTCATTTGTTGAAGGAGAGGGACTCTGTCAGAGATCTGGCACACAGCCAGGACTTATTCGAGCCCCTCCAGTCCGATTTTGAGGGACTTACCTCAGAGGGCGAGGGAGATATCTGCCCATCAGTGACGCCTCGTCCAAAGGAGGATCAGCTGGTGGTTCTGGCGGTCCCAACACAGACGACACCGCCTCCACCATGTACGTCGTCCCCCCTGATGGACCTCTCAGGGGAGGACTTGGACCGTTTACTTCAGGGGACGGATTTCTCCTGCGCGCAGCCACAGCGGGAGCTCTCCTCCTCCCCCCAGATCGTTGCTGCTGCTGCTGTGGTTGCTGGTGGTGCTGCTGCTGTGGCTGCTGATGGTGCTGCTGCGGCTGGTGGTGCTGCTGCGGCTGCTGCTGCTGCTGCTGCTGCTGCGGCTGCTCCTGCTGCTGCTTCGGCTCCTGCCACACCTGCGAGACCGGAGGGACTTCGGCGACCCACGAGACACGTCTCCACGCCGGATAAGTTCAACGACTGGAGCCTCACCATCACCAGGAAGTGGGTCATCCTGGGGGACTCCAACGTCGCTCGGATCCCGACGTTCGAGGCGGAGAACCTGCAAATAGATGCTTTCCCAGGCGCAAAATGGAAGCATGCAGTGGCGCTCCTGAAGGAGGCGACGGTCCGGAGCCCGGTCGAAAAGATCATCCTCTCCTTTGGCCTGAATAACAGGTGTCAAAGGGCAAAGGCCACTCCGATCATCGAACTCCAAGCCGCCCTGCGTGTTGCCTCAGAGAGGTTCCCGGAGGCACGCATCCTGGTGCCTGAGGTAAACTTTGGGCCACTCCTCAGTCACCGGGAGCAGGCCATGTTAAAACATTTAAACAGTTTTATTAGATTCCGTCCAGGTCACCTACCTGCTCTGCCGGAGGGCTTCGCGACGGAGAAGGACGGGATCCACTGGACGCCCACGACGGCGGCGGCCATGCTGGCTCACTGGCACAGTGTGCAAAAAAACTAGGCACCCCCGTGAGCCGGAATGCGCCGAGTGGGGGAGAGACCGTCCTGAACCTGTCCTGCGGGTTCGAGTGCTCGGAGGCCCAGCTGAGACTGCTCAACAGAGGTCTGACCTTCGTGCCCTCTACGACAAACAGGTGGGGGAAACTCGAAAGCAGGTATGACCTCCAGCAGTATCATCGCAGGGTCAAGCTGGCCCTGTTTTTCAATGCTGACCCTAGCAGAGAGCCTCAGCCTTTTACTAACAGATCTCTCTGGTCTCCCCCCATGCGGGAATTGCCTCCTGAAACCGAAATTCTAATCAGAACCGATCTGGAATTTTTCCAGCAAAATTTCAAACCTGATCGGAGCCTAATTTGACGGAGGCTGAGTTTTTAGCACTAGCGGAATTAATTGATAATGAGCAGATTGTCATTAAGCCCGCCGACAAAGGGAGTGCAATTGTCATTCTGGACAGACGGCAATATTTGTGGGAATGTTACAGACAACTATCTGACCCGAATTATTACCAGAAGTTGCAGAAGCCCATCTACCCGGAAACCATCCCCATTGTGGTTAAAATTCTTAATCGGTTACACAAAAACAAGTTCATTTCGGCAAAACAAAAGACTTACCTGTCACCTCCATTGGAACCTAGGCCCCGATTATTTTATATCTTGCCGAAAATACACAAGGAACCAGTTAAATGGTCGGTGCCATACAAAATCCCCCCGGGTAGGCCCATCGTCTCGGATTGCAGCAGCGAGACGTATGGGACGGCTGAATTTATTGATTTTTATTTAAATCCCCTGTCAAAATTGCACAAAAGTTACATCAAGGACACCTATCATTTTATTGAGATTGTGAAAAACATCCAAATTCCTGTACATTCCTTGCTTTTCACTATTGACATAGACAGCTTATACACAAATATTGTCACTGCAGAGGGTATAAACGCTGTCCAAAATGTCTTTCGTAAGAATCCTGATGGAGGGAGACCAGACCGGGAAATCATTCAACTTTTAGAGATCAACCTGCTCAGGAATGATTTCCAGTTCAACGGGGAGTGGTTCTTGCAGGTGAAGGGAACTGCCATGGGAAAGAGGTTCGCGCCGGCCTACGCGAACATCTTCATGGCCGAATGGGAGGAGTCCGCCCTAAATGCCTGCGATAAGAAACCGCTGCATTATTACAGGTATTTGGATGACATCTGGGGTGTTTGGACTCATTCAGAGGAGGAGTTTAACCGCTTTCTACACACCCTAAACACTCACAACGCCTCCATCAAATTAAAGTCGTCCACCAGCCTTACTGCGGTGGACTTCTTAGACACCACCACTTTCAAAGGGCAAAATTTCACCAACACCGGCCAATTAGACATCAAAGTCTACTTCAAACCCACTGATACGCATGCATTGTTGTTTAAATCCAGTTTCCATCCAAAGCACACGTTTGCGGGATTAGTTAAATCACAATTAATTCGATTTCACAGGATTTGCACACAAAAATCTGATTTTTATGAGGCGGTTAGGGTGCTGTTTTCGGCTTTGTCCAGCAGAGGGTACCAGAGGTCCTTCTTACGGAGGTGTTTGAAGGCCTTTTCTGAATCCAAGCAGCCAGATGAGACCGTGACACTTCCTTTCATCAGCACCTACTCACCTGCTAATGTCAATCTGGCCTGTGGTTTGAGACAAAATTTTGTAGGGTTCCAAACGGTTAGTGGAAGGCTGACCGACAGGAGAGTCATACCTGCTTTCCGACGAAACAGAAACCTGAAGGACCATCTCGTTCATGCCAAACTCAGATCACAGACTGAGCCGAGCACAATTGGACAGGGATGGTGTTTCAGACACCAGAAATGGTTGCTGAACCACCATACCCACAAAGTTTATTTTATCCCGCTTAGCGGGGGCCCACAAACACAAAATTGTGTTTATTTAATAAGATGCCGGGTTTGCAGAACCAGATTTGTGGGTCATACGGCAAATACAATGCTGGCCCGACTGGTTTTGCATGAGCGAGATGTAGCCCGACGGTTGAGGAGGAAGCCATTTTCCCTGCTTAATGCACATTTCGTGCAGCATGGATGGAGCTCCGTGAGGCTCATGGTACTGGAGCATGATCCGACCTGGACTCTAGGCCAAAGAAAAAAAGCAGCCTTGATTTGGACTGCTAAATTGGGCACCTACTGTAAAGAAAATAATTATTGTTTGGTGCTTAATATAGCTAATCCACGACATGTGTAAAGGTATAGCCAACACTTTAATTTGGAATAGTTTCTGTTGAGCAGTTGGGAATTCAGCAGACAAAGCAGGGCCTTTTTTCCTCCCCCTTTTGACAGACACAGCAATAAAATTTACAATTCCGAGAGAGCAGAACAGACTTCTTGGCGCCTCTCGGCCAGGTCGGACGGAGATGGGCACGAAGTGGTTAGATAAAAACCAGACATCGGAGCTGTAAAGAAGGGGAGTTTCCGGGAGTTTCTAAGTTTCTAATTGGTCAAAGAACGGAACGCCTTGACTGCATATATTAAATAGGGAAACACCTCTTTCATTAAAAAGTACAGGTCAGCAAGCCAGAGAGAGAGGTTTTTTTCCATCTTTTTTCCTCCACATTTTGGGCGCCTTTGTCTGTCTTTTGTGTTTCGTGTTGTCTGTTCTCTTGTCTGTATAAAATGTATATCTCTGTACCTCTGCAGCTTTGTTGTCGATTGCTTTGTATGAGATTAAACTCCGTGATCTGTGACGTCAACACGTTTTGTTGTTGTTTCGTTTTAACAGCACGCGGTTGCGGGTCGCTCATGGAGAACGCCGCTCGATCCCGGGCAAAAGGAAAAGAGGAAGGATCCAAAGGTTTTGTCCAAAGCTAGCATTTAATGATCCTCATTTTTTAATATTTGGGGGCTTCGTCCGGTTCTGGAATCTTGGCGGGTGGCGGTCTCTCCCCGATCGATCCGTCCGGCTGGTGCGGTAAGACGTTTTTTAATTACTCTTTTGTTGTGCGCAGCCACGCGGAGTTTCGGAGCTGCAAGGGTGGATAGTTTTGCTCTTAAAATAGTCTGTTGTTAGTTATAATTGGAATTTAACGATAGCCTGCGGTAGGCTTTGAGTGTGTGGTACACTGTATGGAAATACGCATGTACAGCGGACCGTAGCGGGTTCAGACTGAGGATTTTGCGCTCCCTCAGTTGTAAAAGCTGGGTTTTCTTAAGTTTATGTCTTTTTCCCTGGAGACCCATGGCTGTGCTCCTTAAAGAAAGAAATTTAGGAATTGTGTATTTTGAAATAACCTGGGGTAGGTTTATTCAGTGTGTGGGACACTAGACAGGTCTGAGGTAGGCCGTCAGATAGAATTTGTGGTAAATTCATATTATAAGTTTGTGGTAAACTTTGAGTGTGTGGGACACTAGACAGGTCTGAGGTAGGCCGTCAGATAGAATTTGTGGTAAATTCTTATTTTACGCTTGTGGTGAGCTTTGAGGTTGCATTTTTATTTTTAGTTGGCGCCTTCTTTGTATTTTTGTTTTCCTTCTCCTCTTCTCTTTCTATTTGTCTATTGTTCTGTTTAGTGTTATCTGTATTTGTATGTTTGTGGTGTTTTTGAAGCTAGCGGCTCTTTTGTGTGAAGTGTGCGTGCAGAGCTCTGCGTGTGTATATGTGTGTGTGTGTGGCCGTGTGTGTGCGCGTGCACGACTTCGGGCTGGCTGTGTGTTTCAGCAGAGTGTTAAGTTGTTTGGATAGCGCTGTGTGTGTGAATTTGCATTGATTTTGCTGCGTTTTATTGTGAAGTTATTATGGACACTGAGTTGCGACACGTGCTGTACGCTATTTTATGGTCGGGGTTCGTTGAAGAGTGTAACGGGGAAAGTACAACGATGGCGAAAACGTGGTCGTTTAGTTTAAAACATAAATAAATAAATAAAATAAATAGGAGTTCAGTACATAAAACTGGTACCAGAAAACAAAATTATTGGTTGTGGTTTGATTTTAACATAACTTTGAGATGTCTCTCTTTTTAAACGTGCACGGGGATTTAAAAGGTTACTGACGATTGGGGTTTAAAATTAATTAAATTGACACATGACAACATTGGACAATTTCTGAAGCTTCAGTAAATTTCATATAAATTTTAGTAAA
This sequence comes from Xiphophorus hellerii, assembly GCF_003331165.1. Taxonomy (NCBI): domain Eukaryota; kingdom Metazoa; phylum Chordata; class Actinopteri; order Cyprinodontiformes; family Poeciliidae; genus Xiphophorus; species Xiphophorus hellerii. Next base: position 33,319,248 of record NC_045676.1, read on the forward strand.
ATTGATATAAATTACAGTAAAATTTGATAGAATAATGACCACAGACTGACACTTGGGGACTGATGAAATTTTGACTGACTATAAAACCTGGCCAGATGTGTGTGTTTTGTGTTTTCTGTAATGTGTTGTGTGTTTTTGTTTGTGTTATAATTCATGTTGGTTTGACAGAGTGTGTGATTGGAGATAAAATACCATTTGGTATTTTATGTCATATAACTACTGAATTTTTCTCAGTGCTGTTTGATGGTGCAAAATTTCTAGTTTTTACAAACATCCTCTGTGTTAAATTGAACTAACTTCTTAAAATTAAACAATAACAGCAGTAACTGTGACCTGCAGTGTACAGTTTGGAAGGTGATTAAAGGATAGAATCTTGATAAAATACATTATCTGAACAAATTGAAATTACAATATGGGTTCTACGGTTAAATAAATGAATAAATAAATAACGAAAGAAAGAATAAGCCAAGAAAATTAGGTCACAGAGGATTCTAGAAATGCTGTCTTGGCAAATTAATAGTTAAATACATAAATATGCTGAATGGATAAATAGATAAATACATAACTGATTAGGTACAGCTATGAAATAAATTAAATAAAAATTTATATAGACTTGAGAACTGAATAGTGGATATAATGTTAATTATTCCTTCTAAGGCTGTGAAGGTAGTAGGAAAATGGAATAACATACAATGAGTAAAATAGGATTTTTTTCATGAGTTGAGGATAAGAAAAAAAAACGAAGATTTTTAGAGAAACAGGCTCTAACTGTAAGAGGTAATTGTTCAGATAACAACAAACTGCAATATACAACTGACTCTAGATATTTTCACAATCAGTCTTTTTCAAACAGACCAAAACTTTAAGATAGATAAAATATTGTTAAATCTACAGGACTTACGGATAATTAGACAGGATAAATTAGAAGTCACTCTCTTGTTAAATAGAAATTGGTTAAATATAGAAAAGTTTGCTAAAATTTACAAGATTTGTTGTTGAAGGATAACATTAAGTTTGAAATAACTTATTGGTTAATAAATAAAAAAGATTATATGGAACTATTGTAGAGAATCAATATTAAACTGTAATACGAGATGATTCAATACTGCCTATAGACAGACGAGAGGGCTTCGAATAAAATAAAATAAGAAAATTAAGTAAAATAAATACATAGAACAAAACAAGAAGAAGCGACAAGTATGTTTATTTAAGATATGAGAATAATGGAGCTCAGGGAGGAGTTTCAACCCCCATTCACAGAAGTTCAGCACGGGAGAACAAGCTACAGCTGTGCTGTAATTTCTACCCCCACTAGATTCAACTAATTAACATGTGAAACCTTTTTGCATATCACTAATTTTAAGTACAAAGCAACCTCTGCTCACAGCAGCTCAGCAGAAAAGAACAAACAACTGTAAGGCAAATAATTTTCTCTCCCATCGTTTAAACTACCTCCTGGAAAATGTAAAATATAAGTTTGTAGCATCGAAACACTGAGTCGCCTGTCACACACAGACACTCTTGGTAATGATTTTCTGTTTTCCTTTCATATTACTTTATATATTAAGTAGTGAGTAATTTAGGATTTTAATCTTTACATTTCTTTACATTAGTCTGATTTTTTATTTGGCTATTTGTGTCAGTTCTTTGTTTATTTTGTTAAATATAACGAATTACTTTTTTTTTTTTGAGTTATCAGTTTCCTCTGGACCCTTCACCAGGGGATAGGGAACTTTGGTCTTTAGTTTAATTTCTTTCATTTGTAGATTTGGTTATATTCTGACCAGTATTTTTCGAAATTTATCATTTTTAGATTTTCTTGACTAAGACTATATTTTTTCTCTTTCAACGTCTCTCTGCCTGGTTTATGCATAACCTTCACTGAGTTTTTAATTGGTAAACACGTTTTGTCAAACACTGCTGAAAATTTTTGAGAAGTTTCTACAACGAATTATTTGATAATCATGAGAGTTAAATTGAATACTGAGTTTTGAAACTGTAATGTGAAATGTTTTTTGAACATAATAATCTTGAAGGTTTAAAGCATGCTACAATAAATTGTTCTGTTTGTTTTTGAAAGGTTTACTTTTTAGACGAGGGCAACGTTGCATATCGGTGGGATTTTTCTTAGCTTGAATAATAACCCTGTTTCATCAACATCGTTATTTCACATACTAGAAATAGTGATACATTAGCCAGTAATGTATCAAAGGGGGAGAAGATGCATGGGTTCATCTTTTATAATACTTAAACAAATTTTTGAAGAACATGTCTGATCTGTGCTACACATAAAAGTGAAAGGAAAATATTTTCTGGTAATATATGTGCTTATTTTAGATAGGTTTGAGTTGTTCTCCATTAAAAGATTTTCTGACAATGGGCTAACATATTTTGAGAAAATAGATAAATTTATAGTGATAATGAAGCATATTTTGGTTAATTAACTTGGGAAAATAATTATAGAAATTAAAATATTATTGTGTCAGCCATGTTCAGAGCATTAATTTAATGGAGCATGAATGTTTTAAGAAATGTTTTGAAGAATCTGTCATTGATTAAAGTTATCATTAATCAGGAAACGTACACAGGTGGGATTATAATGGTTTTTTCTAAACTTGATTTTTGTTTTGATTTACATCCATTTAAAACGATTTTGAATAAAACTTTAAATTCGACGACAAGTATAAGCCTGGGTACAATTGGTGTATTTTGAAAATGTCTGGATTTGTTTCATTATAATTTCTCCAAGTCTAACTTTTGAATTTTGTTTAAGGAACGCATGTAAAATGATTTACACAGATAACCAATAAGATCTAGTTTGTTCTATGAAAGTAATTTAAACTGGACTGTTTAATTCACATTGTTATTCATTTTGATGGTAAATGTAAGCTTTACAACTACATTTTTAAGTTTTTGTTATTGTTTTGTTTCGTTTGTTTAATCCTATTTTTACAAGATTGGTTTAAGAAAAGATCTGCATATGTTTAACATTCTGGGAACACGTTACTTTGGAAACATGTCTTTTGAAGCAAATGATTACAGGGTTTTGGTGTTTTCCATCGGTTAGGAGCTATAGTATATTATAATAGAAACGTAAATTGAAGGGATCACATCCACCATTTGATGAACAGAACTGGACAGAGTAGGAGATAAGGTTTCAAGTGATGTGTTGCTCATGGTTTTACACACAGACTGCCCTGGAGCTCGGAGCTCCAGGACTCTGGACTCTGTCATACAAGCTGTGTCATGCGAGGCGGGGGTGGGGCTGCTTGGAGAAGCGGCTTCACACTTATTTCGAAGATAACAGCCACAGAGCCACGAGCGTTGGAAGGATTCACTCGAACACACAGTGATTTGAAGATGTTTGTGTTGAATTACACAAATGAATGATGCCTTTGGATAAATCTGATCTCTGTCTTGTCATTATAGTTTTGCAGCTGGTTTCCTGGTGCCCTGCGGATGTGGTCTCCTTCAAAGTCTGCGTTCTTTGATAAAAAGGATTAAAATAATTTCCCTGGATGGAAAATAACAAAACAAATTTATTTTTAGGTGAAACCATCGTTTGATTATGCTGACTGTAATGAAGATGATATTAAAGAATGTGGTAATTGTGTTTCTGATGCTAATGAAATTCATGTTGAACACAAAATGTCTGTGTAATGACCTGTGACAGGTCGTTTCTTGAGGTTTCCAGTCGAAGAAGATCAGGCTACAAGAGGATCATCATCGACATTAATTTTTATTGCGTGTTTTTCGTTCGTTGGGAACTTTGAAAAGGACTTTCGTTTCGTTTTTTGCGCGCATTTTTTGAACATTTCCTGACGAAGACTTCATATTTTTTAAGAGACTGTCGATGGACATTTAAAAAAAAAAAAAAAAAAAAAAAACAGAAAAAGACGAGCAGCAGATTGTAACTTTGTGTGTTTCTCATTTTGGCAGATTGTAATTTTGTGGTGAATGTTGTCCTTTAAGTTGCAGACATTTCTTACTAATTTTTCTATGTATGTTTCTGTTTTGTTTTTTCATTTTATACTTTGGGTTTTGTTTGTCCTGTGTTTTTGGTTCTATTGTGATAATTTTGTTTTATGATTTTATTTTTGGGAGGATAAGTATTTCTTACCCTTGGGTTTTGTTTAAAAAGGGGGACTGGATATAATTAGGGTACGTCACTCTTTTGGTTTTCATTTTTTGGTTTTTTTCGTTTTTCTTTTAGTTTAATACACAGTTTTTGGCTCTGTATTAGAAGGCTTAATCAATTTTTATTGAGGTCTTTTTGAAGACCTCAAAAGGGGGAACTGTAAAGAAAATAATTATTGTTTGGTGCTTAATATAGCTAATCCACGACATGTGTAAAGGTATAGCCAACACTTTAATTTGGAATAGTTTCTGTTGAGCAGTTGGGAATTCAGCAGACAAAGCAGGGCCTTTTTTCCTCCCCCTTTTGACAGACACAGCAATAAAATTTACAATTCCGAGAGAGCAGAACAGACTTCTTGGCGCCTCTCGGCCAGGTCGGACGGAGATGGGCACGAAGTGGTTAGATAAAAACCAGACATCGGAGCTGTAAAGAAGGGGAGTTTCCGGGAGTTTCTAAGTTTCTAATTGGTCAAAGAACGGAACGCCTTGACTGCATATATTAAATAGGGAAACACCTCTTTCATTAAAAAGTACAGGTCAGCAAGCCAGAGAGAGAGGTTTTTTTCCATCTTTTTTCCTCCACATTTTGGGCGCCTTTGTCTGTCTTTTGTGTTTCGTGTTGTCTGTTCTCTTGTCTGTATAAAATGTATATCTCTGTACCTCTGCAGCTTTGTTGTCGATTGCTTTGTATGAGATTAAACTCCGTGATCTGTGACGTCAACACGTTTTGTTGTTGTTTCGTTTTAACAGCACGCGGTTGCGGGTCGCTCATGGAGAACGCCGCTCGATCCCGGGCAAAAGGAAAAGAGGAAGGATCCAAAGGTTTTGTCCAAAGCTAGCATTTAATGATCCTCATTTTTTAATACTACTCACCCTCGGGCTTAAACGAGAGGTGATCGCCGCGGCGTCGGGGGTCCTCGGGACAGTATGGCCTGCGCATCGCGCCCCCTATAGCGTCTGGCGAAGGGGGCGCGGATGGTCTTTGGACCGTTTTCAACTTTTCTACTGGCAGGATCAACCAGGTTAGAGACCCTATGGATTTTCCCTGAATGGGAGGGCAGCGCTGAGCTAGCACCTCCAAGGTTGCCCCAGTGCCACTGTGGAAACAGCGGGCTACATCCGGGGGAGAGCCTGGAGAATGCAGCTGCGAGCCCTACATCCAAGAGCTTATAGGGTCACGGAGAGACAGGGTTTGAGAAATCACATGTCTTCTGTGTGCAACCAACTGCTGCTTAGCCGGGTCAGGAGGCGCTCCAACCGGAGCACGCACCACCTCTCTGCCCGCCTGCAGTGGGCTGACAGTGTAGAGCCACTGGGGGAGACGGGGCGTCTCGGTCTCGCTACCGACAGGACGGCCGCGGGCTGGGACTGAGGGCGGGGCGCACAGCCCCGAAACACCCGTGCCCGGGCCTGGAGGCGAGCTCGCAAGGCTGGAGGAACCGTCCGTCGAAGCGCCGACACACAGAGTGCCGGGGCCGACGGGGGCCCTCCATGGCGAGCCACGAGTGCTGTTCGGTCAGGTGTACGTGTGTGGTGCTGTTGGTTGTATGGAAAGGTCAAACCTGGAGCTCAGACCTCCAACGGGCGCTTGGGAGAGCAGCAGAGCCGCTCAGAGCGCACCGTTTTCGGCCTGAGCCCGGTCCACCTTTGACTGTGCTTCATCGCTTCCACGGAGCTCACAACCGACCCAGAGAGGCGCCAGGCCCATCAGAAGGACCGAGGACACTCACCGGACCGGCCGGAGCCCGCTGCCTTAACGCCCCGGCGTTCCAGAGGACCAGAGAGAAAATCTGGGAAAACGGCTTAAAACGCTGGAAAAAGCCGAAAAAGTGTCATAAAGCGGCCTTATCTGAGCTTCAGAAGCCCCCTAGAACCGCCCTGGATGAAAACACTTAGTCATTTTTCGCTCCAAGTCCTCTTTTCCAACTCGCTCCTATAATCCTGCCGGGGGGGTTTTTCTCCGTAAGGTCCCAAAGTCGTATCTATCGCTCAAGCCTATGGCGAAACGGATGGGCAATGCTTTGGAGGTCCGCACTTAGAAATTTTTCGGATCTGTGCCTCTGGTGTGGCAGCTATAATTGAGCTATAACAGTGTACTATGTGTGGCCAGCGGTCCGAAAATTTTACTTTATCCCAGGAATACGGGAGTCACATAGCGGTGATCAGGGCATTATTCTGGGATTATTGATCCTATTTTTGAAGCTCCTGGTGCCCGGGAAAGTGTATTTTTGACCGCTTTGACCAATTACTGTTTATGATTTTTAATTCCTCCTGCGGACGTCGCAGAAGCCAAACGACCACACCAGGCTACTCTCCAGACTCTGGCCTTTCCGGCAATATGCGGCTTTCCCCGGGGAAATGCATTTTAAAAAAAATTTATGGAAGTGGAAAATCACCGGTGCCTCCTGAGCATCGAGCCCGAGGACAGTGAGGTGCTGCGGACTCAGTCGCCTGCCTCAGGCACCCCCCTCTGGAAGTCCGAAAATTCAACTTTATCCCAGGAATACGGGAGTCACATAGCGGTGATCAGGGGATTATTCTGGGCTTATTGATCCTGGTTTCGGACATCTATGAACCGGGGAAATCGCATTTGTGGACCGAACCTGCACTAACCCTACAACGCACCTGGATCCAATGATGGCTCATTAGAGGCCTAAGAAGAACATTGACCTGCTGAAAAGGAAAAGGTTTGTTACTACCACCAGGGAGAGAACTAGAACATGCAGGATGCCGGCCCTCCAGGACCCACTTTGGGCACCCCTGTCCTACCAGGGGTGGGTAGGACAGGGTGCTGAACATTTTGTCAGATTAGACAAAATGTTCGTCTAATCTGACGAACATTTTGGTTTATTTGACTACAAAGATAATCTGAGATTAGGATTAGGGTCTGCTTGAGGCCAAGTCGGGTCAGACTGGATTTGACTCTGAAACGTTTTCGGGGTTATCGGGTTGTGATGGGGGACCATTGGAAAGACTCTGTGGCTTCAATGTGGGATCAGAGTAGCTCTCTTTGTTTTGTCTTTAATGCAGCCGTTCATCGGACATGCATGGCTACATTAATGAAATAAGAGGGTTGATTAACCGTGAGATTTTTCACAGTTATGTGAAAAATTTCTGTTGGTTTCCTAAGAAACATTGTGAGCAGATATTTCAACCAAAAGAAAACATCTGAACATACAAAGCTTCAGAAGACTGAACTGGTTTTGCTGTCTTCATAACGTATTAACTTATGATACTTAACATTTCACAAAACCTGTGAATATATACACAACTAGATACAATTCTTATGAGTTCATGTCTGAAAAGCTAAAACAAAAAGGCATTAGAGATTAAATTTACCTCTGGTGAGTTGCCTGAAAATAATTTTGATGCATCCAAATCAGCAGCCTGACAAGGCATCTATATGGAGAGCTAAATGAAGGGATGAACTCTGAATGAGTATTTCTAAAAAAAAATAAAAATAAACAATGTCCACCTAATGTATGAAGCTGTCCAGTTGAGTATTACACAAGACCTTTGTGTACGCTCTTCTAAATGCAACTTTTATTCTTTTCTACCAGTAATTTCAAAACTGAGTTCTTCAAATTTCTCCTTCTTGCATGTTAAGGTTACATTGGAACTGTTACAGAATACTGCTGAATATCATTCTCCTGACTTTACTTTGGAAAATAAATAGGTCATAGGAGACCAAAATTACCTCTGGTGAGTTTGAACGGGATCCGCATTCGTCCTGACACAGTTCATCTTTGGAAATCTGAAATGTAAAGAACACTCACTGAATGTGAGTTTGTTCCCAATTTAGAAAACAGCCCTCCCTATTCCTGCACTTTACGTTTAGTATTACACAGGACCTGTGTGTCTGTGCACTTCTACATGTAACTTTCATTTCATGAGCAAAAACTTCAGTCACTAGATGATCAAAGCTGGTAGAGACAAACCCAAGACTTGAAGCTGGAATTGCAGCAAAAGGTGGATCCACAAAGTGTTGACTTAGGGGTCCTGAATACTTTTGCCCTCCACACTTTTAAGTTTTTTATTTGTAAAACGTTTTCAATCATGTATAATTTTCTTTCCACTTCACAATTGTATACCACTTTGTGTGATAAATTCCAATAAAATCTATTCATAATTGGCTGTAATGTGACAATATATGGAAAAGTTCAAGAGGCATGAATACTTTCGCAACTCACTGTATGTGGGTAACAGAACCCCAAAATGTGAAAAAGTTCATTTAACTATTTTAATCAGATGACAGTCCCATGTCTTCCTTCAGTTTATGTTGAATTTAGTCTTTTCCTAAATAAATCAGAAAAGGTAGAATATCCTTAATTGAATAAAACATGTGCTTTTCTGACACATTAATACTCAATTTCAATTTGATCAATTTTGAAGAATTACCGATAGAAACAAGCAAGAATTAAAGAAAAAAAAGATTTTCTACACAATACAAATCAAAAAAGCAATTTCTGATGGAGACTAAATTGGGACACCGATACTTTATTAATCCCTTAGGGAAAATTGCAATTCCCATCTCCCACACTGCATCCAAACATCAAGTACTTAATGTTTTTAGTTTTTCAGTTCATTAACAGCCCAATCCTATAATCTCTCCATTTCTGTTAGCCCTCCTTCCAACCTCCAGTGAGGAGTTGAAGACTTTCATTTATTTACACTGCTTAACATTAGCTGCACATGGTTACAATATGATAACTCAGTATTTTAAGAGGTTTTCCCTATTTGAACATCTGATATTTAGCTTAGGTGCACATGAATCTACTGGGTATTTGAGGGAAATAAAAGACCTCTAAAATTCATAAAACTGAAGCAGAACTTGAACATATAACAAGACAATGACCTCTAAGTAAGTTAACTTTTGCTTAGTGGATTTTGACACTTGGTATTAAAGTGCAATTAAATCACTTTTTCAAAAGTTGAGATTAGACAGTATGAGAGTAGCTTACTTTTTTTTTTGAGTCTTCTTAATTTTTATTGTAGCAAAGTGAACATAACTACAAGTATTCTTTATAAATGCAGAGTGCATATTTCAGAAATTCCAGTTTTTCAAAATTAGAACTAATAGAAACTAAATGTGGAAGAGGTTAAATATGGAATAATTTTCTATATATTTGATTTATGATTTCATTTAAAGTTCCACTTCTGTTTTTTGAAGAAGAGCCTTTTAATTGCAAAGAGTAAAATGAAAGCAGAGAATTGCATGAATAATAAAGAACCAGAGACGGAGCCGAGTCGTTTGAATGTTTATTGTTATTCCCGCTGCGCACCTCCCTCCCTATGTGAAAGCCTAATCTGAAAGGAGGAGGAAACAGGCCACTATAACGCCACATCAGCACATTAATTGACAAGGCTACGCGTTTAGTCTCAACACCTTCACTCTGCATTGGTATGGCACTCTGTGTGGTCTCCAAGTAACACACTAGCACGATGAGGCCAGTTCTGACGAAACTCCAGCAGGAACAAGGTCCAATAAGCTGAGGTTCAAAGGTGGTGAGTCCAGAAAAAATAGGCATTATTACTAAATATCAAGTTCCACAGAAAAGAGAATGGGGTAAAGAGATTCTGAGGGACAAAAAGATGCAGCTTAAATATTTTCTCTTTTCCCTCAAGTGGCTGCTGATCCACAAGGCGTGTTGCTATGATGTTGAAAATCAAGGCTCGAGATGAACCTGAGATTCACAGTGAGGCCGTCGTCCTTCTCCAGTCAGATGCACTGCTGCTCTCCACTCCTTCCACACAGAAACAGATCAACTGCAAAACACAACATACCAAGACTGCTTATCTACTGCGCTTCTACAACGTTCAGGTTAGAACTTTTTAAGCCTATAGAAAAATAAAATAATGGAATTACCTTGAATATTTGCGTTTCTTTCCTACATTCTCATGTTTTGGTTGGTACCAATAAGCTCAGTGACAAGTAAAATATTTTAGACATTTCAGTGCAAAACATTTAAGTTGAACTGTACAGATCTAGATCAGCTCCAGGTCAACATCTGTACCAATTTTCAGATTAGGGTTCAATTATTCTACATTTTGATAGAATAGATAATAAATAATAAATAGATAAAACAAATGTTAAAAACAACAATTTTATAAGCTTGAACATATTCTGTTAAAATGTTTAAGCACCACAGATTTTTCCAAGTTCCTAACAGAACTGCTCCTTAGTTTTCTGAAGAGAAACTGAGCATTTATTTATCCGAGTTCTAAACCAGATCAGAATATTTGAATGATAAATATAATTTAAATAGAAATAATATGTTTTTGAAAGCATTTTTAAAGAGTTGTTTTTCTTTTAGAAATGAAAAAAAGGTAGTGAAAAAATGTAATGTTTTTCATTATTTTAACTTCCTTAACATTCTAGTTATATACACTGCTCAAAAAAATAAAGGGAACACTCAAATAACACATCCTAGATCTGAATGAAAGAAATATTCTCATTGAATACTTTGTTCTGTACAAAGTTGAATGTGCTGACAACAAAATCACACAAAAATCATCAATGGAATTCAAATTTATTAACCAATGGAGGCCTGGATTTGGAGCCACACACAAAATTAAAGTGAAATAACACTACACGCTGATCCAACTTTAATGTAATGTCCTTAAAACAAGTCAAAATGAGGCTCAGTATTGTGTGTGGCCTCCACGTGCCTGTATGACCTCCCTACAACGCCTGGGCATGCTCCTGATGAGGTGGCGGATGGTCTCCTGAGGGATCTCCTCCCAGACCTGGACTAAAGCATCCGCCAACTCCTGGACAGTCTGTGGTGCAACGTGACGTTGGTGGATGGAGCGAGACATGATGTCCCAGATGTGCTCAATCGGATTCAGGTCTGGGGAACGGGCTGGCCAGTCCATAGCTTCAATGCCTTCATCTTGCAGGAACTGCTGACACACTCCAGCCACATGAGGTCTAGCATTGTCCTGCATTAGGAGGAACCCAGGGCCAACCGCACCAGCATATGGTCTCACAAGGGGTCTGAGGATCTCATCTCGGTACCTAAAGCAGTCAGGCTACCTCTGGTGAGCACATGGAGGGCTGTGCGGCCCTCCAAAGAAATGCCACCCCACACCATTACTGACCCACTGCCAAACCGGTCATGCTGAAGGATGTTGCAGGCAGCAGACCGCTCTCCACGGCGTCTCCAGACTCTGTCACGTCTGTCACATGTGCTCAGTGTGAACCTGCTTTCATCTGTGAAGAGCACAAGGCGCCAGTGGCGAAGTTGCCAATCCTGGTGTTCTCTGGCAAATGCCAAGTGTCCTGCACGGTGTTGGGCTGTGAGCACAACCCCCATCTGTGGACGTCGGGCCCTCATACCATCCTCATGGAGTCGGTTTCTAACCGTTTGTGCAGACACATGCACATTTGTGGCCTGCTGGAGGTCATTTTGCAGGGCTCTGGCAGTGCTCCTCCTGTTCCTTCTTGCACAAAGGCGGAGGTAGCGGTCCTGCTGCTGGGTTGTTGCCCTCCTACGGCCTCCTCCACGTCTCCTGGTGTACTGGCCTGTCTCCTGGTAGCGCCTCCAGCCTCTGGACACTACGCTGACAGACACAGCAAACCTTCTTGCCACAGCTCGCATTGATGTGCCATCCTGGATGAGCTGCACCACCTGAGCCACTGGTGTGGGTTGTGGAGTCCGTCTCATGCTACCACGAGTGTGAAAGCACCACCAACATTCAAAACTGACCAAAACATCAGCCAGACAGCATAGGTACTGAGAAGTGGTCTGTGGTCCCAACTGCAGAACCACTCCTTTATTGAGTGTGTCTTGCTAATTGCCAATAATTTCCACCTGTTGTCTATTCCATTTGCACAACAGCAGGTGAAATTGATTGTCAATCAGTGTTGCTTCCTAAGTGGACAGTTTGATTTCACAGAAGTTTGATTTACTTGGAGTTATATTGTGTTGTTTAAGTGTTCCCTTTATTTTTTTGAGCAGTGTAGTATATATAATTCAATATGCAGATTTTTTATTTCCAATTTTATTATCTTTGTCTATTTTTCTTTACTAGTTGTATTATTGTTACCTTCATAGATAATATTTTTATTCAATTATCTTTGATTTGTTTCCTTTTTATTTTATATACTATTCTACATAAATTGACAATTTTTTAATATTTTTTAGTTTCCATAGCACTGTATATGGTCTATTTTGACGTTTTATATTTTGCATATTGATATATTACTTTACAATCTGGGTTTTCTATATCATTTCATAAATTACAGATTACCATTTAAATCATTTAAGATATTTGTATCCACTTTTAGACACTACATTGCAGTATTCCACACCAATTTAAAAATTATTCTGAGACACCAAATGTATTAGTTTATTTATTTTACTGTTTATGTGTATTATAGTTCAGATACCCAACTCAATTTGTTTTGTTTATTATAAGTTCATTCATTCTTCATTGTAGTTTGTCCATTCCTTCAGAACTCTGTTTTAAGTACGTCTCCTGCCTTGACCCTTGGTACTGATATTTCCTATATGTCATTGAATGCGACTGTTCAGTTGTTTTCCTGGAACGGGTCTTTTCGCGAGGCAGTGCTGTTTCGTTCTGCTGAGGAGCGTTAGGCACCGAGTGTGACACGCTGAGTTTTTGTGTGAAGGTAAATAAAACCTTTTTTATTCGCAAAGACAACTCCAGATGTCATCTGTGCCTGACCCAGCAACATTGTATTGATTTTTACTCATTTTTATTTTTCATTCTTTCCCAACCTAAGATATAAGAAGAAACCTGTGATGAAGCTTTTCAACCAGAAAAATGCATCGTTAGGATTATATCGTATTCATATCCTAAACCAATATTCCAGAAAAATAATCCTGGAATATTGGTTCCAGGATTATCAATACTGTTCATAATATTGGGCTGAATGAACAGGACCAACATGTGTAGCGGACTACAGATCTCCGAGGGGAATGATTTCTTCGTTGATAAAAAACTCAATAGTCTCCTCCTCCCAGTCGTCCACATTGCTGTCCAGCTCATCGGTGTCCACACCTGAAGACATGGCAACATTTTAAAGACTGAAAATCTGAGTGTGGGTTCAGTAAAATACCAGTGATTTCTGACCCCCTCTGAGCTCGAGGCGGAGGCTCTTCTGTTCATGATAGAGCTGCTGAGCTGCCTCCCGGTAGTGACGGTACTCCTCCATCATGGCCCTGCGCTTGTCCACCAGCTCCTGCTCTCACATGCGCATAAACACACGCACACACACACACAGCTTTATGAGAACTTTTAAACTTTTGTTTGACTTTCACAATCGACCATCCCAGGCATTACCAACCTGCCTGATTTCTTTAGGATTATTGCATGCATCAGCATGGTTTGCACTACTCAAATAAGGACATTTTTAATTGTAAAACTCACTCTTTTAAAGGGGCAGTATTATTTGTTTTCCAGGCATATAGTGCTATTTTGTAACTGCTTACCTTCAATTGTTAAAAAATTATATTATATTATACAGTACAGACCAAAAGTTTGGACACACCTTCTAATTCAATGGGTTTTCTTTATTTTCATGACTATTTATAAGGCAAGAAATCCCACTTACTAACCTGACAGGGCACACCTATGAAGTGAAAACCATTTCAGGTGACTACCTGTTGAAGCTCATCAAGAAAATGCAGAGTGTGTGCAAAGCAGTAATCACAGCAAAAGGTTGCTACTTTGAAGAAACTAGAATATAAGGGCTATTTTCAGTTGTTTTACACTTTTTTGTTTAGTGCATATTTCCACATGTGTTATTCATAGTTTTGATGCCTTCAGTGTGAATCTACAATGTCAATAGTCATGAAAATAAAGGAAACTCATTGAATTAAAAGGTGTGTCCAAACTTTTGGTTGTACTGTATATATAAAATTTGACTTAAAACAGGAAGTAAAATTTCTTTTAACACTAACAATAAGTGTCTTTTTTGGACACGGCAGCTCCAAGAAGGAGCTGAAGGTGGGCTAGGTCCACCCAGGTATTTTGCACAGCTGAAAGGTTACCATGGAGATGAAAGGATTTCTCAAACATGCATGAAAAAATGAAGAAAACACTCTATGGAAGGATTTTGATGAGGGAATAACATTATAACATTATGGGAAGCTCAGAAAAGTCCATTTTACATACTGCCGTTTTAAAAATAGAACCTGCAAAAACGATCCGAGAGAAAGACAGATTCATGGAAGACTACATTAATGCATACATAATCAGACGCACAGAGAGAGTCGGATGGCTCAAAGCTACTCTGTTTAGCCATGTCTTTCCTAGAAGAAGCGACTGAAGGAGCTAGTACTATCATCAACTCTTTAGTTGGTGGTGGCAGCTGGCCGCTGGTACTGAGCCCACTTCTGGATCTGCTGGAGCTTCCTTCCTGTTAAAGGAGAGTTTTTCCTCTCCACTGTCGCCCCCTGCTGATCCAGGAGGAGTGAATGCTGCAAATCAGTGACTTGATGTAATCTGTTAGGTTTCCTTAGGGTTTTTAAACAGCAACTACTACTGCTTCTCCACTCATATCCAGATCTGGAAATACTTGGATCAAATTTGATGCTTTTTCTAAAAAGTAGGAAATTAATACTACAAACCCTGCAATAAGCATAAACATCAGAAACAGTAATGAAAAAAAATCCAACCTTTGAGGCCTTGGACTGGCTCAGACGATCCTTCTGCTCAAAGATCTTGGAATATTTCTTCAGATCTTTTTTTATCATCTGTAAGAAATTTGACATTTGTAATCAACAGAAGGCTCGACTAAGGTTTAGCAGGTGTGTGTTGTCTGCATGAAGAAGATCTAGGATTGAGGTGGAAGCAAACCTTGATCTGATCTGAACTGAGCAAAGTGGGAGGTCTGGGCCTCCACAGCAGCTGACAGAAGCGATCCTTGTTGTTCTTCTGAAGCAGACGTCCTTGGAAGGTCCACAACCAGTACGCGTTGTCCACCTGAGCCCAGAGAGTGAAGGGGACGTTAGCGGAAAACAGGACTAGATCTGAGGACGTGTCCCCTGGTCTGCCAGCAGGAGGCGTTGCCAACCTTGTGGCTCCACCATGAGACGGAGGTGACGACGTATCGACCGGTGGGGTCCCACTCCACATCGGAGGCCATGTAGTGCTCTGCGATGTTCATCATGGTGCAGTCGGAGGTATCCACAAAGGCCAGAGCCCCGTTCATACTGAACACACACACACACACCGACAGGAAGGTGAGAACATCTGGAGGCATTCAGCAGCATTGAGGAGGAGCAGGGGTGCAAGCCTCAGAACAGATTTAGAATCAGGAGCTTAGCTCTCATATGAGGTGTCAGAAAAATGTTTGCTTTTTCATCAGCGGCTGCTTGAGTTTGTTTCACACGAAAACATTTTGACCTCTGACCTCCTAAGTCCAGCCAGCACCATGAATTGTCCCTGTGGACTCCAGAAAATACTGTTTGCCTGCTGCTTGTCGAACATCTCTGCAGACAAAACAGAACAAAAACACAAAGAGCTTTACACATTAGATAAGAATAGACAGCATTCTTCTGCGCATCTGTTGTATTTACTCACTTATGAGCTCGATCTTGCCATTGTTTTTGACATGATAGAAGGAGGCGTTGATTCTCGGGGACTCTCCATGGAGAACGGCAAATTTGCTGCCATTTGGCTCCCAAGCAAATGCAATGATGCTTTCTGCAAACAACAGAAGATTCACACATCAAAGTATAAATATAAAGACTACACTGTAGACTGACATGAAATACGTCTGCAGCTATCACGCTTTAAAACCTTATCTGAACAAACCCCTCAAACTGGGAGGGGTAAAAGACAAGCAGGATAAAGGAATAGACAGACCAGGGCCTGCACTTTTACAAGCCACAGTGCCATTCTGACTCTCACTCCAGCTAAATCAAATTTGTTCAGAAAGACAGAGCTACCAATGTAAAAAGCATACATAAAAAGCTGCAACCCTGCCACTTCAAAGGGGCATTCACTCAACTACTCTTAAAACTACGGGAGGGTTAAAACTCAGCTTATTGTTTATAGCTAGCTTCACTGCAGCTAAATATGACTTCTGTAAAGTATTTAGCTAACAGAAAGAGTGCCAAGCTGCCAAATAAACATACGTAAACTGACCAATAACATTTAGGATTAGAACATACATGTGCCCACAACCACAGACTCACACAGATGCAGGCTACGTACAAGATGTTTTGACACAAAATACAGTTTTTATCTGCAATGTTGTTAATAGTAAAGGGGGTTAGATAATAAAAAAAATAAAGGAACTTTGTCTTTAATTAAAAGAAAATTTCAAGGCTTATAGCCATACAGCTGCAGGCACTACTGGATTTACAATACCGATCATTGAAAAGTGCTCTTGAGTTATCACACAATTTCAATCTTATCAGTTTGATTGACTACTGTTTTGCCAGCAAGAAGAAACACGCATTAGCTGCACCTTAGCCGCAATGTTCAAAGTGTGGGAAAAAAGTAGCAGCTTATAGTCCAGAATTTATGATAATAATTTTAAATATCTACAGGTGGAAACTTGTCAAGGTGCACCAGTAAATCGTCCTTGATTTCCCTAATTTTGGGTGATCGGCTGACACATTTCAAGGAGACCTAATCAATTTCCACACAGGTCTGGAATCAGCCACTGTCCCTTCAGTCAATCCTGACAATCTGCACATGTGAGCTGCTGACCCCGACACATGTGGACAGACCAAAGAATGGAGAAATAATTGAAAAAGGAAAAGGTGAAAAACATTTAAGAACTTTTATTAGCCTGCCCTAACCCTAACCCTTCATGTGCAATTCCGCTAAAAAAAAATCTCACTTACAGCACAGTTTAGCTTTCTTCCCTTCACTTAGATTGTCTCCAATAGAATTTATATCAGACCAATCAGTGAATAGAAGGAGAAATTGAGAATGATGTTTTAGAATTGTTGTCTGCTTGCAGTTCTAGCAAAGGCAGTGGAGGAAGTGAAGGAAGCCGTTCAGTCCGTGTAGGCCATGCTTCTAAATATTGAATTAAAATGAACAGACGCCTAGTTTGGATCGGCTTTTCTCTCTCCACTGTGGAGAACGGTTGTTTACAGTGCAGGCAATGTCCGGTAAGCTTCTTAGTGTTGAACTGGCACATTACATACATCACGGGCAAACACTAGAAAAATTTAGAACCTCAACAGAGGCCATGCCTCCAGGATGAAATCATTTGTCAACAGCAGAGAGCCCATATCCCTCTGGACGAAGCAAAGAGTACAATAAGAGGTTTTTACCAAGATAAACTTATACTGACTAGGAAACCGTGTTAATTGATTTTTTGGAAAGAAGTTTTTCCAACCCCTGGAGTTTGTGCCTTTGTTCCTACCTTTCATCTCCACCACATCAACAGGAACTTGTTTCTCCCTCATTCTGAAAATTTCAAAGTTGGTAACAACGCCCTGTAACATGAAGACAGATTTAGATTTTTTCAGCTTATTTTTAATCCAAACAGGAGGTGCCTTCTTTTTAGGTACCTGTGTTCCTTTGGGAGTCCTGTCCACTTTCACGCACAGGTAATCCCCATTCCTCTGCCAGTGCAGCTTGCAGTCCACGACGTTGAACAGATTGCGGACACGGATCTCCTGGCGGGAAGGCAACTGCATCAGAGTCACTCTTGCAGGGATGTCCTTGTCCTCCGGTACCCAGAATGCAATGATGTTGTCACCAGGAGACCAAGAAAAGTCCCTGCAGAAACACACACACACACTCTCAATACGTGTCAAAAATCTGCAACAGCACCAAATAGTTGAAAAAGAGAGAAAGCTTACTTGATCCCATTGATCTTGAGACTTTTCTTGTCCAACAAGCCCATTGACTAAAACAATAAAAAAAAATAAAAATACTTTAGGATCACATCTAAAATATTTTAAAAATAAAACCCCTTATTTTGAGATTTCCTACTGGAGTTTCATAGATGCTCAGTGTATCTGTAGTCATCCTTGCAAAGAACTTCCCATCATGGCTCCATCTGAAAGCAGAAATCTACAGTTAGCCCGACTGTTCCTGCTGAAATGATGGCAGCCTGATAAGTGCTGTACTGACTTGAATATGGGCCAGTGAGCTGAGCTCTCACAGTGGAAGCCTCTCTTCTTCTGTCCTGTCAAGATGTCCCAGATGATGATGGCCTGTGGATCCTCCTTAGTGTCCAACAACGGACTGAAGGTCACTACGTACCTGACAGGCAGCAATACACACAAAATAAAGGTTAAGACCACCAATCATGTTTACAGTGAAGAATCTCACATACCTGCTCGGCCCAAACACACAGGACTCCAAAGATTTACTGAAATGAGTCTTTAAAGGTGTGGTTCCACAATGCTACTAAAAACCTTCAGTACCTAGAATCCCTTGCTTAATCTCCCATGCCTCAACATGCTGTTCATAGAAGGGATATCTGCTGATGCTGTGCATGTTGATCCTCCTCGATTTTGCAATCCAAGAATATTTCTGCCAAATGGATTGCGCACTACAAATATTATTTTTCTGATAAGTTATTAATCTGTTAACTTTAGGGCTGTTGTAAATTAATATTTTAGTAATCGAGTATTCTAACGATTAATCGCGTAATCGGATAAGAAAAATGTGAAAAAAAAATATTGGTAAATCTAACAGCAGTGTTACTATTGGATATCAACATCAGTCCAATTTTCATACTTGAGCTTCCTGAACAATTACTTTTATGTAGTTTAGAAAATTAACCTGTAAAAATAGAAGCCCTCTTTCTAAGTTAACCTGAAGAAAAGTTATACAAAAATCTGAAATTATATTCAATTTAATAATAAAGAGGCAGGCTCACAGACACAAAAGGTCTATAGTTTATGTATTCATTTTCAGTCAATTTAATATATGTACTTTCACCTTGTCCAGCCATCTGTAGCTTTTGTGTCCATGTTAGTGAAGGGATTTGACTTCTGCGTTTGTCACACTCAGAAACTCATCTACCAGCTACGTACCGCCATGATGCGCTCCGCCACCCATTTGTGCGATGAAATGAAATGAAATTTATTTTGGGGTTTGTCCATAAAGTTACACTTACGTTAAACATAAACTACAAGAACAGCCGCCCACAGTATTCAGTCTATCTGCTCACCTGTATAAATACACCTGTAGCACTCCTCGCTGCCACTAGGCAGCAACTCTGGGACGAGAAAGGCTGCTGTACTCCAGGCATCGCGCCAGTCAATTTAAGTCAATTTATTAATCCCCCCAAAAATAACAAAAACACAGACCTTATCATCAATCAAAAAATTCCTCCCAGACTAGAGGTGTGCCGATTGATCGGTCACCAATCATAATCGGCCGATTTTCGTGAAAAAGTGAACGATCGGTGATCGCCAATCACTGTCTCTTGTTGCCGATCACACAAACTGATCACCTGTATCTCACTTCGCAGCCTGCCTGTCCAGCTTATCTCTTCTTTCCCTCAAACTGCGCCAGCGCATGGCAGCAAATCCTAAGCAATGTCGTGTGGAACTATAACGCTCTGAGAGTGAATGGGGACGTTTGCGTGTTGAGGTGGAAAATTACCTCGGCGGTGCATGCACGTCAAAATGCATCAACAACGAATCTAATATGACATTTAAAAAACAAGCATTTGACGGAGTTTGGCTACATCGAGGCTCAGGACAAAAGGACAGCCGGAGCGGCCAGGCAGCAGGTAAAGCAGCGCACAACTACTAACACTCACCCGGAAGAGCATGACGGTCAGAAAGCTAAACAAATAACCCAAAAAATAATTTAAGTCTTCGAGCTGGTGGTGTAAGATGCTGGTTCTGCTCCCCCTGTTGCTACGCGCTACTGGGACATAACATTTCACACACGTGGCGCTGCTCAAGCTCCACCCGGCAGTGAAGTCACACCGAATGTCTGCTTAAAGCTGCAGCATGTAACTTATACTAAGTTTTTACATATGTATTAAAACTTTCGCTGTCCTAACATAAGACTTATGATATACAAGAGAGATAATCTGAAGAAAAATAATCAATCTCCTCTGCCTCCTCCTGGCATTCTGCAGAATTACTCAGCTCAGACAGAAACAACCAATCAGAACCAGCATTAATCAGCTGGCCAGTTATGATTTAGTAACTCAGGATTGTTTATTTTGATGGTTGTTATGCTGCCAACACTTAGTTTTCATCAACAATTCATAGGCGGAAATGAGAGCACTGAGCAACACAAATAATGACCCGGCCGGAACACGGTGCGCCACATAATAAAACATAGTTAGGCCTGTCGCGATAAACGATAAATCAATTAATCGTACGATAAATTAAAACTATCGACGTCATTTTAATTATCGGCACTATCGTCTCTTCCGACCTTTTTCTCTTTCAGCTAAAGACACTGAATGAAAAAAGGCTCAACTCCAGTGCTCTCCACTGACCCTCCCTTCCTCATTTTACTTAGTGTAATGCCCAGCGCACACGAGCTGACGGCCCATTTTCAAAACCTGACAGATCACACATTAGCCGACAGAAATCCTAGGTATAACTGTTCGATCGGGTTCGTTCCTGCCGTGTGGTGTCCAACAATGGGCACAAAATAATGGCTACAAGTCCAGTGAACTAATTTTAAAACCAGGCATTAATCAATGCTTTACTACAATCTACCTGCAATGCATGTTGCTAGTGTCAGTCCTGACCGAATGAAAATCATTAGAACCTATTTACGTCACGTTAACGAAGAACAGCTGAAAAGTTACCGGGTTTATCAACTGCGGTAGCAATTTCGCTCCAACTCCTCCTCTTGTCATTTCTATATTCTTTGCATGTTGAATAAACATTAATGTTGTTTCCACATATTATCTCCAATGTCTGCTGGACTTCGGGTTGCACCGTGTCAGCTGTTTGGGATTCCCCGACGTAATTTCCCCTCAGAAAGCACTGAGGAGAATCCGCGCTTTCTGATTGGCTGCCTGTCACATTCAACAGGTTGTGTTAAAGCTCCCAGTCGGGAAAACCCCTGATTTGGATCAGAGCGACAACGATGATCTACCGATCAACGTTTTAAGATTGTCGTAAGGGGAAAAATAGGCGCAAAAAATCATGTAGTGTGAACTATTGCATCAGGTAGTCGATGTGCCCATCTTCTCTATTTAAATCTAATTATTACTGAAGGGCAACATAATATACAAACTTCATAATCTGCCTTCTTTTGGTTGAATGCAGTATTTATTTCCACTTTGGCTTTATGTTTAGTTTTTTTTTTCAAGTGAGTTTTTTGTTAATGGAGACTGAGAATCCATTTTATTTTTGTTTTTGGTTGTTTTGTTTATTTTGTTTATCAGCTCCAGTGTTAAGTGTTCTTTTGAAAATAAAGTGTATCTAACTTTGGCAGGAAATTGCATGCATTATTACGTCATTTACATTAAATCAGTTTAAAAAAGTCTTCAAACAATATTATCGTTTATCGCAATAATTTTTGAGACAATTAATCGTTGAGCAAAATTTGCTATCGTGACAGGCCTAAACATAGTTTAACGAAGCTTTGAGGCAGATTAATTTTCCCCCAGGAATTTTAATAATCGAGGTACTCGAATCATTCGAGGAATCATTACAGCCCTTGCTAACTTAGCTGGGCTGTAATGATTCCCTAGTGAGAATAATTGATGAGAATTTCAAACAATCTTTAAACTTGGTCATTGGTGCAACCTCAACCAGCTTTAGAGTGGGTTAAAGAATGGTGAAATAAGACTAGCTTGCCATTCATTTCACAATAATTTATAGAAGTCTCATCATTTAGGTAATATCTGCACTATAATTGGGTGATTTTAATAACGTAATGCATGTGCTGATCACAGCTAAGAGGAGATTAAGGGTTTAAGGGAATAAAGCTTCAAGTTGCAAACACTCTGGGTAACACTGTTAAGAGACACGCCTTTAAAAGTGACTGACACAAACCCAGGGTTCGATTATTTCTACTTAATCCAAGTACACCTCGCTGCAGCAAACAGGAAGGGGCGGGACGGACCACTGTCAGTCTCACACCTTATTTGGAAATGCGACCATTGCACTCTGGAAGTGAAGGGGGCGCTATTTCCTATGTTATCCGCGGTCTCCCGTTTTCTTTTTTTAATCTGTGATACATCTTCACCTTTAGGAAGGATGTTCACTCTCAGCATGTATTTGAACTTCTCTCTTTTGTTTACTTCAGCAGAGCTCACAGTTTTTTAACAGATTCTGTAGCTTTCGGTGAACTTCTAAATCTGCTCCCTAGTCGCATCTTTTCGGGCCTGATACTGCCTCTAGTGGCGTGAGGATGGTAACACAACTAATCTAATTACATTACTAAATCAGAATAGCACAAAGTCTTTATTATTTACTATTAATTTTGGCCTTACTGGCACCGTAAAAAGATAAATTAGATTTCAGAGACTCAACTCTGACCTCTGAACCTATATAGATTACCTCTCACATGGTGAGAAGTCAATGAGAGATACGCCTTGATGGCTGAACCTCTGGATCTGCTTGAACTTCTCTCCACCCCACAATGCAATGCCTCGCTGGTGGAAGGTTGCCAGGTAGGTGCCTTTGGGAGACCAGCGAACGTACGTCTCTGTCCAGCGCTGCATCCAAACACAAACAGTTAAGGCTTCTGCATGTTCCACATCCTGATAATCTCCACCTTACATGAAGCTGTCGGGTAACTCACCGCTCGCTCCTCAGCCAAGATGGGATCTTTAGCATCATTTGAGAAGATGGCTGTCCTCTCTCCAGCTTCATAGATGACACTGTACTGGTCACGGCAGTCTGAGTCCTCAATCCAGTGACGCATATTACCCTGAACAGGAAACCAGAGATAAGAAACCAAATTAATTTCCAAATAAACTGAGATCGAGAGATAATTGAGTAAAACTCACAAAATCTTTAAATGGCTGTTTCTCTGGAGCCTCCCACTCATCACTGATGTTCATGTACCTGAAACCAAAAGTAAAAAAAGAATGGGCTTTTAATTAATGTTATAATGATAGATCTCTGCCTGCCACTCTATTGACTGATGTCACATACTTGTCAAAGTCAGTGAAGAGGTTAACTCTGAATGTATGCTGTTTGTCCAGTTTGTAGCCATCTGCATTCTTCACCGCCTCCACAGCCTGAGTGGGGGCAGCATACTCCAGAAAGATGTATCTACAAAGAGCAAGAGAGCGTTTCATGTCTTCAACTGGCACGAAAAGCAACAAATCAGGCAGAGCAGGGAGCTCATGGGGTCATACCCTTTGGTCATGCCGTCGGCTTCCGGATAAAACTCAGTTGTGATCTTGCCGAACTTGGAGAAGATCTTGTGTATCACATTCTTGAGTTTTTCCAACCGCTCCGGCCCCACCTGCGGGACGTTGTCCACCACTACCACCGAGTCAATCCCGTCAGCCTCCTGGGGTTTCTCCCGTAAAATGTCCTCCAGAAGTTCTGACAGGTTGACACAACATAATAAGAATAAGAATAATTGGAGAGCAAGAAAGACAGAGGAGTAGGACTGACTTATCTGTTCAGGCAGAAAACATCTGCACTACTTCAGCCTGCTGCTTCACAACCTGCTGACTTTTCATTTATTCCACAAAACAAACATGAAGATTTTTATGTATTTTTTGACAGCCACCATTTAAATATGCATAGCTTTAATAAATATCATATCTACAATGTTTTTTAAAACTATATTACTCCCAAAAGCTAATTGGGTCAAACCCATACTTTAAGCTTCCTCATTCCCATTTCATACCAACATACTTCCATTTCCAAGTACTCAACAATCAAATATTATTTTACTACCTAGGATATTGAGCATTCATTAAAGAAGCAATCAAAGAAATGTTAAATTCTTGTTTTAGTTTGACAGTATATTACGATTCAGAAAATCTCATAATCCAATTTCTTTGAATTGCAGTTCTGATTTCTGTTTGGGCCTTCTGACTATGACATAGAAATCATGACAGCAAATAAAACCAAAATAAGTATGAGCAACCTCCTGCTGGCAGATATAATTTATTTAAGCTAGTTAATTACTTTATAAAAAACTTCTTTAAATTATCTTAATCAAAGTGTTTATTCTGGTGGCCCGGGCTCATTTTCATACTCAAAACTTGGGTATAAAAAGACTTAAACACGGTAAGAAAGGCTGGATTGAAATTTAATCAAGTAAACAACATAAAGCTAAGTTTACTTTATAAGTTCATAACTAAGGTGAAATTTTAAGGATTCACAAATCAACTGACAAATTTTTTTCATTGTTTGACATTGATCAACGGTCAATACGTCAAGCATAAAAAACTTTTTTTTATACACCAAAACTAGATTTTAGTCGAGAAATGCAGCAACCAACACCATGTATTTTCATGCACAAATGAATTAATGCATTTTAGCTAAATGCTGGGAAAACATTATTTGATCCTTGATTTACAATATAATAATCTTATAATTCCCTACATCAGAAGGAACCTGCAGCATAGTCGCTGCCAGAAAATCCTTAAACACCGAATCTCTAGCAAAAATCCAATAGAAAAATTCTTATAAGAAAATTATTCCTGCGATGGACTAGCAACCTGTCCAGGGTGACCCCACCTCTCACCCCAAACGTTCGCTGGAGATAGGCACCAGCACCCCTCCCAACCCCACTAGGGACAAGGGTGTAAGAAAATGGATGGATGGAAGAAAATTATTCTTACGCAATTTTATTTTCAGTCACAATAATTTATTACATATCCATTCTATAAATACACTTAAACTAAAAACAGACTCTTAATGCACAAATACCATTGCCCCAAGTCCAAGTGAGACTCTTTTACTATAGCTCTATTTAAGAGATTTAATGATTCAACAGCTTGATGATATTAAAGGCTTTTTCCTGTAATAACACCTACTGCCAAACACAAAGATGTCACAGGTGTAAATAGATGGAGAACAACCGAGTTTAGAATGATTAAAATTAAGTTAGTATATTTCATGTACTGCGTAAACGGCTGGTTATAAACCTTCACAGTTTTAACTAAATAGGTCAGAGCACATTTTACATGCAGAACAAACCCCAGGGTTGCAATCTGAAGTGTCACCAGATGTTTCATTACATCATATGAAAGGAAAGTTACAGTTTTTATTTTTGGTGTTGATTTCTACATCAAAGATTTATCAAGACTTACAAATATAACGTATAATGGGTTTAAATAAAAAAAGACAACTACAACGTCAGAGCGAGGGGCTGTGTGGGGTCTGCGTGAGGCTAAAACGGTCGTTTAAGGGAGTGAGTCCTCAAAGAGAATGACGTTTCAGTTCAATAAGTCAAGACTGAACATTATTATAAAAATATAACTATTAAGTTCCAGTAAATTAAATGTGATATAGTGAGGTGTCTGAAAATTTAGGTAACAACACAGTTGATCTCTCAGCTAACAATTAGCAACAGGCCAGAAAGCCGGCATATTTCCTGCCGCTGCTCACCCTCATCCTCGATGTCATCCTCGAAGTCCTCCGGGTCGCTGAAGGAGGGCTCCTCCTCCTCGTACTCAGGGTCGTCCACCATAGCCAATGTATCTTGCATTTACCAGGGCAAGAGATCAAATGTCTGTCAAAGAGGGAACGGAATTCCTGGAAAACGTGAGGCTAACGATGCTCGGCCGGTACGGCACCATGTGCGAAAATGGACGAAGAGGCGGAAACGGAGCGCCGGAAGCGGCTCGGAGGCGCGTGGGAGCGCTGCGAAGAAAACCCAGATCTGTAAATTAAAATGATGGGTAGGTAGCCACATACTTTGACTGTTTAACCCATCCAACTACTTATAGATCTACAAAGTGTCTCGCTGTTTTTTTGGTCAATGCGAGTTCAGTTCCCGCGAGAAAAAGTCGAGCTTAGACTGAATGAAACATATCAAACGAAGACGTATTTTAGCTATCTTTAGCTCTTGGAGTTAAACCGAAAGTCTGTATAACTTTAATAGATTTTATAACGTGCTGGAGACATGGATAGCCAGTGTGTTTCCATCCTGCCCCGCGTCTGTGGAGTTCTGTTGGAGTCAGGAAGCTCTCTCCCCGATGACACCAGTCTGGAGAAACTACTGGACTGGTTTACAACCATCGCGCAGACTGGTCAGTAAGACCAACATTCTCCTAGATTAGACCTATCTATATAAAAATGTCATAATAAAATTAAAGTTGTCATTCAGTTCCAGAACTGTCTGTACCCCTTGAACTTCTTTTTTTGATCGTAGTAATAAAAAATAAATCTGAAAAGTGTGGTATTTTGTATCTAGCTCCCTTTACTTTTATTCCCTTAATTAAAATGGCTTCAAAAGTTACCTGATTAGAAAATGGATTCCATCAAAATATATTCAGAAATCCACAGCTGGGCAGGGAGAATCTTTCAGGAGAAAATCTAGTCTATATAAACAGTGAATGTTGGAAAAAAACATGAAAAAACACAGTTTGCAGTTGGCAAGACCTGGTATGAGACAGAGAGGTATTGAGACTAACGTTGAGACTCGCCTACCACACTTCCAGCTATATGATTTAATCCCAAACATACAGGCAGATTCATCAAATTCATTTTCATTTTGGGCCACATCAAGATCATGAATATTCTCTTTGAATTGATCAAATCCATTAACAAACCATTAAAATATTGATAACAGTCACTGCATTCAATAAGTACTACTTAAGATAAAATAATATTGAACATCTTTTACATTGATCAGTCCCTTCAGAATTTTCCGATTCTTTTTGTAATTTTTTTGCAATAAAAATCAAAGAGGGGAGTCGGGGCAGGGAATGTGCTGATCGATCACATAAAATTCAACAAAAAAATCATTGATGCATTTGGTTGTAGTGTCACAAAAGAGGTTTTCTGTTCAATTTCAACTTGTCTGTGTTTTCACTTTATTAAGGGGCATCACTGTTGGAGGCGTGTCCATGTCTGGTTGATTTCGTCTCCAAGGTGGCCTTTAACCACGCCTCAGGCTCCAGCATCCTTTCTTTCACTCTGAAGCTCACTGGCTTGATCAGTGCTTCTGAAGATGGTTTTAAAGTTCTGAAGGTACGACTAAAGAATCCAAACAGCCCCCAACCTGGTATTCCTTTCTTTCATCCCTCCATCACTCTCTCTAATGTGCAGGAGTGCTCTGTATTGAAACTGGTCTTTAATCCTCATCACTGGCAAGAGGCAGGACTTTGGGAGGATCCGTGTTTGCGGATTGGCTGGATCCAGGGTCTAAAGATGATTCTGCAGCACTCAGAAGCTCTCAGTTTTTTTGCGCAAGAAGGTAATTCATCATGTAGGACATTTGACCTTCTTTTGTTCACTTTGCTTAATAAGAGTAACAAACATAAGAGAATAAGAGTCACAAAGAGACTGGCCATGTTCCTTTATTGTCTGCAGATCTTATTGAACCACTCCTTCAACTTCAGACAGACTCAAGCCTTTTTGTTGCTTCAGCTGCCAATCAGACACTCGCTCAGGTCCTGCTTCTCTGTCAGTCTCTATCTTCTGTGGGTCATAATTGTTCAAAAAATAGATACTTAGAACACAACAGTGTGAGTATGGAAACCACCCAGAATTACAGTGGCATCATCACAAGGGTCTCTGAATATCTGAACAAGTCAGTGGTTCTGAAGGAAATTTCACAGCTTCCTGGATGCCAGCAGATCCTCAGGCTACTGGCTATGCTCCTGGTCCAGGTTGGGCCTCCTTTGAGGGACACACTGCTGCTCGCTGTCATGAACTCTCTGGAGGAACTGGTGACAACAAGCTGCAGTCAGCTCACAGTTCCTCTCATGGATGTCATCCTGGCTGCAAACAGGTGAGATCATTTAGTCAGGTGTTAAACTGCTGTTGAATGCAGCTAGCAGTCTCTGCTCTAGCATTAAAGCAGCAGCATTAGATCTACCTTAGATTTGTTTTAGCCCAGTAGCTAACTTGCTAGTGTACCCTATAAGCTAAAGGCTAATGGCAAGCTTTATGCTTTACAGTACTGAGATAGTTGGTAGTCAATAAGCACAGTTCACTGAAGCACATGTATTTCATCTAGCTAAACCAATTGCCTAAATTCTGATACCAGACCAAAAAAGGAAAATTATCTTCTGGGTGAATATAAAAATTAATCTTTTTATCCATGTGATATATATATATATATATATATATATATATATATATATATATATATATATATATATATATATATATATATATATATATATATAAATCTCATGCCTGTCAACCTCTTGTGCAGGATACTGTGCAAAAGTTTCAATCCTCCCCTAATTTCTTCATACCTTGCCTCTAGTGAGCTAAATAAAAGAAAACTGAGAAACAAAGTATCACTAAAACAGTGAAACAAAAATGATAAAATTATTAAATATCAAAAATCCTTAAAAAGTTAAGCCTATAGAACAGTGGTGCCCAAAGTGGGTCCTGGAGAGCCGGCATCCTGCATGTTTTAGTTCTCTTTCTGGTGGTAGTAACAACCTTTTCAGCATGTCAGTGTTCTTCTAATGAGCCATCATTGGATCCAGGTGCATTAAACCAGGGAGTGAACTAAAAAATACAGTTTGGGCACCCCTGCTTATAGAAGCATAAATACGGATAGCTCAGGATAACTGAAGCCAGTCTAACTAGACTAAGATTTATCAAAAAGGAAAGTTTTAAGCCTAGTCTTAAAAGTTTTCAGAGTTTGCCTTACAGACTAAAACTGAAATCTACTTCCAGAGGAGAGAAGCCTGAGAACTAAAAGATCTTCCTCTCATTCTACTGCTAGAAAATCCAGGAAGCAGCAGTAAACCAGCAGACTTTGAGTGAAGTGCTCTGTTAGGACCATATGGATCAATCACATCAGGGATGGGAAGCTAAAATCAGAGAAAAAGGATCTCTCTGTAATTTCATCAGATCCTTCATTAGTACAGATCCTTCATTTACCTTCTAAAACTTTCTATGCTGCAATCAAACGTGTTGTGGGCATAGTGAGGCTGAGTCTATAAGCTAACATTTATTGCACTCAAAGCAGTTCTTTGTGAAATGCATACTGGCTGGGCTGTTATGATAAAGATATTTTAGAGACTTAATGTGTAGTCCTACTATAGTCCAGCTTTGAAGTAACAAAGGCATGCTATGGGCTTTCTGCAGCACTCTGGGGGAACATAGTTTTTAATTTTCACAGTTTTAGAGAGTGAAGACCTTGAAATTTGTTTTAAAGAGTTTAAATAAGATGAGTCAGATATGGTGGTGTGAGAAAAAGCAGCAAAAAGGAATAGTCCAAAGAAAAAAAAACTTGAAAAACCTCAAGTAGGCTGTAGAACTGCATCTCCTAGAGGGGAGTAGGAGTCACCTGTTAGTGTATTTAAATATTGTATACATGGATTGCAAGATAACTATATCTAATGTCACTTGTCACTGTAGAATATGAAAACATTTTTTCAACTAAAAAAAGCTTTCTTAAAAAAAGTAATTGGAATGAATGAAGCTGGACCAGTTTCTTTCCACACTCAGGCTTACACAAAAAACATCAGACTTTTAATTCTGACTATAAATCTGTGTTAACATCTCCACATCAAACTTTAAAGTGCTTAAAAATGAATAATTTTGTTTTAAGCAGAGATTTTGCAGGATTCATAAAGAAGAAACAGATTATTGAAACTAATGTCCTTCACTGTTAAATTTTAATGAATGGATTATGTTTATTTGCACAGTGGTCTCAGGGACAATTTTGTCCCAAAGCAGCGACTCATCCGACTTTTGTGGGTCATGTTGAACATGAAGAAGCCTGCCATTGTTATGCAGGCTGCAGCTGCTGTGCTACACAGCCACCATAGGTGAGTGTAGCAGTAAGCTAGAAAACCTTTGATTTTCCTGTTAAAGCAGAACCTGCTATCTGGGCTATCTTCCTCTGTGTCCAGTGACCCCGCCTTCTCTGCCCACTCTGCTCGAGTCCTGCTGCTACCCCTGGACATCGTTACCGGTGTCTCCTTACTGGATGAGAACTCCACAGGTGAACAAATGACTTTGGTGTGTTTTTACATGTGTAATAAATGTTTATTAACTTCCTTTAAGAGCATGTTGTCGAATCCTGCAGAAGAAGAGCTTCGAATTTTAATAACTGAGCAGCTTAAGAGGAAAAGCTGCATCTCCATGATTTGTGTATGTCTATCAAACATACCTCAGATCACACTAATGGTGAGTAAAATCAGCAGATAAAAGGAGCATCAGTTATCTTTATTCCATGTTGAAATTGTCATACTTTGATCTGTTCCCCCCCCAGGCTTCGGACCACCTCCCCTGTCCTCAGAGGCTAATTGTTACTGCAGTTTTGATGTTACTGAGGCTGTGCTGTGTGGACTCCTCATCTTCATCTGCTGGCTGTGTTGAAGTTGTCAGATTCATTACAGGAAACAGCAAAGTTCAAAAATGTGCCCTGGAGGCTCTGTTAGTGCTCAGCAAGAGTCCAGGTAAAACTCTGACTCTTCCAAACGAAGCAAAGCATCCAACATCTCTTCTCTGTCACTCTGTGTACAAGCTGGTGGGTGATCTGACAGGGAAAGCAGCAAGGGGTAGTATTGTGTATTTTCTAGGCACATTGTGCCATTAATAAAAATGCAGTAAATCTCCAATATGACTTAAAAGAAATTTGACATTGTAACACCTTGAAATTGGGCCTCTGTCTCTTTAAAAACTCCTGCTCTTTCTTAAACTCCACCTACAGGAAGTCATCACAACATGGCTCCTCGATTAGGCCTTTAACAATGTTTTCAGAAACTTCTTAGCATTTCACTGAAAAGTAGTTCCTATGAGCTCAACTGACGTGTAGTTCCAGCAGGTGTTTGCTAATTGCTTCTGGCTAGTCTGAAGGAGCTGATTGAGGGGGCGTCAGGGAGGGGATTTCCGGGGATCAGAAGCTACCACAGCCTCAGAGCTGAGCCTTGAAGGCGGGGCTAGGTCCACCCAGGAGTTGTGCACAGCTAAATTGTTTCTATGGAGATTAAAGAATTTCTTAAACATGAAAGAATCAATGCAACACTCTAGGTATAATTTTGAAGAGGGAATAATGCTATAATATGATGTAAAGCTAAATCTTACATAATACTTTCCCCTTAAATCAAATTAAAATCTGTATTATTAATCCATGTTTTTACATTTTATTTTATGCTGAACAGTTTTGTAAGTTTTGTTTTGTCTGTTGCTATTGTATTTTAATTTTTCTTCACATTACTATTTATCTTTTTAGATAAATAATGGCAACTAAGCCCACAATTTAAAATGCAGGCATTTTATTTTAAATTATTTATATGTTTGTTTATTTTTACATTGCTTTATAAATATTGCTTATTTTTATTTTGCTTTTAGCTAAAGTAAATTCATTTGTATTTTTAAAATGTAATATTTCTACCAGTACTTTTTATTTTTACATCGGTGTTGTTCATTTTTACATTTCTTATAACATTTAATTCTAGTTATTTCATTATTATTTCATGTAGCAGATCCCCCAAATGAAGGATTGTGGCTTTACTGATGAACAGTGAGGTTTATTGGAAGTAAACCCTGAATTTCACAATAAGAGCTGTATGTACAGACACACAAAGAAAAGACAGCGTAAGCCACCAAAACATGCCTTTATAACCGTAACGCAGGGATGTCAAACTCCAGTCCTCAAGGGCCGGTGTCCTGCAACTTTTAGATGTGCCTCTGCTGCACCACACCTGAATAGAATAATTAGGTCATTAGCAAGGCTCTGGAGAACTGATCTACACAAGGAGGAGGTAATGTAGCCATTTCATTCCAGCGTTTTGTACCTGTGGCACATCTAAAAACTGTAGGACTGCGGCCCTCGAGGACTGGAGTTTGACACCTGTGCCGTAACGTTTGAACCAAAAAATAACATTCACTAATAAAATATCAACTCTTATTCAAAAACTGTACCAGTATTCATATACAATAAAACAAATTTAAAATTTCAACCAATCAATAATAGAATATAAGACGCCTATGGCCCCAGGTTTACAACCGCCTTTCAAAATAAAAGCGCTCCTCTGTTTGTTTTTGATTCGCACTTTAAGTTTATTTCCAGCGGCTGTAAAAGTTTAAAGTTTTGTGTTAATTAATTTGGAAACGAAAATTATGTATCTGAAAATAAATTAAAATATATTGTTGTGGGAAAAAATCCTGTAAACCACAAATGTGCAACCTCAATCAAAATTGGTGACATTTGACAGGCAAAAGATCTTTCTGATTCCATAAATAATTTGTTACCAGTGACTACTCTCACTTCAGGATGTCACTGGGACAGCTCTAGAAGACACCCACCAAATGCCATCCAGATTTGATGATGTTAGACTTGCAATATAGGAGAAGAAACAAAAATAACTAAAATAACTAATTTGGCCAGTTTCATAAATCAGATGAAGTTTTCCCAAATCACAAACTGTTTTAATTATTCAGCTATTAATACTTAAGAGTCAAACCCATGTTTGTTTTGTTGAGTTGTACTAGTTTTGGAACTGGAGTGCTTTCAATGTGTTCCAAAGATATATAGTACTAATATGAACTTTCCATGAAGTTTCATAAATCAAAGAAAGATTTCATAAATCACACATTTGTTTATATATATATTCTGCTAGTTTAGAATATTCTAGTCCAAGTTTGAAATGTCTGTGGTTGTGGTTTTTAAAGTAGAGCAAATTAAAGATGCTCAGGATAGTGTGAAATCAAGTGGAGTGGCCTTTTAGCTATTTCTGGAATTGGAAGCCAAATTTACAAATTCAGCTTTGTTGCCTCAAAAAATTATTAAAAGAAAAATGACTAAGTCTCTCATTCTTTCTTGGTAATCAAAATCTGAAGTTCAGATCAAACTAATGCATGCACTAATTATTTAGCTGAAGAAAAACACAAAGTTAATAAAAAGAGAAAACTTAACGATAAACCAATTACAAATTTCTTCTTTTGAAGGGCTTTAAATTTGAAATGAGACTTCAGATGTGGATGGCAATTGCTGGGTGTCTTCTAGAGGTGTCCCAGTGTCACCCTGAAGAGAGAGAAGTCGCTGGTAACTTTTACAGTCGCTGGAAAGAAACTTGAAGTGAATGAAACATAAACCGGAGGTGAGCTTTATTTTGAAAGGAGCTTGTAAAGAAGGGCGCCGTAACTGGTGCCGTCGCGCACGTCAAAATTCGAGTGCAGGCTGGCTCTACTGTCATTTCCGAAGAGGCGGCTTCGGAAATGACAGTAAGAGAGTTTGATAGTACACGTGAGAGAGTTTGTAAGTTTTGGCCTTTTGGGCCTCTCATAACAGAAATATCCTTATTTATAAAATAAACATACCTTGTGCCTCTATCAATGGTGTCGCTAATAACAAGATACATTTTAACAACGTTGTTGCAACTTGTCGTCCGTTCTTTTCTGTTGTTAAGCTGCTCTCCTATAAACAGCGGAAGTTATCTTATCAAAAGAAAGGCATAAAATCAAAAACTGGAAGTCAACCATATACTATACAAATAAAACAAAATAAAGACAATTAGCGCTAAAAAGGGGATACAGCAAATAAGGAGCTTAATTTGGGGTTATTCACATTTTAAATATCTAATCTGGTATTTTCTGCTGTGGTTGTTTGGTTGTTTTGTTCCTTTGTTTGTAAGATCTTTGAAGCACTTTGTGTGATATTTTAAAATGTTCTGGTACTTCATGCAAAACAAAAGCTGACTGAGTTCTGTAGGTTTATTTTATATTCTTCCTGTTTTTGTTTTTTCTCAGGAGTGAAGATGGTTCTGGTTGACGTCTTCAAAGTTCTAACTGAATATTTAAATAGTCCTTCATCTGACCCATCTGTAAGTTTGTGTACGTTTGACACTAGTCACATTTCAGCAAGGGCTCATAGAAATTTCAAAAAATTGGGGCCCTGTCAATTACAAAATTAATCATATTGTGTTTTCTAAGATTGTTTTTATCAGTAAAAATCGAATGTTCCCCCTCCCAGACCAAAAAACACACATCCATGTTTGCCCTGAACCCCCCTGGATCTGTATGAAATGGTTAGTTCCTGCTTGGAGGTTTGAAGGTGACGATGTTCAGCAGCAGTCAGTAGAAGACAAGAACGACTGTGGGGGTTATTGTGCTGCTAAGAAAAATGATAAAATCAGGTTTTCATAAAATAAAATAAAAAATAGAGAGAGGGAGAGAGAAAAAGGTAAGAGTGTCAATTTGTAACATAGTTTTTCTCCTAGAGGTAGGTAGACTGTGTGAGATCATCAACCATTTAGCATAGTTAGCTTAGCTACAAACTACTGTTTGCCTCCGTTTCACTAGCATTTAATAAATTAAGGAAAAAAATTACCAAGATATTCATATATTTAACTTGTCCCTATATCTTTTACCACACTTAACAACAGATGAGTCAATCAGCAGCAGCTTTAACCCACATCCCTCCTGACCCGTCCTCTCCTAAGTGAAATTAAAGCTGCAGTATGTAACTTTTATTTAAAAAAAATTTTTCACATATTTGTTAAAACTGTCATGTTGTGACAGTTTGGTATGAGAGATAATCTGTGAAAAAATAATTTTCTCTGCCTTCTCCCAGTGCTTTCTAGAAACAACCAATCAGTGGCAGGAGAGTTTTAGTGCTGTCAATCACAATCTCATGTGGCTGCTCATCCCTATGCTGTAGCTAGTGCAGCCTGTTGTGAATGCTCAGTCTATTTAGTATAGCTACCAATGACGGCATGTAAACATTTTTCCTGTAATTATAAGTTGTTTCTCCGTCAATAGCACATTTAGCAGTGAGTGAATGAGGTTAATTGACAGCACTAAGACCCTCCTCCTGGTTCTGAGTGGTTGTTTATGGTCAGAATGTTTCATTACTTTAGCTAGTAATAGTAGTTCAGGGATGAGGTGGAGAAGATTGATCTTTTCACTGATTATCTGTCTCATAACAAACTGGCACAACATGGTCATCGCTTAAACAAATATGAAAAAAACATATTTTTTATTAAAGTTATATACTGCAGCTTGAACAAAATGCAACTTAATAGCATTTTTTAGAAGTCTGGATTGCTTCATGTATATTTTGCATGTTGCCTATGACTGTTGCTGGTGGAGAGAGACATTTCAGTAAGCTAAAGCTAATAATAATAAAAAAATTCAATTAAATTATTTGCATACTGTATGCGAACTGTTGCATGTAAAATTCACAAGCAATAAATATTCTCCATGGGCTGCCACCTTATCGTGGTGGAGGGGTTTGAGTGTCCCAATGATCCTAGGAGCTATGCTGTCTGGGGCTTCATGCCCCTGGTAGGGTCACCCAAGGCAGACAGGTCCTAGGTGAGGGACCAGACAAAGAGCAGCCCAAAGACCCCAATGATGAAGGAAAACTTTGGACTTGGTGTTCCCTCGCCCGGACGCGGGTCACCGGGGCCCCACTCTGGAGCCAGGCCTGGAGGGGGGGCACGATGGCGAGCGTCTGGTGGCCGGGCTTTTACCCATGGAGCCCGGCCGGGCTCAGCCCGAAGAGGAAACATGGGCCCCCCCTCCCATGGGCCCACCACCCGTGGGAGGGGCCAAAGGGGTCGGGTGCAGTGTGGGATGGGTGGCAGCAGAGGGAGGGGACCCTGGCGGTCCGATCCTCGGTTGCAAAAACTGGCTCTTGGGACGTGGAATGTCACCTCTCTGGTGGGGAAGGAGCCGGAGCTAGTGCGTGAGGTCGAGAGGTTCCGGCAAGGAATAGTCGGTCTCACCTCGACGCACGGCTCTGGTTCTGGAACCAGTCTCCTTGAGAGGGGCTGGACATACTTCCACTCTGGAGTTGCCCAAGGTGAGAGGCGTCGGGCAGGAGTGGGCATACTTGTTGCTCCCCATCTCGGCGCCTGTACGTTGGGGTTTACCCCGGTGAACGAGAGGGTAGCATCCCTCCGCCTACGGGTGGGGGGACGGGTTCTGACTGTCGTTTGTGCTTACGGGCCGAACGACAGTTCAGATTACCCACCCTTTTTGGAGTCCTTAGAGGGGGTACTGGAGAGTGCTCCTCCTGGGGACTCCCTTGTTCTGCTGGGGGACTTCAACGCTCACGTGGGCAATGACAGTGAGACCTGGAGGGGCGTGGTTGGGAGGAACGGCCCGCCCGACCTGAACTCGAGCGGTGTTCTGTTGCTGGACTTCTGTGCTCGCCATGGATTGTCCATAACGAACACCATGTTCAAGCATAAGGGTGTCCATATGTGCACTTGGCACCAGGACACCCTAGGCCGCAGTTCGATGATCGACTTTGTCATCGTTTCATCGGATCTGCGGCCGTATGTCTTGGACACTCGGGTGAAGAGAGGTGCGGAGCTGTCCACTGACCACTACCTGGTGGTGAGTTGGCTCCGGTGGTGGGGGCGAAAGCCGGTCAGACCTGGCAGGCCCAAACGTGTTGTGAGGGTCTGCTGGGAACGTCTGGCGGAATCCCCTGTGAGACGGAGCTTTAACTCCCATCTCCGGCAAAACTTCGAACACGTCCCGGGGGAGGTGGGGGACATGGAGTCTGAGTGGACCGTGTTCCGTGCCTCCATTGTCGAGGCGGCCGATCGGAGCTGTGGCCGCAAGGTTGTCGGTGCCTGTCGCGGCGGCAACCCTCGAACCCGCTGGTGGACACCTTCGGTGAGGGATGCCGTCAGGCTGAAGAAGGAGTCCTATCGGGCCTTTTTGGCCTGTGGGACTCCGGAAGCAGCTGATGGGTACCGGCGGGCGAAGCGGCATGCGGCTCGGGCGGTTGCTGAGGCAAAAACCCGGGCGTGGGAGGAGTTTGGAGAGGCCATGGAGAAAGACTTCCGTACGGCTTCGAGGCGATTCTGGTCCACCATCCGGCGTCTCAGGGGGGGGAAGCGGTGCAGCACCAACACTGTTTATAGTGGGGATGGTGTGCTGCTGACCTCTACTCGGGACGTTGTGGGCCGGTGGGCAGAGTACTTCGAAGACCTCCTCAATCCCACCAACATGCCTTCCACTGAGGAAGCGGAGCCTGGGGACTCTGGGTTGGGCTCTCCAATCTCTGGGGGCGAGGTCGCCGAGGTGGTTAAAAAGCTCCTCGGTGGCAGGGCCCCGGGGGTGGATGAGATCCGCCCGGAGTTCCTTAAGGCTCTGGATGTTGTAGGGTTGTGTTGGTTGACGCGACTCTGCAATGTCGCATGGACATCGGGGGCAGTTCCCCTGGATTGGCAGACTGGGGTGGTGGCCCCCCTGTTCAAAAAGGGGGACCGGAGGGTGTGCTCCAATTATAGAGGGGTCACACTCTTAAGCCTCCCTGGCAAGGTCTATTCAGGGGTCCTGGAGAGGAGGGTCCGTCGGATAGTCGAACCTCGGATTCAGGAAGAGCAGTGTGGTTTTTGTCCTGGTCGTGGAACGCTGGACCAGCTCTACACCCTCGGCAGGGTCCTGGAGGGTGCATGGGAGTTCGCCCAACCAGTCTACATGTGTTTTGTGGACCTGGAGAAGGCGTTCGACCGTGTCCCTCGGGGAGCCCTGTGGGGGGTTCTCCGGGAGTATGGGGTACCGGGCCCTTTGATACGGGCTGTCAGGTCCCTGTATGACCGGTGTCAGAGTCTGGTCCGCATTGCCGGCAGTAAGTCGGGCTCGTTTCCGGTGAGAGTTGGACTCCGCCAGGGCTGCCCTTTGTCACCGATTCTGTTCATCACTTTCATGGACAGAATTTCTAGGCGCAGCCAAGGTGTTGAGGGGATCCGATTTGGTGGCCTTAGGATCTCATCTCTGCTTTTTGCAGACGATGTGGTCCTTTTGGCTTCATCAGATCGTGATCTGCAGCTCTCGCTGGAGCGGTTCGCAGCCGAGTGTGAAGCGGCCGGGATGAGGATCAGTGCCTCCAAATCCGAGGCCATGGTCTTGAGCCGGAAAAGGGTAGAGTGCCTTCTCCGGGTCAGGGGGGGTGTCCTGCCCCAAGTGGAGGAGTTTAAGTATCTCGGGATCTTGTTCACGAATGGGGGAAGAAGGGAGCGGGAGATCGACAGGCGGATTGGCGCAGCGTCTGCTGTCAAGCGGGCGCTGTACCGGTCCGTCGTGGTGAAGAGAGAGCTGAGCCAAAAAGCGAAGCTCTCGATTTACCGGTCGATCTACGTTCCCACCCTCATCTATGGTCATGAGCTTTGGGTCATGACCGAAAGAACGAGATCGCGGATACAAGCGGCCGAAATGGGTTTTCTCCGTAGGGTGGCTGGGCTCTCCCTTAGAGATAGGGTGAGAAGCTCAGTCATCCGGGAGGGACTCAGAGTAGAGCCGCTGCTCCTTCACATCGAGAGGAGCCAGTTGAGGTGGCTCGGGCATCTGGTCAGGATGCCTCCTGGACGCCTCCCTGGTGAGGTGTTCCGGGCACGTCCCACCGGGAGGAGGCCCCGGGGAAGACCCAGGACACGCTGGAGGGACTATGTCTCTCGGCTGGCCTGGGAACGCCTCGGGATTCCCCCCGGAGGAGCTAGAAGAAGTGGCTGGGGAGAGGGAAGTCTGGGCCTCCCTTCTGAAGCTGCTACCCCCGCGACCCGACCTCGGATAAGCGGAAGAAGATGGATGGATGGATGGATAAATATTGTGCTAGTATCAGTATTGGACCAAAGAAAGCAGAGCAGTTGCTTTTTATGGGTCAAATAGACTCAAGAAACTGTAACAGCTCCTGCGCACGGGGGGCCCAATTTAAATTTTTTTGTCATGGGGCCCAAGATTCCTGGCGGCGCCCCTGCATTTCAGAAAACACTTAAAGGATTTTAAGTTTAATTTGTTATATTAGTGACACATAACTGAATATTTACATGTAATTATGCTGGATTCTACTGTACTTGTTGATTCATTTTTATACCTTGTCCCTTGGCAGATTGATGTTATCCACAAATGATTCCTAGAGGAATAGATTATTTAACAATTAGCTTGCACCACCCAAACATGCTCCTTTCTGCATATTGAAGATAGTTATGGTGTTCCGCGAGGCTCGAGTTGGATCTGTTTTTGTTTTTATCTTAGTGATGTTCGGATCCGATCAGTGACAGAGTCCCTGAGGAAACTCAACTCCCAATACCTGTTGCTGGTTTACTCGTCTCTAGATTAAATGTTGTTTACTCTGTTTCCTCTGCAGCAGTGTTCACACTGCTGCAGAGGAAACTGGTGGAGGAATTGCAAATTGAAACCATCCATCTTCTTCCGCTTATCCGAGGTCGGGTCGCGGGGGTAGCAGCTTCAGAAGGGAGGCCCAGACTTCCCTCTCCCCAGCCACTTCTTCTAGCTCCTCCGGGGGAATCCCGAGGCGTTCCCAGGCCAGCCGAGAGACATAGTCCCTCCAGCGTGTCCTGGGTCTTCCCCGGGGCCTCCTCCCGGTGGGACGTGCCCGGAACACCTCACCAGGGAGGCGTCTAGGAGGCATCCTGACCAGATGCCCGAGCCACCTCAACTGGCTCCTCTCGATGTGAAGGAGCAGCGGCTCTACTCTGAGTCCCTCCCGGATGACTGAGCTTCTCACCCTATCTCTAAGGGAGAGCCCAGCCACCCTACGGAGAAAACCCATTTCGGCCGCTTGTATCCGCGATCTCGTTCTTTCGGTCATGACCCAAAGCTCATGACCATAGATGAGGGTGGGAACGTAGATCGACCGGTAAATCGAGAGCTTCGCTTTTTGGCTCAGCTCTCTCTTCACCACGACGGACCGGTACAGCGCCCGCTTGACAGCAGACGCTGCGCCAATCCGCCTGTCGATCTCCCGCTCCCTTCTTCCCCCATTCGTGAACAAGATCCCGAGATACTTAAACTCCTCCACTTGGGGCAGGACACCCCCCCTGACCCGGAGAAGGCACTCTACCCTTTTCCGGCTCAAGACCATGGCCTCGGATTTGGAGGCACTGATCCTCATCCCGGCCGCGTCACACTCGGCTGCGAACCGCTCCAGCGAGAGCTGCAGATCACGATCTGATGAAGCCAAAAGGACCACATCGTCTGCAAAAAGCAGAGATGAGATCCTAAGGCCACCAAATCGGATCCCCTCAACACCTTGGCTGCGCCTAGAAATTCTGTCCATGAAAGTGATGAACAGAATCGGTGACAAAGGGCAGCCCTGGCGGAGTCCAACTCTCACCGGAAACGAGCCCGACTTACTGCCGGCAATGCGGACCAGACTCTGACACCGGTCATACAGGGACCTGACAGCCCGTATCAAAGGGCCCGGTACCCCATACTCCCGGAGAACCCCCCACAGGGCTCCCCGAGGGACACGGTCGAACGCCTTCTCCAGGTCCACAAAACACATGTAGACTGGTTGGGCGAACTCCCATGCACCCTCCAGGACCCTGCCGAGGGTGTAGAGCTGGTCCAGCGTTCCACGACCAGGACGAAAACCACACTGCTCTTCCTGAATCCGAGGTTCGACTATCCGACGGACCCTCCTCTCCAGGACCCCTGAATAGACCTTGCCAGGGAGGCTTAAGAGTGTGACCCCTCTATAATTGGAGCACACCCTCCGGTCCCCCTTTTTGAACAGGGGGACCACCACCCCAGTCTGCCAATCCAGGGGAACTGCCCCCGATGTCCATGCGACATTGCAGAGTCGCGTCAACCAACACAACCCTACAACATCCAGAGCCTTAAGAAACTCCGGGCGGATCTCATCCACCCCCGGGGCCCTGCCACCGAGGAGCTTTTTAACCACCTCGGCGACCTCGTCCCCAGAGATTGGAGAGCCTAACCCAGAGTCCCCAGGCTCCGCTTCCTCAGTGGAAGGCATGTTGGTGGGATTGAGGAGGTCTTCGAAGTACTCTGCCCACCGGCCCACAACGTCCCGAGTAGAGGTCAGCAGCACACCATCCCCACTATAAACAGTGTTGGTGCTGCACCGCTTCCCCCCCTTGAGACGCCGGATGGTGGACCAGAATCGCCTCGAAGCCGTACGGAAGTCTTTCTCCATGGCCTCTCCAAACTCCTCCCACGCCCGGGTTTTTGCCTCAGCAACCGCCCGAGCCGCATGCCGCTTCGCCCGCCGGTACCCATCAGCTGCTTCCGGAGTCCCACAGGCCAAAAAGGCCCGATAGGACTCCTTCTTCAGCCTGACGGCATCCCTCACCGAAGGTGTCCACCAGCGGGTTCGAGGGTTGCCGCCGCGACAGGCACCGACAACCTTGCGGCCACAGCTCCGATCGGCCGCCTCGACAATGGAGGCACGGAACACGGTCCACTCAGACTCCATGTCCCCCACCTCCCCCGGGACGTGTTCGAAGTTTTGCCGGAGATGGGAGTTAAAGCTCCGTCTCACAGGGGATTCCGCCAGACGTTCCCAGCAGACCCTCACAACACGTTTGGGCCTGCCAGGTCTGACCGGCTTTCGCCCCCACCACCGGAGCCAACTCACCACCAGGTAGTGGTCAGTGGACAGCTCCGCACCTCTCTTCACCCGACAAATTGAAACCTATATTTTTATTCTGACCCATCTGTAAATCATATTGTTGCGTTTATGACCATGTGGTCACCAGTCAGAGCTGATATAGCTGAAGGTTTTCCAGTTCCCTTCCAGTGGATAATTCCAGATCATGATGACTGCTCAGGTTTTATCTCTAGTAAAGCTCTCTGAAAAGTATCACAACATAAAATTTTTTCAAAGTTGAGAACTAAAATAGAAGAAATGCCAGTTATGACGTGTTTTTTATGTCTTTGAAATATCTTTGTGTTTATGCGCCAGGTGCTCCAGAAGTCCTACCAGGCTGTGATAAAGTGGGTGGGTGTTTGTCCAGATCTGTCCTGCATCACAGACCAGCTCAGAGAAGGTACAGCTCTTGGATTTGTCCCTGTGTGACAGGAAGCACACGTAGACAGAAAGGATCTGCTCTCTCCTCACTGCTAGGTTTCATCCAAACGGTGAGAAAGCGTGCTTGTGACACGCGCTGGGAGGCCAGAGACTCCACGGTGGAGTTTCTGGGTCACTTGGGGGGGGCGCCCTCATGCCGGTCGTTCACTGAACAGGAGACGGAACCATCAGATGTTCTCCTGGGTGGCTGCAGCTTTACGGTTCCTCTCCTCAAGGAGGCGCTGCAGGATCCAGAGAGCTATGTGAGAGCCAGCTCCATCTCTGCTCTGGCGCAGACACTGACACCCAGCTGGCAGGAGGGGGCAGTATTAACACAGGAGCAGGTTGGCAGAAACAACAGCAGATTTTACAATCCCACCCAACAGTCTCACTGGGACATTTTTAATGACCTGAAGTTATTTGTTCCTTCCAGGAGGACATAGTAACCCAGCTGCAGGAAGTTCTCTTCCAGGACTCGGAGGGATTTCCCAGGAGAGCTGCTGTGAAGTACTTCATTGCCTGGCTCTCCGCTTGTTCCTCGCCTTCCTCCTGCTGGCTCCTCATGCAGTCTGTGCCGACCGTCCTCTCTCAGGGTGTCAACGATCTGGACTGGGAGGTCAAACTTCACACCCTGGAGTTGGCAGAGCTGCTGCTGGACCAAGCCTTTCCGGATCCTTCTCCATCTCATCCCTATGCTGTGATGTCTGACCAAGCC
Organism: Xiphophorus hellerii; assembly: GCF_003331165.1. Lineage (NCBI taxonomy): Eukaryota > Metazoa > Chordata > Actinopteri > Cyprinodontiformes > Poeciliidae > Xiphophorus > Xiphophorus hellerii. The sequence goes on from NC_045676.1 coordinate 33,361,885, forward strand.
CACAGACTTCACATTGCAGGTCAGCAGTCAGACCTGCTCAGCAGCTTGAAGGATTTGGTCGATCGGGGAGTGGTCTCAGCTCTGTTGTGTGGTGTGGTTGACTGTGACAGACCTGTTGCTCTGAAGGCCTGCCAGCTGCTGCTAAAGCTCCGAGGCGTTGTTTGTCCTGTGATGGGTAACGCAGCAGACACCACAGTTTTCTGTCAACTGGCTGAAGGCAGTGTGATGCAGCAGGTCAGAAAGATCCAGGCAATGGGGAAGGACACCTATGTTGTTTCTGAAGCTTGCAGTGAGGCAGACAAGGAAGGCATATGTGCAAGTGTTGACCCAGAGCGTGTTGGTGTGTGTGAGGTGTTGAGGCTTCTGGATTTAGATGAGAAGCTGAGCATCTTGACCCAAAGCAGCGACCACATCTACAATTCTCCCCTCTCTCTGCTCCAGGACATCCTGACAGCCGCTGCTGCTAGTTCTCAGCCTGGCCGGGACCCGCACCAGGAGCTCGTAATGGACTGTTACTAACAGCCAGACACACAGAAACAAACCATCTTCAATCAGTACAATCACATACTGTAGGTCATACATGCTGATTTAAAGCTGCGGCATATAACTTTCATAAAAAAATTTTTTTTTACATATTTGTTGAAACTGTCACTATTTGGTGACAGTATATTATGAGACAATATGTCTCATAATATACTATTATGTTATGAGACATATCTGTGATTTTTTTCACAGATTTTTTCACAATCTGAAAAAATCAAGCTGTTCTGCCATCTCTCAACACTAACTAGAAACAACCAATCAGGCGGGTCTTAGCGCTGTCAATCACCCTCATTGTGGCGCCGCTCATTGCCTTGATCCCTCCAACCCCCTTTCTGCCCGCTATGCTGCAGCTAACAAAGCCTGTAGTGAATGCTAAGGCTAGTTAGCATGGCTACCAACAGTTTCTCTGTAACAGCAAGTTGTTTCTCTGCCATTAGAACATTTAGCAGCAAGTACATGAGGTTGAGTGACAGCGCTAAGACCCTCCTCCTGGCTCTGATTTTCCTGTTTTAGTCAGGAGTGGTGCATTACTTCAGATTGCAATAATAGCTCAGGGAGGAGGTGGAGATCAATCTTTTCACAGAAAAAAAGATGTAAAAAAATGATTTTTTTTAAAGTTACATATTGCAGCTTTAAACAGACAAATTTCAGTTTTAGATCTTTTATTGACAGGATTACCTGTGATGTGTCTCATTACCTACTCAAAATACAACTTGCCTAATGTTTTGTAGATTTTCCTATGGTTTAAGAAAAAACTAAATACAATGGACAGAGGCAGGAGTATATCATCTTGAGACCTTTCTGGGTTTGGATTCATGTGTGATTTTGCACAACTTTCAGCTATGACCAGACCTCCAGCCTCTTGTAATGCCTTTTCATGCTAAGATCGATCTTTGTGTACAAACACTGACAAATACATTAGCAATCCTGGTAGATATCTGTAAAAAGCCTAATAAATTTATGCAATAAAATAGCTTGCATTGCTTTTTTCCAGAAACACAGCATGTGGGCCTGGAGTTATACGAATGATGAAGGATGTGTAAAAAATGCCTAATGCCCACTGTTAAGTATAATTCAATTCAAATTCTATCCAAAAATACTTTATTTTCTCAAAGAAAAATTAAATGTAACTCATATCCAAGAATCTTCAGACTCGATGTGGATTATGACGCTGTGGGCAGGAAGGATCTCCAGTAACAGTTTGTTTTGCAGTAAATCTGAAGAAGCCCCTGACTGAAGACACAACTAACAGCTCATTATCCAGCAGAGAAGATGTTCCACAGTAACATGTTCTGGATGACACCATCCAGGTAAGTGGTGCTAGGCCATCTCATTTGCTTGTGCTACTGCTCTCTAAATCTCTCTCTGGTCTCATGGTTAGGAATACGTAGCTTGAACCGCCTCCTTTTTCTGCTCTTTGGTCCTGCTCTCCATCCATGAAGCCTCCTTTCCAACTCCTCTGGGATTTGATATCATTGTTGAGGTATTATTTTAGTTTTGAGATGCTAGTCAGCTCCTCCCAGTTATAAAAACAATACTTTGATGTCACAGTCGCGCATCAAGGCAACTGTCCAAAAGTAAATACCAAAATTCTTCCAGTTCCTAAGCATGTCAAACTAGAGGGAATAAGTATCTGAACATGCAACGACACAACCAATAAAAGGAAGGTGATACTTCACATCAATTCACCATGTTGTAATGAGTATAAACTATGTAGCATCTAGTAGCACAGTACAGTCACAGAGGCTCATGTATATCCAAAACTCGCATCCAATTGCACTCTACAGAGGATCTTCTACATCTGGTCAACTGTACTCATTAGTGGACGCTGTAACTGCCTGTACACATAACTTCATTCATGATGCAACCATTTGCCCTCTGTTTCCTGTGCCTGCTCCTTGGCCACCACTACTCTGCATATTCATCCAATTACATCCACATCAAGCTGTTTGTCAGGGTGCTTTATTTCAGGGGAGATTTTGTACGAGTGCAATCAAGCATCTCTGACTTAAATAATGAAGTGTCCACTAGATTGGGGGATTAACAATATTAAATACTGCACAGCATGAAAGGAGTATATGGTCCCAGCACATTATTATTACTCTAATTGTGATTCTTTCTTTCAGAGGTCAAGACTTGACATGAAATCTAATTTATGGTGTATTATCCTGTTCTTTAGTGTCATTCATTACCCCAGCAAGTCAGAGCACTTCGCTAGAAACACACTGTTTTACAATCACACCTCACCTTGCATCAGAAGAACAGCTTCTGCTCTTCATGTCTAAAGTGTGCGTACGCACAAAATATATGCGGTGCCATATTTTACTCACAAGTCAGCATGTATAAAAATGAACTTTGCGTCAAAGTTTGCGTAAATATATGCACACTTTTTCCATGGCGTGAAAATGTGCGGCAGCCACGCAAACTTTTTTGTGGACAGTAACAAACTACAAACCACCAAAACTCACCTAAATGCACTGAAATCTTACTCCATTCAGTTATTTAGACCAAGAAGCATCAAACCCAATGTTTTTTCATGATTTTAATATTTGATTGTTTAAACATAAATATGAAACTCAACCGCATTTATCCTCAGACAATAACCTGACATGCACACAAATTAATAAAAAAAGATAAAAGGATGTGAAAACTTCCCTCGAATGTAAATAGTACTTTCCTCAGTTTTTGTCTCATAAAGATGTAACGCATTGGTCTGTGCGCTGAAGCGCATGAAATGCATCTATGGGGTCATTTCATTGTCACTAAAAAGAAAACAGGGTTGGTTCAGCAGATTAACTCCAAACAGGTTTGATTATTGAAGGTGATCAAGGTGTGTAGACAATCACACGTATCAGTAGCTGCATCAAGGTTTCTGTTATTAAAAGAAAAAGTCACTACTCTGTCTATTTTTGGTTATTTTCATTTCTTCATCTGTGTCAAGCTTTCCGTGTCCCCACTGTCCCTTGGTTAGAGGCTCTTTGTTAAATCCCCAGTGTTTGGAGGATGCAGACTGCGCAGATGGAGACTGAGAGGGCAGTCAGCACCTCCATGTACTCACAGCCTCTCCACAACTCCATCGCATGGACGAACACAGTGACAGACATTTCAGAATCGTCTCTGATTAACTTCAGAGCTGCAGCAGGTCAGCACGAACATGCTGATTATCTCACCCTGTCATCTCTGCTGCACTGCGCTGCACTCCACTCCACTCCACTCCACTCCACTCACTTGTGAAGTAAAACTGGTGGATGCTTACTGTGCAGGATGGAGGCTGTGGCTCTCTTCTCTTTCACAGCATCAGAGGCAGATGAGATCAGCTTCCAGAAAGGAGACATCGTCAAGGTAAGAATGGAGACATGCTACATATGTCTGCATATTTGAATGGTTTTTCTGCATCTTCACATGGAGTAACGGAGGCTTGTGGATTTGCACTGTAGGTGGTAGAAATGGAGAGAGACTCTTTCTGGTTCACAGCTGAGATTGAGGGGAAACGTGGATTCATACCTGAGAACTACATCTCTCTACACCCTCATCTGTAAATAATCTATTATCCAAATTGTGTTAATAAGAAACACTAATTTTTTCTGATGATTTTCTACATTTGATGTGTCACAGCCATCATTTTTGACGAAAACTAAACATTATGATTTAGCTAAGAATCATCTGCAGTTAGGTTTATAGTTTCTGTTTGTTTCTTTAGCTGGTTTGCAGGAGCGATATCAAGACTGGAGGCTGAACAACGACTGTGCTGGCAGGATCCTGGAGTATTTCTAGTGAGGGCGAGTGAATCAGCTCCAGGAGAGTTCTCTCTCTCTGTTAGGTCAGTGAATGCGCCACACCTCTAAACACTTTCTCTTCAGTTAAGGCTAATTCAAAGCAATGGTGCTAAAATAGTTCTATATCATTGTTTTCATCTTTTTCTTCCAAAAAGACAGAATTTATTAATTAGGCCCAAGCAGGGAAGCACTGTGAAGGCCTATTGTAATTGCAGGACTTCTTATTTTTCCAACAAAGTATGCAGCTTTCTGGAGGCTTAAAAATATTCAAAAACTCACCAAACGTCACCCAAAATTGTCCCCCAACTAAAAATTTTGGATTCCAGTGGAATCGCACATGGGCGTGGCCAAACTGGTCTACAGTGCCCCCTAAGTGAGATAGCACAAACCTTATGTCGTAGATATCTAAAATTCAGTACATAAGTAGATCTTGGAGCTACCTCCTAAATGAGGCGGCCATTTTGGTACAAAGGGCAAATTTTGACAATTTTTCACTTTTACACACCTTGAACTTTAACAAACTCCTCCTAAGGATTTTGACATATCGGCTTCAGTTTTGGTCAGAATGCAGTTAAGGGGTGGGGCATTAAAAGTTATCAGAAAAACTGAGTTTTTGTATATGTTCAGAGGTCTTGACCGAGCGGTGAACTTGGCGTACTCGCCAAAGCAAACAAAACGCTATAACTTTCACATAAAAGGTCAATAGCCTATATGCCACGAATGGTGACGTACTTCTGTTTAAATTTAAGCCACATTGATTATTTCCAGTTGCCTCTTGCTTTTATTGTTTTTAGCCATTGCTGCAAGAGCAATGAACAAGATACAAAAGTTTAAATATCTGCGAGGTTGCCCCAGTCATTGTTGACTCATGGTTGCTAAAAACTTTACAAGACCGACTGATTTTAGTGACATAGCAGGTGTAAAATATTGAATAAAATGTTGTGTTACGGGCGTGCCATGGTGGCGTAGTGGTTAGCTCGACCCATATTTGGAGGCCTTGAGTCCTCGATGCGGCCGTTGCGAGTTCGACTCCCGGACCCGACAACATTTGCCGCATGTCTTCCCCCCTCTTCTTCCCCGTTTTCTGTCAGCCCACTGTCATATAAGGGACACTAGAGCCCACAAAAGACCCCCTGGAGGGGTAAAAAAAAATAAAAAATGTTGTGTTACAGTACTGGCTTTATTTTCACTCTTACATTTAACTTTATGACATGCAAAATTACAAGAGGATCGCCAATATTGTCTCCAAGTGTATTCTGGGTAAAGCTTGTCACCAGCCGTCCACCAACGCCATCATCAGTCTCTTGGCAACAGATGGCAAACTAGCTGGAGCATTTCTACAGACTAAGTTAACATGAGTGGAGCTCCATGGAGCGGCAAAGTGAAAAGGAGGGAAAAAATAGAACAAGGAAAAGCCAAAAACTGGACGCATATTTTGTTCCTCATCTTGGAGATGAACCAGACTTTTTCGTTGGCAGCGATTCAAACCCGTCAAAACTGCCAGCCCAGTGAAGGAGCTGGACTAGTTACAGGTAGCAACTCTGACATTATTCACAAAGTGTGAGTTAACTGTAGACTGATTGAAAATTGTATCAGCCGAGCCGCCGAGCTTACATCCCCTTTTTTTCTCTCTCGGCGGTACAACGGTGATGTCAGGGACCGAAGGCTGAGTTATAGTCGTGCTTTTGACAGTTCGGGTTGAGCGCGTGCGAGCCAAGACAGCAGTATGGTGTTTATAGCTATTATGCTGCAGATCTTCTTCTATAAGTTTGTTGTTGAGAGCTCCATCTGTTCTGCTGTCATCTGCTGGGGCAGCAGCATTTGTCTATCTGTTTGTCTATATCTATTTATCTAAAAAAATTGCTTTGGGGGACTCCTTTTAAAATCTTCAGAGAGCTAGATATGACACAATTTGTCATATCCAAAAGGTAACGTGTAAATCTTTCTAAAGATTCATCATTCAAGCTGTTGTCATTGAGACTGCTTTTCTTTATCTGATGAAGTCTCCATTTAAACCCCTAAGATGTTTTAAATGTTGTCAACTATGTTGTCATTTCGAATCTGTGTTTTTACACCTGAAAAACTTGGTCATCTTTCCCGAGGAGCTAGCCTGAAATGCAAGAAGACAACTTGCAAATGAATCAAACAGTTTCAGACAGTAGTTCTGTCAGAATCTCCTGTTTACTGTGCAGTTAGTCTGATGATTGTTTTCCATCCACATCTAACACACAATCACCAGGACTTGAATGTGTGTTAATTCATCAGAGCGGGGAGAGTTTAAATGTGCTCATTGCACTAAAAATATCTCTCCGACACACACATTAAGCACAGAGTGAGGATGAAGTGCTGTTATTTGGGTCAACAGCAAAGTGACATGGGACTCATTTAATCACTGAGGGTAAATGAAATGTGTTCATTAATCAGGGCACTGCGTAACACCAGGCAGCTTTTTAATCATGCATAGGTATGCTATGCAACCAGTGTATGAAAAAATTCACACATTATTGTTTTGAATGAAACATCTGTTTGCCGCTGTTTGTCGCTTAGTACTTAGAAGTGTTTTCTTCTGTTGCGCTATTTCTCTGTAAGTATAAGTTTTCCAGTGACTCCTTTTGGAGTCTGCATGGTTCCTTCACCTGGGGAAGCACAGAGTGCAAGCAAGGGGTGGAAAAGATGGTTGTACCTGTTTATCCTTAGTATTATTATTATCCTTATTTTTTTATTTTTTACTTTTTCTCTTCTTTTTCTTTTTCAGCCTCTTTTCTGGGGGGTGGCAGTGTTTTTCAACCTCTGTTGTAAACGACTGGTCACATGTCCGTTCACAACCCTAACCCTAACCCTAGCTTCCTCAGCATCTTCTGCTGTTAGATTCCTAAGTTGGAATGTTAAAGGTCTTAATAAAAAGGTGAAGCGATCTAAAATATATTCACATCTGAAGCACCTAAACCCTGACATAGTATTTCTTCAGGAAACACATCTGCAGGATGAAAATCATTTCAAGCTCAGATATTTATGGGTTGGAGAGATCTACCACTCGGGATTTAACTCTAAAGCTAGAGGAGTAGCCATATTATTTAATAAGAAGGTTCATTTTACAGCATCAAAAATAATAAATGATACAAATGGCAGATATCTTATAATAGCAGGCTGTTTGTTTCACACCCCTGTTTTATTAGTGAACATTTATGCACCAAATTTTGATAATCCAGATTTCATAAGCCAAGTATGCTTCTGGCACACCAACTGAAACGAAAAGCTAGCTCTCGCTCAATATCGCAAGTCAAAGATCAGTCAGGCAATCTCGTTTCGGATTCTGTATCTTTCAGTAACATCTTTAAGAGATTTTATCGGGATCTATATAAATCTGAATTACAATCAGACTTAGATGAGCTATTTGCCTTTCTTAAGAATATTGACAGTCTTAGAATAAATACATTTATTTCTGATCAACTTGACGCTCCTATTGAATTGGAAGAAATATTTACATCAAACAAAAATATGCAGAGCGGTAAAGCGCCCAGCTGAGACGGAGTTCCTGCCAAGTTTTTCCAAAAGGTTTAAAGTCAAGTTAGCCCCTCTTCTTCTTGATGTTTATAATGAATCGCTGGGGCGTGACCTGTTGCCCCCCACCCTAGCCCTGGCCTCAATTTCACTCTTGTTGAAGAAAGGTATAGATCCTACTGATTGTGAGCCTTATAGGCCCCTGTCGCTCTTAATTGTGGATTTTAAGATTTTGGCTAAAGTGCTGGCAACTTGGCTTGAGACTGGTCTTTCTCAGATTATTTCACAAGAACAGAATGGATTCAGCAAAGGCCGCCAGTTGTTTTTTAATATTCGTACGCTATTGAATACAGTCTTTTCAACTCATTGCCCCACGTTATTTCTCTTGACGCCAAGAAGGCCTTTGATCATGTAGAATGGGAGTACCTCTTTGCCGTTCTTAATAGGTTTGGTTTTGGAGATAGGTTTGTGTCCTGGATCAAGCTACATCTCCTCAGGCTTGTATTGTCACTAATCCCGTCCAGTATTTGCATTAGGTCGTGGTCCTCTTTCTCCCCTCCTGTTTGCTTTAGCCATTGAACCTCTTTCTGTTGCCCTAAGATCCCTCTCTTCTTTTCATGGAATTATCCGCTCTGGTGTTGAGTTTAAACTGTCCTTGTGTAGCGGCTAAAATCCTATATTTTTGTCTACTAGTTGCTGTTCCTGAAAGACGTTGGTTTTACGTGCGCTCAGTTAAGATTCATAATGCCTATCTTCAGTTTGACTTATAATAAAGTCATTTATTGTCAGAACAATGTCTATTGTCTTACTATTTCCATTTAGATCCACATAAATTCGACATCAATCCAAACCAAGCACAGTAGAAAACTGTTGCCGCTTCCCATTAACAACACCTGAACAGAATCATGGTTGACCTTAAATAACCCCATCCCCCATCAGACACTCAGAACTCAAAATGAAATATGCCCCCTGGTGGCGATAAGCATAGGAAAGGATAAATGTCTCCTACACCTTGTATGCTGATGATCTTCTCTTACAAGTTTCGGATCCTTTATGTAGCCTCCCTCCTATTTTTAAGATTCTTGAAAAATTTTGACTTTTCTCTGGCTATTAAATTAATCTATTTAAAAGTGAATGCTACCCAGTAAATTCATTAGCTTTAGGACTTAGGCAGTATGACATTCCTTTTAAACTCAGCCCCTCAGGGTTTAGGTACTTGGGAATTAATATCACACATACTCTGCCCTCAATGTTTTCACAGAATTTTGTCCCCTTGGTCTCTCAAATCGCATCAGATCTTCAGAGGTGGAACTCTCTCCCTCTTTCTCTAATTGGGAGGATTAATGTTATTAAAATGTATCCCTCTATTTTTGCCTAAACAGTACTTTAAGACCTTGGATCAGATGGTTTCTTCTTTTCTGTGGAGTGGATGAGACTTTCTCTACTGCAACAGTTCACCATAAATGGTGGTCTTTCCCTGCCCAGTTTTTCAATGTATTACTGGTCTTCACACATTCATAAATTGATTTACTGGCTAAATTCACCTAATCTGATCTGGTGTAAACTTGAAATTCAATCAATTTCTGAACTTTTTTGCCTGCCTCAATTATATATTCATCACTACCAATTAAATTATCCTCTGCTACTGGAAATCACATTGTGCTCTCTACACTTACGATTTGGTCACAATTTAGATCCCATTTTAAATCTGTGTTTCTTGTTAATAAAATGACGTTGTTAAAAAAATCATCTATTTACTCCTGCGGCGACTAATGCTGCCTATAGAATTTGGCATGAAAGAGGTATTACAACAAGGAGAGATCTTTACAAAGATGGTTTATTTCTTAGTTTTTCAGAATTGTACTCAAAATTTAACCTGCCTGCTTATCCGTTTCTCTATTTCCAAATTAGACATTGTGTCTCATTACTGTTTCCAAATTTTGGGTCGACCTTCTAGTTTTGAGGCCCAATCTGAAATCACCCCTTTCTAATAGATATGGAAAGCTTATGGCAATTGAAAAAAGTCAAAGTACGTCTGTGTAGCACAAGAACTGATTATAGCAGCCAAGTGGAAAAATTCACTCTAATGTGGGTTATAATTATGAAACATTAAAGGTAAATGTCATATTTTGGGGATTCGGGAAATAAGCCCTTCTTTTCTATTTGTACTTGTTCTGTGGAATTTTTTATGTGGAGAGGTGACACTTAATCCATTAAGTGTCACTTTAATCCATTAAGTGTCACTTTAATCCATTAAGTGTACGGCTGGAAATGAAAGGTTTTGGACTTTAATTTGACCGGCTACCTGTGTGGTTTGGACCGTGTTGCTCGGTGTTGGTGGAACAGAAAGATTGAATAATTTTCAGGCTGAAGCGTTTGGCTGTGCTTAAACTACCGTGCTCGGTATCGGAGGGGCGCTCCGACTGCATGTTAAGTGTATTTTATATAATTGTTGTATAAACAAAAACTAAGGAGTTGCCTAAAAATTATTTTATACTCCATATAACACAAACGCATACATCAACACACACACATTGACTTGTCTTGTGCTGAATCGCTGCCTCTGTTCTCAGCCTCTTCCCATAGCAGTGAATTTCCTCCCACATTATTTTCCTCCCACAAATTATTCCAGTGAACGAAGCACAAACAGCTCCCTTTTAACCACCGTCTTCCCATTTCTGATGATGGATCTTAAATATCCTCAAGTTTGAAATACCAGGCAGCTATAAACCGTGTGTTCACTTTAGTGGCCAAGTTTTGGATATGATCTGTTGTCACCTTGATATCAGCAGGAAAATGAAAAAACTAAGCACTGGATGGTACCGGCTAATTGCTGAACACGGCACACAACAAAACTCAGATGTTATACCAGTAGCTCGCATATATTTTAAATTTTGCGTCTTGTTCATGGTACAACTTTTGCAGCTATGGCTAAAAACAATTGGAGCAACGGTGGCGAAAGTTTAAATGGAAGTACATTACCACTACTCGTGGCATATAGTCCATTGAGTGATGAACTGTCTGATTCATGGTGGGATAAAATTATTCTCAGCATACATCAAAGTACACCATGTGCCAGATTACAGCTTGTACAGCTTAATAGTAATGAATAGAGTCCACTTCTCAAAATCTCGGCTATCTAAAATGTTCCCTTCAATTCTAGACCAGTGTGAAAGATGCCGGACTTCACCTTGCAACTTAAGTCATGTTTTTTTTCTGCCCAAGCTTGCATAAATTTTGGAGTACTTTCTTTTCCATACTCTCGGGGTTTTTTAAAATCCAGATCCAAAGTGATCCTCTGAGTTCCAGGGACTAGACTTAACCTGTCCCCCAGCAGGGTGAGATGTGGGCTTTCTGTTCTCTTCTCGCCAGATGCTGTATTTTACTCTTCTGGAAATCTCCTACACCTCCTTCTACATCACAAATGCTTAATACTGTAAGAATGTTTTTGAAGATGGAAAAAATTTCATTAACAGTGAGGAGCAGTTCTGCAAAATTTACTCACAAATGGACACCCTTTCTGGAATACCTAAAATCTCTACCTTCATAATGCGTAGAATGATACAACTGACCCATCATGTGACTAAGTTTTAAAAAAAATAGGTAAAATACTATTACCTTTTAGCTCCTCAATGCCCCCGTTGTATTTATTTTTTAGCGTTTCTGTTATGTCAGTATGGTAATTTATGTTCATTAAGGAAAAAAAATTTGGAGAAGTGTCATGAACGATGCGGTGTAGGTGGTGAGGTAGACGCCAGGAGATCCAGGTAAGTGAAATAAAGAATATTTAATGACAGAACTGATCCAGAAATGTAGTCCAACAACCAAGGCAGCACTGCAGAGCGGAAACCAGGGCTCTTCACAGGTAGCGACCAGGAGAAACGAATGGACTGAGCACAACATCAGATAAGACGCCAAACGAGACGAGGACCCGACAAGGAACAAAGAACACAAGTGGGAATAAATACACAGAGGGTAATCACGGAGAACGAGACACACCTGGGAGCAATCAAGGGGAGACAGTACAACACGGAGACACAGAGAACACAAAATGAACACAGAGAAAACTCAAATCATGACAAGAAGACATGTAAGTTTTGCTAAATCTAAGTAATGTCAATAAATGTATAATCTCCTGATAAACAAATAAATAAGAAAACAGATTTCATATCTTTATTTGAATCTATATAGATATCTCTCTGTGTGCGTACTGTACATACATACAGTACATACATACTGTACATACATACATACAGTACATACAGTATGAATGCATGTAACGCATTGTTTTCTTATATAAAAAGTGATCAGCAGAGGGAGCTGTTGTTCTACAGGAATAAAAATCTAACACTTTAAGATCAGTGAACAAACTCAGTGTCTTTTTGTGATTTTGATTTCTTGAGGCAATATGTGCTCACTTACAGATGAAATTCTCAATTTACATCGCTTTTAACCAGACCGCAAAGAGAACATCCAAACTCCTCCTCTGTCCACCCAGTTGTGCTATACTTCATTCTATGCTTACATTAATCATAAATGTAAGTTTGAGTTTATACTTATTCCAAAAACTAGATGCACAAAGAAAATGTGAAGGTGCTCAGGAACACTTTGTTAAACCAAAAATTACTGTACTTGAATTTGTCTGAAACAAATGATTTCTAAATATGATGGATCGTGTCAACAGCATAGGGAATGTTTTTAATTAGGAAATTTAAAGTGAGTCTGAAGTTGGTCTCTATACTTGAAGGAGTAATTAAGAGCTTATCTAATTACTCATTTATTCCAGGTGTGTTGGAGCACCAATGGATTTAAAGTTGCTGGACAGTAGCTCTTAAGACCTGGAGATGGAGACCACTCCATTAGATCAAAGCCTATCCTTGTCTTTGCTAGGACCAGTCAAAGTCCAATACAATCGGACTGAATAGGAGCTATTCTTTAAAGGGGCAGTGTTATATGTTTTCCATACACACTGTTACCATTTCATAGTACAATCAAGTAACTATGTTACCTTCAGTTATCAAAATTCTATATATAAAATATGACTTAAAATACATTTTACTTCCTGATTCAATGCCTTTCAATTTGGTCTTTGTCCCTTCATAATAAGACTTAATGCTCAAAAAAATTGATTTTTCACAATGTTGCCCTTCTAAAGAAAAATGCCCAGAATTAAGTCATCATATATAAAAATCTATTAGAAATACAGGTAGAATTGCAGAAGAAGATGGTTCTGGATTCTGTTTATTAGGAAACCTCAGAAGCCACTCAGTTTGATTTTGGGGGCACCAGGACTCTGGTACATTTTTAGATTTTTATTTGTAAATACAAATCATTCCCTGCGATGGACTGGTGACCAGGGTGTCTCCACCTATTGCCTGTTGACCACTGGAGATAGGCACCATCATCTCTCACAACACTCCCTAAAGATAAGCATGTAAGATAGTGGATGGATGGACGGAAAAATTATTCCACTGTAAAACTTTGTAACACTTTTAATTTGCTTAACACATTATTTCCCAATAAAATCTAAAGTGTATGCTTGTAACTTAACAACATGTGAACAACTTTTTAAAAGCATTGTCTGTCACTCAGCCTCTGTACCTCCATTGCTGCGGCTCCAGTGACGTTAGACTTTGTGACTGCGGTTGTCCTACCTGCTTGGTGGAGGTGTGACCACAGCATTTAGAAAATTTATAGCTGAAAGGCTTAACCTGATTTAAGTTACTGCTTAGTTTGAAGGTTATTATGCATACAAAACAACAAGTATTTGACAACAGTCATTCAGTCGCCACTCAACCATTGTAGCGACTGAATGACTGTTACCTCTTTTTGGTGTTTAGGAGCTGAAATTGTTTACCAGTTATTAGATTAATGTCTTTGCATTTTTCACATCACCCTGTGGATTATAGATTCAATTCAGTTCATTTATAAAGTTCCACTTCACAGCAAATGTTTCTCAAGGCACTTCATTTAACAAAACAATCCTGGTGATGATCTGTCATAAAAGGTTTGTGTTCTTTTTTTCCCCACACCAGGTATTCGCAGAATGGCTCGAGTGAATTCCTGCAAACAAAGAAACAGACACCAGGAATGAAGGCGAAGTAGATGATGGAGCAGAATAAAGCACACATACCTGCCTTTCTTCACCTGACTCTTATGCTCCTCTCTCATTTGGCAGCTATGGTGACATGGTGGAGCACTTCAGGGTCCTGGAGGATGGTGGTCAGTACTACATCTGGGATAAGGCATTCTGCTCCCTCAACCGCCTAGTGGAGTTCTACAGAGCACACAGCATCACCATGGAGAAAGTGGTCCACCTCAGGGATTACCCCTCCTTTCACCTGAACTCACATCTTGGACTCAACCCCTACCCCAACCCGTATAACAGCAACTCGCTGGAGTCCATTCACTCAGCCCACCGCCGCCCTAACCCGTCTCCCAGAGACTGGCAGACCTCCGCACCTTCACTCAAACCAGTTTTAGCGGTATGACACATAACAAGGAGCCACTTTTTCTCACCAGCTGATAATTGCACACCTGTGTGTCTGACGCCATGGTTTGTCTTTCAGCAGAAGCCTCGGGTGGCCCGTGCTCTCTGCGACTACACCCCCTCCCAGACCACTCACCTCCACTTCCAGCGCGATGAAATCATTGACCTGCTGGATTGTTCCAGCTCCCTCAGCTGGAGGGGAAGCTGCCGCGGCAGAGTGGGCATCTTCCCTCCAGAGTTTGTCCAACCAGTGCTCCATTAACTCCATATCAGCTATTTGGTGTCTATGATGTTTATGTCTGATGCTTCTCAGTCAGGATGGGTGGTGGTTCTTGCGTGAATGATAAATTGGGCAGCCCCCCTTTCTGCCATCCCCCAAAAAGTGAAAATGCATTTCTAGGACAAGATCAAATACATTACAGTACCACACTAGGTATGTACGATAGTCTTCCTTTGCACAGCACGTAAATACAAATAGAAACTTTGTCCAAAGTGCTTGGACAGATTTTTTTTTATCTGGTGCTTGTGGTCTCTCTTCCTACGGCTGCCCTGGGCCACTGCCCTGTGGCCCAGATCAAAAAGCGCCACTGGTCAGGAAATACCCCACTGTCAACTGTTACCCCTACATTAACTTGGCTCCATTTTTTTGGAGCTGCAGGATGAAGCTTTTATATATACAATAACAATCTTTTCACATATTTATTAAATATTTAAAACACTGCTTCCATGGTATGACACAGATAATCTGTGAAAAAATTGAGCTCCTCTGCCTTCTCCCAGTTCTAACTACAAACAACCAATCAGAGCCAGGAGGAGGATTTTGGCACAGTCAATCATGCTTGTGTATGCACTGCTCATCCTGATGGTAAATAAATGGTTTTTCTGGAAAAACAAGGTGCTTCTCTGCCTTTATCATATTGAGCACTACGTACACGAGGGTGATTGATAGCAGCAAGAACCTCTTTCTGGTTCTGATTAGTTGTTTTTGGTCAGATAGAAGTAGAGCACAGGGAGGAGATCAATCTTTTCACAGATCACCTATCTCATTTTGCTGGCACCACATGGTGACAGTTTTAACAAATATGTAAAAACATATTTCTTATTAAAATTACGTGGTTCAGCTCTAAAGAGTAGTTGGTAGAACAGGGGTGTCAAAACGTTTTGTCACGTGGGTTAAAATTGAACATAAGGACCAAGTAATGTTATATTGTTAATAAAAAACTTATATTGTGATGTGTTCTTTACCTACCTGATAATGTAATAGTTTTATTAAACAAATGAAGTAGCCAGTTTTTTGTTGGAAAGAGATGTGTACACCTAAGAAAGGTTTTGCAGATTGATCCTGTTAAAAGAAGTATTTGTGGGGCGTGCCGTGGTGGCGGAGGGGTTTGCGCGACCCACATTCAGAGGCAACGTGGCCTCGACGCGGCTGTCGCGGGTTCGACTCCCGGACCCGACAACGCATGTCTTCCCCCCTCTACTTCCCCCTTTCCTGTTAGCCTACTTTGAAAAAGGGACACTAGAGCTCACAAAAAAGACTCCTTGCGGGTTAATAAAAAACAAATATATATATAAAAAAAGTATTTGTTGGTATGTTTTGAATAACAAACATTTGGTCAGTTCAGAGCAAGAAAAGCAGGATTTATTTCACTCTATATTTGGAACTGGGTAGATGTGGTCCTTGCAAAAGAATGCAAAAAGTGTGGTTATTTAAAGATGAATACATGCAAACAGATGCATAACCAGTATGATGATATGATATCCTCAACATTTGACCACCCTTGTAAAAATTTGTTAAAAGCTTATAAATAATAAATTAACCTTGATTGCAGCAGCATAACTGTATACATAGTTACATGTATAAAAAATGAATTAAAATGTTTAGAAATAATTGCTTTTTTTTTTTTTTTTTTTACCAATATAACCAATACCACACTTCAAAAGGTAAACCTCCTGTTAACACACTGTATGTCCCCTTCATGTCAATAGCACAGGACTTATTCCTGTCTGAAAACATTAACCAAGTTGGAGTATGTGGGAGGTCTTTTGCAATTCCTATTTTCCCAAAGTCTTCCGTAGGTGCATTTTTGAAGCTTTTAATAACAAGAACCACTTCAGTAAATACAAAGTTCTCCAAGCAACACTCAAAATTTTGGAACTGAACTAGAACAGAATGTGGACTTCTCCCATTTGTTGTACTTTTTATTTGTTTTACCACACTATTTCTTTTGCCTTGTAATATTAACGTTTTGAAGCAGCCCCCCAGACTCTCAACAAATGTGTGGAGGGAGCTAAAGATTAGAGTCATGGCATGGAGGACTTCTGAACTCAAAGAGTTGGAGATCATTCTCAAAGCTAAAGCATCAAGATACCAGTGGAAACATATGAAAAACTGGTCAGCAATTACAAGAAGAGGTTGATAGCTGCACTGCACCAACAAAGATTTTCCCACTGATTATTGAGAAGGATATAAATATTAATTGACTTGAAATAGTCATTTTATTATCATTTGAGAGATACCTATCTCATTTCCTGTCAGAAAGACATTTCTTTGTTGAATGAAAATATAATGTTGGGTTTAACTTTATTTAGATCACAACTTTTATTGCTAAGACTTATTAGCCTGGTCACCAAGCACAACGATTAATAAGCCTTACAGATTTCCCAAGCCACAAATCAAATCTGATTAAAGTGAATTTGATGCTATTTCTAGATCCAGGTTACAACTTCAGAGGTAGATACAATGTAGAATCACCTGTTCTTGGTCATCTGCTTTGATTATGTTTATCTACTGTACTTATTCTGCTATGCATTTAACTTTTGAGAAGAGTATGTTTGTTGTACAGAACTGTACGCTGTTGAATGTTTGTGCTTATTAGCTCTACAGCTAACTGGCTTCATTTACCATTTACAAGGTAAATAACTTTCAACAATGTTCTTGAAGCACATATAAAGGTAACCCAAATACAACCATTCATACTTATAACACAGTATGAAAAACAAGGCTATGTGTGTGCTGTGTATGTGTTTAGGTTAAGCTACTGAGGGGTCATGGGAAAACACTGATTTGGTGTCTGATGAACCATTTCTATGCTTATTTGCCCAATGATGACCCATTTTTAGATTTCTGGTAGACGCCATCAAAGATTTAAAATTTCTTTTGTATTTCAAAGAGATGATGCCGTCCACTCCAACATATGTTTTCATGCTTTTCCATATTTCCATTTGTTCATGCCAGACCTGAATCCATGTTCTTAAATCTTAGAAACTGTATCAGGCGTGGTTGTTTGATCTACCTTAGTAATCTGTCAATATATTTGGAAATTTTTCTGTTCTTCATTAAGCAATTTGAAGATCTCACATTGATTTCTGGGCATTATGATTAACTTGTCAGTTAATCACAAGACTGAGATTTACCTCATCACTTCTTAATTTAATAAAAGTGTCGCAGCTTTAGAGTGAATCAACGTGACCTGTTAAAATAAAGAGTTTTAGAAAGACATTTACTTTGTAATCTGTTTTATTATTTTGTCTTTGGTCACAAACCCTGCTGTTATCAGCATATACCGGGTCCAAACACAGCAGTAAATCTTACATTTTTCTTCTTGCTAAATATTTCCAGTCATGGATTGATTGTGTCCATGTTTGTTTTGTTGTGCAACTATCTTTCAATTTATTTAACATATGCCAATGAAAAACAAAAAATATTAATTCTTTACTACAAACAATATTTCACAAAACATCTCTAAAAGTTAATACCAGGAGACATTAAAAAAAGTTATTGATTTTATTTCAGAAGCTGTTGTCTAATAAATCTTTCCTTTATTGTTAAATTGTTATGTGTAAAAATGAACAAAAACAACAGAAAACAATATCTGACTTTAGATCAAACAATATCTAAAGTCATGAGTATTTTATAAAATATTCAACCAATTTTCAATATTAAAATATACTAAATGGCATTAGCATGATCTGCAAATCATAAATCAACAATGCTGAAGCTGGCTTCTGATTGTGCTAAAAGGGCATTTTGCTGCTCTGACTGCATTTGGACCTACTATAATCAGCTCTGGTTCTACATTTACAACAGTTAGTCCCATCAAGTCTGGATCATAGCACCACAAAACACCTCTAAACACAGATTCTTTAAAGCTCAGTTTGTGAACTTTCATACTGATCTTGAAAATTCTAAATGCTGCAATTCTTTTATTTATATTAATTTAAATCAGACCAGTTTAAACTAGAGATACACTGTAAATGAGCCGATGAAGAAAAACCTTCATACATCCATGTGTTGAAAACCTCTTAGGGTTTATGAAACAATCAGGCTAATTTTGATCAAAGTGTGAAGAAATTAAGTTGATTTAAAACTTTTACACAGAGCTGTACCTCTCAGGTATCTAACAGGTAAACAAGACAAAATAAAAAAATGTCTTGTCAAAAACCTCTTCCAGTTTGCAGTTTACAGGTTGAACAGAGTTCAGCAGGAGGCATGGTGAGGAACACTACCAAACCTGGCAACCCGTTCAGGCAAAGTATGCATATAGGAAAATATTAATGCAGACTAAGAGGAGAGCATTGGCACAACAGAACCTGGACCAGAACACACTCTCCCGAATCGTGGGAACTCTGGCAGTCTGCTCTGAGTGCCGCATCGCTGAGAGGCACAATCCTGCTCCCTGTCCGCACATCGCCCGGCGAGCCTGTTCAGATCCTGCATCACACACACATATGTAACCACATGGTTACATATATGACGCTGAAAATAATACCTGAAATATTCTCACACTCTTACCCTGCGAGTTACGGAGGCTGACAGAAGACACTTTCTGGAGAGGAATCTCTCTTTCTGGCTCCTCAATTATTGTCCACCAGGTCAGGTTGCACACCTGGGAAAGGTTAAATACAGAGAAGAAAAATGGTTGAATTAATGTAACCCGTCCACAGGCTCTTTACCTTGCTTATGCATGAAAGACTTTAGCAGCTTACAGAAATAGGTATTTACAATTTGGGTTTCTTCTCATATTGGGTGTATAAAATCTAAACAAACAACTGAAAGGTTGGCTTTATAAACCATGTCGGGAAGCTCGTGTAAACTACAAATAATTTTCCTGACTAATGTTAAAAAACTAAACCTGGCAGAAACTGGCAGATACCCTAACTCAGTGGTTTCCAAAGATTTTCTGGGCCCCCCTATTGATTACAATAAAATCCCCCCCAAATAAGAAAAAAAAAAATCAACTGGGCACACACATCGTTCAACCAGACATAAACCTAAACACACATTTTGTTTTCAAAATCCACTGAAGTTTACTTCACACTTCAGGTTGCAACAAAACAAACTACAAACCATCTTTACAGTCAAACACTTTTGTGTAACTGTTTTTTTTTTCATTCATCCATACCGCTTCCTGCGCCTCCCCCCCCTGCAATGGCACTGCGTCCCCCACTAGGGGGCACGCCCCACACTTTGGGAACCACTGCCCTAACTGATAACCTCAATGTATTTATGAACTTTGTGTTTTTATGGTGGCAAGTTTCCATTAAAAGTCATAAAAGAGAATAAGTAAGAACCCTTGACCATAATTCCACTTCTGGCCTGTTATTTTATTGTTTATTGAACAATTGAACAAATTCAACTATTTCTTTTGATTGAAACATGCAGACTGCAGTGGGTGTATCTAGGATTAAGGCGTCTGTCAGCATGTGAGGACCTGTAGGTCAGCATGCCTCATGGTTTGCAGTTTGACTTTCAGTTTCATGTATTTCATGAACATGTATTTCAGTATTAATTACTCTCCTCCATCAGTTTCCCTCCTTTCTCCCTGCCACAGTCGTACCACCTCTCATCTGATTAGTTGATCTGGTTCCTCCTGCCTCAGTATTTAAGCTTCCTGGTCCTCGTTCATTTGATTGCTTCATGTTCCATGACCTGGAACACCTTTTCGTTTTCCATTTAAACCACATCTTTGCTCTGCATTTGGGTCTTTATTTTCCAACCTAAGTTATGACAATTTGACTCTATTTGCATCTTTTCATGTGTCAGTGGGTATGTTTGTGTGCAATGCATAAAATTTTGATGCATCTTGCACAGTTGTGCTGTTGTAAGCTGCTACCTATTTGAACAGGGCAAGTTTAGAATAAATTTTAAGCTACTTGCCTAGTTAAAATAAAACATGAGTACATGCCATATAAAGATTTAAAATGTACGAGGGGAAAACTAGAAATTAAATCTTGTTCCCCCATAAACTGTGGACAGTTTGTGTTTTAATTTGTGATTAATGGAAACCACTGTGGGTGCTGAGCTTTGTTTTTCTGTTATATTATTGCACTTTTTTCTTAGGCAATCATTCTTTATCATAAAACCGTTGCACTAACCCACTCAGTGAATGACTAAGGGAAAAGGGAGGATACATATGACTGTGGTTACAGTGTGGACAGTAGTATGGTTTGTATGTCTAAGGATATGATAGATGCAAATATGTTTACTGTTTTTGCAAATACTGTGGTGTCACAGTTTGAATACCTGAGACTCTGCAGTAGTTTACGCACATAGTATAAAGGTTGTATTAGACAGGAATGACTGTCACAAATCTGCTAAAACATGCTAAGACAGGGCGTTGGTTCAGAAAGCTGACGTTTGCCTTTTGGGTTCATACACAGGCTGCTTGAGCAATGAAAGACGTAACAAATTAGGTCATGTTGTTGGAATGAAACTTCAAACAATTTACAGAACCATTCTCTGGAGGATCTGATGTTTTATGCTTGCAAGAGTGCCAACCTGTTCATGGCTGGGTGGCGGTGTGACAAATGACACCACGGCTACGACGACAGCAGTGAGTCCACAGAGCAGGATGGCGAAGTGAAGATAATGAACGCCACGTAACACCAGGGGAGCTGAGTCCACAATGCCACATCTGGGAGGAGGGAAGGCGAATTCCAGCACCATCCTGCACACGCCTACCACCAAACCCACCATGAGGCCCCAGAATGCACCCTGAAAAAACAGAAACCGCCCTGGTCAGGTACAGTTCTCTAGCAAAGTACCTACACCACTCAACCATTTTCTTATTTTGTCTCATTAAAACCACAAACTAAAACAACAGACACACAGAATGTAGTGTGCATTTTCCATCTGTGAGATGTTTACTCAAACTGTGAACATCTCATAGAACTCTGAAAATAGAAAGAATGTGGCCCCAGTGTAAGACATTGTTTTTTACCTGACCTAATGGGTCAGGTAAAGAAGCAGACAAGAGCCCACCATGTTAGCCCTGCTGGAGCAGCAGAGATCCTCAGAGAGAATCTGGTAACAGATCATATGCCAGGTATGCATATGCATTTGTACTCTGCAAATCTTCCCCTTTATAACTTAAACTTTTGGGCTAACATGTAAAATGCCATATGTGGCAAAAAAAAAAAACAATTCTACACATCATTCTGAACCAGACAGACAGACAGACGGGGCCCAATTTCATTTTTTTGTCATGGGGCCCAAGATTCCTGGCGGCACCCCTGCTGGGCCAGTGAAACTACAGACCTACATCAACTGAGAATCTGTGGAAAGGAATAAAAAAATCATGTTCAGATCAACTAGACTCAAACTACTTTGCAGAGAATATTGGTCAACATTTTCAGTCTGCAAAGCTTGTTGAGATATCCCCTTACAGCTGCAATGCTTCCAGCTGTAACTCTGTCTGTCATATTACAAAATGTGAAAAAATATACGGAGAATGAATACTGCTGCATATGGTTCTGGGTTTCTGAATAAAATGGAAAGCTTCTTCCTCTTGGAAGACTTAGTGTAATTCCAGAGACAACTCTTGGTTTGGATTGTTTCACTCAAACTTTCCCACCATGTTAGACTTTCATGTCACTTCTCAGAGACTCTATGAATACAGATCTGCAACAACACAATCAGGTATCCATTTCCTATTATCTTTGAGAAAGATTGCAAACAGTCCAGTTGACTTAACTCTCTTTATGAACAAATGTCTCGTCACATCATGAATCAGACAGACAAATAATAAGATCACTGTAATCCCGTTAATATGTAAAGTAACTGCTGATTGTCTCTTATTTGCTCAATGTCCAGACTAGGTGGGTAAGTTACTGAGGAACCAGGAATATGAAGTAAATATATCATGTTGGGGTCTTGTTTGTTGGCTCTGAAGAAAGTATTGCCAGGTAACATCATCCAAGGCTCTGTTTTGGCTTTCAAGATTAAATAACGACAAGATGATTATGTAACACTTGCCATATTTATATGTAAGCCCAATTCTGTTCAGACAACTCAGGTGTGACATAAACTGTGCAGCAAAGTGTGTCCTTTGACCCCCACGGATCAACACTGTAGATTTTTATAGTAACCCACTTAGTGTTTTTTATAAACACACGCACACCCACACATATGAGGGGCCATTTAGGAAAAATACTGTTGCACACTACTAAAGACTCATACACACACAAAAAATATTAAAATTTCACATACATACTATTAAAATGTCACACACACATACAATTTTTCTCTCAGATGTACACACAAAATACTAAAGCTGCGCATATTCACTACTAAAATATCACACTCGCATACAATCGTTTTTGTCACATGCTTACATAAAAGACTAAGATTGCACATATTTTTTGAGACTCATTGTTTGTATGTGTGAGAGTTGTCACGGAAGAGGCGGGGCATAATTTGGAGATCTGATCACGCATGCGTTGAAACCACAGTGAAGTTAGCCAACTTTAGTTAAGTTGAATATTGGCGCTTCACGGTGTAAGTTGATCTGATTTATGAATGCTAATTTTGGCCAGCCGTTTTCTACCGCTCCTTCCTCAAGCTCTCGGAGGTTCACTTTGGGCTCTAAAGCCGCTTACTTCGGCTCACTTACTTAGAGCCTAAGTGAACCTCCGAGAGCTTAAGGGGGGAGCGGAGCTTGGCGGTAGCTCTGCTAAACTCATGAAAAGAATGTTTTTCAGGAATTCTGAAACTTGAAATTTTAAAGCAAAATACAATGTCTCTTAACAATGTCTCAGACGATACTGCGGACCGCAACACTCCCAGGTTTACATCATCAAGAATCAAGTCTACCGAATTCTTGAGTACAAATTACCACTTTATGGACAGTGGTGGCATAGTTACTTTTTCAAAGTAACTTTAATCGGATAACTGATTACTTCTTGAAAAAGTAACTTACTTAGATTTCTGATTACTTGATTTGGAAAGTAACTACCGTATTTCCGCACTATAAGGCGCACCACATTAAAGGCGCACCTTCAATGAATGGCCTATTTTAAAACTGTTTTCATATATAAGGCGCATAGAATAGACGCTACAGTAGAGGCTGGGGTTACGTTTTGCATCCATTAGATGGAACTGTGCTAAAGGGAATGTCAACAAAACAGTCATGTAGGTCAGTCAAACGTTATTAATAGATTACAAACCAGCATTCTGAAAACTCCGTTCATTCCCAAAATGAATAAACAGCTGTTGCTTCCTCCACTTCTGCACCATTGATTCGTTCATGTTAAATTCTCTCGCTGCTGCTCTATTCCCGTGTTCTACTGCGTGACTGATCGCCTTGAGTTTAAACTCTGCGTCGTAAGCGTGTCTCTTAATAGGAGCCATTTTGGGGTCTTTACACAAAACCCAGCGTGCACCGCTGGCTGCATCGGCGGCTGCTTTCCTCCGTTTCTTCTTCTACTGGGAAAATGAAGTCGGCGGCTGCTTTTCCCTGTTTCTTCTTCTACGGGGAATATGAAGTCAGCGTCTGCTTTTCCCTGTTTCTTCTTCTACGGGGAAAATGAAGTCGGCGGCTGCTTACCGTAGATGCGAGATCTGTTGTGGCTCAATATTGGTCCATATATAAGGCACACCGGATTATAAGGCGCGCTGTCGGCTTTTGACAAAATTGAAGGTTTTTAGGTGCGCCTTGTAGTGCGGAAAATACGGTAAGTTTCATTAAAAGTAACTTTTTTAGTTACTTTCAGCAGCTGCTAACAACAATTCTTCGCCACCTGTGAAAGTTACATTGGTCTTTGCCGATTCTTAATTTCAAGTTATTTTATAATGTTAACATCAACAATGTAACAATGTGTCTCCACTTATAAGAAGGGGAGACTGTTTAACGGTTACAACAGTACAAAAAAAAATCTTTAGTAATTTGTGCATGTTTTTGTGCGTTTCTATTGTCTGGAAAACTATAAATAGTATTTTGGACACTCCCCCCCTCCTCCCTGCCCCAGTCTCCAGGTTGTGCTTTACGGCCCTGTGTCTGCTGTCAGAGCGCAGCGCACAGAGCTCCTCCTGCGGCTCTTCAACTCAGATGGCTGCACAGATTTGTGACACTTATCTTAATATTAATAATTATAATGGCGTTTAGTAGCCCAACTTTACTCGTTCATTCATGGCTGTTTTCACGTTTATTGCGTTGTTCATATTAGTCTCGATGTTTGCAGTTTTCTGGAGCGCAAAGCGAAGCTCAACGTAATTCAGAGGTAATATATTAACTTGACATTAACAAAGACTCAGCGGGACAGATGATCCGGGAAATGATGGAGAGGGAGAGCCTGACTAAAACTAACTGGAGGTCAGACACATTCTGGGGTTTATGTTATGTCTACTTATTTGAAAGCCCAAAAACTGCAAACATGTGAAAGATTGGCTCAATCTTGGGAGCTCAGTGAATTCCAGCATGGAACTGTGATAGGATGCCACTTGTGCAACAAATCCAGATGTGAAATTTTCTCACTCCTAAATATTCCACAGTCAAATTTCAGCTGTATTATAAGAAAATGGAAGTGCTTGGGAACAACAGCAACTCAGCCATGAAGTGGTAGGCCACATAAACTGACAGAGCGGGGTCAGCGGATCCTGAAGCGCATGGTGCGAAGAGGTCAACAACTTTCTGCAAAGTCAATCACTACAGACTTCCAAACTTCATGATGCCTTCAGATTAGCTCAAGAACAGTGCACAAAAGCTTCATGGAATGGGTTTCCATGGTGACCACCTGCATCCAAGCCATTCCCAGAAAAGTTCCCAGAAGCTCTTCTAGCTGCAAAGGGTGGACCAATGTCATATTTAACCATATGGATTAGGTATGGGATGTCACATACTCTCATATGAGTCAAGGCAGATGAGCAAATACTTTTGGCAATATAATGAATCCTGATGCCACAAGTATACATGGGCCAATTCCCGCAGGAATTCCCACTCATCCATAGATTTACCATTGATGTCAACAATTGGAGTACAATATGTCACCGATAAATCTCATTCTTATGTTCCATTAACAGATCATAAATGAATAAGTCTTACATTAAAAAGAATTAAGGAACAACCACATATTAGGCTTTCGAAAACTTCATAATAATCTTTTGGATTGTTGGAGCGGCAATGACGCATTGTACATAAATAATAATAATATTGGATATCTAGGCATGATTTATCTGAAAGTGAATTGAAAATTCTGTACAATCTGAAGGATGAGCTTGATAAAATGTTTGTGAATTTAGCTAAAGGAGTGTTCATAAGGTCCAGAGCTAAATGGTTGGAAGAATGAGAGAGAAACTCTAGTTGCTCTTTTGCATTAGAGAAAAGAAATAGAATCCTGGCTCTTAACATTACTGGTGTTATAAGCTCAGATCCTATTGCAATCTCCAAAATTGCTCATTTTATAGCAATTTATATTCTTCAAATGTACCGGTAACTAAAGTAAGTGTGGCACATTTATGAATCACATTGGGATTCCTACACTTCTGATATGGGAAGCCTTTAAAGGTACCTGTGAGACAGAGCTTTCATTTTTAGGATTCATGGAAACTGTGTGGGAATTAATCAGTGATCATCTCTAACTAATGTTCAAAGATTGTATAAGTAAGCAAGAAATGACTAGAACCATAAAACAGGGTCTAATAGCTCTCATACATAAGGCCGACAAAGATCCTTTAAAAATAGAAAATTGGAGACTTGTCTGACTTTCAAATATTGATTCTAAAATGTTTGCTCTGGTGTATGCTAAGAAAAAGACTAAAGATAATAAGTGAAAACCAAAGTGGATTTCCTGGCATTGGATTTAATAGATTATTCTTATTTTATAAACTCCAGTGCTTTGATGATTTCCCTTGACTTTTATGAAGCATTTGACTAAATTCAACAAACACTACAAATTTTATTTTTTGGAGAGTCATTTATGAAGATTATTAAAATGTTTTATAACAACATAAACAGCTCAATTATTTTGACAGGGCTGTCCAATTTCTTACATTTTGTTTTTGATCATGGCTGAACCTTTATTCTTAAATGTTTCCTCAGTGTGAATATTCCTGGTTTATCAAGTTTTAATAAAGAAGTTAAGATGTCAATTTGTAGATGACACAGTCTTGTTTCTTAGACACAAACAGACAATAGATGTTTTAGAAGCAATTCAAATATTTTCAGAAGCTTCAGGTCTCTTAACTAAATATTGACAAAATTGAAATTTTATGTTTATATGATGCTGATGAATGCTATACATTTAATATTCCAGTCAAGCAAAGTGTTAAATATTTAGGAAATCATATAGCAAAATAAAAGACTTTTAGACAACAAAGATAAAAAAAAAACTAAATCAATTCTTAATATAGGGCTCCAAAAGGATTGTTCTATTTTTGGTAGAGTGTTGTTGTCAAAAATTCAAAGTTTGTTTATCCTGCTCTCTCCTTTTACATTAGTGATGTACTATGTAGCAAAATCAACAGTTTATTTGTTAAATTTGTTTGGAAAAACAAATATCACCACCTAAAAATATATACTTTATGAGGTGTTGGGGGTTAGAACTTTTACATTTTTTCCACCTAAGCAACACTTTTAAAAGTCAAATGGATTAAAAGGTGTTTGGAAATTCCAGAATCTTTATGGAATTTTATTCCACACAATTTATTTAAAATGGTATAGTTGTTAAGCTGCAACTTTATTGTTTCGAAGATACCAGTAAATGCATCGTGAATTGTGTTATCTGAATTGAGAGCTTCTTCTATATTCTCACTCACGCTTAACTCGTGGTAACTTGACTCAGAATGGAGTTACCTAGTTAATTTCTCCTGTTCTGAAACCAAAAATCCTGATTATCATAAAGCTGGGTTGGTTAGTTCAGAGTAACTGCTTTCTAACTGAAACGGGGTGATGCTCTCACTCCTCCCACTACTTTCTTGTTTACACCCCTTTACTTCTCTGTAATTCTTATGTTATTCCTTGCTGTCTTTGCTCCTGCATTCCTGTTTTTGTTCTGTCCTGGTTCCCTGTGGCTTTTGTAAGTTTTTATTCTTCATTTTTTCATTTAAATTACCAAATTGACTCACCGCTTCTGCCTATCTGTATTTGGGACAACATCACGTCACGTCAACCATCATGACAACTTTGACTAAAAGAGAAACACAGCAAGCACAGGTATCCTAAGCCTTTACCATTATCTATAGGAAAGTTGGTTTCAGACAGAGCTAAACACAGAAGCACTGGGCCAGGAATACTTTCAACATGGAAAAAAGCATTACACAAGTATGCAAGTTAATGGCAATAATAGCTTCACCAGTTGTTCCATGCAGGGAAAGGAACTACTAAACACAGAAATACTGAGCCAAGAGTAGGGATGGGCAATTATCATACCGTAATGATACTGAAGACAGTATGGTTTTTTTTATGTCATAACACTTCTGATTTATTGTGACAAAACCCCAAAACCAAAAGCAGCAATAACAGCAAAAGTATTATTGCTACTGTTACTTTTACTAGTTTTCTACTGTTGGTTTTGTAAGAGCAGCAGCACATTAAAGTACTGTGGGAGAAAAAAACAGTTTATGACGTTAATGACAACACCCTATCCGTATGGAACGCATGAAGACAAGTAATATTAGTTGCAATGTGAGTTTTTTATAGTAGTAACGTTAGTTAGTTATATTAGTTTGTGGTAGAAGTAACATATTAATCTCATTTAAATTCAAATTTAAACTCAAAGCAGTGTGAATGTAAGTAGCACATTTCATGGAAATGCATCTGAGAGTCTTTAAACCAGGGTGTTGACCTGCTAACCAGAGTCAGCAAGTATCCACTAAAACATATTGGACTAAATTGGTTTACTGACCAGGTGTCAGACTGTTGTAACAAATTATGAGGCTAGTGTGAATCCCATGGGATTTCAGAAAACAGAAATGCTCTTTGACCACTGTGTCATAATGCAACCTCAGACAAGCTAATGGTAAACTCCAAATAATCTTTGCTTCCTGAAGTGGTGCATGCCTTTATTTATGTTTAGCAGATCACTGAGGGAGAAATCTTGTTCTTGAAAAAATTCTCTTGGTTTGAGTTGTTGAGCTGCATGCCAGAGGACAGCACACACCCAGAACGTGTTCTATTAGAAAGCGAACTGCAGCAGATTGGTCTTTACATGCAGGGAAACAATATTTCAACACACTACTTATTATCTTTGAGCACACAATCTTACTCCAGCATTGTTATCTCCTTTCTGTCACTCCATATCGTCTTTATATTGCAGCTCTAAACTTTCACTCACACCTTGTTAAAACAATGACTTACATTCTTTCATCTGAGCACAAACTTCATTCAAGCTGGTTTCTACACAGGAAATGATAGACAATACACTTCATAAAATGAGTGAGAACCACAAACAAACTCAAGTGTGTTCACACATATAAACAAAAAAAAGAAAAGAAATCAACTCCATGCAAAGCAGTGAGAGGAACTTCTGTGCAAGGCTAATAAAACAGTCTGCAGTACAATACAGAAGGAAACACAAACAGTTCCGAGATAAAACCCTGAAAGCTCAGTATTATACTGCAGTACGGGGCTACAAATGGGGTAAACTTCCTAATATACTTGTTGATTTATGGTCAAAAAGAGGCTGAAATTTTAAATGTAGATGCAAAATCAAGTTCCAAAAAGAACAAAATCCATAGGAATTATATTTGCAAGTGAAATATTTGACATTAAATATGACCAAAACGTACCTTACTTTATGTATTACATAAACTCACAGGTGTAATTACAGTAGTCTTGTGCTCTGGGTGAAAAGATGTGGCCACAATAGTTTAATGTTCTAGTTATCATCTGTACATGTGTTGGATTTTAATTACTTGGTTTCAAATGGAAAAATCAAAAATTTTGCAGAAGAGAAAGTTAAAAACACATCAGTTATATGCAACAGTCATTATTCTAAATATGACCACAGATTTATCTAGGCACTGTTTTACAGATTTAGAGAACTGCCTACACATTATAACAACATATATTTTCCCAAGGTCAACCTCTGTAATTTTAAATCACATATGCGCCCATAAATTCTTGTTAATTCTTATAAATTCCAATAAATTTCCAAGGAACTCACCCACTTTGAAGATTTCTTGAACTGCAAAATTCAAGAAATTGAAGGAGTGAGAGCGGGACCCCATTTCAGAGAGCATGGTTATTAAGCCCTAAGTATTTAGCAATAATTTATCACATACATAACCTTTTTTACTTCTTTTTATATCTCCATCCATCCATCCATCTTCTTCCGCTTATCCGAGGTCGGGTCGCGGGGGTAGCAGCTTCAGGAGGGAGACCCAGACTTCCCTCTCCCTGGCCACTTCTTCTAGCTCTTCCGGGGGAATCCCGAGGCGTTCCCAGGCCAGCCGAGAGACATAGTCCCTCCAGCGTGTCCTGGGTCTTCCCCGGGGCCTCCTCCCGGTGGGACGTGCCCGGAACACCTCACCAGGGAGGCGTCCAGGAGGCATCCTGACCAGATGCCCCAGCCACCTCAACTGGCTCCTCTCGATGTGAAGGAGCAGCGGCTCTACTCTGAGTCCCTCCCGGATGACTGAGCTTCTCACCCTATCTCTAAGGGAGAGCCCAGCCACCCTACGGAGGAAACCCATTTCGGCCGCTTGTATCCGCGATCTCGTTCTTTCGGTCATGACCCAAAGCTCATGACCATAGATGAGGGTGGGAACGTAGATCGACCGGTAAATCGAGAGCTTCGCTTTTTGGCTCAGCTCTTCCTTCACCACGACGGACCGGTACAACGCCCGCTTAACGGCAGACGCTGCACCAATCCGCCTGTCGACCTCCCGCTCCCTTCTTCCCCCATTCGTGAACAAGATCTCGAGATACTTAAACTCCTCCACTTGGGGCAGGACACCCCCCCTGACCTGGAGAAGGCACTCTACCCTTTACCGGCTCAAGACCATGGCCTCGGATTTGGAGGCACTGATCCCCATCCCGGCCGCTTCACACTCGGCTGCGAACCGCTCCAGCGAGAGCTGCAGATCACGATCTGATGAAGCCAAAAGGACCACATCGTCTGCAAAAAGCAGAGACGAGATCCTAAGGCCACCAAATCGGATCCCCTCAACACCTTGGCTGCGCCTAGAAATTCTGTCCATGAAAGTGATGAACAGAATCGGTGACAAAGGGCAGCCCTGGCGGAGTCCAACTCTCACCGGAAACGAGCCCGACTTACTGCCGGCAATGCGGACCAGACTCTGACACCGGTCATACAGGGACCTGACAGCCCGTATCAAAGGGCCCGGTACCCCATACTCCCGGAGAACCCCCCACAGGGCTCCCTGAGGGACACGGTCGAACGCCTTCTCCAAGTCCACAAAACACATGTAGACTGGTTGGGCGAACTCCCATGCACCCTCCAGGACCCTGCCGAGGGTGTAGAGCTGGTCCAGTGTTCCACGACCAGGACGAAAACCACACTGCTCTTCCTGAATCCGAGGTTCGACTATCCGACGGACCCTCCTCTCCAGTACCCCGGAATAGACCTTGCCAGGGAGGCTTAAGAGTGTGACCCCTCTATAATTGGAGCATACCCTCCGGTCCCCCTTTTTGAACAGGGGGACCACCACCCCAGTCTGCCAATCCAGGGGAACTGCCCCCGATGTCCATGCGATATTGCAGAGTCGCGTCAACCAACACAACCCTACAACATCCAGAGCCTTAAGGAACTCCGGGTGGATCTCATCCACCCCCGGGGCCTTGCCACCGAGGAGCTTTTTAACCACCTCGGCGACCTCGTCCCCAGAGATTGGAGAGCCCAACCCAGAGTCCCCAGGCTCCGCTTCCTCAGTGGAAGGCATGTTGGTGGGATTGAGGAGGTCTTCGAAGTACTCTGCCCACCGGCCCACAATGTCCCGAGTAGAGGTCAGCAGCACACCATCCCCACTATAAACAGTGTTGGTGCTGCACCGCTTCCCCCCCCTGAGATGCTGGATGGTGGACCAGAATCGCCTCGAAGCCGTATGGAAGTCTTTCTCCATGGCCTCTCCAAACTCCTCCCACGCCCGAGTTTTTGCCTCAGCAACCGCCCGAGCCGCATGCCGCTTCGCCCGCCGGTACCCGTCAGCTGCTTCCGGAGTCCCACAGGCCAAAAAGGTCCGATAGGACTCCTTCTTCAGCCTGACGGCATCCCTCACCGAAGGTGTCCACCAACGGGTTCGAGGGTTGCCGCCGCGACAGGCACCGACAACCTTGCGGCCACAGCTCCGATCGGCCGCCTCGACAATGGAGGCACGGAACACGGTCCACTCAGACTTCATGTTCCCCACCTCCCCCGGGACGTGTTCGAAGTTTTGCCGGAGATGGGAGTTAAAGCTCCGTCTCACAGGGGATTCCGCCAGACGTTCCCAGCAGACCCTCACAACACGTTTGGGCCTGCCAGGTCTGACCGGCTTTCGCCCCCACCACCGGAGCCAACTCACCACCAGGTAGTGGTCAGTGGACAGCTCCGCACCTCTTTTCACCCGAGTGTCCAAGACATTCGGCCGCAGATCCGATGAAACGATGACAAAGTCGATCATCGAACTGCGGCCTACGGTGTCCTGGTGCCAAGTGCACATATGGACACCCTTATGCTTGAACATGGTGTTCGTTATGGACAATCCATGGCGAGCACAGAAGTCCAGCAACAGAACACCGCTCGAGTTCAGGTCGGGCGGGCAGTTCCTCCCAACCACGCCCCTCCAGGTCTCACTGTCGCCGCCCACGTGAGCGTTGAAGTCCCCCAGCAGAACAAGGGAGTCCCCAGGAGGAGCACTCTCCAGTAGCCCCTCTAAGGACTCCAAAAAGGGTGGGTAATCTGAACTGTCGTTCGGCCCGTAAGCACAAACGACAGTCAGAACCCGTCCCCCTACCCGTAGGCGGAGGGATGCTACCCTCTCGTTCACCGGGGTAAACCCCAACGTACAGGCGCCGAGATGGGGAGCAACAAGTATGCCCACTCCTGCCCGACGTCTCTCACCCTGGGCAACTCCAGAGTGGAAGTATGTCCAGCCCCTCTCAAGGAGACTGGTTCCAGAACCAGAGCCATGCGTCGAGGTGAGACCGACTATTTCTAGCCGGAACCTCTCGACCTCACACACTAGCTCCGGCTCCTTCCCCACCAGAGAGGTGACATTCCACGTCCCAAGAGCCAGTTTCTGCAACCGAGGATCGGACCGCCAGGGTCCCCTCCCTTGGCCGCCACCCATCACACAGTGCACCCGACCCCTTTGGCCCCTCCCACGGGTGGTGGGCCCATGGGAGGGGGGGCCCATGTTTCCCCTTCGGGCTGAGCCCGGCCGGGCTCCATGGGTAAAAGCCCGGCCACCAGACGCTCGCCATCGTGCCCCCCCTCCAGGCCTGGCTCCAGAGTGGGGCCCCGGTGACCCGCGTCCGGGCAAGGGAGCACCAAGTCCAAGGTTTTCTTTCGTCATTGGGGTCTTCGGGCTGCGCTTTGTCTGGTCCCTCACCTAGGACCTGTCTGCCTTGGGTGACCCTACCAGGGGCATGAAGCCCCAGACAGCATAGCTCCTAGGATCATTGGGACACTCAAACCCCTCCACCACGATAAGGTGGCAGCCCAAGGAGGAGCTTTTTATATCTATTTTTGAAAAGTTATTATAAAATTTTAATACTTCTGTAGGTAGCTGCAGCTTATTATGGGTCAATATGTTTTCCCACAACGCATTGCTTCTCTTCTATATTTATTAAAATTTGATAATAACTTTGCAAAAACAGATATAAAAACAAGTGAAAAATGTTAAGTATGTGATAAATTATTGCTAAAGCAAACATTTGTTTTGCAAAGCACAAACTGTGAGCATGTTTGTGCTAAAGTCGTACTTGCTCATTGGTTCTCTTCCAAAAGACTGCCAGTGTGAAGACGGCTGTGACTGGCGGGGCCAGGTAGCTTGTCACTGATTGGATGTAGACGTAGAGCTGGCCGCTATTGGCTGATTGAAGGATGGGGATCCACACCACGCTCACCACCACCAGGATCACAGTGACAATCCTGGACAAACATTAACAGTAACAGAATCCAAAGATATTTTGTTATTGATCTGTTATGGATCATTGCATAATAAAACAGCATCCTAGTGATGAAGTGTACAGGTGATGTAGGGTACCTGCCAACCAACAGCAGC
Organism: Xiphophorus hellerii; assembly: GCF_003331165.1. Taxonomy (NCBI): domain Eukaryota; kingdom Metazoa; phylum Chordata; class Actinopteri; order Cyprinodontiformes; family Poeciliidae; genus Xiphophorus; species Xiphophorus hellerii. Next base: position 33,395,639 of record NC_045676.1, read on the forward strand.
TCCCTCTCAGAGGCTCGAGGGCGGTGTTTTTTCCAGATGTCCATGGTAAAAAGTGTGGAGCTGCTGTTGAAGATGGAGGTCAGAGACGACATCAGAGCTGCCATCATCACTGCTATCATGAGCCCCCTCAAGCCTGCAGTCCAAACAGACACACACATATGGAGAGATGTGTGCTGGGAAAAACTTAAAGTGACTGAAATATTCAGAAAGGAACATAGAGGGGAAAAAACTCACCACTTGGCATGAGCTCAATGACCAGTTTGGGAAAGGCAATGTTGGAACATCCAACCTCTGCTCCACACACCCGTACACACTCCTCTGGATCAACACATCCCACAGTGTCTGAAAAACAAAGAATAGTTGAATATTGTCACAAACGGAGTGGAAAACAAAACCTGTTTCTTTTTCCACCCAGCAGGAAACTCTTAAGGTGTCATGGCCAAAGGCACTGGCAGTGATGCAAAAATTGTATTTTGCAAACTTTGAATATTTGTGGACATTTTGTTGTCTTTACATTATTGTGTAGACTGATCAGATGCACATGACTTTATCGCAACTAGCTTTATTAGCAGGAATGACTGAAAGGCAGTGGCAGATAACTTAATTGTTGTATAATAATATTATGACAGCCTGGAAGAAATTTATTTAACAGATTACTTGCTTTAAACAAGCAATCTGTGCCTAAAACATCCATATTTTTGAATTTGCAATAAGCTGAAAGATTAGCATGAAATCATCATCAAAATGCTGCCACATGTAAGGAAACGGCTGCTACAAATTCTTCGCCAGAAGAAAAAACATATTTAGATGATGGATATACAGTTAGGTTAAGACTTTTAGTTGATGACTCTGTGACTGGAACAGCAGCTAAGGAGCCACTTCTTTTCAAGAAAAACATTAAAGAAGCAGGAAGGACAAGTATGGAGAGCAGATATTTTGTATCTGACGCTGCTGTGACATTTGACTTTCCCCTTTGTGGGACAATAAAGGCATTTTCTACTCTAAGACTTGAACAAATCTAGAGTCACCACATTAAAATGCATGACTTGTGGCCAGGAGACTCCACAGAACGTATACCTATTGAAAACCTGTGGACAGTTATCTGAATGCAGGACAAAAGCCAATGAGATATGATCAAGAACTAATGACAATCATGACTCACTACTGGTCAGGAATTGGTCTAGAACATGAAGTCTAGACTAACTAGAGTTCATTAGTTGGTAAGTAGCATTGTGTAGCATTATTTGTGTAGAAATAATGCTACACAAATTTGATGTACTACTTGTAGATAGGATTGTGAGACTAGATTTTTTTTCACTAAACGTAGTGACAAAAAGTTTCAGCAAATAAGATTAGCTGAAAACACAACGTCTGTGTTTGTTGCACCCTAAAAAAGAACTTAAAAACTCAGCTTTTTGCTTTTGTGCAACTTTATTAAACAAAATCCAGGTTCGAGCATACAGTGCGTGTAGTTTTCTCTTTTCCATACACATTCACAGGTCATGAACTTTGAACTCCCATCATGCAATATGTAGTTCTTAAAGGGGCATTATTAAGACAGAAATCTATGAAATAAAAAGATGAAGTAGTTTTAGCACATATTTAGCCATAAACCAAAAGAATTGTTTTAATCAAATACTAAATGAAATAAATGCTTACCCAATAAGATCAATATACTTATTACTTAAACATTATCATGTTCCTAAAATATTTTCAGGGCTCTACATGTATGTACCAATTTTTTGACCAAGCCAGAGCACACACTTACTTTCCTTAAACTATTTTATTAAATGACCTTTATGGTCTAATGTAGGTATCTTTATAACATGATATATATTATAAATGTTCTCATGACATAAGTCATATGTAGAGCTTAATGTGTTTTATTAATGAATACAAAAAGATACTTAATATCAAAATCCTAAGAACTTTTACAATTAATGAAGTTATACCTAAAATTCCAGAAACCAAGCTCCAAACACCGAATTTATTTTAAAAAGTTTTTTTACTATGTTTTATCACAAAAAACAAAAACAGCAGACCCTTTAAATCATAGGTGTCAAACTCTGGCCCACGGGCCAAAATTGGCCCGCAGTGTAATTATATTTGGCCCGCGAGGCAATTTCAAATTAATATTAGAGCCGGCCCGCCGGTATTATACGGTGGCAACGCTGTGACGCCGCATTCACCGCTTATACTACAAATCCCATAATGCTCTGCTGTTTTTTTTGGCGCGTCAATCAGGACAGAGGCAGACACGCCTCCTCCTCTGTGTCAGTAGCACTTATGGTAGCGGACATGGATGTATTAGGAAGGTGGTGATCCGCCTTCTTGCGCACTCCTTCGGTTGAAAGCCCCGGCGCACCCCGCATCCCCGTGCCTCTCCCCCAAACCTCACTGCGACCTCAAACTACAGCCGTCACTGTGTTACCCTACCAAAACATGGCGAAAAGAAAGACAGAAAATAGAACTTTTCTGGACAGGTGGGAGACAGAATATCTGTTTACATATGTATGTGAGCAACTTTTCTCCTCAGTGAAGATGACGAAAACGTCTCACAGGAGACCTCTGACTGACGAACATCTTTGTTCGATAATGAAGGTTTCCTCAGCTCAAACCCTGAGCCCCGACATTGATGAACTGGCATCCAAGAAAAGATGCCAGGTATCTGACTTTGGCTGCATCAGAGTAGATCAGTGTGTCGCAAAATGAGCAATAAATAAGTTTTCTATGCACCTTTTCTTGTTACTCCAAGGCCTGAATGGTTTATTCATAGTTTATTTAATGATTTATTCATAGTTGTTATGTTATTTTATTTTCAAATTTATTAGTCTGTGTACGAAGCTAATTTTGACATTTACCTCAGAAAGGAGGCATTCAATTTTTATTTAAATTTTATTTAATATGCCATTTATGTTTTATTATTATTTTTAGCAATTCAATTTTGCACGCCTGCACTTTTAAGTTATATAAGCCTTGCTTGTTCAATATTTATTGTTAAATCAAAACTTGTTTGGGTCCATATTAAAAGATTCATTTGTTCAACCTTGGCCCGCGGCTTTGTTCAATTTAAAATTTTGGCCCACTGTGTATTTGAGTTTGACACCCCTGCTTTAAATTCATGCCATCTAGTCTACTCAGCAATTTTCTTTTAGAGAGGAATCTGCACTTACTGCTTTTCATGGGTTGACAGTTGGCTCATTTAGGCTAAACTCTTCTAACACTGCAGTATATCCATTAATACTTCTCATTAACGCTCCTCAAAGTCAGTTAATCTTTTTGTGAGTTGGTTGTCACGCTGTCTTAAGGTTTCTGATTTGAGGTAGAAAAAATCCACACATATTTCTTTCTCCGTCCGGTTTGGAGGAGGGTGGGGTTTAGCGCTTCTCTTTCCTCACCAACTTCCGAGCCGTACACTCCGCCTTTATGCCCACGGGGCCGAGCTTCCGTTCCCGGATTCAATGACTAAGATACAGTCCCTGTATCAATTAGATAAAGTTTTAAAAGTTTTTATAAGAAGTTTAGAACACAAGAACTGCTGTGACCCCGGATACAGTAATGACATCTGAGATTCTTTCGTGCCACGTTCATGAAGCGCACGGCTCCCTCAGCTGCCAGGACAGAAACCTCCGAGCTCCGACAACAAAGAGGAAATGTGACTCGTCAGCGCAACAGTTAGTCTGAGTCACGCAGTTTTAGCAACGGGGGATTAATAACTTCTGTCTGTGTCTGACGTGTGTTTTCACCGTCGCGTTGACTCACGGACAGACACATTCAAGCTCGTCGACCGGGACATCTGTCTCCCGAGTCTGCTGAGCCCTGCAGCTGCCGTTGTGAGGAGAAGGGGCCGCGGCCGGGGTTCTCCGGCCCCTTTCAGGTGAAAGGCGTGGCTCTGGGAGAGAGAGCTTTGTTCAGCCTACACCTGACTGAGAGATTCAGTTAACCGAGCGGTCCGGGTTGAGCTGGTAGCTGCTGTTAGCTTATTAAAATTCTACTAAATGGATCCGTTTAGTAAGACTGGAGCAAATCTAGGGTCACTCGGACTCTGTGAACCGTAATGACTTATAGCACGTATTTGAGTTTTGACCCCTCTGACCGACGAGAGGAAACTTGGTCAGACTAGTTTTAGTGCTTATCTGTTTATTTTAACTGGGAGGTCATGGCGTTGTCTCAGATCCAGTGTCTGGATGAGAACCACGTCAACTGGCGCATTAGCGAGAGCAAGCCAGAGTTTTTCTACAGCGAGGACCAACGACTGGCCATCGAAGCACTCATCACCAAGGGCCGCGATGCGTTCACGGACTACATCCAGAAACACGAAGTCCGGGAGTTCCTCTCGGAAAGAGAGCTGGAGCGAGTCACGCGCACCGCGGAGGCGTACCGACCCGGGTACGAACACCACCAGAAGCCAGAGACGCCAGGGCCGGGGAATTTGACTCCAGGGTCCGGGGAAGACGCAGAAGACGGGGAGGTGTCTCTCGCATATTGGCCAGACCGGTCCGAAGCCTCGGTGGCGGAGTTGGACCTTGGCTGGCCTGAAGCCATCTCATACCGAGGGGTCACGCGCGTGACCGTGTACACGCAGCCTCCCACTGAGGGTCACACGCACATCAAGGAGGTGGTTCGCAAGAGCATTGCATCAGCCCAGAAGGTAGGTGGTAATGAGGAGTATGGCAATAATAACGACTTTATTGGTAGAAAGTAATAATAACAGAAGTTTTCCTCCAAAAACAGAATATACACGAGCTAAATCAGGATAGCTGGAGACCCAAAATACAGCTAATATTTCTTGTGAAACAATAAAACACTGTGCATCATGATTTTTAAACCCATTAAACGATATGCACATTTTGTCTTTAAGCTAATCAAATTACATTTTCTTTGATGCACATTGTCTTGAGCTTATTAAAATTAGATAAAGACTAGGGATACATACTATGATGAATAAATGAGGATAATCTTGTAAACTCTATGGCTCATTGGTCAAAGTAAGCTGTGCTAAGCTTAAACTCAGGTCATTGTAGCTTATAGCTTAATAAACTAAATGGTTAGTGTTTTTTAAAAAAATAATGTTTATCATTTATTTAGCAAGTGCTATGTTAAGATAGAAGATTGCTGACTTAACTTTATAAGGAGGAAATGCCAAAAAGGTAATCACTAAAGAACCTAGCGTTTCACAGAAGGCTGTATCCAGGTATATCAATGAAAAGTTTAGTGGAGAAAAAAAAGTTGGACACACAAGCAACAGCAATAATCTCAGCCTTAAGAGAATTGGGAGTCAAACCCCTCAGGACTTCAAGAGTCACCACAAACACAGACAACACACACAGACAGCTATACCTATCACAAACTTCATGTTGGACCCACTCATTGGTGAAGGAGAGAAAGCAGTGGTTTGATGATTAGTCGGCAAAGTACTTTTTTTTATGTCAAAGTATATTTTGGAAATCAAAACCCCAGGCTGGAGGAGAGTGGAAAGTCACAGAATCCAATCTGGTTGATGTCCAGTGTGACGTTTCCCACTAGAGCTGTATTATCTGCTGCTGTTGGTCTACTGTGTCAGCTCAGCCATGTACCAGGGAACTATAGAGCATGTCTATGTTTATACATGTTATACATATCTTGTATAATACTAATAGTGACTTAAGCTGCTTCCTGTGTACTGGTCACTAACCTGAAACAAATTCCCCTTTCACATGATAGGTGTTGGTGTGTTTGCACTCTTGCAGTGGAAAAATAAGTTTAGAGGTCTTAATTATTAATAAAAAATACTTTTATAACAATGATAATGTGGTTACATGCTAGTCACTATAATAAGTACTGCTTGACTGTAAATTCTTTTAGTGACAGAACAGCATATTTGATTTGCTCTTTGTAGAACCAGCGGCCATGTTTCCGCTCACTTGGCAAACTCTGTTTTGACTTTTCAGTTTAAATCTCACCATCTGCCACAATTTTCTGTCTCATAAATTTTGCTTCGCCTCATCCATGTGCCACCCTTAGACACGCCTACAGCGTTTTATTGAGACAAGTTTGAGCTTGAAGTGTCAGTGGAAAGAAATGCACTTACGTCACTGAACCAGTTCACATGCCTGCACAATGTACATCACTTTTACCTTTCTTACTCATAAATCTTGGTACATGCTTATTCACTGGTTTAGTCTACAAAAGAAGCAAAAACCATTAAAATAATTAGACTTGGTCCAAAAATCATAAGTTCCTACTGATTGATTCATTTTCCAATGAACCTAAGAGAGGCAGTGCAATGTTGTTGGCAGATTAATTATAGTCATCTTGATTATCTTCTAGCTGTGCAGTTTTAAGCTTCTAGTTTGGTTAAGTCAATGGGACTGTTGTTTTTCTGTGCAGCAGAGGAACACAGTGTCCAGTCAAACAGCATTTTATCACCTCTCTGCAAAACACTTTTTGTCTCTAACAGTCATCTGACGAAACCTGTACTTTCTGGACTGGAATAAATGTTTTCTTAATTTATTGTTAGATTCTCCAAAGTGCCCAGCTTCCTCTGTAGATTAATGGGTTTAATATTGTTGATAACAGTAGAACAAACTGAACCCACCCTTGAAACAGGAAACTCTAACAACTTCTGGTTTCCTGTGTGTGTGTGCGCAGGTGATAGCTGTGGTGATGGACGTGTTTACAGATGTGGATATCTTTCGAGACCTTCTGGACGCGTCCTATAAGCGTAAAATCCCTGTGTACATCATTCTGGATATGGCTGCAGTGCCCTGCTTTCTTTCCATGTGTGGCAGAGCTGATATGCACCGGGGGCACCTAAAGGTCTGCATGCACATACACACACTATTTTGATGAGAAGCTTGGATTAGATAACAAGTCTGGAGTCACATAAATGGCAATAATTATAATTAAAACAGTTTTGATCTCCCAGAGAACATATTCTTAGGAAAATGACTGTTTTTAACCATAAGATCACACATTTAGATGTACATCACTAATATTAGAGATCAAAGTTCTTTATTGATTTAGAGTTGCAAGCTTTTGCCTGCAGGCATCTAACTTGCACCAGCCAGTCATTCACTTAACCCCTTTGTTATTTTTTGCCTCTGAGGTAAACTGGTTCAGGCACTAACAGAAAATACTTAGCGTTTCACGGAAATTTTCTACAGGTTTTTTTTTTTTAGACTGGAGGCCAGGAAGATGCTGAATACATTCCTGTCTGTGCTGCAGGCAATTAGATAAACCACACACACTCTCAATTTGCTGTTGCTTATAGGTTTCTTTTTCTGTTCCTCTTCTTACTTTCAAACAGCATTATCTGCTTTCTTAACTTTATCTCCTCTCTTAACTTTTCCCTTTTATCTTTCCTCTTTGTTATTGCGAGCTTTTCCAGCTCCTTTCTTTAGCTGCTCCTGAGAGATTTCACACAGAACTATTGCTCAGCCAGGAACCACACCCTTATCACAGAACCCAAGACAAACACTACAGGGTGTGTCAATGAAGCACGACAGTCCAAGCTCTAACCTGCACAGTCACTCAACATCATGTGGAGGTCATTAAAGCTGACTCTTAAGCAACAAGGAAAGGCTTATTTGGGGGGGCTCTCCAGTCTGTTGTTGCCATTATGTTTCCTTTGTGCATTAAAGGCCTTTCTGCAATGAATGCCAAATCCTGTAGAGTTATATAGTGTTAACACTGTATGTATGCGTATGTGTGCATAGAATCTGCGAGTACGCTGCTGTGGAGGCTTGGAATTCTTCACACGATCGGCACAGAAGGTGCGGGGTTCCTTGAACGAGAAGTTTCTCCTTGTAGATGGAGACAGAGCCATCTCCGGCTCATACAGGTGAGCAGCCCATGAGTTAGTGCTTTGACACTAACATACTGAATATAATGTGTTAAAATATTGCAAGACTGCCTTGTAGGATTTTTGTTTAAGTCTAACTTTTTTAGACTAAAGGTTTGTCAGATTTTCTTGAGGTTTTCACACAGTGTTTTTACATATTTTTTTTCAATGCCTGACCATTTCCAGTGAAATCAAGCCACTTTAAATCTGACCTGAGCATTCAAGCACAAACGGCTAGTGAAATCCAGAGAAACCAGTGTGTCAACAAATAAAATGCACTTTAACTTTTTTTTTTAGCTTTACATCATGTTATAATGTTATCCTCTCCTCAAAAAACACCTGAGTGTTGCCTTGATTCTTTCATGCATGTTTGAGAAATCCTTTAATTTCCATGGCAACCTTCCAGCCATGCAAAACAACCTGGCCCCGTCTTTGAGGGCATCATATCAGAACGATAAAATATACTGCATATATACAGTGAGGAAAATAAGTGTTTGAGCACTCTTTGCAACTTTGCAAGTTCTCCCATTTAGAAATCATGGAGGGGTCTGAAATGTTCATTTTATGGTCATGTCCACTCTGAGAGAATCTGAAAAAAAAAATCTGGAAATCACAATGTATGATTTTTTTAAAAATAATTTATTTGTGTGTTACTGCTGCCAATCAGCAAAAAGACTTGCCCTCAAAGACCTGTTAGCTCACCTCTAAAAAGTCCACTTCCAGTTTGAGGTCGTTAGCTGCATAAAGATTCATGCTCACCTCACACAATCAGACTCCAACCACTAACATGGCTAAGACCAAAGAGCTGTCCAAAGACACCAGAGACTAAATTACAGACCTCCACCAGGCTGGACAGGGCTATGGGGCAATTGCCAAGCAGCTTGGTGAAAAAGATCAACTGTTGATCAATTATTAGAAAATTTACCGCATGTCTTCCCACCTTTTTTTCCCCCTTTCCTGTCAGCCTACTTCCATATAAGCCCACAAAAGACCCCCTGGAGGGGAGGAAAAAAAAAAAGAAAATGGAAGAAGCTAAACATGATTGTCAATCTCCTCTGGACTGGAGCTCCATTCAAGATCTCACCTAAGAAAGGCGAGGAATCAGCCCATCACTACACGGGAGGAGCTTGTCAATGTCCTGAAGAGAGCAGGCACCTCTGTTAACAAGGTTACTGTGGGTAGTACACTAAGACGTCATGGTTTAAAATCATGCACGGCACAGAAGGTTCCTTTGCTTAAATCAGCACACGTCCAGGCCCATCTTAAGTTTGCCCATGACCATTTGGATGATCCAGAGGAGTCATGGGAGAAAGTTATGTGATCAGATGAGAGCAAAATAGAGCTTTGGAGGACAAAGAATGATGAGTACCATCCCAAAAACACCATCCCTACTGTGAATCTTGGGGGTGGAAGCATCATGCTTTGGGGATGTTTTTCTGCACATGGGACAGGATGACTGCGCTGTATTAAGGAGAGGATGACTGGGGCCAGGTATCGTGAGATTTTGTAGAGGTGAATCGGTCTGATGTCAATATCTGTATTGGTCCCAATATTGAAAGAAATTCCAGATCAGTATTGGTGACAATCAGATCTATAAGAGCAGATCTATTCTATTGCAGTTTATTTTTTACATGTTTGACCAAGGTAGTCAACCTATTGTTTTTGTCAGTTTCAGTTTCTTTTATTCTTTATTTTACATTGGCTGTTCTACTCCTAATTGCACTGACTGAATACATTAAAGTTGTGTTTGTACATGCTTGACCAAGCTTGTGAAGCTGTTGGTGTACTGGTGCAGAGTTATTAAATAAATTTGTAATTCAGTACATTTGACTGTTAGAAATAAAAAAAACAAAAAATAATTCATCTGTTTTTCTGTAACTGATCGGTAGCAGCCGATATGAAATATCTGTATCAGAAGTGAACAACGTGGATAGCTGCATCCCTAGAAATTTGGGGGGGTTTATGTGTGAAAATGTCCAAGGAATAAGAATACTTATGCAAGGACCTTAGTGAACGATTTTTTAGAACTGTCAGTTCATCATATCATGTCCTCCTTTTTGACTGCCAGTTGACCTGAGAATATGATAAAGGAGTAGAAGGCAAAACAGTAAAATTCATCAGTTATTGTGAAACCTCTGTACAAGCAAATCACTTTCAGAGACATTACACCCTGTGTAATGGTTTCACTATCCAATGTTTTCCTTTCAGACCTGTTGCTGCATGATGCATTACTGTCATCATCTGATGCCAGTTGAAGTAAATTAGCCTGAATTTCCTGCATGCTAACACTGAAACCTTAGTCTTCAGTTCTGAGCCGTTCCTGCCTTCTGCATCGCCACTGATTCTTCCAGAAAATGTCCTCCTAGATCAGGGGTCTCAAACTCAATTTACCCAGGGGCCTCTGGAGGTAGAGTCTGGGTGAGGCTGGGCCACATTCACACACACGGTCTCCTCAGCCGAACCTATCTGATTGCCTATTACCATATTTGGCCATAGTCAGGCGCTGTAACAGCCGTAATTGTGTAGTGTCTCTTTAAGATACTCTAGTATTGCTAATGATGTCAGAAGTATGCGCCACGGCTTCTCTGTAGAGAGCGTGGGAGAAACGTGCTAGACGGACATGTTAGCTCCCTAACTTTTTAGTAATGTTACGGGTTGTTTGGACGCTGCTCAATTTTCATGTCTGATAATATAGCAGCCGTTCAATCGGGCTTTGTAAGGTTGGTGAAGAGGGTATTTATTAAAGGACAACACTTTGGAATTCCCAGTACCAGTGTGGTTGTGAGTTTTTGACCGTCCTGACGAATCTGCCGCCTCCTCTCCTCCCTTAAACACAACCCAAGCGTTACAGCGCCTAACCTTAATTACGTTACACTGATCAGCAACTTCCGGGTCTAGACTGGATGCTGAAGCACGTGAAGCAGGAGCGGCCGCGGAAATTGTGCATGTACCGCATGCAAATAATGACAAATAGAAAATGCAAATAGGCCCGGCCGATGTCCCGCCCCCGAGAGCAATATACTCAACCGTGATTGGTAAGTTCGTTCAGCTCCGCACACAACACTGAAAAGTGCCAATTATATCAAACTCGCGGGCCGCACTAACATTAAACTTTCATATTAAGGCGGGGGCCACAAACTATCGTCCCGAGGGCCGCAGTTGGCCCGCAGGCCGTGAGTTTGAGACCCCTGTCCTAGACAATTGTGCAATTTGATCAAAACATAATTAGATGATGTTTGACTTCAGCAAACAGACATCTGGTGTAATTATTAAACTACATTACAGTATTACCCACAGTGTAGGAATCTGCAGACCGAAGCATGTTCAGTTATCGCTGTGACCTTATGCTTTAATCTATGTGTTATTCCAGTTTCACCTGGTCCTCATCCCGTCTGGACCGGAACCTCATCACCGTCATCACAGGGCAAGCAGTGGAGACCTTTGACCTGCAGTTCCGGGATCTCTACCTCATGTCCCGGGGAGTGTCCCTGAGCAAGGTTTCCTTGAAGGACGAGCCGATCCCTGACCCACTCCCTCAGGCGGTACCGGCTCCTGTCCCGGCTTCTGTCGCAAGGAAGCTCATCAATCCCAAATATGCACTGGTGGCAGCAGGAAATCACACCAGCCCCACCTCCTCTGACCAGAACTCAAGTAAAAAAGAATCAAACACCCAGAATCTTGCTGGGCTGAAGGTGATGAAAGGACGTCTTAAGGAAGTTATGAAAGAGGCGCCATTACATCCGGGCTTAGTCAATCTGGAGAAAGCCAACTTAATCCCCTATCTTCCCACCTGGCCAGAGCCAGACCCCCCGAGTGACGTGATCGGCTTCATCAATATTAGAGATGAAAAGAGGGCGCATCAGGTTCACTTACAGAGGTCAGAAAGGTTTGAGGTTAGTCAGGCTATACGCTTCAGTGCACCACTGACTCAGCCAGTGGCAGCTGAGGAATCCACCTCAAATCAGGACAAAAAAGAGCTAAAAACAGAAAAACATAGCAATCCTAAAGGTCCTACGGCCATACTTTCAGCAGAAAACAAGCAAACAGAATCTCCAGATCCCCCTCAGCAACCAACCACAACTCCACAACATAATCCACAACCGCCAAAGTCTCCAACCCAAGCCAAAGTTGCTGCTGATTCACATCCTACACACAGTGCTGGAAAAACTCTAGATACAGCACATGCAGGACCTCCTGTCCCCAAACGCCGCACGCTGCAGTTAGTCATAGACCCCACCTCGGCAGAGCACCCTGGTGAGGCTCAGGTCACGCTGATAAAAATGGATCAGGTTGATAATTTGCACACAGAGCGCGCTCACAAGGAGCTGGTTCCCAACCACAGCCAGTTAACTTCAAAGAACGATGGCGGAGACTCAGGCAGCAATGAAGAGGGGAGCCAAGACAGCACTAAGGTCATATGTGACCGAGCAGTCAACGAAGACCCCTCAAGTTTATCGACGGCATCAGAGGAGGAGTTTTATGACTGTCCTCAACAGGAGGCCAGTGACCTGCTGATCAACGGCGGGCAGACTGGATCCGGCAGAGGGCAGTCCCATGGAGACGGACTCAACATGATGGCTCGCTTCTCTCAGAGCATGCTGGACCTGCGTGAACCCCGCCAATCGGAGGGAGGCGCTTCCCTCATTCGTCAGTCCCAGCAACTACGCGGACTGGAACATGCTTCCCCACACCGGCACCTCGGACAGGTGAGCACACACTACAGAATTCTACCCACGTGCTAGTCTGTATGAGGTGCTAAAAGAATGAGCTGGTCACAGAAAAGAACTAAAATGACCTATGATCATCTCATATACTCTGTGTGGCTTTACTGTGTTTTTGGCTGTGTGTGAGTTTAGGTTCTTCAGTTACCAGTCAAGACAACTTGCTTGGTTTGAACCATTTGATCCAGGGCCTTAAAAACCTAGCCCCATGCTCTCTTCCACTTCTTCTCAGGTTACAACAGAATTTGTTGTGCTGTCTTGAGATTTTGTGTGAAAGACTCACACAAGGTAGCATAAAACTGCAAAGAAGAAGAAAAATATAATGATTTACAATATGTAATATGTACTTTCATTCAGCTCCCATTTCACTGATACCATAAATTAAAATACAGTTGAAGCATCTGCTTTCAGAAGTCATCTAATCAATTAATAAAGGCCATTGCTCTCTATTTATGGAGAGTGAAGAGTGCCAAATTCCCATAAATAACTTATGAAATTATTTAAATGCCATTAATTTATTAAAACTGGAAATAAATACACAAATAATGTATTAAATTGATTTATTTCCAGTTATAATAATTTCACACATTTAAATTGTTTAGTCATTTTTGTAATTTGTCAGTCTTTGTTCTCCATATGCAATATCATTTCAAAAATAAAAGTTAAACTTTTGCAAAGAAAACAAGTTTCTTGTAAAATGAGGCCAGCAGAGTCTTTTCCATCCACATGTAAAAAGTGTGGAAAAATAGAAAGTCCACCTAAGAAAATAAGCTAAATGATATAAAAGAACATTCCATAAACCATTAGGATCAATCTGGTGGGAAATATCTAAACTGATAATGCATAACAATATAGCAACTGTTCAAACCAGCCTGACTATATATTGTTTATATAATTAAAATATTTATTATCTGACATAATTATTGATCCAGGTTAATACATTTTGAGAAAATGATGAGCCTGTAGCTCTGGAGCCTACGGTTGTAGACCCCTGACCTGAACTGACAGGCTCAGACTCATTCAGAGAAGCAGCCCAGAGGCCATAAGAAGACGTGTTTACTGCAGCTTCATGTCTTCTGCATGATGCTGGACTAGGAGGGAGATAAGAGTTGATAAGATGGAGCTAAATCCAGGGCAGTTCAGGAAGACAAACTTGTTAGAGGCTGTAAGACTTGAGACTGGGACAGGGCTTCAAGCATATGACCTTAAACTTATAGCCAAAGCTATAATGGAAAGGCTTGGATTAAAGTGTGTTAGAATGGCCTAGTCAAATTCCAAATCCAACTTAGAATCTGTGGCAAAACTTGAAAATTTCTGTTCAGATTCTCTAAATCCAGTGTGATAGAGATTGAGATATTAGCAAAGAAGAATGGGTAGCATTTCCATCTGTGGAAAAGGAGGCCAGGAGGTTCCACCAGCTCTGATGGATCCAAGCGAACAGCACACCTTCAGCTTTTTATTCCTTAACGTCTTTCAAACCATGCATCATTCTCACTTTACAAGTGTGCAATTTTATGTCACAAATAGTGACATAAAATTGTATTAAACACGTTTAGTGACGTGAAAGATTTAAATGAGTAGGCATACTATGGTGTTGTATATTTTAAGTAAATCTTCAATCAAAAAGGGAAAAATTATAGGATGTTGTGTTTGCATATTTTGTGTAATTTAAAATTTTGTAGTTTTCTTGTTTTTAGTGTGTAATAAAAAAATCAAAGCATGCTATCATCACTCCTTTAAAAAGGCTGAAATTAATTTTTAGATCTAAAAAATAATCGAGATGAATTACAGCTATCCTGCATGACCTTTAACCTCTTCAGGTTAAAGTGATCACTGGGAAAGTCCTGAGCTTCCCCGAAATCGCAATAGACTTACAAGAAAAGCACACAGATACGCAAGCAGCACACACACACACTCTCATACACACACCTGTTTTACAAACTGATGTCAAAATCAGTTCATTTCATCTCTGATAGCAAAGCAAGTTTCTACCTGCATAAACCTGGGATGTTTTACCTTTGTTTTCTTAATTAAAATCTGTGCCAGCATGTTGTTCAGTGTTTGTGTTTGTGTGTGTGTGTTTGTGTGTGTACGCACCTGGATAGAGAGCTCGGCTAATCATACCCGGCAGGATGATGAAGATGAAGGGCAGCAACTTTAGATAGGCGGCAAAGATCGACGCTCCCTTCACATGACTCATGTTTTTAGCTGACAGGGACCGTTGTACAATAACCTGCATGTTCAAAGGAAATAAAACAGGAAGAAATGATTAGATCAAGAGACTACAGGGTGAACCGACAGGGTGAAATAAGGTTCATTCTCCATTAAAACTAAATCCAGTCAACTACCTTTGAAATAAAATGCAAACCTGTGTTTTTCACAGGGGACAATTCAGATACTCAAACTTAGGAAAAAAACAGAGAAGTCTTAAACAGTAATACAAAACTCTGATAATGCCTACTTTTAACTTATAGGTCAACTGTAGAAATGTACATAAATAGAAATATAATTTTAAATGATCATACAGATAATCATTTCAATGAACCAAAAGAGTTCATTTTTTTCTACATGTCAAGTAAAAATAACTAAAAATGTCAGTTGTTTATTATTTCTGTTTTTTATGTCATTTATTTTCCTTTTTCTCCACTCACTACACAAGTTTAAACCAATTCTACACTGCAATGCTATTCAGGAGACAAAAGAAATAACCTCAGTTGAATTAATTTCTTAATAATTTTAATAAAAAAATGTATTCAACGTTAGGTGAGTTTGTTTAACATAATCAATCTTTCTTGTGATCAACTGTTAGTTCCTTCATTTGATGAACACTTCATATCAGACGAATTTGTTGATTGTTATGCTATACTTGTCAACATTTGATTGAAATATAACATACCATTTATATCCCACCATCAATTAAAAAAAGAAAAGTAAATACTTTTGAAAGCTAAGTGACTCAGGAAAAGTTGACGATCTCAGAAGAGATTTTGCAGTTCTCCACATAGATTCAATTCAAGTGTTCATAAACAGCATTCTCCAAATCTATTGGCACCCCTATAACAGACATGTAACAAATTTCAGTAATATGATTTGAAAGATCCAACTTAAAATAAAATCCCACTTTAAGAAAAAATGGGTCACAAATGAGTTTTGTCACGTCATCCTGCAACATGTCCTTTAAGTAAGGCAGATGTGAGTCAAGTCAAGAAACACGCCAGTTGCCTACATTTGCCCCTACCTGCTGTCAGAACAACGGCTAAACCATTAAAAGCAACAGGAAACTGTGACAAACGAGAGTCAATTAACACCTCCCACCAGCTGGCTCTCCATGTCCCCCAAATCCCTTCACCTACCTTCACCCCCTGCTCCAGGTGCGGATATGCAAACATCAGCATTTGACTCAGGCAGCGCAAATGTGCTGTTACTAGTTGTGGTTTATTACTGACCCTCACGTCAGTATGCTGGGTCAAAATCACTCTTTTCCAGCTGTTTTTCCCCACAGTGAACAGGGAGGGATTAAAAGATATTCCCTGAAGTTTACGATTAGAAAACTACTTTAAGTTTATTACTGATTTTGTCAATGCATTCAAAGATTACATTTTTTCTACATTTTACTGAGGTTGGTAATAATCATGGAAGAAGTTAGAATTAGAATTGATAGTTTACACTGTACACATCTACAATGAGATTAAAGAAAGTTTCACTTGTAATAATTTTCTGTTCTTAGCAAATGTTCTCGCTTGCTAAAATGTTAGATTGTGTTGTAAGAGGATTTGAGGGATTTTCATGTTTGTTTTAGAAGTAAGATAGTTTTGAACTCAGAGTAGCACTCAGGAGCAAAACAATTAGTAAAAAAGATCATCTGTGTGACTTTTGTAAATACCTAAAGCATAAATGACTGGCTACTTTTGTTCTGTCATGAGATTTTTAATAGATATGGCTGCTCCATTTTGTTTTTTGTAGTTTTTTATTTAGACATCTTAGACACTTAAAAATTAAGGCAATGAGTTCTGACACATTTAAAAGATATATATTTTAATGTATCTGTTAAAAATAAGACATTTTTACACAATATACATTAATGACTTTGGTAAGCAGTCATTTTAGCAATGTTTGACATCAACAGTGACAAAGGTGAGCAAAGGGAGTTATTGTATCTCTGTAGACATAGTTTTATTGCATATCATATGGTTTAGCTTGTGGAGCAGTGTGGTAAAAAGATGAAATAAAAATGTGACTGGCTTCCTATTCCTTTTTGTACTTGCATTTACACTTATAGAAACTGTTCTTAGCAGCTTCAGTTTATTTTCTGTTTGCGTCTGATAAGATTGTTGGTGTATTGTTCGCCACTCGGTGCAAGAGATGACAAACTGCATGACTTTGAGTGAGAGAGAAATATTTTTGAGTTTACTCCAATTATTTTGGTCCAGATACTGAAATAACACACTGATAAAGAGCATAGAAAATGATGTGGAAAGCTGAAGAGGGTTAAAATAGAGTGAGAAATTCTACAGTTATTACATACAGAAATATTATTCTTTAAACACATAAACCGTTTCTGCAATCGTGTAGTTTCACAGTAGAAAAACATTGCAGACCTCTAACTGAGAGCATTGGAGACTTTTTTTCTTTTGCCATTTTCCCCACTAAGTTTGGTGGCTAAATAAATCAGTCAGCTTTGTTTGACACACTTCTAGAGTTTTAAGTAGGTAGGTATATTTTATAGCTTATTTTCTGTAGATAATAATGTAGCCATAAGCTTGACGCTCTCTGTATTTCCCCTTCGGTCCACTTGATGACGAAATGACAAAAAACCAAACTGGATCCTCTTGATAAAGTTAAACAGTTTACTTCAAAAATAAAAACGATACAAATGTTACTTATCCACAAAAAGAATAAAACGAAAGAGACGAAAGAGGTAAAAAAAACTGTGTGGCTCCACTCCAACTGCCCATCTAGCCACAACTTAAAATCTTTAACTGCAGTTAGATATTCACATTTACTAGAGGCCATTAGCATAGTCTATTGCAAAGTGGGGCCCCTGATCACTTTGGGCCGGTCCTGCATGTTCTAGTACTCTCCCTGGTTTAACGCACCTGGATCCAATGATGGCTCATTAGAGGCCTAAGAAGAACATTGACCTGCTGAAAAGGTTGTTGGTACCACCAGGGAGAGAACTAGGACATGCAGGATGCCGGTTCTCCAGGACCCACTTTGGGCACCACTGCATTAGACTCACTACGCTAATACAATGTGCTGTGCATTAAAAAAAACAAAAAAAACCCAAAAAGGGCAGTGGGGGCATCAAAGATAAAAGGGGCAGGGGCTCAAGCCCCCCCTGAATGTGCCAGAGCCTTAAATTGTCTAATATAAAATTTGTATGCATGAGATTTAGTTGGTAATCATTGTTATCCTGTTATCCTAATAACCAAATTGTCATAAGAAATTGCATATATTTTGAAAGGATGTCAAGTAAAGTGAAGCAGTCTGTAAGGTCAAATATTTATTACAAGGATAGCAAGGGGAGCTTTGATTAGTAGAACATAAAAAATATCTTGGAGCTAAATAAATAAGTTACCTTCTGATATGCCTTTATCTTGTTATATAATTTCAACTTAAGTTGAAATCACTGATAAAATGCAACTAATAAAATGCTTAAATGCTTGAGTTTATGAAAACTGAAGACATAACACCAATAATCAAGCCTTGTGGTGCTCAGTCGGTCACTCATCTCTTTGTATTCTGTCTCTGCTTCGGTTCCAGACCTCAAGGTCTGCAGCTCGTGAAGCGAGGATCAGGGGACCCAAAGTAATCCTTGCAAAACCAGGAAGTTTCCACCGCCCACCCCGGACCGCTGGGCTCGTGATCGGAGGACACCGTTACTGGCAGGGGCAGTTGGTGCCACCCGACTTGGGCCAGCTGCAGGTGGAGCCCCGCTCAGGGAGGTCACCGCGGAGACACAGCCCCGGATACAGGAAGACATCGCCTCAGCCAACAGCCGACCAAATGGGGTTGTTTGGAGTGTCTCTGTCAAAACTCAGCTCCTTTAGAAATTTGAAAGGGCGAGCAGGAAGCTCTCAGAAAAAAGCCTCTCAGACTAATAAAGCTGCTAGGTAGAGCAGTGGCTCAAAACAGACGAGAGTTTTGCTGACAAAACTTCCAGTTTAGAAACTGGAAACTTCAGTCTGGACTCGTTTCTGTCATCTCCATTTTAAGACCTACAATGTAACACAGTCTAGGCCTGTCGCAATAAACAAATCAATTAATTGCACGATAAATTAAAATGAGCTCAATAATAAAATGAGGGCAGTACTATTGCTTGTTTGTTTTCGTCATCTCTCTTTCTACCAGAAACTGGATGACAGAAAGCTCAATTCTGCTGCCTGGAGTTACTCCTCCCCTCTGGTTTCCTTGGTAACGGCTAAACACACAGGGAGCTAAAAGCCTCAGTTTTCCTCCTCTCAGGCTGAACCTGAGTGGAGGTTCAGCCTGCCACACAAGGGACAGATGGCAAAAATGACAAATGTTGAACAATTTTCAACTTTCTTATGTAGTCCGCGTGTGCAAGCTAGAGATTTCACATGAATGAATTACGCTGTTCACTTGTCGGGATGAGTGCAAGTGTCTGTCGCCTCACTGCACAAACTCCATAGAAATAAATGGAGAGGGAGCAGCGCTGTCTCCAGTCGTCACTGTGCGACCATTACCTCAGTTACCTGCCAGGCTCCTGGTCTCCTACCACAGAGCGCAGCAGAAAGCCCAGTGAGGAGGAGCGAGCTGGAGAAACGCTGGTTTAGCCGAACGTGACAGCTTCAGTCTGGGAGGCTTTGGATTCAAACTGAATGACCGTGGTGAACCACTGAACCTGCAGAGCCGCTACATACTCCTCTCTTCCCTGCCATCAACAGTGCTTAATGTGAACCCCTCCAGCACCTCACAATTTTTTAGATTTGAAAGGTCTTACAGTTCCAGTGTTAAATGGTCTTTTGAAATTAGTTTATTGACCCCTTAGAGGGTGTATTTGCATTGTTAGACAATTTTTATGCTATTAGTTAACAATGGTCTCAAAATGACAATGTTATAGTTTATCATATTTTCTGAAACAATTAATTTCCCAGAAAAATTTGTTATTGTGACAGGCCTACTTACAAGAACTATTTATGGTAAGAAGAAATGTCTGTGAGGAAGAACCTGGGGTAGTGACAAAGCAGTTCATATTTGTGTCTACAGAAATGCAAATGTACCACGGATAATTTGTTTTGACCAAAAGACTGAAATGTTTTCTCCATGTGGTACTACATCCAGTGAGCTCCGGCATTCTTCTCTGCCTAACCAGACACTTCAATTCCCCCCAAAGCATGTTGAGCCTGGACTTATCGCAGTTGCTTTTCTTTTTCCTTCTAAGTTTGTTCATATCCAACATAAACAGATGAAATGTGTCTGAGTTATGAGAGATTGTCTACTTCTGGAAACAAATCAGCCTTTAGCACTGACAGCACTGTGATTGGTTACAGAAGGCTATGTTGATTACTTTTACATATTTGACAAAGGTTGTTGATAACCTGTGCAAATGTAGATGTAATATCAAGTACTGTTAAGGGACCAAAAATTAATGTTTTAAATAAAAGGAGAGACTATTTCTTAGCCAACTGTTGACTAAATCAGCCAGAATCCAACTGAAAGACAGTTTAAATGTTTCAAGAAGGGTTATTAAAGTGTTTGACATGCTATTTTATGCTTGAATAGCTTCACTGCACAAACCTGCACATACTAGTCTTTTTCAGCATCCCATCAGATTGTTTTTTGCAGAAAAAATTAAAGTCCCGGCCCTAATATTGAAGTTTGTGATTGTAACATGACAAAGTGTTAAGGTATTCAAGTTTAAGTCAATACTTAAACTTGAATACCTTAAATTTAAGGTATTCACTTAAACTTAAGGTATTACGTGAATACCTTAATACCTTAATAATCCTCCATGGATTATGGAGGTCTACATGTTCATGTCTGTACTTCTTGGAGGACTGATAAAACAGCCGTGTGTTTTTCAGAAGTAACAGTTACTGAACATAGAAGAAGAATATTCCCACTAAAACAGAAGAGTGAGCTACTTCAGTCTGTTTTACCTCCACTAGAAAAAGAATGACTTTTTTCAAATTTCTCAACTTGATGACCTCTAAGGTTCCACTGAGAGACCCTAAGGAAGAAATTTCTTCACAGAGGCTTTGAATTTCTTTAAAATAGTTTAGCCTGACTCACCTTATGTTTAGCTTGTCAAGTAAATCAACCAAGTTAATTATAATCAACATTTACCATCAATAAAAAAGCCTCTTGGCTACAATAAATTAAACTTAAAGTCTTTCTACATGGGCTGAACTAAGCAGTAAAATCTTTGGAGCATTCAGAAAAAAAAAATCTCAAACCATGTGGTCTCTTGGTTAAAATTTCCTTACTCACATATTTCACTGTTACAGATAACAATATTTAATAAATGAAGACCTAATTTCAGCTCTGTATGTACTTGGCATGTACCTGGTCTGTGCACCAGTACCAGGTGGCCAGTATGGTGAGCCCTAACGTCATGCCTGGCCACGGCAGGTCTCCAGTGACGGCGTCTCTGAACAGGTGCATGGCGTCGGCCCGAGGCAGATGGCAGGTACTGTTGGGGATAATTTTACTTGGCACCGCGATGCTGTAAACTTGCTCCAGATTGTTGTAGCCACCTATCTTGTTAAAAGCTACATGCGCGCACACCCACACACATACACACACACACACTTTTTAAAAATTAAAACTCAATACTTGGGTATTCTTGTAATATGTTGAAGTGGTCCTGAAACATTTATTTATTATTTTTTTCTTCATTTTCAGTCCAGTCATCTTAACATGTTGCTCAGGATGAGACCTACGACATTCATTTCCAACCAGTAGCCCTTCATGAATCACCATGTGGTCCTAATACTATGTTCCAACTATCAAGCTGTCATTGTTTATATTTTTTTAGATACAGAACTAGATCAGGGGCTCTGCAGTACTCTCTGGTGCACCATAAGAAGTCACTGGTAGCAGTGAAGCCTATATTGGACCTCACTGGTCCTTTGGAAATGTACAGTTACTGGACTGGAAATGAGTGAAAACGCAAACAGACTAAAGAAAAATGTTGAAACATCCTTGTAATGCCTCAAAAACATGTTCATTAAGCTCATTCAACACACCACAGGATGATCATACCTGAATGCAAAACCTGGAGAAAATGACATTTAGACAACACTGTATATGTTTATGTATTTTATAGATGGAATTTGCCTTGAAATGATAGAATTTGCACATACCAGTAATTGTTAGAATGATTGCACCGATGATCATGATAAATGTCTGTAAAGTGTCTGTGTAGATGACAGCAGCCAGTCCACCTGGTTAAAGAGAAGAGAGGAACATTTTCACCAGTCATTTGTTTTCTGATGTCTTCCAAACGACTTTTTAGTAACTATTACAGTCAAAAACAGCTCTGTTAACAACAAATGAATATAATTATTATTAATTACATCATCAGAGGCAGAAAAAACAACACTTGTGCATGTCATATTTTGGATCTAAAACCTAAAAAGCAAAAGTCAAAATGCAATAGATGCAGTTTTATGATCGTGTCTACCTGCTATGGTGTAGAGAGCAGTGACCACCAGCATGAGGACAGTGGACAGGTAGAGGTTCCATCCCAGGCACACCTGGACGAACAGGGCTCCAGAGTACAAGTCAGTCTGGCCGAGCAAACAAAACACATTTTTAATGCAGGCAGTAAAAGTTCATTTTTAATTTTTTGTTGTTATTTTTAGCTGTACTGTTGTTGCACTTTTCTTCGTGTCACTTTGTTCCTGCTGTACCGATATCTTGGTGAAGACAGAAAGCAGGAGTGAGAGGACAGCGAGGTACGTTCGGATCCGTTCCCCTCCAAAACGACGCCCCAGATACTCTGGCATTGTCACGATCTGAAAACACGCATTTTCACATTGTTAAAGATCCCACAATCAGTGACGGTTTCTGATATGGGCGACACAGGCCACCACCCTGGGCGGCATCTTATGGGGGTGGCATGAGTGCCTCCCAACAGGTTAGGACTGCCTCTAACCACAACTGTTTACATTTCAAAACTGCTTACATTGTACTGGAATTAACAATTCATAATGCTCAATTTCACAGAATGTTAAGTCACAATTTCAATGCCTTTTAATGCGATTTTGTTGATTGGCCAGCATCAAGGAGTGTATACTTGTAAAAGTGGAAGAAAAAGGATTTTCAAAAATACTTTATAAAAATCTAAATAGTACACTTTGCATTGTTGTCTCCATCCCCAAACTCTGATGCCACAGTGAAATTGTGACCTATTTGGCAAACAGAGTCCACATGTGGGTCAGTTCATCTCTGAATAAATTAGTGAAAAAACAGAAGAATAAAAATCAAGGAAAACACCAATCTGCAGAAATAAAGTGGTAGTTAAGTTCTAAAGCAGGTTACTAGATAATAGCCCACACTTTGAATGTCTCATTGAGCAAATAAAACATGCATGGTAGTGGAAACCTAACAAGACAAGGTCATCTACCAAAACTGACAGGAGAAAATCTGTTAGAGACAAAACGCAGAGCTTCACCTTCCAGCAGGACAATGTCTCTAAAGTCCTGGTCCAACCAACTGAGAATCTGTGGCGAGACTCTTATTCACAGATTAGATGTGTAAATCTGATAGAGACAAACACATTTGTTGTGTGCAAAAAGGGGTCAGCAATTTCATGTGGTATTTAACCACATGAAATTGTAATTGTAGCTTGAGAAATTTTTTAAAAAAAGAAAAAAAAGTATGTGAATACTTCAGTTATTAAATATCAGTATTTTGATTGCTGACAGCAGACAAGCTTAATGAGTTCACATTACTTCAACTTTAAATGTACAACATTGAGGTATAGAGTAACCTTTGACATTTGTTTTGATATAGTAGCTGTGAGTGAAACACCCTGTTAAAGAATTTATAAGGCGGGGAATCCTTGGTTGAAAAAATGTTTTGGCACCTAAATGTACCTGCAGAACTAGCCTTGACAAGAAAACACACACCTGTGAAGGGGTGTGTGTGTGTGTGTGTGTGTGTAAACTAACCCCAGAGGAGATGTAGACAGGTACAAATATCCAAGCGAGTGCCAGCAGCACATAAGTTGCCTGAAATTGGGCAAACAAAAGAAATGATGATGAGCAGACTGTAAAGAAACACATGATGAAAATCTACTATGAACACTTTAGAAGAAGACAACAATCTCATGTTTGCAAGCCTGGGCTGGGTTGAGGCATGAGTATCCAGCTCCAGTCCTACAGCGCAAGCATCCTGCCAATTTTAGACATGTCTTTGTTCTAACAGCTGCTCAAATGGAGCAACTGCCTCCTCAGGATGCCATGAAGTTCTGCTGATGAACCATCATTTGATTCAGGTGTGTGGAACCAGGAAACATGCTAAAACATGCAGGATACCGGCCCCTGAGGCCTGACTTTGGACACCGCTGGGTTAAAGGGTCGCCATGCTGCCACCTGC
The DNA here is from genome assembly GCF_003331165.1 of Xiphophorus hellerii. Lineage (NCBI taxonomy): Eukaryota > Metazoa > Chordata > Actinopteri > Cyprinodontiformes > Poeciliidae > Xiphophorus > Xiphophorus hellerii. The sequence goes on from NC_045676.1 coordinate 33,419,750, forward strand.
TGTATGCTGCATGTTACACCAAACCTGAAGGTGATTTCATATTTCAAGTCTTCGGAGAGAATGGATACAAAAGCTGCAAATCCAGATCTTTTGTTTGCAAACACAAAGGGGAGATTAGTTTTTGTGCTCTGTGTTTAACTTTTTTCAAACCATTAAATAACAAAAGAAACAACATGCGGAGATATCAGCAGGCCAGATGTGTTTCATTGCAGGTTGTAAAGTGTCTGGTCACCAGACCAATACTGATGGATCCTGTGCTTCTTACTCACATTCCATTCAAATCCAGCGACAGCGATTCCGCCAGCGGCTCCTGTCCCAGCCAGGCCGATGAACAGACCCGAACCCTCTGAGCTGGCGAAAAGAGACGAGCCAATCTGTGCATCAAGCAAATATGGTTTAAAAATAATATTATTAAAGTTCATTTGTTACACAAACAACGGATTTTCTAAGATCCTAACAACTTTGCATAAAAATAAATATTTAAGCTGCTTTTATTTATAAAAGTAACTGGCTGACTCTATACTGGGGTCCATTTTAAACCTTATTGACAACAAATCCTAATACAGGCCACAGATAACTGTGGAATACTTAAATCTAAATTGTAATTCAGTCTATGGCTCTGAAAAAATGTTAACGATAGAATCAGAAATTGTTGAGTACGATGTTTGCCACTGTTGTATTTTGGTTGGCACTACTTTGTGAAGCGGAAGGTTACGTGCTTATGAAAACAGTCAAGGCGTAGCCTCCTCTCTGTGTTGAGATCTTGTCTGACAACCTGTTCCCTCTGTGTATGGGAGTCCGCATTGCAGCCAGAGAGGCGGTCTTGTGTGAAATTCTGTTTCCCTGTGAAAATCAGCTGAGTGAAGCTGACTCCCCACAAACGGAGCACTAACCACCCAGACTATTTGCTGGATTTTTTGACGAGGGTGGGGTGTCAGCTTCACAGAGCTGTAATTTTGGTAAGATTTTCTCATTATTTGCCAAGGTTACTTGGGGGCACAGATTATTTTAGCAACCTGAAATAATCTGTGCCCCCACCATAATATTAGAACAAATTACTTTACCAGCAAGTCTTTAACTGTATTTATTCCTCTCATCCTCAACAACAAATCATGTGATTTTGGAAAATGTTGCTCATTATTAGTCAAAGTTAAAGGGGAGGAACTAAATATTTTAGCTACCTTAAATAATCCATTCCACCTCCAAAAAGGGGAGCTAATTAGTTTTTTCTCAAAATCTTTAACTGTGCTCATTCCTCTCTTCATCACCAATAAATCCTGCAAGTTTGAAAATTCTTCCAGGTGTTTTGCCAAAGTTATGAGGGGGGAACCACATATTTTAGCTGCTTGAAATAATCCGTTCCCCCTCCATAACATGGGAACAAATTAATTTACCAGCAAGTTTTTAACTGTGTTTATTCCTGTCATCATCAACAATAAGTCCTGTTATTTTTTGTAAAATTAGCTATTTATTTGCCAGAGTTATGAGAGGGGAACCAAATATTTTAGCCACATGAAATATTCTGCTCCCCCTACAAAGAATAGGTTATTTTATCCAGCTAAAATATATGGTTCCCTCCTTTAACTTTGGCAAATAAAGAGCAACCATTTCCAAATTCTGTCATGAATTGCGGTGGTGTGAGGTGGTGAGGCAGACACAGATGACCCAGGTAGATGAGAGGAAATGATTTTTAAAAATGAAGTCCAAAAAGTCCACAAAACCAAGCAGCACGACTGAGCGGAAGCCAGGGCTCAACGTCGGTAGCAAACAGGCTAAATGAAGGGACAGCAAAACAGACTGGTGCATACCACACTGAACTGACAAGGACCCAACGAGGAACAAGGAACACAGGTGGGGTCAAATACACAGGGAGTAATCAAGGAAACGAGACACACCTGGGAATGATCAAGGGGAGACAGGACGGCACAGAGACTCGGAAAACTCAAGACACATCGAAAACCACAGATCCTGACAAATTCTCAATGATTGTTATGTGATAGTATTATAAATTCACGCAATGTGTTGGAAAACTGTGTTTGGTGGCTTACTTTTTTGTCAAGCTTGAGTGACAAAAGTAGGGGGGGAAAAGTAGGAAAAAATAAAAAGTAGTTTTTAATTTTGGCGATTAAAAACACAAAACAGGGTAAGAAGACCTCGTTTATTTATTTATTTTACAATTTTGTTATTTCTTCTTTTTTTTAAACAGCTGCCGATTAAACTGAATATTACAGCCTTGACATGATTATATGAGTTGTTTTACCGAGAAATCGATCAGAAGCGCTGTGGAAATGGTCAGATCCGTCAGATCCGCCTCCCTGGCTGTAATGCTCGGTCCCGACACAGGGGGGCAGATTTTCACATGGGAACAGAATCTTCTGTTCATTTCCACGGCGCTTCTGATTGATTTCTCGGTAAAACAACTCATATAATCATGTCAAGGTTGTGACTTTCAGTTTATCCAGCAGCTGCTGTTAAAAAAAAAGCAATAAAATTGTAAAAATAAATAAACTAGGTCTTGTATGTGTCGTATCTCCTGTTTAAGGAGCATAATTCAGCGCGGACCAACTGTGTCTTGACGTTATTCTCCACTTTATTGAACCCCCCCTCTCCAGACGTAAGACGTCCAACCCCATGATCCCCCACACACAATCCTATTGGTCTACTGTACTTTCTGTAACGTAACCTGCGTAAAGCATTAACCCTTAATGCACTGTATTCAGATACACCACATCTCCCCCCCTTTTTTTTATTTTCTTTTATAAAAGTCCATCTAAACCTGTGGAAGAAAGCAGGGTTAAACAAATCCTGTTAAACAAATACTTCTGATACTCTTTCTATTACTTTCTTAACTTCTTAAATCCTATTTCCAAATACAACGTTTTCAAACTTATTTTCTGTAGTACATATTTCCCCTGTAACTGGTACATTGTAAAACAACATTTTCAGCACATCATGAACATTAACAAAATCTCTCTCTCTTTTTTTTTTTTTTTTTTACTTATAAGTTCAGTCTAGTGGGCTGTTTAATCACTCTCCCAGACCTGGTTCTGGGAGTAGAAACCCCCGGAGAGGGCACGGGAGACCCCAGAGCAGGTGGTGCATGATCCTGCTCTAGGACCGGCAGTGGCTCCTGTTTCTGCTGTCCACCCTCGTCTTGTGCTGGAGACTGGAGTGGTATAAGATGCAGGCGGTTTCGTCCATGTACAAGGTATGATCTCGGCGAGGTGTGACTCTGGATCACTGTCCCTGATGTTTTTGTCAGTTATCCACACCTCCTGACCTGGTGACAGGCTACTGAGTGGCTTCGCACAATGATGCCTGTTGAAGTTTGCAGCATCTGACATCCTCTTCTCCCTTTCTTTCTGAAACAGCGAGCTGCGATCAGGCAGCCAGGTTGAAGCTCAGAGGGATGTGTCGGCACCGTGGTGCGGAGACGTCGACCCATGAGCAACTGTGCCGGGCTGTATCCGTTCTGAAGAGGAGTGGCTCTGTATGCAAGAAGAGCCATGTACGGGTCGGTTGCCTTCTTCAGAAGACTTTTCATGGTCTGTACAGCTCGCTCAGCCTCGCCATTGCTACGTGGGAATTTGGGGCTACTGGTAAGGTGTTTGAACCCATATGCTGTGGCGAAGGAAGCGAACGCCTGGCCGGAAAATTGAGGCCCATTGTCAGACATGAGACTCTCTGGGATGCCGTGCCTGGCAAACATTGATTTTAGATGGTTAATCACATCCTTACATTTTGTGTGTGTCAGCAGGGCAAGTTCGACATATCTGGAGAGGTAATCAACAACAAGGAGATAGGTTTTCCCCCCCCCCAGCTCAAAGAGGTCGGCCCCCAGCTTTTGCCACGGGCGCGCAGGGCAGTCTGACGGCATGAGTGGCTCACTGTGATTGCGGCGCTCTTGCAGACACGTTCTATATCTGAGCACCATCTCCATGATTTGTTGTCCGAGCCCAGGCCACCACACGGTCTGACGGGCACGTGCTTTACACTTCACGACCCCTTGATGGCCCTCGTGCAGCCTGTCCAGCATGTCATTCCGCATTGCTGCTGGAATGACCAGACGCGTGTCCTTCAGCAACAGTCCATCTTGTACTGTGAGTGTGGCCTGCTCGGGCCAAAAGTGTTTTAGGAGTGGTTCCTGCTTTGCGTGCTCTGGCCATCCGTCTGCACACATTTTCATGACGCGAGAGCATACACTGTCAGCCTCCAGCTGTGCCTTGAGTGTGTCCATAAACGTGGGACTGAGAGGTAAATTGTTGACAATGCAGTCCACGTAAATGTTCGTGCTCTCCATCAGTTCAGTGTCATTTGCGGTCATTTGTTTCTGTACCGGTGACCGTGACAACGTGTCGGCAGTCCAGAGTGACTTCCCCGGAACATGCACAATGTCATAGGAGTAGCGCAAGAGCCTCATTCGAAAACGCTGTATCCTTGGTGGCAACAGGTCGAGTGCTTGTGCGCCCAGTAAGCAAATGAGTGGTTTATGGTCAGTCTCTAGGCAGAAGTGCTTTCCTAACAGGAAGTCCCGGAAGCGCTCACAAGCCCAGGTTAGACCCAGGGCCTCCTTTTCGACTTGCGCGTAGCGTTGCTCGGTGGGTGAAAGTGAGCGGGATGCGTAAGCTACCGGCCTCCACTCACTGTCCCATTTCTGGAGGAGCACGCCCCCCAGTCCATACGATGAAGCGTCTGCCGATACTTTGGTGTCCCTGCTCGTGTCATACATGGCCAGGACCGGTGGAGAGGTTAGTGCCTCTTTCAGCACCCTGAAAGCCGCCGCCTGGTCCACACCCCACAGCCAGCAGTTTTTCTTTGAGAGGAGGTCACGGAGAGCTTTGTCTTTCTCTGCCAGCTGGGGTATGAATTTTCCCACCTGGTTTACCATTCCCAGGAAGCTCCTCAACTCGCTCACGTTCATAGACTCTTTCATGTCCCTGATAGCCTTTATCTTCTCTGGATTGGGCCTGATACCTGACGTGGTGATGACGTGCCCGAGGAAGACCACCTCACTCCTGGAGAGCTCGCACTTGTCTGTGTTCAAAGTTACCCCTGCTTGCTCGAGCTTTTTCAGCAGGGCATGTAGACGAACGTCGTGCTGATCTTGGTCTTTTCCACACACCAGCAGGTCATCGATGTGGCAGACTACCCCGTCCAGTCCATCTATGACCTCTGCCATAACACGCTGGAAGTGCTCGGGCGCAGAGTTGATCCCAAACGGAAGACGCTGGAAATGGTACCGTCCGAAAGGTGTTAGCAAAACTCACAACACATAAATGTTGTGAGTTTTGCTGACTCCTCTGCTAAGGGAATCTGCCAGAAACCCATGTTCGCGTCTAGTTTACTGAAGACTCTGGCTCCAGCTAGGCTCTGATCAACTGATGGCAGGACATACTTCTCGCGGCACACATACTGGTTCAAGCCTGTGAAGTCCACACACAGGCGTAGTCGCTGGCTCTTCTTCTTTGGGATGACGACGATGCCAGCGCACCAATCTGTAGGCTCTTCAACGCGCCTGATGACCCCCATCTCTTCCATCCGCTGGAGCTCCTTCTTCACCTTTTCCATCAGAGGCAGAGGGATTCTCCGTGGCGTCTTTAAAGAGAATGGTATAGCATTTGGCTTGAGCTTGATATGGTAAGGTCGTTGAATGTCGCCTAGGCCCTTGCAAAGTTTTGGGTAGGTTGTCTTTAAAGAGTCCATAGTGACACTGTCGACTCGAATAAGTATGCCCAAGGCAATAATGGCTGGTAACCCGAGCAAAGGTGTGCCCAGGTTTTTGACCACATAAACCTTCTCCTCTGTCTGCTTGGCTTTGTAAGTCAGCTGCATTTTTGCATAGCCTACTACCTCCAGCTGTATCTTTCCTGGACCCAGCAAGGGTTTCTCTGGCTCATGGAGAACAGGCCTTTGTGCCCCCGGGTACAAGTCTTTCAGGTCACTTTCAGAAATGGCAGTTACATCTGCGCCAGTGTCAAGTTTGAACTTCAGCAGTTTCCCTTTTATCTCCACATCCACCTCCCACTTATTGGTTTTGCATGTCACAGAACCCAGGAAGAAACTTTTCCTCTCTTCTTCCTCAATGCACGCTACTACAGCCTTGTTTCTACAGACGCGCTGGTAGTGGCCTTTTTTTCCGCAGCCCCGGCATTTTGCGTTGTTGGCGGGGCATTCCGCTCTGGCGTGAGAAGGACCTCCACATTTGAAACACTGAGCGCTGCGTTGCATGTCTTTGTCTCTGCCTTGCGTGTGTTGGCGTGCACGTGCACTACTGTTTTTCAGGTTTGAATATTTCTGTCCCTTCTTTATCAGTCTGTCTATGGAGCTACCCTCCATCTGCATCACACTGCTAGCGTCACTCCTAAGTGTGCTCTGTTGCTTCTTTACTTCTTCCGACTGTCTTGCCATATCTATGGCTTTTTACAAAGTCAAATTTCCCTCTATCTGCAGTCGTTCGGAAAGTCTGGTGTCTGCAAGCCCCACTACAATCCTATCTCGTATGAGTTCATCATGCAAGTCCCCGTATATACAGTGCTCTGCTAGCACTAGAATAGCTCAAGTTAGTCCACTTTGACGTATACCTATTTCGGCTTCGATAGTCCAACTGGCCTGAAGGATTTTATCTAGCAGGTGCTTTTGTTCAGTAAATAGGGCCATTACCTTATCAGTACCCTGGTAATGGCCTCAACGCATCTCACAGTTGCACAATAGACTTAGACTTCGACTTCGACTTAGACTGACTTTGTTGTCATTTTCAATGCACAGGGTGTATAAAGAACGAAATTTCGTTGCATACGGCTCAGGACAATGTTTGAGGAGAAAAATGTTCGCTGGTTGACCTGACACTTCGCCCTTTTGCCTGGGCTGGGTGTGGAAGGTTGTTCCCGAAGCAGTTTCTCCTTGTGTGCCTTCTTCTCATTCACATGAGAGTTACCGAACTCTTTAGCAAGTTCAACAAGGAAGTCTACCCGTCTCTCCTTCACCCCAGTGCATGCCTGATAAAGCACATGTGCATTCAGTGCTGCCATGTCAATCAGGTTGTAGAACACCGCAACTGGCCATCTCCGTGTTCCTGCACGCACGCTGTACTCCCGCACCATTTGGTCCATCACATCCACACCACACTTTGTTTTGTTGTAATCTGTGACCGTGTTTGGCTTCCTTTTGGTGGTATCCTCAGTCTCAACCACGCTGTGCATGCTGCTCTTTCTAAACTGTCATTTTATACCCTCTTAGCTTTATTTCAAAGAGAAACATTACTAATTTCTTTTAGAAAAACCTTTGCACATTTCTTGAAACAGATTGTATGTTTTGCAAACTCTATGTACATTTGGCAAAATGACCTGGATAATGCAGCACAACATCATGGATCAGCTGCAAAAGGTCACATCTCTCCAAAAACACTTCATGTATGCTTCAAAACTAAACTGAAGAGCACTACCTACAGGAGAGTCTACTGTAGAGCTGCCTCCATCATAGATTGCACCCACCCCCAACATGGACTATTCACATTCCTACCTTCTGGCCTGACGGTCAACGACCACATTTACAATTGAAGAAGGGATGCTAATTTGAGCCATCAGAGTCGTCAGGGTGGACTCCGGCCTTTTGGCCCTGGTGAGCCGATATGGGAAGGACTCGAAAACTGAGCTATCCTAGTAGAGCATGCAGGGCAGTGACAAATGCTTCGACAGTCTCATTTGGCTCTTGTTTTCGCATATTGAAGCATGCGCGTTCAAACACAATGTTCTTTTTCACAACAAAAAAGTCCCCGAATCCGTTTTTTACTTTGTCATACTCTTCCTTGTCAGCATCACTCAGCTTTAGCCCTCTCAATATATCGTCGGCTTCATCCCCCATACAATATATCAGAGTGTTAATCTGATTCACCTCGGAGTTCGAGGCCAAGTTGCTCGCTTGCCGAAATCTCTCGAACCTCCGGATCCATTTTGTCCATTCGAGCGGTTTGCCGAAATCGAAGGGCTCCGGTGGCTGGATGTTAAATGTAGCAGTGGGTGCGCTAGCCGCCATGCTCACTTCCCTTTGCTGCACGTTAACGTTTTCCTCACGTTGTTCGGTCATAATGTCCACCAATGTCTCTCCCTCCGTCTCTGTCGCCGTGGGCCGAGTTCTGTTTCAATTTTACTTTCCCGTCATAAACACAGTACTTCTGACACCATGTCGTGTCGTATCTCCTGTTTAAGGAGCATAATTCAGCGCGGACCAACTGTGTCTTGACGTTATTCTCCACTTTATTGAACCCCCCCTCTCCAGACGTAAGACGTCCAACCCCGTGATCCCCCACACACAATCCTATTGGTCTACTGTACTTTCTGTAACGTAACCTGCGTAAAGCATTAACCCTTAATGCACTGTATTCAGATACACCACAGTATGAACGTCTTTTTACAGTTTTGTGTTGTGTTTTTTAATCGCCAAGAGAATATTTGAATATTTGGAATATTTAAAATATTTCGTTCTCCCCTCATAACTTTGGCAAATAAAGAAAAAATGTTTTGAAATTCTCAATGATTGTTATGTATGTTAGTGTGATGCCCACGGGTGTGTGCTCACAATAGAAAAAAAAGGAGAATGCAATTCTTTAAATGTTTATGGGGTTAATGACGATGGGTGTAGTAATGGTGTTTCACCAGTAGGTGGCGCATGGAGACTCTGAGCTGCCTGTTGCTCTGCCGTTTCTCATAAGCTGAGAGAAATTGGAGTAACACAGACTGCGTCTCCCGTGTGCTCATTTATATGCTGTTTTTCAGGTGAGAATAACCTTCAAGTTCGTTTTAATTAAGTACTTTTTGATTATTTGGTACTGTTCGAGAAATGTTTAAGGAAATGCGTCAATGGGTGAAAGATATTGAAAGAGTTTTGATGTGTTTCGGAGCCAGCAGCGGCTAGAGGAAGTAGCCAACATGCCGTGATGCTGAGAAGGACCTCGCTGCTGCAAACAGAAAGGGGCGGGGACGGACCTTTGCGTCAGTCCCATACCTTATTTGGAAATGGGACTATTGCATTCCGGAAATGAAGGGGGCGCTATTTTCATAATCACTAGTATAAATACCTTAAGACGCGGAGTTGAGAGGAAAGGAAGAAGAAAGAAAGAAGTTCTTCCACTGGTGTTCGGCACACGATCAACAATGCAAACCTCACAAAGTCAACAAAAGGTATTTTTACCTTCTTAAATTTTTTCACATAGTAAATCAATACGCTTTTCTAGATTAGGTTGAAAATACAATTAACAGCTGTAAACTAGTGAAATTCGTAATTCATACAGGGGAAGGCTAATTTTAGCATGTAGCATAGCTAATTATTATCCCGCAGGGCACCATTAGATAAAAATAAAAAAATAGATAACATGTATAATTGAGAAATGTATTTTATGCTCAAATTTTATTTTTTATTTTCATTATACAGATCCACGTATCTATTTGCAACATTCGGAACGGAGAGAAGATTCTTCCGTATTGCATGAACGATAAATATTGCTGTTCCCTTTGCTCATACAAGCTACAGAACCATATAGCACAAACTGCTATGGTTCAACATAACGGTGTGTATAACTACACTTGAAAAATATAAAATATTTTTTACATACTTATCAGTTTTCTAGTGTTTTTATTTTATTTTTAAAGGTTAATCTTTTTTAAATATGTTTTGTACACCAATGTTAAATTTCTGGAAAGTCTAATATATTTTATAAACTAACAGCAGCCATTATAGTTGGGTGTAGTACCCAGATGTGATACTCTAATGACGAGTAGCACTACTTCAATATAGTTTTAGTAAGTAACTGCAATAAACTACACAAGTAAGAGTAACAAAGTATTTGGTGAAATGGCTATTATTAACTACTGTTTTACTGATCATAATGTGCAATGTGATTTTTTATTTTGTTTGGTTTTTTGTTTTTTTCAGATGCCTTTAAATGTTCTTGAAGCTGTTCTCCAGGAGGTGATACCAGCACAGGGAGACTCAGCTTACCTCACCTTGGCATTGACCTGCAAGTGCTTTGAAGCCGTTGAGTCTGAGCCAGTTTTCAGGAAGAAGACTCACTTTGCTTGGCTGGATGATAAGGACCTTTGACTTTTTTCACCTAAAACATGTGAAATTAGATTTCAACTACATGAAATCGATTTTTCATTAACGGGTGAGATCAACTGGGGCAAATTTTCAAAAACATTCAAGGCAGAAAACCGGATTCCTTTTGCGGTTGTAACGTGTTCTTGCTGCAGCCGGTAATATAAAGACTGTGGGCTTCACCGGCAATGGAAGACGAGGAGAGTACCCTGGTTACTACTGTGATGGCCGACCTGGACACTGCACTGACTGTCAATACTGAATGTAAGGAGAATATTAGTTGCTTTCCTCAGTCTTTCACACATTTCAGTTGTCACACATTGTTCGTTTTTTTTGTGACAAGCCATTTTAAATCATTTCTGCTAAAGAATATTTGCCTTTTGATTTGTGCAGTCATCCTTTTTAATAATGTGTTCTTTCAATATTATTTACATTTTTGAATGTTCCTTTTGTTGTAGCTCAGTTGATTTGCATTATTTAGTTTTCATAGAAATGGTGCCGTTTCCACACAAAGTTACTTTGTGGCTGTAATTTGTTGGAGAGAGTAGAACCAATAAAGTAGTTGTAAATATATTGTAACAGCGTTGTTTAGCAATAGGATAACCTTGTTTTAAAAATTTTAAATGCAAGCAAAGCTAATAACTTGCAATATTTTATATGTGTAAATACAATGTTTCCTATACTTTTTGATCAATACAAATTTTCTTTACAAACCTGACATATAGCTAAGTTGTTTTATGTTTTAACAGAATCAACTGTTGGGTTTTTTTGTAATAAAGTAAGCACATACAGAAACATATTGTTCGGTTACAAAGTCATAATACAAACATAAGACTAAAGGTATCCTGAGCCGGACTTTATGAAGAGAGATGAGCCCGGCGCCGTTAGGCTGGGATGGAGACACATGATCAGGTGATTACCTGAGCAGGTGAGATAAAGACAGTTATAGTTAGAAATTACACACTGGTTTAATTTATGTAACCAGTGACTTTATTCAAAAAGGTTTTCATATAGAAAAAAGATCATTCTCTCTGGCAGTTACCAGTGCAGTGTCTACTGCCGGGGTCCGAGCACCAAAGATTATTTCTTGTCAAATAAACTTTCTAAAACCTACTTTCTTTCTGTGTGAGTCTTTCCAGGTTGAAGCTACATTTAAAGTTTTAAATGAATCACTTTGGGTTTTGCAACAATTGGATATTTAAGGTCTTTATTTTATGAATCGATTGCAATTGGTAGAATTGATATGGGATTTCTAAATGGAATAGTGGAACACCAATCAGTTTACTGGTTGAACTGGAGTCCTTATAGCAAAAGTTTCCAATGAGACATTATGGTAAACAATGATAATAGCTGAGCCAGGTCACCTGCAACCAAAAATATTCTAGTTTTCAGAATGGCACTTGTTAGAAGTTCAGAAGTCCTTTGGTTTGTTTGTAAATTATATTCACAATGTGAATAATAAGAAAAATATTTGGCAAATAAACAACAAAAGTGCAGTATGAATGGACGTACTAAGTTGGCCAAAATTGTTGACTAAATGTTTTACCGACCAAACCTCTTTTCCATCTAGTTCTTATTTAATAAGCCAGAGGCTATTATATTTTAGATATTAACTTATTTATTTTAAGAGTACCATTCACAACATCAAAATATATTATTTGAACTTCATTTGTTTATATCTGTTTTCTTAATCTACGACGGACTGGCGATCTGTCCAGGGTCAGCAGCCCTCATGACCCCACGATAGGGATAATTCATGATAATGGATGGATAAATGTGCTCTTAATATAATGTACATTTGTCTCCAAAATATGAATTTGATTTATGTTTTATGACTTTTGTTTGTGATACATAGGCTGTAAGGATAGATAAATACATCTCCATGTTTCCTTATTGTTGCTTATTTTAGATTGTTACTAATATAATTTTAAATAAAGATTTAAAAATAAAAAAGGGACATACCACGTGACAGACATACCACGTGACATATCACGTTTTGTAGCCATTTCGTTACTATTAAATTTGTATTTTTAATGTTGAAAGTGTTCTTGGGTGTTTTAAAAGGCGTTGTCAAATAAAATACGTTATTATTATTATAATTATTATAATACGGTTGGTACAGGAAATAGTGTCACTAGCGCCCCCTTCATTTTCGGAATGCAATAGTCCCATTTCCATATAAGGTATGAGACTGACATTGGTCCGTCCCCGCCCCTTTCTGTTTGCTGCAGCGAGGTGTACTTGCTTATAAAGGAAGTTGGGATATACAGTATATATTCCATGATATGAGAGTAATATGCGGTTATCAGGCTCCAGGGTTTATTTGTGTTCTAAACACTGGTGAAAGGTTAAACTGTGATGTAATGCATTCACTTAATTAAAGTAGTTTGAATTCTAAGATAGTTATGCCAGTTTACAATAACTTTAAGATACATGCCCATGAAATATGTCACTGTGTGTGATTAAATATGCATATAAAGTGCAGTGAATTGAAGGTACATGTTACCTGAGGGAATTGTGACAAAATATGATGTTATTTGATTATTTCTGGTTTAAGGAAAGCGAATGTTGATGTTTATGTCAATGATGGAATATGTCTAATATGTACAGTAAATTACTGAGCTATAAATTGGGCTGTATTGACAGTTAAATGAGCTGGTTTGTTCAATAAATATAAGCTGAGAGAAATTGGAGTAACACAGACTGCGTCTCCCGTGTGCTCATTTACATGCTGTTTTTCAGCTTTATCTGCTGCTGACGGTCCGGAACCCTGGTACCCGTTACATTAGTATGATTTAGCCACCAAAAATTAACTAGAAATTTTTTTTATCCCATAATCTGTAATATTTTACACTAGAATGGGATTTTCCAGAAAGCCACTCTCATCTTTTCAGAAAGTCTATTTTTCATGTCCTGCTATTAACCAGCTTCCATCCTATTATATCAGCAATGAAAAATTATTGTCAAGAAGTGTGGTTATGAAGGTGAGGCAGACGCAGTGGACCCAGGTTGTAGAAATTAAATGGTGATTTAATGGTGAAAATACAAATCCAAAGTCCAAAATCCAGGTAGCACAGCATGAGCAGAAGGCTAAGGCTCAAAACTGGTAGCAACTGGTAAACAATAACAATCTGGACAAACAAGACAGCAAGACAAGGACCTGACAAAGAACAAGGAACACAGATGGGTTTAAATACACAGAGAGACAATAAGGAGAAACAAGGGACAGCTGGGGACAACCAAGGGGTGGACAGGACAACATGGAAACTCAATTAACTGAAAACAACACAAAAACCTAAATTAACACAGAGAAAAAACCAAGACCTTACAATTATAAATACAGTACACAAAATGTGATGGAAAACTATGTTTGGTGACTTACTTGTATTTGTCTGGCTTAAGTGACAAAAGTTGGAAAAATTCTCTTGGCGATTAAAACACAAAACTGTGTAAGAAGACGTCCACACAAGACCTAGTTTATTTATTTCACAATTTTGTTACTGCTTTTTGTAACATCAGCTGCTGATGAAACTGAAAGTCTCAACCTTGACATAATTATGAGTTGTTTTACCGAGAAATCAATAAGAAGTGCCGTGAAAATGGTCGAAAATGACTGCAGTGTACGCAGTGTTACTCTTACTTGTGTAGTTTATTGCAGTTACTTACTAAAACTATATTGAAGTAGTGCTACTCGTCATTAGAGTATCACATCTGGGTACTACACCCAACTATAATGGCAGCTGTTAGTTTATAAAATATATTAGACTTTCCAGAAATTTAACATTGGGGAACAGGTTTTCACAGTTGGAACAGGTTTCTACAGGAGGAACAGGTTTCTACAGGGGGAACAGGTTTTCACAGGGGGAACAGGTTTCTACAGGGGGAACAGGTTTCTACAGGGGGAACAGGTTTCTACAGGGGGAACAGGTTTCTACAGGAGGAACAGGTTTCTACAGGGGGAACAGGTTTCTACAGGGGGAACAGGTTTCTACAGGGGGAACAGGTTTCTACAGGGGGAACAGGTTTTCACAGGGGGAACAGGTTTCCACAGGGGGAACAGGTTTCTACAGGGGGGAACAGGTTTCTACAGGGGGAACAGGTTTTCACAGGGGGAACAGGTTTCTACAGGGGGGAACAGGTTTCTACAGGGGGAACAGGTTTCTACAGGGGGAACAGGTTTCTACAGGGGGAACAGGTTTCTACAGGGGGGAACAGGTTTCTACAGGGGGAACAGGTTTTCACAGGAGACCTGCCAGAGCAGGGCAGTGTGGCTACATGTTAAAACTAATGATGCTATGTACTTAATAAGTAAGTTAATACTTTTGTGGTAGGATTTATAATAAGCCCTTTGAAGTTTGCCTGACTCTCCAGCACATTTCATTTATTTCCTGGTGGATCTGTTGGGAGTTGGTGTTTTTTATTGTGTAAATAAATAACTAATTAACTAGACAGATTGAAGCCCGTTATGTTCTATGCCCAAACATTTTTGGAGTAGGATGTTTTTTAACCTTAGTTGAATGAATTGAGCTTTACATTTACAGCATAGAAGTTAAAATTGTAGTGGTTTTGAGAGCAAAGACAGTTTGAATCTCCCCATTCAAATTTATTCTTTCATCATTTCATCATGTTACTTCATGTGATGTCACTGTTTGATAAAGCTAGTATGCAGACAAGACAGCTATGACTAGACAAAGCAATGCTGTTTATAGGATTTGTAACATAACTTTGTATGATTAAGCAATTTGTAGGGGTAGTGTCCAGCTTTCTTTAGTAGGTGTAATGATAGACTGCTTAATTTAGAAAAGAGCAACCTAGCTCTTTTTGTTTTCCATTTGCACAAATTCCCCACCACAGAATCAGAACCATGAGCTTCAGGACTCACCCAGCCACAGTGAGGAGAATTATCCACAGATTAAAGAAGTGACACAGAACAACAGCAGATCTCATGTCTCAGGTAAGGTCAGTGTTCAAGACTCAAATAAGCCTCAAACTGGGCAAAAATGGTGTCCATGGAGGAGCTCTTTGGTGAAATCTAGTTTTTGGCAGAATTCAGCAGATTTTTGGCCATCAAATCACAACCTTAAGTTCAAACTTAGCATGCCAATTTAAAATCTGCTGTGGCATGACCCTAAAAAGACCCAGGATGCTGACAAACCTCCTATTGTGGATGAATTAAAACTGTTAACTGTTCAGTAGTTGCTCAGTTATGTTCCAAAATAAAATCCAAGCACTTTATCAAACTAATAGAACAAAAATTACCAATGAACACATATGTGACAACATGCTGATGTAAATGTGTATCAATTTTCCCAAATTAAAAATAGGAATAATCTTTGTTAAAATAATAATCAAAAAGGATCTCAGAGACAAACTCACCGGCCACCAGGCCATGTCCCTTCCAGCCAGGAAATATCCACTCAGAGTATTTCTGCTCACTCTGCATGATGACTGACAGAAACAACAATTTTTGTGGACAGTGTGTGATATTAACAAAGCATAGGAGAATAATCAACTAAGAATGACCCTTACCCAGATACCGACAGCGAGGTTCAGGAGAAAATATGTTGCGATGACAATAATATCGGAGATGCTGAAGGACTGGGACCGGGCGTAGAAGTTAATGGTGAAATTAGGCATCCTCAGCAGTCTCAACAATTACAAATATGACAGAAATGTTTTCTTTTGGCCTCGTAGTGCACCTCCTGGGCTCAAGCTCTACACATGCAGAATTAAGATTAAAAAAGTTACAAGCAGCATGTAAACTTTGAACCTTTAAACTCCCTCTTCATCAGGTGAATATCTCCCTGTTGGCTGAGCTACAAGCTGACCTTTGCGTAAATGCAAACCCTGACACAGGCTGATAGCTGTACAGCTGGAGAGGGCAGTTCCTTCGCTCAATTGATGATTAAACACATCACCCTAATGTAGCAACTGCAGAGCTGACACACACACTCTGCCAGGGGATAATGGAGTGTACTGTGTGACTGAGCACTAGAGTACAGCAGATGTTCACGCGGGCCAGAGTCCGTGCTGACACACACACATACACCCCCACACACCTGCAAGCACACACACATATGGTAAATCATTGGTGGTGACAAGTATAATGTCATTAGTGTCTAAACACACAAACATCTTCTGCTAAGGTGTTAAAAGGGTCAGTGAAGGTGTGCAACAACAGACTCAGAACTGTTTGTAGTTTCACTGAAATTATTATATATGCAAGTTTTTACACAGAACTTTGTGTGGTGTATTGAAATCAATGTGTTTTGTTCAAATTAAAGATGTGGGACACCACTGGTGTCTAGACTTAGTGATTTGGGGACCTTAAGAACAGTGATGGCATAGTTACTTTGAAAAAGTAACTTTTTTAGTTACTTTCAGCAGCTGCTAACAACAATTCTGTGAAAATTACATTGATCTTTGCCAATACTTAATTGTAAGCTATGTTATAATGGTAACATCAACAATGTGTCTCCATTTATAAGGTTGAACTGAAGGGGAGATTTTTTAATGGTTACAGTACAAAAAAACCATTAGTAATTTGTGCATGTTTTTGTGTTTTCCACTATTGTCTGGAAAACTCTAAGAAGGATTTTCTGGGGTTTATGTCTGTTTATTTCCAAGCCCAAATGAGCAACTGCACGTTCAAAGACGAGCCCAAAAAGCGCAACCCGCGACTCATTAAATTTGCTAGCGACTTTAAAAAAAAAAAAAGCCCACAGTCGCTTATAATAATCGGACTTGGCGACAGAAACTCAAAATAGTTCCTGCTTTTCTACCAACAAAATGCGCATCTCCCTCTTCCCTCCTTTGTTTACATTTCTGTCGCTGCTGATACTGTCGCATAGAAACGGCGATCACTCGACAAGACGCATAGAGGAAATAAAGTTAAATTCCAAAAGAAAATAGTAACGCACAGTAAAGCAAAATTATTTTGACACCTGTAGTCTGACTACTGGATATGAAATAGCAACGGGTTAGATTACTTGTTACTGAAAAAAGTGGTCCGACGTCAGTAAGTTACTGACATCACTGCTTAAGAAGCACCTGAACAGATTATGATTTCAAGACTGGCTACATAAAATTTGTGTCGGGTTCCGGGGTTTTTGTTCTGTTTTTTCTTTATTTTTGGATCCTCTTGGTGGTTCACGGGCTGTCCACCAGATAGCGCCAGAGGCTGGTTTTCCGGGGGAGGCGTGCCTGTAGTTCTGCACACCTGACGATGATCTTCTCATCGTCAGCTGGAGGTGAAAAGACGCTGACAGCCAGCACTTCGACGCTGGAGTGTTTTCACCAAAACGGTACTCTGAGCCCCTCGGAGTCAGTCTCCGAGTTCGTTCCCTCTGAATTCCCTCTCGAGTAATTCGTCGTTTTGTTTTCTGTGCTCTTCAGGTGTTTCCTCTCAAGTCATTCCCTGGATCCTCCCTGAGAGACTTTCGTTGTGACTTTAGGATTAAGCCCTCCTCGTGACGTCGTGGGTGGTACCCACAGGTTGCCCGAGTTCCCATTTTCACCTCATCTGTCGGATCTCAAGATTCTCCAGTTTCACTTCCTCCGGCTAGCTGTCGGGCCCTTCCCTCCATCATCGTCGAATCCAGAACTTACCTGTCCGCCCTCCAACCGCCATATCCCAGCCTTTGGACCTCGCTCAGCTCTGCTGCCCATCCGGAACCCGCAGTATCCACCCTCTCAATCCGAGACTATATCTACCAGAAATGAGCCGCAGTCAGCAGCATTCCCCCCAGTTCGGACCCAAACCACGCCAACATCTTTACTGGGTTATTGTTTTACAATAAATATTCTTCAACTGATTCTTTGTCTCCTGTGGTGTTCTGCATGTCGGCTAGAAACCTAAACCCCAACATGACAATTTGAGTATTACTATAATACAGAATAGTTACTGTAATGTTTGATTGTTTTCAGTAGTTTCCCCCAGAAAGTTTTCAAAAGGGTGGCCAGATGAGCAACTGATGATTTTGCTATGCAATAGAAAAAACCAAAAGCTGTAAAAGAATTCAAATTTTCTCATGTATTATTATGTTTTTGCCACATACAGCATCTACTGTACCTAAATTTAAGTCTTGAAATGCACATGTTATCTTTTAATTTGCATGTGTAAAAGCACCAAAACTGGTTCCTCCAGATGTCCTCTGTACATATTAGGCACATGTTTTCATTTCCATTCCTTTAATCTTGATTTGCTGTATAGATCTGAATTTTATGTTATTTCCACAGAAGATTAAAACTTCACTAACTTTATAACAAGCCAGAGGTATCATGAGATTTATGAGGAAACTTTTATATAAACTTTGATAAAATATTGTTTGACATGAGCTACAAATAATTCCTCATTGTTTCAAATGCCTAAAATGTATTCTTATAAAGTAGATGTGGTAAAATCTAAACAATAGGTCGACTGGTCTCATACTTTAAATGGTACTTATCTAGAAATCAGAACTCATAATGCACCTGCACATTTTTTAAGTGGTATGTCAACACAAGAGGACAAGACGTCAGAGGTAAAAGTGTTCAATAAGTTTGCTTCTTTCTTCCAAGATGTGAAATTAACACAAACCCTGGCTGGTGTTTGCCTACTACAAGAAGCAGATGGCGGTGATAGAAACACCCTGACGTCACACACATCATCATCATTAATCTCTCTTCCTCCCACACGCGACAAAGTATAAAAGCTGTACAAGAACCTAGAACTGTTTAAGCATATTGCTTATGAAAGGTTTATTTGTGTGGAGTTTTTAGATTACATTTGACAAACATGGAAAATTAATTTTGAGATTTTAAACTGTAGTTTTCATGTCTTTAATCAAGTAAAGCAGTTAACATGCTTCTAGTGTCAGTTTTCTGAGACCATAAAATAATAAACTTATAGACTTAAGAATACACATAGGAGACAAACAGTAATATTAAATTAAAAAAATGTGTTTTCTTGTGTCAAATTTAGAATTTTTTCTTTTTAAAAATATATTCAAACTTGTTAAATAAGTTTAGGAGAGGAGAGAGGAGCAATTGTGATTCATTTTAAACTAAAAACGTTTGACAGGTAAAATTTTAAAAGATTTGCTATCTGATGGACATTGTTACTTTCCCTCTTTGTTTCTATTTTGTGGTAGAAAGAAATAGAACCTGATATCATAGTGGAAATAGAGACGTAGCCAAAATTTTGTGCTTTATCCCAGCTGCTTAATATATCCTGAGCCATCGCTCACTTTACCGAAAAGCGGTGCGACAGCGCCACATGCTGGGCGTTTTACCAAACTGCTCCCAGAAGAACGACAAAAACTGCTTTAACAATTTTGCTTTAAGAGCAAATTTTGCATTTATTATTATGTAGACAGAAAAACCTCACTGCGAGCTGACTTTCAAAAGCGACCTGTGTTAAACATTCACAACAACATGTTAAAACATACTACACTTAGTACAATTAGTAGAATCATGAAATTGAAAAATTACGACTGAAGATAAAATAAGATACTAGTTACTAAACCTATTTAAATAAAAGCGAAAATCTCGGGGGAATTGTTTTTAAAGTATTTGTTGACAGGAAATAGAGGAAACGGACTTCTGGAGGAAATTCGGCTGATGTTGCTGATTAGAGAACGCGGAATTTTTGAAAGATAAAGCGCTTAATGTTAGGAATCGGTTTTTCTCTGTGTTGATTTGAGTTTTTTGGGTGTTTATTTTGAGATTCTGTGTCTTTGAGTCGCTGTGCTGTCCTGTCTTCCCCTCGATTGTTCCCAAGTGTTCCCTCGTTCCCTGATTGCCTCCTGTGTGTTTAATGTCACCTGTGTCCCTGTGTCTTTGTCGGGTCCTTGTCTGGTTCTTGTCTCAGTTGGCGTTTTGTCGCTGTCGTCTGTGTGCCCAGTCCGTCTCTTCCTCCGTTTAACCGGTTGCTACCGGCGTCGAGCCCTGGTGTCCGCTCGGCCGTGCTGCCCGGCATTCTGGATTGTGTTGGACTGTTTATTCTGGATATTTTTCATTAAATCTTCATTTCATCCACTTCAACCTGGGTCTACGTCGTCTGCCTCACCACCACACCCCATTTTTTTAATGACACTTAAACGTTATCTGGCCAGTACTAAATTAAATTTAAAGGTGGTTTTGGCATAATCTGGATTGTGAGTGGATCAAGATGACTAGTTGTAGTGGGGGGCTTTTCGAAGATGAAAATATCAACATAGGAAGATCTATGGTAGAAAATAGAAGGGGAGGAGGAAAGATAAGGTTAAAAAGGGATTAAATGCTGGTAAAAGATTTCTTGATGATGAGGAAGAAAGAGTTGAAATAAGAAAGAAAATAATGATGGAAGATTTCAAAGTTATATTAAAATTTAAGGCAGGATAGGATATGATTGGAGTAAGACCTATCAGTTTGTCAAATGGATTAAAGAAAGTTATTTGAGATGTAGAATTAGCTAAAGTGTTAAGGGATGGAAGCCTACACTGTAACAAATGGCTGTAAAAACTACAGCATGAAAATACAGTAAGGTGGCTGAGTTTTGAAAATACAGCTTTTTATTGTGATCTGAAATGCGTATGGAAAGTATATGGGACGTGATTGGACCGCTGGATCACATGCGGAAATTTACACTTGTACTGTAAATTTTTAATGTACAGTTGCATTGTGGGATTTTTACCGGCTGTAGGTTATTAAAAAATGAGGATCATTAAATGCTAGCTTTGGACAAAACCTTTGGATCCTTCCTCTTTTCCTTTTGCCCGGGATCGAGCGGCGTTCTCCATGAGCGACCCGCAACCGCGTGCTGTTAAAACGAAACAACAACAAAACGTGTTGACGTCACAGATCACGGAGTTTAATCTCATACAAAGCAATCGACAACAAAGCTGCAGAGGTACAGAGATATACATTTTATACAGACAAGAGAACAGACAACACGAAACACAAAAGACAGACAAAGGCGCCCAAAATGTGGAGGAAAAGATGGAAAAAACCTCTCTTGCTGGCTTGCTGACCTGTACTTTTTAATGAAAGAGGTGTTTCCCTATTTAATATATGCAGTCAAGGCGTTCCGTTCTTTGACCAATTAGAAACTTAGAAACTCCCGGAAACTCCCCTTCTTTACAGCTCCGATGTCTGGTTTTTATCTAACCACTTCGTGCCCATCTCCGTCCGACCTGGCCGAGAGGCGCCAAGAAGTCTGTTCTGCTCTCTCGGAATTGTAAATTTTATTGCTGTGTCTGTCAAAAGGGGGAGGAAAAAAGGCCCTGCTTTGTCTGCTGAATTCCCAACTGCTCAACAGAAACTATTCCAAATTAAAGTGTTGGCTATACCTTTACACATGTCGTGGATTAGCTATATTAAGCACCAAACAATAATTATTTTCTTTACAATTCCCCCTTTTGAGGTCTTCAAAAAGACCTCAATAAAAATTGATTAAGCCTTCTAATACAGAGCCAAAAACTGTGTATTAAACTAAAAGAAAAACGAAAAAAACCAAAAAATGAAAACCAAAAGAGTGACGTACCCTAATTATATCCAGTCCCCCTTTTTAAACAAAACCCAAGGGTAAGAAATACTTATCCTCCCAAAAATAAAATCATAAAACAAAATTATCACAATAGAACCAAAAACACAGGACAAACAAAACCCAAAGTATAAAATGAAAAAACAAAACAGAAACATACATAGAAAAATTAGTAAGAAATGTCTGCAACTTAAAGGACAACATTCACCACAAAATTACAATCTGCCAAAATGAGAAACACACAAAGTTACAATCTGCTGCTCGTCTTTTTCTGTTTTTTTTTTTTTAATGTCCATCGACAGTCTCTTAAAAAATATGAAGTCTTCGTCAGGAAATGTTCAAAAAATGCGCGCAAAAAACAAAACGACAGTCCTTTCCAGAGTTCACAACGAACGAAAAACACGCAATAAAAGTTTATGATGATCCTCTTGCAGCTTGATCTTCTTCGACTGGAAACCTCAAGAAACGACCTGTCACAGGTCATTACACAGACATTTTGTGTTCAACATGAATTTCATTAGCATCAGAAACACAATTACCACATTCTTTAATATCATCTTCATTACAGTCAGCATAATCAAACGATGGTTTCACCTAAAAATAAATTTGTTTTGTTATTTTCCATCCAGGGAAATTATTTTAATCCTTTTTATCAAAGAACGCAGACTTTGAAGGAGACCACATCCGCAGGGCACCAGGAAACCAGCTGCAAAACTATAATGACAAGACAGAGATCAGATTTATCCAAAGGCATCATTCATTTGTGTAATTCAACACAAACATCTTCAATTCACTTTGTGTTCAAGTGAATCCTCCAACGCTCGTGGCTCTGTGGCTGTTGTCTTCGAAATAAGTGTGAAGCCGCTTCTCCAAGGAGCCCCACCCCCGCCTCGCATGACACAGCTTGTATGACAGAGTCCAGAGTCCTGGAGCACCGAGCTCCAGGGCAGTCTGTGTGTAAAACCATGAGCAACACATCACGTGAAACCTTATCTCCTACTCTGTCCAGTTCTGTTCATCAAATGGTGGATGTGATCCCTTCAATTTACGTTTCTATTATAATATACTATAGCTCCTAACCGATGGAAAACACCAAAACCCTGTAATCATTTGCTTCAAAAGACATGTTTCCAAAGTAACGTGTTCCCAGAATGTTAAACATATGCAGATCTTTTCTTAAACCAATCTTGTAAAAATAGGATTAAACAAACGAAACAAAACAATCACAAAAACTTAAAAATGTAGTTGTAAAGCTTACATGTACCACCAAAAAATGAATAACAATGTGAGTTAAACAGTCCAGTTTAAATTACCTTCATAGAAGAAACTAGATCTTACTGGTTATTTGTCTAAATCATTTTACATACGTTCCTGAAACAAAATTCAAAAGAGTTAGACCTGGAGAAATTATAATGAAACAAATCCAGACATTTTCAAAATATACCGACATTACCTAGGCTTTTACTTGTCGTCGAATTTAAAGTTTTATCCAAATTCGTTGTAAATGAATGTAAATCAAAAAATCAAAATCAAGTTTACAAAAATCATTATAATCCCGCCTATGTACTTTTACTGATTAGTGATAACTTTAATCAAGAACAGATTCTTCAAACCATTTCTTAAAACATTCATGCTCCATTAAATTAATGCTCTGAACATGGCTGACACAATAATATTTTAATTTCTATAATTATTTTCCCAAGTTAATTAACCAAAATATGCTTCATTATCACTATAAATTTATCTATTTTCTCAAAATATGTTAGCCCATTGTCAGAAAATCTTTTAATGGAGAACAACTCAAACCTATCTAAAATAAGCACATATATTACCAGAAAATATTTTCCTTTCACTTTTATGTGTAGCACAGATCAGACATGTTCTTCAAAAATTTGTTTAAGTATTATAAAAGATGAACCCATGCATCTTCTCCCCCTTTGATACATTACTGGCTAATGTATCACTATTTCTAGTATGTGAAATAACGATGTTGATGAAACAGGGTTATTATTCAAGCTAAGAAAAATCCCACCGATATGCAACGTTGCCCTCGTCTAAAAAGTAAACCTTTCAAAAACAAACAGAACAATTTATTGTAGCATGCTTTAAACCTTCAAGATTATTATGTTCAAAAAACATTTCACATTACAGTTTCAAAACTCAGTATTCAATTTAACTCTCATGATTATCAAATAATTCGTTGTAGAAACTTCTCAAAAATTTTCAGCAGTGTTTGACAAAACGTGTTTACCAATTAAAAACTCAGTGAAGGTTATGCATAAACCAGGCAGAGAGACGTTGAAAGAGAAAAAAAATATAGTCTTAGTCAAGAAAATCTAAAAATGATAAATTTCGAAAAATACTGGTCAGAATATAACCAAATCTACAAATGAAAGAAATTAAACTAAAGACCAAAGTTCCCTATCCCCTGGTGAAGGGTCCAGAGGAAACTGATAACTCAAAAAAAAATAATTCGTTATATTTAACAAAATAAACAAAGAACTGACACAAATAGCCAAATAAAAAATCAGACTAATGTAAAGAAATGTAAAGAGTAAAATCCTAAATTACTCACTACTTAATATATAAAGTAATATGAAAGGAAAACAGAAAATCATTACCAAGAGTGTCTGTGTGTGACAGGCGACTCAGTGTTTCGATGCTACAAACTTATATTTTACATTTTCCAGGAGGTAGTTTAAACGATGGGAGAGAAAATTATTTGCCTTACAGTTGTTTGTTCTTTTCTGCTGAGCTGCTGTGAGCAGAGGTTGCTTTGTACTTAAAATTAGTGATATGCAAAAAGGTTTCACATGTTAATTAGTTGAATCTAGTGGGGGTAGAAATTACAGCACAGCTGTAGCTTGTTCTCCCGTGCTGAACTTCTGTGAATGGGGGTTGAAACTCCTCCCTGAGCTCCATTATTCTCATATCTTAAATAAACATACTTGTCGCTTCTTCTTGTTTTGTTCTATGTATTTATTTTACTTAATTTTCTTATTTTATTTTATTCGAAGCCCTCTCGTCTGTCTATAGGCAGTATTGAATCATCTCGTATTACAGTTTAATATTGATTCTCTACAATAGTTCCATATAATCTTTTTTATTTATTAACCAATAAGTTATTTCAAACTTAATGTTATCCTTCAACAACAAATCTTGTAAATTTTAGCAAACTTTTCTATATTTAACCAATTTCTATTTAACAAGAGAGTGACTTCTAATTTATCCTGTCTAATTATCCGTAAGTCCTGTAGATTTAACAATATTTTATCTATCTTAAAGTTTTGGTCTGTTTGAAAAAGACTGATTGTGAAAATATCTAGAGTCAGTTATATATTGCAGTTTGTTGTTATCTGAACAATTACCTCTTACAGTTAGAGCCTGTTTCTCTAAAAATCTTCGTTTTTTTTTTTTTCTTATCCTCAACTCATGAAAAAAATCCTATTTTACTCATTGTATGTTATTCCATTTTCCTACTACCTTCACAGCCTTAGAAGGAATAATTAACATTATATCCACTATTCAGTTCTCAAGTCTATATAAATTTTTATTTAATTTATTTCATAGCTGTACCTAATCAGTTATGTATTTATCTATTTATCCATTCAGCATATTTATGTATTTAACTATTAATTTGCCAAGACAGCATTTCTAGAATCCTCTGTGACCTAATTTTCTTGGCTTATTCTTTCTTTCGTTATTTATTTATTCATTTATTTAACCGTAGAACCCATATTGTAATTTCAATTTGTTCAGATAATGTATTTTATCAAGATTCTATCCTTTAATCACCTTCCAAACTGTACACTGCAGGTCACAGTTACTGCTGTTATTGTTTAATTTTAAGAAGTTAGTTCAATTTAACACAGAGGATGTTTGTAAAAACTAGAAATTTTGCACCATCAAACAGCACTGAGAAAAATTCAGTAGTTATATGACATAAAATACCAAATGGTATTTTATCTCCAATCACACACTCTGTCAAACCAACATGAATTATAACACAAACAAAAACACACAACACATTACAGAAAACACAAAACACACACATCTGGCCAGGTTTTATAGTCAGTCAAAATTTCATCAGTCCCCAAGTGTCAGTCTGTGGTCATTATTCTATCAAATTTTACTGTAATTTATATCAATTTTACTAAAATTTATATGAAATTTACTGAAGCTTCAGAAATTGTCCAATGTTGTCATGTGTCAATTTAATTAATTTTAAAATCCAATCGTCAGGAACCTTTTAATTCCCCGTGCACGTTTAAAAAGAGACATCTCAAAGTTATGTTAAAATCAAACCACAACCAATAATTTTGTTTTCTGGTACCAGTGTTATGTACTGAACTCCTATTTATTTTATTTAGTTATTTATGTTTTAAACTAAACGACCACGTTTCCGCCATCGTTCTACTTTCCCCGTTAAGACGAACCCCGACCATAAAATAGCGTATAGCACGTGTCGCAACTCAGTGTCCATAATAACTTCACAATAAAACGCAGCAAAATCAATGCAAATTCACACACACAGCGCTATCCAAACAACTTAACACTCTGCTGAAACACACAGCCAGCCCGAACTCGTGCACGCGCACACACACGGCCACACAGACACACACGCAGACACACATACGCACACACACATACACACATACACACACCCAGAGCTCTGGAGCAGACAGCCACGTGTCGCGGCAACAAGCACAGATCGCGACACACAGAGAAACATAAACACGTTTTCAGACAAACGTAACAGACAGACGGGGAAAAATAAAATGCCGGCCAAAAAATAAAAAATGCACCATATCAAAGCCTACCGCAGGCCGTTTATAAAGTCTACCGCAGACTATTTGTCAAAGCTTCCCGCAAGCTATTTTTAAAGTGTGCCAAACACTAATACTTGATTCCTGAACAGTCTACCTCAGACTATTGTCAAAGCTTCCCGCAAGCCATTTTTTTAAAGTGTCCCACACACTGAATAAACCTACCCCAGGTTATTTCAAAATACACAATTCCTAAATTTCTTTCTTTAAGGAGCACAGCCATGGGTCTCCAGGGAAAAAGACATAAACTTAAGAAAACCCAGCTTTTACAACTGAGGGAGCGCAAAATCCTCAGTCTGAACCCGCTACGGTCCGCTGTACATGCGTATTTCCATACAGTGTACCACACACTGAAAGCCTACCGCAGGCTATCGTTAAATTCCAATTATAACTAACAACAGACTATTTTAAAAGCAAAACTATCCACCCTTGCAGCTCCGAAACTCCGCGTGGCTGCGCACAACAAAAGAGTAATTAAAAAACGTCTTACCGCACCAGCCGGACGGATCGATCGGGGAGAGACCGCCACCCGCCAAGATTCCAGAACCGGACGAAGCCCCCAAATATTAAAAAATGAGGATCATTAAATGCTAGCTTTGGACAAAACCTTTGGATCCTTCCTCTTTTCCTTTTGCCCGGGATCGAGCGGCGTTCTCCATGAGCGACCCGCAACCGCGTGCTGTTAAAACGAAACAACAACAAAACGTGTTGACGTCACAGATCACGGAGTTTAATCTCATACAAAGCAATCGACAACAAAGCTGCAGAGGTACAGAGATATACATTTTATACAGACAAGAGAACAGACAACACGAAACACAAAAGACAGACAAAGGCGCCCAAAATGTGGAGGAAAAGATGGAAAAAACCTCTCTTGCTGGCTTGCTGACCTGTACTTTTTAATGAAAGAGGTGTTTCCCTATTTAATATATGCAGTCAAGGCGTTCCGTTCTTTGACCAATTAGAAACTTAGAAACTCCCGGAAACTCCCCTTCTTTACAGCTCCGATGTCTGGTTTTTATCTAACCACTTCGTGCCCATCTCCGTCCGACCTGGCCGAGAGGCGCCAAGAAGTCTGTTCTGCTCTCTCGGAATTGTAAATTTTATTGCTGTGTCTGTCAAAAGGGGGAGGAAAAAAGGCCCTGCTTTGTCTGCTGAATTCCCAACTGCTCAACAGAAACTATTCCAAATTAAAGTGTTGGCTATACCTTTACACATGTCGTGGATTAGCTATATTAAGCACCAAACAATAATTATTTTCTTTACAAGGTGAATGTTCACAGGCTGGAGGGCGGGCCAACAATGACTTTCACCGGGTAAGTACTTTTTAAAAAACATTATGTTGCAGTTTTGTGTTTGTTTGTGTAAGAAAATGTATTTTATGTGGTTATATTGAGCTACTCTTGCTTGTTTGCTAAAGCTAACTTTGGTTATTTCTCAGCTACATTATGTGCAACACAAGTGCTTTTTAGTTCAGTTCACCTAGAATATGCGGATGGCTGTATTCTGGTCTTTTTGCAGATGTTGTTTGAGGGTAGGATGCCTCAACTGGGTTTTTTTAATTATTATTTTCTCTCACACATAGGACTGTCATCGTTAACGCGATTAACCAGAACATTTTAATGCGTTAATATTACATAACAGATCAATCAAACCATCTATTTTGACATCAGAGCCTCTCTCCCGTTGAGGATTATCTAGTTCACAGCAACATGTTACACACGGGAAGCTACGAACAGCGAAATACTTTTTCCACGACAGCTGACAGCAATAAGAGTTGAACAGTTTCAACTTTCTTGTCTTAGGTCTTTAGCCAATGTTGTGCACGTCTAGTTATGAGCCCGCAGGGGCAATTCTAGGATCTGACCTTTAGGGGTGCTTAACCCTCTGCAGCCTCCACCAGGAAAGGCCCAACAGTAGATATTCGTTGGTGCATTTTTCTAAATGTCACTGCTTATGTGCATACATTCACATACGAAACATCTGCTAACATTCTGTGATGTTCTTTAGCTTGACTTTATTTAAGTGACTCCAGAGAAGTTTGGGTGATTAATGACAAAACAGCACAAGAGACACTAATCAAACTTCAAGAAAGAGCAACAAGAGTAATTAACAAGGCTAAGTACCAGGATAATACTCACCAATTAATTAGCCAAACCTGTTAAAACTTATTTACATAGTGTGTAGGAGCTATTTCTCTATTTGTAGTTAAATCTTAGAATTTAGATTGTTTAGTTCATTTTTATTTTTTGCTTATTTTCTAATTGATTTATAATTAGAATTTTTGTTTAATTTGTTATTTCTACGCAAAGTGAAGCATAATCTGGAAGATAAATGAGAAGCTGATTCCTGTTTTTTATTATTATTATTATTATTATTATTATTATTATTATTATTATTATTATTATTATTATTATTATTATTATTATTATATGTTCTTTGGGTAGTAATTCACTTAATTAGTTAATTAATTTCAGTTTGGGACGTGGGTGTTTCACAGTATAAATAGGTAGGTTTTAGGCAGCTCATTATGCACGTGGGTGGTCATAAGGTTTTTTACCAGTCTAGCCAATCAGTCAGTCCTCAGTCAGTCAGTCCTCAGTCAGAATATCAGCTTATAACTTGTTCTGCCTGAACTGTGGAATAAAGCAACAAAGAACTGCATTTTTGACTTTTTGATCTTTTTGGACTGTGTAAGCCAGAGTCCATGGAGCATCATGGTGACTATTTCAGTTGAATTCACCTTTTGTTTTGATCACCTTCAAGCCTTAAGTTTTTTTTTTTGTTTGTTTGGGGTTTTTTTAATTTGAGTTTTGGGACAAATAGTCACTACATAGTGAAATTTACATACTTTTGCTGTGGCAGTTGAAGGAGGAACAGCTTGTCCTGCTCCCTCCCGTCCTTACTGATAACTTTGCATGTGAGTTATTTTTTAAAGTGACAGTTTTTATAGTTATATTTACATTATTGACATCATAACTGGATTATTTCAAACCTAAGGACTGGGGGATTTTCTTACTTTTATTTTTACCTTACTTTTCTTCATCTCCAAGTTGAACCAGGACAAAATGCCTCTGGCCGACCCCAAGGACATTAGCAGTATTATACAACGACTTCAGTCTATAGAAATGAAGATCAAACAGCTGGAGGTGAACTTTGAAATCAACGCTACCAGTGGAAATGAGACAACTCTTCCTCAAATCAATGGAGAGGTTGTACGCCTCACATCAAGCAGCTCACCCTGGAACGCTCTGGGTGCCAAGCCGAAGCAAAAGTCTCACACCGCAGATCCGATGAGGCGACTGACAGGGAGAACCCCTCACCTGGACGAATCAGCGTGGCCGGCTCTGAGCCGAAACCCACCTTCAACCTCAACACCTGCTCCACCAAAGAAAAATAAACAAACAGCTGCAACCAAAACGGTTCCACTGACCCCGCTCCCAAGGACAGAGCGACCAGCCCGGGCCTCAAAACATTCTGACTCCGTGGGAATCCCACTGAAAAACAGATTTTCTGTACTCCAGCCTGAGCCTCTGAGTGAAACCTCGCCTTCAAACATCAACAATGAGGCAAAACCAACACATCCACCCCCCAAAGCTCCAAAGGACAAAGCGGCTACCAGGAAAACGAAAGGTATGCCAACAGTGCTTATTGTTGGAGATGAGGCAGTAAATGGAATCAGTCACATTTGCAATCCCAAGAAAACGAGAGTGATTTCTTTTCCTGGTGACACTGTATCTGATTTAACTCGTAAAGTTCTTTCGCTAACCGCTGATCAGCCAGATATTGAGTCTTTAGATGTGCATGTTGGAGCCAACGATCTGGCAAAGCAGAAATCTGAGATTCTGAAAAAGGACTTTAATATTCTTCTGAACACTATGGGAAAATTAAAAATGAAGTTATTTCTCAGTGGTCCAATTCCATCACCTCAATTGGGAGACAAAAAACACTCCAGGCTGGACATGATAAACAATTGGCTGATTAAAACCTGCTCTGCCAGCTCAGTGACCTTCATCGATAACCTCTGGATCTACTGGCAGCGCTTTCACCTTTTTGGAAGAGGCGGACGCAATCTTAATAAACATGGGACAAAGCTACTCACTGCAAACCTTTTTTTATTTCATCAACAAGGACAGCAACGTGATCATCGCTTCAGAAGAACAGGCTCAAGGATGTCTGACTAGGATGGAACCCTCCGCTTATCAGGAGCAAATCACCCCAAAACAAGCTGGTACATCGACTGCAGACAGAGCGACTGGTTCCCTTCTTCCTTCCCCCCTCCCTCTCTGCTCACCCACTCATTCACAGGATTCACAAAATACTTATGACGAAATGTCTTCTGGACCGGAGTTTCTTAAATTTACGGATGGAATGAATCAACAGGTTCGCCTCAGCACGTCTCTCCTTAGCGCTCACGTAGCAGACCTCACTTCATTTAAGCCACCTGACTCTAACTTCCCAGAGGATCCATCACTCTGCGTTTCTTGAGGTCTGAGGCCGGGGTCCAGACTTTATCTTTACACCCATCTTACTCCAGAATATGTCTGGCCCCTCGGCACTGCAGAACAGGACATTACCTGTCCGGATAACTACAAGAAAATTTACAAGAAACAGAAACATAAAATACAGCTGTTTTAATTCAAACATCAGACTGTTCCCTTGCCTAAAGGAACCTCAGACTGAAGAACTATTGGCCTCCAAGTCACTTAAACTAGCTCTTTTAAATACCAGATCTCTCTGTGCTAAAGCTCTATTAATTAATGATTTCATCACTGAGCATAATATCGATGTTATGTTTCTGACAGAAACATGGTTGAATGACAATAATGAACCAATCATACTAATTGAATCTGCGCCTCCTAACTACAATTTCTTCAGTGAGAATAGAAAACATAAAAAAGGAGGAGGCGTGGCTTCAATATTTAAGAATACCATAAATAGTAGTAAAATTTCCTTGGGTCACTTCACCTCTTTTGAGTATCTTGGAACTGAGGTTAAAGGCCACAAACGAACTTTGACTGTAACTTTATACAAAACTCCAACATATGTGGAAAATTTCTTTACTGACTTGAATGAGCTTCTATCTCTCATATGTATTGATTATGAGTGTTTAATAATTGTCGGTGATTTCAACATTCATGTTGACAACCCCCAAGACAGAGGGGCAAAATAGCTTGCTAATATTTTAGAGAATTTTGGTCTAACACAACATGTCAAACAAGCAACACACACTCAAGGACACACACTGGACCTGGTTATCGGTAAGGGTGTGAATATTTCCAATGTCTCTGTAACTGATGTCGCCCTGTTGCATCACTTCCTGTTATCTTTGACAGTTCTTTATCCTTTAACCCACGTGGACAAACAGCAACCATCACAAAACGTTCTCTCACAGAAAACACAGCAGAAACATTTAATCAAATCTACTCTTCTTCCTCACCCTTAAGCTGTAATGACGTAGATAAGTTGGTAAATGATTTTCAGTCCAAAGTTTCAGATATCATTGATTCCATTGCCCCAATTAAAATGAAGGTTGTGTCTGGTAGGAAGAAATCTCCATGGAGAAATGCACAGTTAGATCTGCAAGACAACTCTGCCGTAGGGCAGAACGAAAATGGCGTAAAACTCAACTTCACGTTCATTATGACATCTATAAAGAAAGACTACGTAACTATCATTTAACACTAAAACATGCAAGAGAGGATTTCTTTGCAGATGTCATAAACAAAAGCATTAACAATGCTCGAGCTTTATTTGCAACAGTTGACAGAATCACAAACCCTCCTACAACGTTACCACCTGAATTCCAATGTATTGCCGCCTGCAACCAGTTTTCCAGCTTCTTTTTAGAGAAAATTTTAAAAATCAGAGGATTAATCTGTACATCCACTGTAAAGCCAGTACCAACACTGAACCCAAACAAAACAAATACAGGAAAAATGACCCAATTTCAACTACTTAATTATAAAACCCTACAGGAAATTATAAGTCAACTAAGCTCAAGTTCCTGCTGTCTGGATGTTTTACCCACACATTTCTTTAAGAAAGTCCTGCCTGTTATTGCTGCTGATCTGATCCAAATAGTAAACTCATTGCTCTCATCAGGCGTTTTCCCCCAGGCTTTGAAAACAGCAGTAATCAAACCACTTACTGTAAAACAGCTGAAACACTGACTTCTTTTAAATCTCGACTAAAAACCCACCTGTTTAGTATTGTATTTGAAACGTAATCAATTACAAATTTATTGATGGAACTTGACTTAATGTCGTGTTTTGATTGTTGATTCTATGTTGCATTGTGTTTCTGTGTTTGTAATGATGTAAAGCACTTTGAAATGCCTTGCTGCTGAAATGTGCTATACAAATAAAATTTGATTTGATTTGAAATTACAAACAGTTCTAATAATGTATAAAGCAAAAAAAAAAAAAGACTGCCAGAAAATATTAAAATACTATTCAAGAAAAGAGGAGTGACTGAGCATCATGAGTTGGTTTTCACTTCATTATATGATGCTTTTATTTCGCCACAACATATTCTCTGCACTATGTAACACCTAATGTAACAGTGTAGTTGAGAAACCCAAAAACGTGAATATCCAGTCCAGGAATTACTCTATAGACTAAATCAACTATAACTAGAAAAAATTTGGAAAGTCTTTATAGAATAACATATTTGTTGATTACAATGTATTTACCAAAATAATAGAAAATGCTAGAGAAACTTATGTATTTACTTCTTTTTTAAATAAACTACAACTACTTTCTAATAAAGTGTAGAGATCCTCTTACATCCCCATAGTGAGTATAGTTAATGTACCAACAAAAGTAAATGTCTAACTCAACAATTCCTCTGAAGCAGCAGGTGTGGGAAAATTATACAATTGTATGACCAGAAATATAATACATCTACAAAAATACAGCATTGTTGTTTTAACATGAAACTAGGTGGCTGACTAGGGGTAGCTTTATGACTGTTCATCCTTTCCTTTATGGTTCAAAAAACATTGTCCACAAGGTTGATGCTTTTAACATTTAACAGCTTTCAATGGTGATCACATAAATAAATCAAATATATAAACCATTGACACTTTCAAATAGTCAAATTATGAAGAAAAATAGCCAAAAAAGAGAAGAAATAATGGAAACCTATTCATATTGTAACACTGCTTGTTGCAATAAAATCTAACCTCTACAACAATGTTTAAGCAAACATTATCTACTTCCGCAGAACTAAACTGTGTCGCCTTACCTTAAGGCTGGCAAGTCTGTCAATGACTTTTTCAGAACTGACACTGTCAAGTACCTCTTTCTCAATGGACATTATAGCCAGATCATTTAGCCTGTGTTGCCCCATGGTCCTCCTGAGCCAGGTATGGAGACGACGCAAGACACTAAAAGACCTCTCACAACTACAGCTGCTAACTGGTATTGTCAAAACAGACTGAACAGTAGTTTCAAGTGAAGGGAACATGTCAGCATCAAGTAAGTTGAACACACTCAACATGTCTTTAGCCTCACCAGTCTCTCTTTTGCGACTCATTTAATGATTGGCTACCAACACCTCCTCTGATTTGAGGTCAATGTGGTAGTGATTTAAAAGTGCTGGTTCAGACAAGAACTGGTCTGATGTTGGACTGCACGTACTAATTCCATTCAGTAATTTCTCACCAACGTCACAAAAACGCTTCTCGAGTTCTACCAACATTCTGTCCAAGCAAGGAAACAGTAACTTTTGTTTGAGGTCTTCCATCTCAGAAGTAATAGCCTCACTGCCTGCCCCACAAGCAGACTCAGCAACATAGTCCTCCAATTGTTTTGTCTTGTGCCTCTGCATAGGAGGATCCTGTGCTATTTGGTTAGCCTCACATAAGGCCATAGCTTTGGCATGAACATCTGCAGCAGTGGCATCATTGCGTTTCTCTTTGAGAGAATCGATTACTGCATTTTTATGTATCACTGCCTGGGCAAGCTCAGTGCTCTCCTTCTGCAGGTATCTGTGTAAACACTCTGTTATAGGCAGTAGAGTGTGGAAAACAAACAGCAAACACACTGTTGAAAACTTGCAGAGTCTTGTCTTCATTCCTACTGCTAAAGTTGTATTGATGGCAGATAGGCATTCAATGATGGCAGGGAAGTTGTCAAGTCTTCATTTACTGAACGAAGTTGGCATGCTCAACGTGTGTTTGACAACTGGACAAGTTCACTTTGCTGCAACCCCAGACTTCTTTGCATGGCAACAAACTTGTGGTGATTCACAAGAGACACTGAAAGTAGTAAACACTTTCCAGCATGTCAAAAACCTCTCTGGCCTCAGAAATGGCTCTGCACATGTGACATAAGACTATGTTTAATTCGTGGGCATAACAATGCATATAAATTGCGTCAGGGTGCTTTTTTCGAATAAAAGCTTGGACACCCCCTACTGGCCCACACATAACTGCTGCCCCATCATAGGTTTGAGCCACACATTTCAAGTCATCAACACCTTTCTCCACTAACTGGTTCTCAATTGCATTTGATATTGATGCAGCATCGAAGCCTGTCAACTCTGTGAGGCCTAGGAATCTTTCCTTTACAACACCCTTTGAAACATATCTCACACGGATCGATAGCTGTTCAGTTTTTCCATCTCTGGCTTCATCAGCCATAATGGCGTACAACTTTGACTCCCTCATCTCACTTACAATAGCTGCCGTTACCTCCTCTGAACAGCATTGCATCATTTAATTCTGGCAAGCTGCTGAAAGATAGGTGGTGTTGGATGGAGGGTTGTACATTTCTAAGAAAGGGTCAAACATTTCCAGAAGATCCATGCATGCCAAAAATGTCCCTTTATTCTGGCTGTCAGATGATTCATCATGACCTCTAAATGGAATAACCTGTTTCCCCAGCATACAGGTCACTGCCACAACGCATTTCAGGTACTCCCTTCTCTCACTGATGTCAGAGGAATTTGCACTTTCTATTTGCTGCACAATACTTCCCTTTGACAAACTAGCTCTATAGCTTTGCCAGCAAAACACACTGTCTTTGTGTGATTGTGTGGTTTCATGCTTACGGAACAAGCTCAGTGCCTTTCTCCAATTTTTTACCCCACCAGTTACAAATTCATCCTTTTTTAAATTTTTGCCAAACACCCTACAACTATAGCAAAATGCAGCATTCCTTGTAGTGGAGTATTCCAGCTAGATGAAACTCTGGAACCAATTACACTAAAGGCTCTATTCTGTGTGCCAAAGACACTTTGCTTTACTTGCTGCCTCAGTACCTACTGAGGCAACAAGTAAACAGGACACTGGTCCTGTCACCTAACAGGACCAGTGTCTCTGTCACCTAAATCAGAGGCCATACTTGTAGAAATGGGTGCTTCAGATAGCTGGACAAACTGCTTTTCAAGCTCTTCTGGTTCTTTCTGTAAATCTGTGGTCTGCTCCTCCTCACTTTCAAGAATCTCTCCCTGTTCTTCTCTCTCTCCTTGTATAACAAAACAAGGAACATAACAAAAGGGTTACCTACCCTAACCCTAACCCTAAAAAATAGAATGGAATCAGCAATTAATGGAATCACATGAATGGGGATTTCATTTGTCTGTTGAGAAGACACAAGTAATATGTTTTTCAAGAAAAAGGGTTAATCCCACAGTAGATCTTAGATTATATGGGCAAAAATTGTAGCAGGTAAATATTGTAAGGTACCCAGGAGTATGGTTTGATGTAAAACTTTCATTTGAGATGCATATGCAAAAGATTATTGGTAAATGTAAAAAAGGCATTAATATTTTGAGATGTCTGTCAGGGAATGATTGGGGGACGACAAGCACATCTTTGAAAAGATTATGTGATGTTTTAATTCGATCTGTGTTGGACTCTGGATGTATTGTTTATAAGTCAGCTGCAAATTCTTTGTGATTAGATTTAGATAGAATCCAAGCTAAAGTGGTGCTTTTAGAACGTCTCCAATTCCTGCTCTTCAGGTGATTACTGGAGAAATGCCAATGGACTTAAGGTGGATGAAACTGTCAGCAAATTATTGGTTACATTTACAAGCGCATGAGGAAAATCACCCTACAAATAGGTATTCAGAGAATGTTGGGAGTATGGCCATAACATAAGGAGTTTTGGATGGGAAAGAAATATTTATGCAGATCAGTTGGGGATAAATAAAATAGCATGCTGTAAAACTGTAATTAAATCTAAAATTGCTCCGTGGTTATTTGAATTGCCAATAGTAAATTTAGAAACCAAAACAATAGAACAGTCCTGTGGAGGTTTGTATGAAATTATTCAGCAGTATTTAGAAATAATGTATGAAAATATGACACAAATATATACAGATGCATCAAAAGAGGAAAATGGTAAAACAGGAGTAGCAGTATACTGTATATTCTGAAACAAAAAGTTGAGGATTGGGCATACTAGTTAATAGTGGTTTAATAGGGAAACATCCATCAGGTGATTGTTCTTATTGTGGGGAAACAGAAGGAGTAGAACATGTGTTGATTTATTGTAGAAAATATATAAAAGAGAGGAAAGAACTGGAAAGGGTAATGGGGAGTTCAGTAACTATGGATAATTTATTAGGGAAGCATCGATCACATGACATAATTCAAGCACTTATTAAATATTTAAAAAAGGCAAAATTAGCTGAGAGGATTTGGTATGTATGTGTGTGAGTGTATAAGTATGAATATAATTTAGTAATTTTTTTTTATTTGAAGATGTATAGTAAAAAATTAATTTCTGAAGTTACATCTTCGTCCAGTTGATGGCGGTAATGCACAAAGTCTGTAAACTGCCATAAAACGCAACAGAAGAAGAAGAAGAAGAAGAGGAAACTGTGATAGCCAATCAGGTGTCAGGTAAGTCGAGTTACCCGGATGCAAAACATCGCAACAAAAATGACCGCGAACATCCCTCTGTAATGGAGGCTGCCACCGAAGCTAGATTTAAAACCTTGATGAAAGCAACAGTTTCTTTGTTTTTTTAGGGGCTGGATATAGCAGCCGTTGTTTTTCAGGTTGTGTTTTGCTCTCACATGATCGAAAAATGGACGAATACGACGAACTTTTTGAGATTGAAGACCAATTCGAGGAGCAGTTTGCCGACGAGCTCGAAGTGTTAGCTCAGATGGAGGGTGAGTCCTTAAACTTTATGTCTGCTTTATTTGGGCCAACGTTGGAGGGTTCTGGGCGCACCTGCATTACCCAAATCACACATACTCACATAAAACCCCAACTCTTGCTGTGAGCACGGCGTATTTAAACTCAGATATGCCCATATGTGTGTATGTAGAATTCTCAACCAGTTGACGCAGGTCTCTCGGCTCGCGTTTTGCTGAAGTGCTATGAGAGTTTCCCGGAATTGTCCACAGCTGGGGCATTTCAAGATCTGGCTACATGGGTGTTTACAGCAGTTTAGCAATTATTATTTCCACATGTCTCCAAATCCGAATTCCTTCTTGACTTTCCAGAAAAGAAGGTCAGAGTGACACAGTACGTTTCCTTTTGATAAAAGCAAGCCTTAGTCCAAAACAACCAAACAACACAAATATTAACTGTCAACATAATTTTATTCTTCTGTACAATGTGGGACAGTAATGGATATTTATATTCTGTTCTATTCTAATTAAAATTGAGTGAACGATTAATTTATGTAATTTGATGTTCAAATTTATTTTAATTTAATTTTAATGGCAAAATAAGCAAATTGTTGTTTTATATTTTAGAGTTTTTATGTAGTTGTGCTTTTGTAAACCTTTTGCCACCATGTTTTTGCAGGTTTAATCAAGCTTTTTTTCTCTCTATAACACTGATTCTGTGTACATATGGCTGCACCATGCCATACAGATATTTCCCTGATTGAAGACACCTAATTCAGATGATTCCACAACAACAAAAGCCTGTTAATCAGCCATATATTGAAATCATAGGTGCTGTAGCAGGGAAACATCTACAGTAAATCCTGCAGAGCAGTGCGCCTTGAGGATCAGGGTTGGGAAACACTATCATAGAGGACTTGGAGTTGAAACCACATATTTACATTCACTGATTAAAAAAGCTCATAACCACATTGTTTTCTTTCTCACAGCTTGACAGTAAATCAGATCAGACTGACCTTTCATATTTAGGTCATTTGGGGATTATAAAAATTATATTTATTCTGCTAAATGGCTGGATAAAATAGGAGAATTTTTTATTTTCAGAAAATATTAGCTTACTTAAAAGTCGTAAGTCTTAACACACTGAGATTGCCTAAGGCTTTAAACCATTTGGTAAAGTTCACATCTATTGTGGTGTAAGATTCTGATTTGTGAAAAACATTAAAGGAAATTAAGGCATATCTAGATATATTTAGACATATTTTAAGAAAACAACTCTTTCCAAAGGACTAATACTGATCATACATACAAAGTGGTTTAAAACAAAATCAAAGAAATCGCATTGAAAACTTGAAGGCAAAGCTGAAAATCTGACTTGGTTATATCAGTTCTCTCAGGAGAAATGGGCAAAATATTCCAACCATTTATGAAAAGCTCTATAAAGGATAGCCTTAACATTTGACCCAATTTGTGAAATTAATTTGAGTTTTAAGCTGAAGAGTTTATTAAAGATAAAACACTTGTTTGATATACTGTATTCGTAGTGTGAATTTATTATGGATTATTTATGCAATTAATAAGCCATTGATGAAACAAGAAAATGACAGATTATAATTTAATCTTCTAGAGGAAACCTTCCAGCCGGCACAATGTCTGAAACAGGTCCAGGGAGACGACATTTCAGACATGCAGCACCTTCTGGATAATCAACCCAGCAGTAAGTTCAGCCTTTAATTATTATTCATTGTGATTATTATTAATGTAATCTGATTGAAAGTAAAATTCTTGCAGCTCATAAAGCAAAGCGGCAGAAGCAAGATACGGGAGTTGTTAAGCGTCTTTTCAATGCATCCCAAACTCAGCAGAGGAACGTCCCGTCACAGGATGATAACATCACGCCTCCATCCTCCCCTGAGCATTATGAGCCGTCAAACACCTTCAGGTATCAGAACTTAATGTTGGGATGGGAAAAATACACAAAGAGGTACACAAGGAGGGAGACAGAGGTTCAGCTTGAAAAGAAAAAGTTTCATGTTGCATGTCTAAATGGAAATGAGAGGGATTGGTTTGTGTTGTAGATCTACTCCTGCTGTGTTGGATATCAGTGGCTTGGCTGAGATCCCAGAGACACCCAGGCGGCCCGTCACATCGCCCCCACCATCCAAGTGTGTTCTGAGGCGCCCGCCTTTGGAGGGAGACTTCATTAGTGTGACAGACTCATCGGGAAATCGGGTCTACCTCCGACAGAAGGGAGAGGCGGATACAAAGGTAATCCTCTCAGCGTTAGTCCTACATGTCTGTTAAGCTTCTCCAGAACAAATCTGGAAGTTTATCACCTATTTTCCCTCAAATTCTCCAGACTGTGAACTCGCCAAACTCCCATGGTGCACTGGGACTGCTGGCGTTGCCAGTAAGAGTGCTGAGAGAACAGGAGGCTGAGAGGGTGAGTCAATCAGTGCAACTCTGTGAGGTCATAAAACTGCCAGTGGGTCTGAACAGAGGGTAGGGATTTGACTGGGACATACAGAAATGAGGTATTCCCACTGGATCATTACAGTAAAAGCATAGCAGGACAAAGTGTTTTTTAAGGAACAGCTTTCCACAAGTTTGACTTTTTTTTCCCTGTAGAGTCTGGAAAAGCCTAGAATTTGGTGCATTTTTGATGTTTTTAATAAAGACAGGAACTTTTAGATATCAGGATTGATATCCTGCTGTCTAAAAGTTATCAGTCTGTCTGTCCATCCCCCTATTCAGTCTTTTGTCACTTTTTCTTGTATTTCATTTCCATCAAGTGCTGCTTTTGTTCTACTAAAGTCAAGTCATTTGTTGCAATACACCTAGACAAATCTGAAATTTGTCTAGGTGTATTGCTCTTATAGAATACAGATACTTGACACAGATGGACAAAACGTATAACAATATCAATCAATCAATCAAAAAATAAGTCAAGTTAATTGCGTAGCACATGTCAGCAGCAAGGCAGTTCAAATGCTTTACATCATAAAAACATAAAAATAAAATGTCAGAAAAACAATAATTGAGAAACCAGTGGCAAACATTACATTTTCATGAGTACCATCATCAAAGCCATGCATACACATAAAACTGTTGGTCATTGTTTCATTTATGGTTCAAAAGCAAATCTAAACTGATTGGTTTTTAGTCTAGATTTAAAGGCTTTAGCTGTTTTACTTGGTTTTACAGTTTTCTGGAAGTCTGTTCCAGATTTGTGGTGCATAGAAGCTGATCGCTGCTTCCCCATTTTGATTCTGGTTCTGAGGTTGCATAGCAGAACCAGAAGACCTGAGACATATGGAGCAGTTCTTAAATTTATTGTGGTGCCAAGCTGTTCAGTGATTTATAAACTTACAACAGTATTTTAAAGTCTATTCTTTGAGCTACAGAGAGCCAAAGGAAAGACTTTAGAACTGGGTCGATGGGCTCTATCCTCTTGGGTTTTAGTGAGAATGCCAGCAACAACATTCTGGATTAGCGGCAGACCTGTAAAGACACTGTTGTAGTAAACAATGTGACTACAGATAAACCCATGAATTAGTTTCTCTAGATCTTGCTGAGACATTAGTCCTTTAATCCTAGAAATGTTCTTCAGGTGATAGAAGGCCGACTTTGTGACTGTCTTTATGTGGCTCTGTAGGTTCAGGTCAGAGTCCATCACTACTCCCAGGTTTCAGGCCTGATTGCTGGTATTTAGTTGTAATAACTGAAGCTGTGCATTGACTCTAGATCTACAACTCTAGATCGTTCCTCTTTAGGTCCAAAGATAATAACTTGTTTCTGTTCAGAAACAAAACTGCACATCCACACATTTATCTGTTCTAAGCATCTATTCAGTGATTGGATGAGTTCAGAGTCATTAATACTTTTGTTTATTGAAGAGATTTTTCAGATACACAATTTTTATCAGCTGAGTTATACAACAATAGTGTCACATTAATGGTGGGAAATATGTCTGAATGAGTTCTCAAGGTCCTATCTGTTCACACCACCAAAGCTTTATCAGGAGCGTGTGCAGACATTATAAGGTTTCGATCTTATAGACCAGGAGACACTCTATATTTTTGAAGCACTCTAAACACCTGCTCTTATTTTTTTTAAATTATTCCTACAGCATCACCAGCAGGTTGTTGAGTCACAGCGTCTTACTGAGCTGCTGGTCAGGTAACTCGCTTGCCTTTCTGTTATCTGAACACTCAGAGAAGAGAAATGGATGTTGTAACTGC
This sequence comes from Xiphophorus hellerii, assembly GCF_003331165.1. Lineage (NCBI taxonomy): Eukaryota > Metazoa > Chordata > Actinopteri > Cyprinodontiformes > Poeciliidae > Xiphophorus > Xiphophorus hellerii. The sequence continues at coordinate 33,461,505 of NC_045676.1, forward strand.
TGTCTCCTCCTGCAGCAGTTTAAACGATGTGTTTACTGACTCTGGAAACACCGAGGACCAGGAGAATGAGGATCCCCAAGACGCCGAGGGACAAACATCCCAACTGTGGGTGGAGAGATTCTCACCGCGTCACTACACTGAGCTCCTCAGTGATGATGTAAGCGCTCCCATTTCATTCTGTGTGTGGTCATCCCTTCTCGGGATTCAGGGGCTCATGCTGCGATTTGCTCTCTTCTTCCAGTTCACTAACCGGTGTCTGCTGAAGTGGCTGAAGCTGTGGGACAACGTGGTGTTTGGAAGGGAGAGGAAATCCCGCCCTGTTCGCTCCGACAGACAATCAGCCAATCAGAACTCATTCAAACTCAGCCAGGGAAGTCAGAATCCAAACCGCTTCAAGAGCAAAATGGAGATGACTGAGGAAATCTTGGAGGCTGAACTAGACCAGTACAAACGACCCAAATACCGGGTAGACACTCAGCAGCTGCACCATCGCCATGGTTTCCATCATGTGAACTTGGAACACAACGCATTTGTGTATCCTTCTAGGTGGCGCTACTGTCTGGACCTCCCGGTTTAGGGAAGACCACCTTGGCTCATGTCATAGCAAAGCATGCTGGGTACAATGTGGTGGAAATCAATGCCAGGTCAGACCTTCTGCAGTCAGGACTCATCATCAGAGTTAAACAAGAAGCTTAATCCTGATCTGAATTCTCTTTGTTCCCTTAGCGACGATCGGAGTGCAGAGGTCTTCCAGAAACGCATCGACACGGCAACTCAGATGAAGTCTGTTCTAGGAGCCAATGAGAGGCCCAACTGCCTGATTATTGACGAGATTGACGGAGCGCCGGCGGTAACGACCTGAGGCTGCGCTGAGAGATGCTGGGTGACTTAGAGCGGGTCTAAACATTACCTTCTTCTGCAGGCGGCCATCAACATCCTGTTATCAGCGCTGAACAGGAAAGACACACACGGTGGGGATGCTGGGACAGAGACGGCCAAGAAGAAAAAGAAGGAGTCTGTACTGCTTCGCCCAATCATCTGCATATGTAACGACCTGTAAGATAAACAATGACATTTAACAGCAAAGTATCCTTCTGAAATTGTAGCATTGCTCCATAGTAGACAAACGCCTCATCCCAGCTGTTCAGCACAGTGCTGGAGGAGTGATGGTGTGGGCTGGCTTTGCAGCTGCAGGACCTGACTGCCTGTCTTTATACAAACACTTTGTAGAGGAAAAGGTGTTTGTGTTTCATATAGAGTCTGTTATCCCAACAACTGAATTTGGCACCAACTATGTCACAGGCAGATGTGTTTTTTGGGGTTTGGTTAATTAAATGTAATTTGTAATTATTGTTTGTTTGTTTTGAGCTGTTCCTGCCTATAAATAGGCTGATCTTCAGAATACCGTCTTTCTCTTCTCCCACTCCACAACCTTTGTTTGGGTTTTTTTGTTGTAATTTTGGCCCGGTGGAAACGGTTGTCCTGTTTTGACTTCTTTTGTTTGCAGTAGGTTCTTTTTGGACCATTTTTGCCTTAGTCTGGTTTCCCTGCAGGGGCTTCCATGGCCCTGTGTTCTGTTGGCCCCCTGCTGTACTTTTTTGTTCATGTTGACCGGCTCACCAGGTCCACCTATCTGTACTAATCTATACATTAGGGTTTTGCTTTTGTTTGGACACGGGAAGTGAGTGTATCCAATTTTCTCTTTTTCTTCACAGAAAGTAAAACGGAGCTGAACCAACAAAATTTCAAGAGAAAATATTTAAATAAAAAGAATGTTTGACGCCTCATGTTTGAATCCATGTTCTCAAATAGGTTTTACCCTTTTTGGACATAAACAAATGTTGGAAGGTATAGCTGCTGGACTTAATGGGGTGTACTTAGTTTTTTCACATTGATCTTCATTTTAGTTTGATCTTTAAGAAATATTGATGGTGATGAATCTGTTCTGTATTTTTGTACAGTGGAGGTTAGATTTGTTTAATGTGTAGAACTAAGTAAAGAACAGACTCATTTCATCATGACCCAGATTGCACAACCTCAAAACTAACAGAGGGATTCTTTCTGTTTCACATCAGTTCATGTCTTTAATGTTTCATTTCTACATATTTCAACTTTTTTCCCCTTCTTTTAGTTATGTTCCTGCTCTCAGACCTCTCAGGCAACAAGCTTTTCTTCTGGCTTTCCCACAAACTCAGCCTTCTCGCCTCTCTCAGAGATTGGCAGAGGTCAGTATTTAAACATGTAAATACTCACATGAAGACAAGTTTTAAAGCTCAGACTTTCCTCTTCTTTCTTTTTTCTCTCCCAGATCTCCACGCTGCAGGGCCTGAAAGCAGACACAGGTGCTCTGATGTGCTTGTGTGAGAAGACAGATAATGACATCCGCTCCTGCATCAACACACTACAGGTGCCTGGTGATTTTCTGAAGAAACCTCTTATTTGTCTGTCTTACATTGCATTGCATCACATCATATTTAGCATATGGCTCCTGTCTGGGTAGTTCCTGCATGGGCGTGGCTTGAAGCAGCTGGACTCCAGAATCATCCAAAGAGTCTCTGTTGGGCAGAAGGACCAGAACAAAGGCTTGTTCTATCTGTGGCAGGAGATCTTCCAGTTACCACGTACTAAACGGTAAACTGTGTGTACTGTGAGTGGTGGTGTTGACAGATAACTGTAGCAGTGGGGAAGTCTAGAAGAGAACCTGCAGAAGAGCCTGAGATCTTCCTGGTTTGGGGATCTTTGACTGCATTTACCTTTGGATTGATACAGCAGCTCCAAAGAAAATAAATCAAAACATTGGTTAAAACATTAGTAATATTTCAAATAAAATACAGGAAAATGATTAAATAATAAATTAAAGGAGCAGTACTATGTGTTTTACAGGCATATTTTAGTGCCATTTTTTAGCACAATCAAGTAACTGTTTGTTATATCTTCAGTTGTTAAAAAATGACTTAAAAGAAACTTTACTTCCTGATTTAATTCCTTGAAATTGGGCGTCTGTCTCTTTAAAAACTCTTACTCTTCCTGAAGATCTGCCTTCAGGAGTTCATCACAATATTGCTCCTTTATTAACCCTTTAACAATATTTTTTCCTGTGTTTCGCTGAGAACTAGCTCTTACAATGAGCTCAGCAGACTAGAAGTTCCATCAGGTGTTTGCTAATTGCTGCTGGCTAGTCTGAAGGAGCCGAGTGGGGAGTGATGGCGAAGGCCTGCTCTGTGAGGCAGAAGCTCTGAAGCTTAGAAAATAAAGCTACGAGGAGGAGCTGTACTTCACAGCTAAATGGTTGCCATGGAGATTAAAGGATTTCTCAAACCTGCATAAAAGAATCAAAGCAACACTCCAGGTGTGATTTTGATGAGAGAATAACATTACAAGATGATGCAAAGCTCAAAAATTGATTTAGCAAAATACTCTTTAAATATCTTGAAATGTCTTAAGATTAATGAACTGTTGTTTTGTGGCTTTACATAACTTCTATTAAAGATTAAGGAAGTTATGTAAAAAAATGTTTTTTCCACATGTTAAAATTATCACCATGTTGTGGCATTTCACTGTGACACAGATAATGGTTATGTTATGCATATACTGTTCCATAAACTAGAGCAGGGGTTTTCAAAGTATGAAAGGGTGAGCCCCCCTCCAAGGAGCACAATGCCTGCTGCCCCCCCCAATAATCAACTCACACACAAACAAATGCCACTACAAAACACCTTCTAATTGCTTTTATTTTAGAACCATCTCATCTTTTAAAATGACACTTTATCTGAATGAAATTTAACACATGAACATTTTAAAACATTTCCTCCCATTTTAACTATTTTATCAGGGCCTTTGTGTGGCAAATACGCCCTTTTTTCATTTTTCTAATGATAAGAACAACCCCAAACTCATTTTTCAACCGTTTTCTCAAACAAACGTTACATCTGAGATTCTGAGTTTAATGTTTGAGATACCAACAGTGTTTTCACATCTTAACAAAAGCATTTTGATCAGATCTTTGGAACACATCTGTAAATGTTGCACATTTCCTTGAAATTAAAAAATAAATCAAAAACCTAAGCAGTTGCAAAATCGTGGAACTCTTTTGGTGGCTCATCTAAACAATTTATCTCGAGCTAAAAGAGCGTGCAGTATGAAAGAGCGGAGGCATACAAAGGAAAAAACAATTACGCACGCTATGCGCAAGACAGCAAGCAGATAGCTTCTTTTCCGGTTTATTTTTTCCCTCGCACCGCGCCTCCCCTAAAGTGCTCTGGCGCCCCCTAGGGGAGGCGCGCCTCACACTTTGAAAACCGCCGAACTAGAGGATACAATGTAGGTACAACATGGAGTACAGGACCTGATGTATTAATGTAAAACTGTCAATCCAGCAGAAAGAACAGTGAGCCACAGAAGGGATTTGTCACATCCAGATGATAAGACAGAACAAAAATGTGTGGTGTAGATCAGTGGTCCCCAACCTTTTTATTACCGCGGACTAGGGGTTGAACGACTACATATTTTTTAAGGTCGACTACATCATGATAATAGTCGAGTCGATGTCAACTAGTCGCGGTGACGTCATAGTGACGTAAGCGCAAAAACCCTTCACAACTACTTGTAGGCTTTATTAGCTATTTTCACGGCAAATATTGACCCCCCACCCACACACACACTCTCCCCTTCTCCTGCTTTTACTAAGTCTATTCTGGAGATTCTTCGTGAGCAGCGGGGAAAAGTTTGTTGCACAAAGTCGGGTCTGACTTTTTTTTTCTAAACACGGGCTGATGCTGATGATCTCTGGATAGTTACTATAGGAGTCAAATTATCACACTGACTACATGGTGCTTTTGGAACATCACAAGCCAAACTGATCTGTTGTCAGTGACACACTCTGATCTTTCATTTCTTTAGTGATTCTTTCACGGAGGTTGTCATACTGGTGTTTAATAGCGCTCCACAGAGTGTTGTAAGACGGAACGTCATAGCTAGGTTCGAAAAACTGTAGCAAATCTCTAAATCCTTCTCCGTGGACAGCAGCTAGTGGTCTCATGTCTTTGACAATGAAATTCACAAGCAAATTTGTGATTTGCTGCTGCCGGTGTCCTGTCACAGCTGGGCGTTTCATGAATGAAGTTACTGACAACTGACTGGATCGAGCCGGTTGTTCAGGAGCTAGCATTAGCGGATGCCTTTTCAAATGACTGTGCATCGCGGTCGTACTTTTGTTGTACTTCAGCACAGCTTTGCAGATTTTGCATGTTACGGTAGTTAAACCAGAAGAGTCATCTTTAGTGAAATATTTCCACACTGTTGACGAATTTCTACCTGTTTGACAAGATGCGGGCTTGTCCTCGATCTGTTTTGAAGACGCCATTTTGTAGCCAGTGTTCTGTCAGATCTGCTGTCAGAGTGTCATACACTTCTGACAGCTGATCTGATGACACTTCTAAGCACGAAGTGTCATTCTTAGCACGAACTCATGGCTATATATATGTCAGACAAGTATACACTGTCATTACCAACTACAGGCTTTTATTTAATCAGCAGCTGTCATTACCACAGATCTTTATTTAATCAGCAACATAACATCATAATGTATTAGTTAGATCGTCGTGACAAAGACACTCGCGAGCCGGCTAAGTGACATCCTTAGCGGGAAGGGGGCGAGTTTTAGACGGCTCGTGTTTTGTAGTGGACTGCAGCTGCAACTCCATCTCCTTTTAAAAACACTGTAAAACCACAAATATGCATCCATCTACATATCATTTAAACTAATGTATTAACTTATTTTTCTTGTGTCTTGTGACGTATACTGTGCTGTCAGATCAGCACAGGCTGTCACCACCGGCAATCACATGACTGCGACTAGTCGACATGAAATGTAAAAACTCGCGAGACGTCCTAGAGTCGACTAGTCGACTAATTGGTTCAACCCCTACCGCGGACCTGTCAAGACTTGGCAATTTTGCTGCGCCCAGGGACCGTCAGATAATGCTTCTGCATGTTGGCGTTCCAGCTAAAGCCTTTTTTTTTTTTTTTTTCCCCGATTTTCCCTTTACGACAATCTTACAACGTCCTGCAGTGAGTGGTGTGTTGATTATGCCCGAACTAAAATCAGGCATATTCAACATTGTCTTGGCCCGATTTAGCAGCCTGACTGGGAGCGAGAACGCAGCCTGTTGAATGTGACAGGTAGCCAATCAGAAAGCGCGATGACGTAAGAATGGAGGGAATCCCAAACAGTTCACATGGAAACTGAGAGTCCGGTCGACATCAGAGGTGATATGTGGAAATGTTTATTACTATATGTAAAGGTCATTTTATATATGTTTATTATTTGTGGCTATGTTTATTCAGTTAAAAATGTTAAAACATAACTCACCTTCAAATCATAGTGCAGCAAATAGAGCGGCTGCTCCCGCCATCTTTTATCAAACGACTTTTCTATTTGTCACGTCTTTTATCGTTTAAAATGAGTCCACAAACTATCACTGCTGCTTTTACATCGTAATCTGTGTTTGATTATTCTAAATTCACGTATGGTATTGTTGGGGGTTTTACTGGATTTTCCTCTGGAGTCGGGATGTTCGCGAGTGGAATCGGTTCGTGTGGTGTGTTGCTCCTGCCGTGTGGCTGGACACACGAACCGACTGAACCTGTTGGATTTTTATCGGCTCGTGTCGTGTGTGGTCACAAAATCGGCCGACAATCCTTAAATCGTGCCGTGTGAACCAGACCTAAAACTCACAAGCTCTACTCCTCTACTCTCGACCACTGCCCTAACGCTCTCTGACTCGGGTCGCTATGGTACGTTTACATATCCCTTCGAAATAAGATACAGATGCGCCACAAAAACGAATATTTTACTTTCGCGAAAATTTTAACTTACGATAGCGACTAATGGGAGCCCTGAGCTTATTTCTCTGCAACGAGATGGTTTCATCTGGGAGCGATGAGAGACAATGACACCCGAAGTGTTGCTTATGCACAGGGTGCTTGGTCTCTACGTGGCGAAGCAGTTTGAAGGTTTCATTCCCTCATTAACGAGCCGGTCACCATATCATGCAGAGCGGGCTTGGAATGTGGGAATCACCTACCGGTCCGGGATAAATCCATTCTCCTGTCTCTTCTCTGGGCCTTTTCGGCTCGCAAAGAAACTTTCCAAAGACATCTGATATGTTTCTTACTCATTTTGCTGCTTGTGGGCTCAATGCTGGCGCGCAAGATGTAACCGAGAGAGTCCGGTAAAAGGATTTTCAAAATAAAAGCTCCTCCAGACTCACATAATATGTAAAACGGAAATATTTAATTGTTTCTTACGCGGCCCGGTACCAATTGGTCCACGGACCGGTACCGGTCCACGGCCCGGGGGTTAGGGACCACTGGTGTAAACCATCTGACTGCAGCACAAATATTAGCACAGCACCTCAATTATTAAAATGTCTGGGTTGCCCCAAAATAACCTGGGTTACAATAGGCACAAAACAATGCAGTTATTTTTCATTAAACACAGTTAAGATAAAAGCAATATCGCCAAACTTACCACAAAAGTTCTCAGAGTAGAATTCAATTGAGAAGCCGGTTCATTCTTCTTCTTGAAATTTTTTGGCGGTTGGGAAAAAACGTTAGGTGAGCATTACCGCCACCAACCGGTAAGGCTTGTGGACCACATGACTAAAACAACAACAAAAAACTATATGCTATTATACAACTTACACTTTTTCAAAAACAATCTAATATAGTCTGATACCCTCTGCTTCCTGAATCCTTTTGCAGTAAATCAACAATGTCAAATTTCATTTTCATATTACTGAGGTTCCTAATTAACTTGTTTCTCTGAATCCCGTAATTCCTACAATGCAAAATAATAACATAAATAAAATGTTCTATTGTCTCATCTTCCCCACACTCACATTTCTCTGTCTCATGTTTTTCTATCAAAAATAATGTGCTATTCAATCCAGTGTGTCCTATTCTAAGTCATGAAATAATTATCTCTTCTCTCCTTTTTCTTTCCGTGTTTCTCATTTGTCCAATTCTCTTTTTCATTTTATAAAACCACCATCCTTTCCTTTCTTCTACCCATAACTTTTGCCACCTCTCTTTCACTTTTTGTTTAATTACACCCTTTATTTTTGTTACACTAAAACAAACATTAATATCTGTCCTTACCCGATTGATACTCTCCTTAGCCATCCTGCCTTAGAAGCCGGTTGCAAATGTTACTGGCACCAGACCTAGGGGAATCTGAGCCAGTATCAAGCGGTGCAAAGGCACAGGAATCCTTTGCAACCAATTTCTGTGGATCACAGAGGAAGCGAGTTGAAACAATGTTACTCTGGCAGAGCTCGTTTATTCTGAGCCGCGCATTTTCAATTAAACAAACACAACCACAATACAATTCAAATGCAGTCAACAACATCCGGAGTTTCCACAAAGAAATAAAATAAAATAAAATAAAATAAAATAAAATAAAATAAAATCCTCAAATAAAATAACATAATAGCAAAAGAAATTAAGAAAATCTAATCCTAAATTAACATAACCCAACTGAACAAAACATTCCATCTACAACACACAGTAAACTGACACACCAACGTTTGTCAGTTACAACTGTTTTTTTAACGTTTGTCAGTTGTAACTGTTACAGCGGCCACAAAAGAGATCAAGCCCACCACAAATAAATACACTGTTATAAGAAACAAAAATATTATAATGCTACCCAAACAATACTGACCGATCAAGTGATATAAATAAATTTAAAAATCCCCAAGGCTCCAACAACAAAAAGCAAGCTACACGCCGACACAGATCAACGGCAATACAAAACTTTGCAATTATACATGTAAGTTATACAATAGACTCCGAAATTAATCTTTATATATGTACAGATCATTTTACATGGCTTATGAGAGTGGCCTTCTATCTTACCTGTGGATCACAGAGGAAGCGAGTTGAAACAATGTTACTCTGGCAGAGCTCGTTTATTCTGAGCCGCGCATGCCCAGAGCCAGGAAACTCGTTCTCCTCGCTAGACCCACAGCGGCGCGAGAGCGCCCCCACTGGCAAGAAGACACACGCACACAACAAACACGTCTACACACACAGGAAAAAAACAAAGACAAAAGACAAGACCAACTCCGATAGAAAAATAGGGGGTGTATTTTCTATTTAGTTATTGATTTTTTTTAACCTTTTTTTCTCAACCCACTACACAAACAAGCCAGCATCAAAGTGGCTGTGTGGTTGGGGCATACCACTAGTGCAGTGCTGCCCAAAGTCGGTCCTCGAGGCCCGGCATCCTGCATGTTCTAGTTTTCTCCCTGGTAGTAACAACCTTTTCAGCATGTCAGTGTTCTTAGGCTTTCTAACAAGCCATCATTTGATCCAGGTAAACCAGAGAGAGAACTAGACCATGCAGGATGCCGGCCCTCCAGGACCCACTTTGGGCACCACTGCTCTAGTGTAAACAGGGGACTGCTCCACTAATTGTCGTGACTTGTAGATGTTTTTGTGCCAATACAATATGCACAAATGGTCAATAATATTTACAGACAAGTAAGAAAGTGTACAGAAAGGAATCACAACCCACTGTTCTCAACTGCTTAATTTAAAATGTGATAAATCCCCACCCAGTAATAAAATTCTCCCACCCAGAACTGAATGAGGGGAAGAAAGTGGTGAGGGGAAAGAGGAGGGGAGGAGAGGGGCCAGTAATTAGAAGACATTTTAAATATCCAAATATAAAACGCAACTAAAAAAAATACATAAAACGGAAATAAAAACCACACAACAGAAATCATAAATAAAATGAATTATTTTGTCACTGTAAACAAATTGCCCTTCAGAAATTATTAATGATCAGAATGGAAATTATCAAGCTAATTTTAATTTATTATGCAGTGTTGCGACAGTGAAGCAGATGCTTCCTGTGTTTACATTTGGTTCTCCTGCCCAGGACTCATCTGACCAATAAACAGTCTGAATGCTTGTAGTGACTCATTCTTTGAGTTCTCTGTGGGAAAAGAAACCCAACCACCAGAAAAGTTATTCAGCAGCTAATTCAGGACAAAGTTGATCAACTATCAACATGTAAACAGAGAATGAAGCTTTCAGCAGAAATCCTCAGACCCGCTGGAACATTTGTCCTCTTGTTGTGTTAATCCTATATATTGAACCTTTATATTGCTTTACATATTATGCCAACACTATTACTATTCAGTGTTGGCCTTTGAACATGAAATGTTACATTTAGTAAACAATACCAGGCTTTCCCTGTGAAATGTTTTTTTTTTTTTCTTTCAATAGCTTTTAGCAATTGTAAAATGTTGAGTGCAAACAAGCAGTCAGGGAATAATTCTTTGGCTATAAATACAAAGGTCTTTAGAATGTTTTTTTACATTAACTGGTTGCTGAGAAAAGTTGGTTTGTGTTGACCAGAAAACATATTGGCAAAGGCTTTGAAGAGGCACCTGGTTCAGGAAGTGGCTTTCAGAGGTTTCAACACATTCTGCACCTCGCTTCATCAAGTGGACAATATGAAAAGATCTCTCAGGTAATAAACTCAATCAGCTTCACCAATGCTTTTTTTCTTTCTTTGCTCAATTTCTGCACAGATGACATTAAAGCAACTGCCCTCTTTTCTCCAGGGCCTCTACGATAACTATTTGTCAGTGAGAGTGCGGGACCCCAAACTGCAGAGCGTGTCTGAGGCTCTGGATTGGCTACTGTTTTCCGACAGGCTGAACCAAGTGATTCTGCATGGACAGAACTTCTCCTTGCTGAGATATCTGCCCTTCCTGTCTGTGACGTTTCACTTCCTGTTTGCCCACACGCATGTGCCTCGCATCAGCTATCCTCACAGCCAACAGGAGGTTACAGTCTTGTGCTTGAATATGAGAAGTTTGATGAAAAAAGAGAGGAGGTTAGTTTGGGTGTTTGTAACAGAAACTCTGAAGCATTCCTGTTGGTGTCCTCTGCAGGCCACCTCTCGCCTCCTCAGCAGCAGGAACGCTCTGTCCACCATGTTGGCCGACATCCCGGCAAGCATCAGATCCAGGATCGGCCAGCTCCACCTCACTCTGGATGTGCTGACGCTGCTTCTTGACATCATCTGTCCAAAACTACGACCTGTATGTTAAAAACATTTGTTGTAATCCTACTTGAAGTTGGAAAAAATATATATTTTTCAATATTTAAAATGTTAGGAACTTTTTTCACCTTTTAATCTGGCGTATATCCTGCACAGTTTAACCTAAAATGTTGCTGAGATTATTTTGGGTCCTTTCCAAACTTGAGTTTAGATAAAGCATCAAGAACATCCTTGTCTGAAAGTTAAACATTATTCCAGAGGTATTTCAGAAAATGTGGTCAAATTTTTAAAATCCTGAAATGTTTCCATTCATCCATTGCCTTCTGCTTGTCTGAGATTGGTTCACAGGGGAACGGGTCCGGGAGGGAACCCCAGACTTCCCTCAGGCGTTCCATTTGGACTTGCTCCTATGCTACTGTATATAGGCTACATTTATTGTAATGATAACACCTTTAAGGAGTGAGCACTGTTCTGCAAATTCCCAACTCGCTCAATGTGCTACTAGTCCTGGCAACACCAAGCTGACAGGATGAGGGGAGGCAGAGAACCGGGGACTTGTTGGATCAGGTTTGGAAGCCGCTGATAACTGCTTACACTTCTAGTTTGATTTAGCTTTGATTTTCAGATTTTGAGTTCAGATTTTCAATTCTATTTTAACTTTTATTAGTTCTAGTAATTTGTTTCTTAGTTTAGTTGGTTTTTGAACATTCTTAGTTTGTTTTTACTAGTGTCAGTTTAGCTCTAGTGTTCTTTTGCATATGGATTACATACCAGGGGAAAGCCTGAAAAAAAATAGTTGGTTGGGGGATGTTGTGGTGGCACTGGGTTAAGCACAACCCACATAAGGAGGCTTTCGTCTTCGATGTGGCCATCGCAGGTTTGATTCCCAGCCTGGTGACCTTTGCCTCAATTCTTCCCCCTTCTCTCATTACCCACTTTCTTGTCAATTCACTATCAAATAAAGGCCACTAGAGCCCAATAAAACCTTAAAAAAATAGTTGGCTGTGACAAAATCCTTGAAAACCATCACAGTATTTAGAAAATGTGTTAATTTAGGGCTAATGAACAACCACACATACCAGGCAAGGTATGAAAGAATAACATTAAAAAAATCAGTAAACCCAATAACAGCAGCTGGAAAGCAGGTCTTGGTGAGCTCACCAAGACCTTTTCAAGTGGACCTCATTTAAAGGTACTCAGTGTTTCGGCTGTTTCCCCATTATTCAATCCATTCATTTTCTGTACACTCTTTTCCCTTAGAGCAGTGGTTCTTAACCTTTTTTGAGGTACCGAGCCCATCAGTTTCATATGCGCATTCACCGAACCCTTCTTTAGTGATAAATAAAATATATTTTTTTTCCAAATTGAAGACATAGGTATGAACTCAGAGCAAGTTACAGTGTTACTTTATTCTGGCCCCCAAAAATATTTTGGCCCCATAAAAGAATTTCAGCCCCCATAATATTTTTTTTACTATTTTACTAATTTAAAAATAAATTAGGGGTTTTTTCAAAGAATGACAAATTTTTTAATAACTTTTTTTATTTTATTTTAAATTTAGATGAATCCACAAAATACTTTTTTGGGGCCAGAATAAAGTATTGCACAAATTACATACCTGCAAATCAGTGTGACTTCTGCTGTTGTTTTTGGGAGACCAGTTCAGAGAGGCGTGGCTTCACCTTGGCAAGTGCATCTTCAGAGCAAAGTCTGTTCATTTTCTTCTTTTTTTGCTTGACATATTTAGTATGGATTAAAATATTAAGAAAGAAACCATGTAACGTACAACTACGACAGCCGCTGATACTGCGCGCACTAAATTCCCCGCAGCACTGATTGGCCGAGCAATGTAACATGATCCTCTGCAGCAAGTGATGGCCAAGCGGGGCGTGTCATCACGACTTTACACAAGTGTGTCTTTACCTCCGCGGCAGAGGCTGCGCCGAACCCCTGAGACCGACTCATCAAACCCCTGGGGTTCGATCGAACCCAGGTTAAGAACCACTGCCTTAGAGGTTTTGGGAGGTGCTGGTGCCTATCTCCAGCAAACGTTCCGTCGCCAGTCTGTCGCAGGGCAAAACAGAAACAGACAGGACAAACAACCATGCACACACACACACACACACTCACACTCACTCACACCTAGGGATAATTTAGAAAGACCAATTAACCTAACAGTCATGTTTTTGGACTGTGGGAGGAAGCCAGAGAGAACATGCAAACTCCGTGCAGAAAGACCCCGGGCCGGGAATCGAACCCAGGACCTTCTTGCTGCAAGGCAGCAGTGCTACCTGTGCCACTGTGCAGCCCCATTATTCAATGTCACACATATTTTATTTTGTTCTACTGCAAGAAACTTTAACAGTGCAGTTAAATTCAAAGTAATCTCAATTCTAGTGCTTCCTCCCATGTTGCTAGATGTGAAAGGACTGTGCAGCAACATGGATGACTTTATTTGTGTTCTTGTCATCTGCTAGCATAATGCTACACTGCAAGAAAAAAACATGTGGAAACTAGACTTCATTCTTATGACACAAATGAAAACTAAACACATTTTCTCCATTAAAGCTGTAGTATGTAACAACAGACGCTGCTGACAGGGAAAAGCTGTAATGGTATCGGACAGCATGGAAGAAAGAATAAAGACAGGAGGACAAGCAGCGCCACATGAGTGTGATTGACGAGTGCCTGCTGGCTCTGACTGGTTGTTTCTAGTTGAAACTGGGAGAAGGCAGAGGAGCTCCATTTTTTCACAGATCATCTGTTTCATACCATACTGTCACAAAATAGTGACAGTTTCAACAAATATGTAAAAAAAAATATATACAACATTTTTTAAAGTTGCATAGTTTAATTCAGTTCCTTTTCAGTTGCTCTGTGAACACTCATTACACTTTGTTAGTTTTCCTTGTTTGTGCTTCACATCATAAAAACACAAGAATAAGAAGTCATAAAAGTAACATACAGTCAACATACCTGCTCACCTGCTGTTGACTGCATGTCAAACATTACATTTTAGAGAGGGCTATCGTCTAATCATCAATACACATGAAATATATTATTCTATGTTCCATTTATTATGGTTCAAAGCAACTCTAAACAGGTGTGGTTTTAGCCTTGATTTAAAGGCACTCAGTGTTTTGGTTGTTTTGTAGTTTTCTGGAAGTTTGTTCCAGATTTGTGGTGCATAGAAGTTGAATGCAGACAATACCCCAATCTTCTCAAAACTTTTTTTGTTTTTTAGCTTTGGTTGAATTGTGCAGGACATGGTCGCATTAAAAGTGGAAAAATGATTGATTATGTTTCAATTTAATACCACAAAAACCTGCCATTTCAACATGTTTTTCCTTTTTTGCACTAAACACCTGCTCAATGTGCAGCATTTGCTACTTTCAGGTGAATCCTCAGCTTTTTAGCAGCAGAGAGAAGGAACTGATGCGGGAGCTGATCAACACCATGCTGGCTTACAACCTCTCATACAGGCAGGACCGCACACCTGAGGGCCAGTACACTTTCATGTTGGAGCCGTGAGTACACACACACCCAAACAAACCTCCTGCTGCCCGCCACTCAGTGGGGAGGGAAACTTGCTGAGCAGATGTGTGAGCTATTGGGGTGTTGAAGGTCACTGCGCTAGTCCACACTGTGGTTTATCTGCATAACAGCTTAGAGAATAATCCCCTTATCACCTGGAGTGTGTGTGTGTGTGTGTGCACGCCAACACACGCACACACCCACACCTACAAGGTATTTAGTACCTTGTGGGGACAACGTTCCTGACACATATTATGTTGTGGGGACCCACTGTCCCCACAAGGGGAAATGCTGTTATAGGGTTAGGGTTTAGGTTTAGGACTAAGGTGTGAATTGAGTTTTGGTTAGAGTTAAGTATGTAATGGTAAGAGTTAGGGTTAGGCTGTAGAAACAAATGGAAGTCAATGAAAAGTCCCCACAAAGATAGCCTGACAAACGTGTGGGCGTGTGTGTGTGTGTGATTGTTGTTGTGTCAGAACAGGGTAGCAGACAGCAAACCCTCATTGCTGTTGTACAGTGGGATTGACTAAGAGTTGGACTCAGCTGACATATGGCGGAATTCAATGTTTCTGGAGCAGGAATGCGTTAGAACAGTACTAGATTTGGAGGCTGTATTCATGTTTGGGACTTTTATTCAGTTCCACGCCGTGTTTCAACAAATCCTGAGACTGTGTGAGGCTCACGGTTGGTCAGGCTGGGAGTCTCCAGGCATGCTGCGGTCGGCTGAAGAGCAGCTGGGCGTCCAGGACGGCTCCTTCCTGCAGGCTCGCTGTGACGAGGTGCTGGTCACCAATGACTGGTGCCTGCCCCTGGTGTTGGCTCTGCTACTGCTGCTCCTGGTCTACACCTTCCTGTACCTGCCCTCACTGGCACACCACAACACCACCCTGTGACTGGTGGAGAAGGGCGGTTTGGAAATGAGTGGTCGACATCAAAGGCAGCCTAAATGTTTGGCACAAGTGGAGATATGTCATTGGACTGCTCTGGTTTTAGATCTGGAGGAATCATCTTTTATATTAGATATCAATATAAGCCCAAATTTTTATATTGCCGCATCCCTAAAGAAAATGTAAGTAAAGTTTGTTCCTTTGCGTTTGGGAAAACTTTGGAATTTGCTAATATCATTTTCCAGGTCTAGATGAGTATGAACTGGAAGCTTTATTACTTCTAGTGTTTTTTTCTTTTTTTATGTGTTGTTCTGGCGGTGTGACATTCAGAATTATTGTCTTGAGTGCCAAGGTGAAGCCCAACAGATTTACTTCCACAAATGGAGCCTTAACTGCTTTTGCTATGAGAAAACCCAAAGCTGTGGGAAAAGGAAAGAAAGGTGGAGATAAGAGTAGAGGAGAGAAAGAAAGACAGAGTGAACACCAAGTTTGCTCCTACACTGTCAGAAAGAGAGAAAAAATGTTTTCTAAAGACCAAACATCTAGTAGTGTTGACATGGTTTTCATTTATTTATATCCATATTTTTATTTGATTTGCCACATAATGGCACAATGATTTTTTTTTTTTTTCTCCGAAGAGTTTTTGCGGCGCTAGTGGCTCGTATTTTTTCCACAGTAGGCAGACAGGAAGGAGGGCGAGGAGAGGGGGGAAGACATGCGGTAAAGGTCGTCGGGACCGGGAGTCGAACCCGCGACATCCGCGTCGAGGACTAAGGCCTCCAAACGTGGGGCGTGCTAACCCCCTGCGCCACCACAGCACGCCCCAATGGCACAATGATTTTAACAATTTATCCTTCAGTATTTTGGTTTTTACACGATTTGGAAAAGTCTGGAAATTACTTTTAAAATTGAATAATATATAAAAACTTTCTTGGTTTCTATTTCAATGGCATAGCATGACTGGCATTTTACTCATCTGTCAGAATGCAGCCTCACTCAAAAATCAAAAAAGGTAATTTCACCACTGTTTTTGCTTCTTTTGTTGTTCACAAAAATGAATAAAGGCACCAATGTTCACAAAGCAGGCCTGCTTTGTGAACATTGGTGCCTTTAGTCTGGATGTCGAATAAGCAGTAAAATGAGCCCCGCTTGTGTAATGATCTACCAGAGAACCTGACCCAGATAGCACAATATGAGTGAAACAACATTAAAACAATGTCAGGCAGAAACATTGAATGTACGTTGAAGCCTGATTTTGAAACAAAATTGAAAGTGGTCGGTGACTTACATATTTAATCAACATTAGGGTTTCAACCATAATTGACACTATATCAATGTTGATTCAACCATCAACAGAATGTGGATCTCCATCCACATTTGTGCTGATAAGGGTTAGGGTAATTAACCATTGTGTGCTATCTGGGGAGGGCCACACAAAATGTTGTTTTTACAGGGTTTCCGGGAGTAAAAGGTAGTAAATTAAATTAGCTCAAATTAAGGCCAGTAAAAGGTAACAAAAGGTGGTATGTTTTTCATCACCCCTTGAAAATATTCTGAATTTTTAATTGAAACTTACTTCTTGTGGAGAAGCAGATCCCTATTTTGTTGCACTCAGAGCTGTGGTTCTCTGGCACACTGTTCTCTGAACACCACAGCAACTAAAGTAAATTAAACAAGGTTGTAACTTTGAGTTGTAAATTGGTGGGGACAAATTGTGAGGAACAGTCAAGGGGCAGGGTTGGGATAGTGTACCCTAGAAGGCCTTTTTTGTGCCAAGAATGAGGCGAAAACCTAAATGTGAATGCCAGGCTGTGTTAACTCAGGATATACAATCTGAGGTTTGTCAGATTAATAGTACTTATTGAAAATAAAAACCTTTTAGAAGATATTAAACATACTAAGAGATGTAAAGATGTAGAAACATTACTTCTTTAATGAATCTGTATAACGTCTTTCACTTGGTGATGGAATTACAAAAAAATTAACTTTTTAGACATATTCTAATTTATGTAATTTATGGTATATTTGCTCAATGCTTGCTTCAGTTGAAAGCAGCAAAATTCACCTCCACCTCCCCACAAGATGCCACCGTGGGCAGTTGCTCATATTGCCCATATCAAAAACCGCCACTGCAAGTCACATCTGTGTCTCTCCTCGTCAAGAGTTTCAGTAGAAATTTTTGCGGTTGGTTGGGGCAGTTGGGTTGCAGACTGACCATCAATATATTCAATTCAAATTAAAAAATACTTTAATAATCCCAAAGGCAAATTAAATAATATATGTAGGCCTGTCACAATAACAAATTTTGCTGCGTGATTAATTGTCTCAAAAATGATAGCGATAAACGATAATATTGTTTGAAGACCTTTTTACACCGATTTAATGTAAATTAAACCTGGAAGAGTCCAACTCTCACCGGAAACGAGCCCGACTTACTGCTGGCAATGCGGACCAGACTCTGACACCGGTCATACAGGGACCTGACAGCCCTTATCAAAGGGCCCAGTACCCCATACTCCCAGAGAACCCCCCACATGGCTCCCCGAGGAACACGGTCAAACGCCTTCTCCAAGTCCACAAAACACATGTAAACCGATTGGGCGAACTCCCATGCACCCTCCAGGACCCTGCTGACAGTGTAGAGCTGGTCCAGTGTTCCACGACCTGGATGAAAACCACACTGCTCTTCCTGAATCCGAGATTTGACTATCCGATGGACCCTCCTCTCCAGGACCCCTGAATAGACCTTGCCAGGGAGGCTTAAAAGTGTGACCCCCCTATAATTGGAGCACACCCTCCGGTTCCCCTTTTTGAACAGTGGGGTCCCCACTGGGGTGGTGGGGGCCATCACCTCAGTCTGACAATCCAGGGGAACTGCTCCCGATGTCCATGCGATATTGCAGAGTCGCGTCAGCCAACACAACCCTACAACATCCAGAGCCTTAAGGAACTTCGGGTGGATCTCATCCACCCCGAGGAGCTTTTTAACCACCTCGGCGACCTCGTCCCCAAAGATTGGAGAGCCCAACCCAGAGGTGCCAGGCTCAGCTTCCTCAGTGAAAGGCATGTTGGTGGGGTTGTGGAGGTCTTCGAAGTATTCTGCCCACTGGCCCACAACGTCCTGAGTCGAGGTCAGCACCACACCATCCCCACTATAAACAATGTTGGTGCTGTACTGCTTTCCCCTCCTGAGACGCCAGATGGTGGACCAGAATCGCCTTGAAGCTGTGCGAAAGTCTTTCTCCATGACCTCTCCAAACTCCTCCCACGCTCAAGTTTTTGCCTCAGCAACCACTCGAGCCGCATGCCGCTTTGCTTGCCGGACAACCAACTATTTCTAGCCGGAACCTCACACATTAGCTCTGGCTCCTTCCCCACCAGACAGGTGACATTCCACGTCCCAAGAGCCAGCTTCTGCAACCGAGGATCGGGCCGCCAGGGCCCCCTCCCTTGGCCACCACCCATCTCACAATGCACCCGACCCCTTTGGCCCCTCTCATAGGTGGTGGGCCCATGGGAGGGGGGACCCATGTTTCCTCTTCGGGCTGAGCCCGACTGGGCACCATGGGAAAAAGCCCAGCCACCAGGCGCTCGCCATTGTGCCCCCCTCCAGGCCTGGCTCCAGAGTGGAGCCCCGGTGACCCGCGTCCGAGTGAGGGAACACCAAGTCCGATGTTTTTGATAATCATCGGGGTCTTCGGACTGCTCTTTGTCTGATGCCTCACCTAGGACCTGTCTGCCTTGGGTGACCCTACCAGGGGCATAAAGCCCCAGACAGCATAGCTCTTAGGATCATTGGGACACTCAAACCCCTCCACCACAATAAGGTGGCAGCCCAAGGAGAGGATGTGTCAGGTTTGAATGACCTAGAACATTGAAATACAGACACAAGAAAGAACAAGAGAGGATTAGTTTCTTTTATCTCGCGAGGAGAACAGACAGATATGCTTTAGTTACAATCTCCACCTATTCTGCAAGTACATTCTGCTTGATGTTTATTTTGAGATTATAAAATGATCATGTGAACACAGCGGTGGTTGATTAGCTAATTTAAACAGCCTCCTCCAATGATCTTTCAGAGGTGGTGTGTGGGTCACGTAGCGCTGCACATCGACATATTACATTTGTTTATTCAAACTTTTCAATGACCTGTGAAATATCATACCCTTGGACCTTGTTATCTAATTGTCCTAGTGTTGACAATTAGTAGCAAACTAATATTGTATTGAGAATAAAACTTCGGCTTGTGAAATTGGAATGCCATTGCATTTTACTTTGGATATTTTTTTTTTTTAAGAATATAGGTCTTATGGATTTAGGATAAATACTAAAAATAGTGCTTGCTGTTTTTAACGTGAGGTATTTTTCAAGATAAAGTTACAGTTACACCTTCAAGTACACCCCAGAAGGTCTCCCTCGCTGCCACACAGGTGTAAAACTGGCATGAGCATTAATGCTTATGTTGTGTTGAAAGGCAGCTCGGAAAAACATGTTATGACATGTTAACATTACTACTGCTGTGGCGGTAGGAGTTTGCCCTGCAATCAGTGCATCCCCAGTTTGATTTGTTTGTGTCCCTGGGCAATACACTTCTCCTTCCTTTCCTGCTGGTGTTGGTTAAAAGGGCAGCTGTAGCTACAATCCAGTAGCTTGCCATCATCAGTTTGTGAATGAACCCTTTGAGATTTCCATTGGAGATTGATCATTAGAATTTTGTTATTAACAATGGAATAAACATTTGTAATGGCTGAAAAACGTGTAGGGAACAGAGGGCACAGATACAGGAAGTGTAGAAGCCCCTACTGCATCAAATTGAGATAGGAATAATAGAAAGTTGGCCACTCTGAGGTAAAAAAATCAACAAAAAACAGCTTCCAGTCCAGGGTTGCACGGCTGACTCAATGCCAGCAAAAAACGGGTTGATAGAACCCTGTGATAAATAAGCCAATATCAACATTTTGTTAGATTTTTTGTTTTTCTATCAACTGCAGACAAGACCAGATCACTATTCAACATTAAGTTAGAGTAGTTTGTTTTCAGCTGCTTGCCATCACATGCTAAGTTTGTTGTGTGTGCAGGCGTGTGGAGGAGGTGGCGAGGTTTCCGGGCCTGCCGCCGCGTCGCCAGCTGACCTATCAGGCCAAACAGACCATCACTAGAGAAATGGAGCAGGAGAAGATGAGGAGAGCTGAGCAGATGATGCTGCAGAGGAACCCTGCTCCCGTGAGATGACCCCGCCCGTTTAGTCAGAACAAAGCTGAGTGTGTATGAAACTGTACTTATCATTTGTGATGTGCTGCATGTGTTTGTTGTGAAGAAAGAGGAAGAAAGAAAGAGTGCAGGTCCGAAACCGACCAGGAACCATCAGCAGAGGTTGGAGAACATTGTGAAACAGACAACAGTGGAGACCAGGGTGAGGTGCACAAAAAACCTTCTTTCCAGGCAATGTGTGCTTTATGTACCGACAGTTAAAGTTCAGAAAGCAAAATCCAGTTTATTTCTAAAGCACTTAAAAACAACTTGCTTAACGAAAGTTCTGTACAACAGTGAAGTGGATCAAACCAAGACACAAATAATAATAAAATGACAAAGAACAAAACAAAATAAAGCATTTGACAAAGAGTGTAGTAAATAAAACAGAAAGAAAAGAACCAACTCCCATTGTAGAAGCCTAAATTCAACTTTAGTTCATATAGACCTGTAGAATAAATTAGGTTTATATTTCTTATGATAATTTGTTTATTAGGATAAAAATGATTACTAGTTAAATCTCGTAATGCATACGAATTTGTTAATTAGACTATACTAAGGCCTTCTAGTAAATGTGCATGTCTAATTGCAGTTAAGGATTTGAGGGTGTGGATAGAGAGTCACTTGGGCAGTAGGAGTGGAGCCACACAGTTTTTTGACCTCTTTCGTCTCTTTTATTTTGTTCTTTATTCTGAAGTGGAAAAGTAACATTTGCATCGTTTGTATTTTTGAAGTAAACCGTTTAACTTTAAGAGGATCCAGTCTGTTTTTATTTTTTTGTCATTTCGACATCAAGTGGACAGAAGGGGAAATACGGAGAGTGTCAAGCTTATGGCTTCATTATTTAGGAATCTAAGTCAAAAAACTTGCTCTACGTGTGAACCATATCGACTTGGAACAACACAACTTACAAGGAATTGTTTCAGGAAAACAGCACGGAGGCTTTGGAAAAGGAGTACATTGGATAACGAGTGACAGCTGCAGCTGAAGTACTTGAGTTAAAAAAAAAAAGAAGGCAAGCTTTTGGTGGGTCTGTGGAATTACGAAGTGGAGTGGTATGTGCTGTTGACATTATTGTCCATAAGACGTAGAAGTTCAGCTTGTTATGGACGAACGAGAGAGTGAAAAACGGACGGTAAAAATGACTGGAAAGGCTGGAGAAGAAGCTAATCCAAGGTCTCAGGTCCACGCTAGTCCAGTTGTCAAGCTTGAAGAAGCCAATTGAGCAGTTAATGGAAAATGACTCAAATGTTGAAGAGTTTAAAAAGCTCAACTCTGGTCTGCAGAAAGTTATGGATGATGAAGAATCCATGAAAGATCAAAAAGACTGGTTCAGACAGAAGCTTGATGCTATGGATGACTTCTTTTGGCGCTGTAAAGGATGGATGAAAGAATGGCGCCGACCCGGCCGAGGAATGTGACAAACAGAAAACACCTGCAATAGTAGGCCTATGACATCAGGCCAGACAAGCTGACACAAAAGTAGTTCCTCATCACAATGTGGAAGCTCAGTTTCATTATCTTCATCAGTGAGATTAAAGACAGAATTAGAGCGGGCTGCTTTAAAGGCAAAGGCTGCTGCTTTAGAATAGAATAGAATAGAATAGAAGTACTTTATTCATCCCAGCAGGGAAATTACTTCGCAGTTACAGCATAGAGACAAGACACAATAACAACTACCACTGAGTAGTAGTTGTAGATAAAATAAAAATAAAATATAAAATGCTATAATTGTAAAATATAAAATGCTGTTAATATAAAAAGCAACTTAAGCAGTCCTTGCAAAGATTCAAAAAATGCAGATATGTATATGTAAATATATGTACAGCAAGTGTGCCACAGTGCAGTTGTGCAAAATTGGACTAATTAGTGCAGAACAATGATTTAGCTTTTATTGTACAGTGAGATGGCCTGTGGCAGGAAGGATTTCCTGTATCTGTCTCTATGACAGCGGAGCTGGAGCAGCCTATGTGAGAAGGTGCTCCGCTGTCTGTCCACTATGTGGTGGAGAGGGTACTGTTTATTGTCCATAATAGACAGAACCTTCTTCAGTGTCTTCCTCTCCACCACAGTTTCCAGGGACTCCAGCCTTAGTCCCAGTACAGAGCCAGCTTTCCTGATGATTTTGTCCAGTCTATTAGAGTCGCTGGCTCTGATGCTGCTTCCCCAACACACAGCAGCAAAGAAGATGGCACCGGCAACAACACTGTGATAAAAGGTCTCCAACATCTTGCTGCACACATTGAAGGATCTCAGCTTCCTTAAAAAATAGAGTCTGCTCATCCCCTTCTTGCACACAGCGTCAGTGTTAGATGCCCAGTCCAGTCTGTTGCCGATTACAACTCCCAGGTATTTGTAATCCTCCACCTCCTCCACCACTTCCCCTTTGATCTTCAGTGGCCGTGAAGGTATCTTCTTCTTTCTGAAGTCAATCACCATCTCTCTGGTCTTACTAATGTTGAGCCTCAGGTGATTCTGCTCAGACCACTCCACAAAGCTGTCCACCAGTGTCCTGTACTCCCCCTCCCCTCCATCCCCTATACACCCGACAACCGCTGAGTCATCAGAAAACTTCTGTAGGTGACACGACTCAGAGTTGTACTGGAAATCAGTGGTGTACAGGGTGAAGAGAAAGGGAGAAAGCACAGTTCCCTGTGGAGCTCCTACGTCACTGACCACCACACCAGACAGGACACTGCCCAGACGGACAAACTGTGGCCTGCCTGTCAAGTAGTCAGTAACCCAGGAGATCACTGAGTCATTGACACCCATCCTCCGCAGCTTCTCACCCAGTAGCAGAGGCTGGATGGTGTTGAAGGCACTGGAGAAATCAAAGAATGTGATTCTCACAGTGTCTCCTCCACCATCCAGGACCTCCTCCACCTTTACAGAAAAAACTAGAAAAAGAAGAAGCAGAGTGGCATGTAGAGCAAAATTTCAAGAAGATTCAACTAGGGGCTGAAGAAAAACAACAAGAAGCAGAGTTTAAAGCTCAGCAAAAGATTTTAGAAGCTACTTTAAAGGCAATCAAAGAAATGCACGCAATGCTAACAGCGTTAGCAGAATCCAGTGCTAAAATGGAGATTTTGCAGAAATATGAAAATGCTCAAGAAGACAACAGCGTTTTTCAAGCTGATCAAAAAGACAGTAAAGAAGGTATAAAACCTACATTGCTGCTACCGTCACAGAACACATTAAAACCAGCTAGCTTTAAACACACTGCTCCAGCGGCATCTGTTCACATGGCTACATCTGCAAAAGAAGTTGAACCTAGAGATCATAATGCGCCAGTGCTAGACAGGCTTGGCCAAGCTATTTCACAACAAGCCCATGTCACAGAGTACCTGGTGAAGAACCATAAGGCATTATTTCTTCCAGCTCTCACCATACCAATATTTAATGGAGAGTCGTTGGAATGCAGATCTTTTATTGAAGCCATCGAACATGGAATCGAGAGTCATACCGGTAACGATCGTGATCGACTTCAGTTTTTGCTACAAAACACAAGTAGACAACCACATGATTTGGTTAAGAGCTGCATTCATATGGAATCTTCAGCATGATATACTACAGCTAAACAGATGTTAAAGGAGTTCTTTGGAGATGACTTCAAGATCTCAGAAGCCTACATTAAAGAGACTGTTTATTGGCCAGCAATTAAACCAGAAGATGGAGTTGCTCTTCAGTCTTTTGCACTTTTCTTCACTGGCTGCTTGAACTCAATGATGCTATTAGATATTAGCTATCTAATAGATAATACTAGCTATCATTAGCTATCTAATAGCTAATACTAGCTATTAGCTATTACTAGCTATAGCTAATACTAGCTATTAGATAGCTAATATCTTCAGAAGACTTGGGCAACACAGCTAATATAAAGTCTTTGGCAAATAAACTGCCATACAAGCTCAAAGAATCGTGGAGAAAATCTGCCTGTGACCTGCAAGAAAGGACTAAGAAAAGAGCCAAATTTAAGGACTTTAACTTTTTCTTCCAGCAGGTTAAGTACCTTTTACACCCACTCTATGGAAACTTAAAGGACACTACCATAACCACGAAAGAACCTACTAAACTAAAACAATACTTGGAATCATTCAAACCAAAGAAGGTGTTTACCACAATTGTTGTACTTCAAAAGACAGAAGATAACAAACAAGAATCTTCAAAAACGCCATCTACAACAGCAGAGACTACCACCAGACCTTGTGTTTATTGTGGTGGAGAGCTCCACAGCCTCACAGTTTGCAAAAAATTCTAGAGCAAGCCACATAAGGACAAAATTGAATTCTTGAAGAGCAAAGGTTTGTGTTTTGCACGTTTGAAGCAAGGACATATGAGTAGCAGTTGCAAACAGAAATTTCAGTGTCAAGAATGCTCAAGATGTCACCCCACATCTTTACATATTACAACCAAAGGCACTAAAGAAGAACCAGTAAAGTAAGGTTGTGAATCTGCAATGTCAATCTGTAACAACTGTTTTTGTACAAACAGCTGAAACCTGTGGTGTCACTGGGGCCAGTAGGAATGATTGTGTCCTGTTGATCATTCTGGTGTGTGTTAAGGCACAAAAGAGGACCAAGACAATGACATCTTACACATTTTTGGATCGAGGTAGCTCGGCTTCCTTTGCTACAGAGTCACTGATTAATCAGTTGAACATGGATGGGCTCAACATCAACATTTCGTTGCGAACTATGGGAAATGAATCAGTTGTGAATACACGCATTATGACTGGTCTGGAGATCAGCAGCTTGGACACCAATCAATTTGTGGAACTTTCTGAGATTTATTCACAGAAAGAGATTCCTGTAACTAAGGACAATATTCCCCGTCAAGAGGATATTGATGGTTGGCCCCACCTCAAGGAAGTGAAAATCCCCACTGTCCAAGCAGAGGTTGGATTGCTTATCAGAGCAATTGTTCCTAAAGTTTTGGAACCATTGCAAGTGGTTAACAGTGTGGACAACGGATCATATGCAGTAAAGACAATCTTTTACTGCAGGGTTAGGGTTAGGGTTTTGCTTAGAGACAAAATGGACATGATGAGTGACACATTGACAGGAATTGCTGCAAACCGGATCTCAGTGGCTAATCTAGAGGAACTCTGGCAACTGCAGTTCAAGCTTTCAACAGATTTTGCAGATGAGTTTGCTCAGGAGACGGTCAAAACAGTTCAGAAACATTTTTACATAGACAAGTAAAGTCAGTTTCTGATGAACATACAGCCATCACGCTATGCGCCGAGTTAAGAACCATGTTGAAAAAAGGAGGATTTCGACTGACCAAACGGTCAAGTAACAGCAGTAACAGCAATTCCAGAAGAGGAGAATTCACAAGGATTAAAAATCTGGACTTAGATGAAGACCATCTGCCGATGGAAAGGACATTGGGCATCCAGTGGTGCACTGAATCAGATCAGTTCAGGTTCAAGATCAACCCCAAAGATCGACCACAGACTAGGAAAGGTCTGCTTTCCTTGGTCAGCTCCATCTTTGACCCCTTGGGATTTCTTGCTCCTGTAATACTTCCAGCAAAAAGAATTTATGTCGGCAGAAGTATAGCGGGGATGAAGATCTGCAAGACAATGTTGCAAAAATCTGGAAAAGTTGGATTTCAAGTCTGTCTCTGCTCGAGAAGTTTGGAATCAGTCGATGTGTCAAGTCAAAGCAGTTTGGTATGCCAGGCTACGCACAGCTTCATCACTTTCTTCGAGTGAAGATGCCTATGGAACAGCAAGTTACCTGCTGCTGTGCTCTGAAACTGGTGAAGCTCAGTGCACATTGATCATGGCCAAGACAAGGGTTGCACTTTTAAAGTCACCATCCATCCCAAGAATGGAATTGATGGCAGCCACAAAGATGGACACACTGCTAAGAAAAGAGCTGGAGCTCGCTGAATCGATCTATTGGACTGACAGCACGGCTGTGCTAAAGTACCTCAAGACCAGATTTAAGACTTTTGTCTCCAATAGGGTCTCAGCCATCCTGGAACACTCTGAGACATCACAGTGGAGATGCATCAAAACTAATCTGAATTCCACGCAATTCTGTCTATGTTAAACCATGAGTGTATTTCATTGACTTATTAGGAGTTTATTTCACTGTTTGTATTTAAATGAAGCTATGCATAAGAGGCAGTTGGCTAGCATAAAGATTTATTTCTGACTGGTGTTTAGCATATACCTCATTTGTTATTGTGTGGCTGATTCTATGCTCTGCGTATGGAATGATAATGTTAATGCAGGGGTGGTGAACCAGTTCAGCAATAAGAGCCAAATAAAGCTCATGATCTCACAGTAAAGAGCCACACAATAATTTCAAGATTAGCTTTATATCACATTACCTGCTGAAACAGTTTTCTTCTTAGTCCATAAGGCCTTAGTGAGACACCTGACAGTTCAGTGTTTTGTTTTTTTACAAGTGTCTTTAGATTTGGTTTGTACTCAGTTATAGCTACTCAAAGCAACTCCTTCACATGTGTGTCAGTGAAAAGTCATTCATGGACAAACATAAAACTGTTGAGCTTTGTCTGCCAAATTTGTGGATGTGGTGTCTCATGCAGGACATTTTTGAAACATGTAGGACAATTTACTCGCATGGCTCAGATCTATTTGAGAGTATTGTGGTAACATCTACCATTTGCATATTTTACACTGTACTTTAAACATGATTTTGTAACACCCCAAAATTGTCACTGGCCCCATTTTAGCCCTCTTTTAAAACTTCCTGGAGACACCCCTGCTCAATAGTCTTAAGGAGGCATTTACTAAATTTCCCCCTTTAAGGGGTCAATAAAGTATTATGATTATTATTATTAATATAAACACATCTTCAAGCATTAATACAAATTAAACCTCACTCAAATATTATTGATTAAAACTATCACACGAGTCTCTGTTTCTGTCCGATTTTTCTCACTTTGGTTCTGTTTTTTATTTATTTATTTATTTTGCCTTTAAAAAAATCACTCCATATCTGAAATTCATGAACCTTCCACTCTGCGCGTCACCGCGATGCGCACACTATTGATTGTGTTAATGTGATCAGAAGTGGTTTGTTTTTCTCCTTAGCGACACCACAGCCTGCTGAGCAAACTCTGACTTGCTTCTATCTCATTATTTCTGTAGCAGCAGCAGCAGCTCACTCTGCTTCACTCCCACCTCTGCTTCACAATCCTCTGAGCTTGGATGTGGTGCACCGATCTGAAATTATGCAGGTGACAGAAATACCGTTGAGGAAAGCTGCTACCATGGAAATAGATTTTATTCTTAAATGATTCAGCTTCCATCTATCACCTAAAGTCTCTCCTGTTAGACTGACAACTACTGGAGACTTGTAGCGCCAGCTTAACAAAATTTCATGTGCTGCATGCTGCATGGTCGCCACCCCTGTGTTAATGTGCCCTTGTTGTAAAGCTGCATGCTTTGTGTTAATTCATAATTAACCAACTTCAAGTTTAGTTAGTTAACCAGACTGAGCCAATATGCCAACTGATTTAACTCTACAGTGTATTTAAGTACAGCTTCACTGTACTTTTATGTTTATGTTGTAACTTTGGTTATAATTAATTAGTATTATTCTGCTTTCTTACAGAAACCACACACACATACTGTCATATATGAAAGTATGTGGTTTCACCAAGGCCACCTTTTCATTCTGGCAACTTTTCAGTATGAAGAGTGAACTTTGATTTAGACTCCTCTTTCTTTGTTCTACCTTCATCTGAATATTTAGAAGTGTTCTGATCAGGCACTCTGAAGCAATTGCTGCCAACTCAGATTCACAAACCCTTCTCAACACTGAAGCTGGTCAGAGAAGAACGAACGAACAGAACCATTTCCGTATTCATCAACCAGAACCAGAGTAGTTGTCCGGGGGCATTATTACCCCCTATTATTATTAACATTTAAAATACAGTTTTTATTTTTGATTTTCTAAAAGAGTTTTAATCTGATCAGATTTTGGTGGCTGTTTGCTGACCTTTTGTTTTAAATAGAAATACACAATTACTGCTCAAAAAACGAAATATTTGGAAAAGTAGACTGAAACCTAAGGCTTGTACTAATGATAGTAGGAGCTCGGTGAATTCCAGCATGGAACTGTGATAGGATGCCACCTGTGCAACAAATCCACAGGTGAAATTTCCTCGATCTTAAATATTCCACACAGTCAACTGTCAGCTGTATTATAAGAAAATGGAAGTGCTTGGCTGAAACAAGCACTTCCATTGCAACAAATGGAACTAATAGAATAGAATAGAATAGAGAATAGATAGCATTTATTGTCATTGAACAGAATTCAACGAAATTTCCATTGCAGCTCCCGTGCAAAAGGTCAAATATATACAGTATAAATAAGCAAACACACAATAATAATAATAACAATATATACAACTAAAAGCCACGAAGTACACTACAGACCTCGTAACTTCATGACGCCTTCAGATTAGCTCAAGAACAGTGCGCAGAGAGCTTCATGGAATGGGCTTCCATGGTGGACCAGCTGCATTCAATGCAAAGCTTCGGATGCAGTGGTGTAAAGCACGCTGCTGCTGGACTCTAAAGCAGTGCAGGTGCGTTCTCTGGAGTGATGAATTGCGCTTCTCCATCTGGCAATCTGATGGGCGAGTCTAGGTTTGGCAGGTTGCCAGGAGAACGGTATTAGTCTGACTGCATTGTACCAAGTGTAAAGTTTGGTGGAGGGGGGATTATGGTGTGGGGTTGTTTTTCAGGAGCCGGGCTTGGAAGAATGGTCAAAAATCTCCATAAACACACTCTTAAACCTTGCAGACAGCCTTCCCAGAAGAGTTGAAGCTGCTCTAGCTGCAAAGGTGGACCAGCGTCATATTGAACCCTATAGCTTAGGGATGGGATGTCACTTAAGCTCATATGAGTCATGGCAGGCGAGTGAATACTTTTGGCAAGTGTATGTTCATTTCTGTGCACTTCATACTTCTGCATGAATTACTGGATTAATGCGGCATGGTATAGAGGCAATCAGCCTGTGGTTCTGCTGAGGTTCAGGAAGTCCAGGTTGTTTTGATAGCTGCCTTCAGGTCATGTGACTTGTTGGCTCTGGTGTATCTCATCTTCCTCTTGGTAACACTCTGGAAACTCTGCAAGACATTCAGGTCAGGTCAGTTTGCTGGACAATCGAGAACAGGAGCTCCAAGGTCATTTACTTCAGGCTGGTCCAGAGTTCTGCTGGGAAATGAAATCAGCATCTCCGTAAAAGCATAAAGTTCTTTAGAATGTCCGGTACACGACTACTTACCATTTACTTCAAAAGATCCAGTGGACCAGTGGTACATTTTGAATTGTTACTATCAGTATAAAATTGGCAAAATTAACACGTAGGAGAATCTGTTTAACATTTCCTATAGATGATCCTGATTTGATTTAGAGCCAGTAGGTGATCCAGATGCAGCTAGAAAAGTCAAACGTCCCTTTACCACACCGACCCATCAGAAGCCAGCTTCAGCATTGAACATGCTGATGATAAAACTCAATAGCAACGCAGAACTGCACTACTTCACCTTTAGGATGTACAGAGCTCAACAGCTGGACTGGAAACCACAGCCTGTAATTTTCTCGGTTGAGTAATGACATAGTTGAGCCTCTAGAGGGCAGAAATGAGGATAACGAGGAGCCCCTGGGAATGCGGCCCCTGATGGTGAAATTAGGCTAATAAAAAAGATGCCGTGTGTTCCCTGACTCTGACCTGTTTTACTTTCTTCTCACCCAGCTTTAACTCCTCCCTCACCCTCTGTTTTGCAGCCAGAGGTGGATTTCTTCGGTCGAGCCGTCGGCCCCAGACCTCAGAGGCCCCTGCTGTCCTCAGATTCAGGTACTGTGTGTGCAAAGTCACATCATCACAACTTCACTCAAACCACAGCTGATAAAGTGTGTGATGGTTCTAATTGTGGTATGCTGTAAACTCACCAAAGAAATGACATTAAAAGTACATTTAGCCTCTCAAAGGGCTTCAGATCCATTTTACAAATATAGACATCCAAAGATAACTTAATTTATTAAATAAATTAGATTACAGAGTACTCTTTGCTGCTGTATTATCAGAATGGCTGCAGAATCCTATTGAAAATATGATGAGAAATAATGACAGCGGTTAACACATTTCTGTGCTAAATAGCTTAGTTTGAGTAATATTGAGGAGACTTTCTGTGCAGTTATTGAACCACTCAGTTTTGTTAGTGCTGTCTCTGGCCCAGGTTCTGCACTGAGTGGTTCTGGCACTTAAAGCTTCTAACTGAAACCCTGAAAACAGTCGATCAACAGGGTGATTATGCTGGAACAGCACAGCTCCTAATCCTGAGTGTCCTGCTGCCTTGGCTGATCACTACATTTTATCTGCTGGTGTCCTTCAAAGACACAGTTAACCTTGGATTTTCATCATTGTTCCCTGACTTTTTTTTTTTTTTTTTATACTTTATTTTTGATCGGATTTTTATACATGGCAAAATACAACCACAACACAAAAAGGAGAGGAAATAATAGTAATAATAAAATAAAATAAAAAAATCACAACAAGTACAATGAACAGCATACAGAACTGAAAGGTCACCAAGGGAGGGGGACAGCAATACAACACACACAAAAAAATGTAATTACAGACAGATTTTAGGTGAACAGGTTACAATGTATGTAGAGATCCATGAAGAGTCAAACAGGTGAGAGTTTATTTGCATAGTTACCAAGTCCTGCGAAACTGTACAGCACCAAACCTCAATTACCACCCTGAATAATTAATTAATGATACTCAACTTGCTTTAGCATTCCTATAAATTAACCATTTCAACCAATATTTTTGAATTTTGTTTTCCTGGAGTCTTATGGAGAAGGTAAGCATTTCCATTTCACGTATTTCTTCTACTGTGGCTGACCAGTCACACAATGTCAGTGGGCTTCCACTAAGCCACTTTCTTGTGATTGATTTCTTTCCTGCTATCAGTAGTATTTTCAAAAGGTACTTATCTTGAGAGTTGAGTTCAGTTGGTAAATTACTTAAATATATAATTTTAATATTGTGCTCTATTTCAAAACCAAGAATTACTCTGATCTCTTTGGCTACCTTTAGCCAATAGGAACAAATCAATGGGCAGTCCCAGAAAATATGAAAGTGGTCAGCCATCATATTGTTACATCGTCTCCAACAAAACCCAGATTCAGCTTTGCCGGTCTGAGAAAATGTTCTTTTGGGGGTTATAAAAAACCTAACAATATTCTTCCATGAAAATTCCCTCCAGTGTCCTGAGCTGGTGGTGGTGGAGTTCGTTTGGCAAATGTTTAGCCACTCATCCTCCGTCAGCGTTATTTTAGCCTCCTTTTCCCATGTATTTTTAATATATAATGTAGATGTTTTTTTTATTATTTTCTAAGCACTCATATAGTCTGGACAGCCTCTTCTTATAACATTTACCTTTATAAGCATCAATAAAGATATTAATGAGGTCCTGATCATTTTTTTCCAATATTTTAATATTTTTATTAAAGTGGTGCCTGAGCTGCAGGTATCTGAAAAAGTCTCGTTTGTCAAGGTCAAATTTTTCCTGCAGTTGTTGGAAACTTTCCAGATCAGTTCCAGAAGAAATCACGCAGTATGATGTCATGCCTTTTCTGGTTAGTTGATTGAATTTTGAGTCAAATTGTGCTGGTACAAAATCCCTATCATGTTCAATCCATCTTAATAACCTAGTTTTCCTCTCTAAAAGTGGGTTTCGGAACTCTCTAAACCAGATGTTGAGAGGGACTTTTGTGGAAACACTCAACTCATCTGCATATATAGTCTTGAGGTGTTTATCCCCCAGCAGAGCTTGCAGGGGAATGTCAATTTGACTTAATTCTAGTTCTTTCCATTTTGCTTCATAACCCTCTTCACACCAGTAAACCGCAAATTGCAGTTGTGCTGCTCTGTAATAATTTTCCAAACATGGGAGTGACATTCCTCCTTCATCTCTTGGTAATTGTAATGTTTTATAGCGTACCCTTGGTTTCTTATTCTGCCATATAAACCTGGAGATGATCCGGTTCCACTCGTTAAATTGCTTGGTAGGAATTTCTATTGATAAAGATTGAAAAAGGAACAACAGTTGAGGTAAAATTATCATTTTTATGATTTCTATTCGGTTGTACAAATCAAGCGTCAGGGAAGCCCATTTGTTCAGGTTATTTTTAACTTTATTAGTTATAGTACCATAATTTGCTTTGTATATTTTGATTAAATTTTTAGTAATGTTAACACCTAAATATTTCATGGTTCTTGTTTTCCAATTAAATTTGAACCGATTACTTATATCCTCTCTGGGTGAGTAGTTAAAGCACAGGGTCTGAGTTTTTCCAATGTTTAATTTATAACCTGAATAAAGTCCAAATTGGTAGAGGCAGGACATGAGGTTAGGTAGACTGGCATCTGGGTCAGATAGGGTCACCAGGACATCGTCGGCGTATAGACATGATTTGTATTCTTTTCCCTTAAATATGATTCCCTTAATTTCTGGGTCGTCCCTAATTTTTTGGGCAAGTGGCTCTATAAAAAGTGCGAAGAGAATTGGGCTCAGAGGACATCCTTGCCGACATCCTCGTTTCAGAGGAATTGTGCCTGAAAGGCCTCTATTTATTTTGATCCGGGCTACTGGCGAACTGTATATTGATTTTAAACAATTTATGATTGTATTATTAAAGCCAAACCTCTGCAGAACCAGATATAAGTATTCCCATCGTACAGAGTCAAAGGCTTTTTCAGCATTGAAACTGATTGCTAAAGATTTCAAATTATTTCTGCTCATGATGTCGAATAAGTGTAACGCTCGCCTCACATTATCCTGTGTACGTCTATTTTTGATAAATCCTGTCTGGTCTGTATCAATCAATTCAGGGATAATGTTTTCTAGTCTACTGACAATTATTGAAGTAAATATTTTATAATCAATGTTCAAGACCGAAATGGGCCGGTATGAGCTACACTCACTTTTATCCTTTCCTGGTTTTGGTATAACGGATATTATCGCTTGTTTCCAGGATGGTGGAGTCTCCCCTCCTTTAAGCACGTGATTAAAACATTTTAACAGCAAAGGTGTTATAGATCTCCTAAAGATTTTATACCATTCAGCTGGTAATCCGTCTCCTCCTGGTGACTTACTTGCTTTCAATTTTGAGATGGCTTTATCGACCTCTGCTGGTGTCATATCTTCAGATATCCACTTATTTTGCTCAATGCCAATTGAGGGGAGATCCAAAGAATCTAGAAACTGTTTTACTGAGGGAAACTCAGTTAATTCAGGTTGACTATATAAGTTCCTGTAGTATATTTCAAATGATTTATGTATTTCGTCTGGGGAGAAACACATCTGGTTGGAAATGGGGTTTTTAATTTTAAGGATGGATCTGTCTAGTTCAGGGGTCGGCAACCAATGGCTCCGGAGCCACGTGTGGCTCTTTCATCCTTCTGTTGTGGCTCCCAGTGACTTTGGGAAATAGAATATTTTATTAAAATTAAAT
This sequence comes from Xiphophorus hellerii, assembly GCF_003331165.1. Classification (NCBI taxonomy): domain Eukaryota; kingdom Metazoa; phylum Chordata; class Actinopteri; order Cyprinodontiformes; family Poeciliidae; genus Xiphophorus; species Xiphophorus hellerii. Next base: position 33,495,769 of record NC_045676.1, read on the forward strand.
CATTAAAAAATTATAAATTAAAATCCATCCATCCATCTTCTTCCGCTTATCCGGAGTCGGGTTGCGGGGGTAGCAGCTTCAGAAGGGAGGCCCAGACTTCCCTCTCCCCGGCCACTTCTCCAGCTCTTCCGGGGGAATCCCGAGGCGTTCCCAGGCCAGCCGAGAGACATGGTCCCTCCAGCGTGTCCTGGGTCTTCCCCGGGGCCTCCTCCCGGTGGGACGTGCCCAGAACACCTCACCAGGGAGGCGTCCAGGAGGCATCCTGACCAGATGCCCGAGCCACCTCAACTGGCTCCTCTCGATGTGAAGGAGCAGCAGCTCTACTCTGAGTCCCTCCCGAATGACTGAGCTTCTCACCCTATCTCTAAGGGAGAGCCCAGCCACCCTACGGAGAAAACCCATTTCGGCCGCTTGTATCCGCAATCTCGTTCTTTCGGTCATGACCCAAAGCTCATGACCATAGATGAGGGTGAGAACATAGATCGACCGGTAAATCGAGAGCTTCGCTTTTTGGCTCAGCTCTCTCTTCACCACGACGGACTGGTACAGCGCCCGCTTGACGGCAGACGCTGCGCCAATCCGCCTGTCAATCTCCCGCTCCCTTCTTCCCCCATTCGTGAACAAGATCCCGAGATACTTGAACTCCTCCACTTGGGGCAGGACACCACCCCTGACCAGGAGACCATCTTAGCCTTAACAGACATAAACATGCAGTAAAAAATAAATCGATTTTCAATCAGTGTTTTGCACCAAACAGTTAATAATAATAAACACGTTTTCACTGAGGCTCTGTAGGAACCATATGAATGAAATAAGTAATTATTGATATGACAGGAGCAGGCGGCTTTGACACTTAGGTGTGTCGACGTGGGAGTGACGTCACCAGGTATGAATGGGAAGGATACTGGCTTTGTGTGTATTAGGAAGCGGTGAGCGGGGCGGTCAGTCCTTGCAAAGTTTGGAGCCTGATCATCAAAATGGAATAAATCGATAATTGTGACAGAACAAAGAAGAGGTTTGGAGTTGATTGATACACGGACAGATGAGATTCCCCGAGTTAACCCAGTGCGGCCCTTTATCATCATTAGTTTGTCGTGTTTTTAATAATAAAAACTTGTTAATAGTAAAAACTGTTTGGTGCAAAACACTGATTGAGAATCGATTTATTTTTTACTGCATGTTTATGTCTGTTAAGGCTAAGATGGAGCGGCACTGAAAGCAGCTCTTTAAACCATTCAGACTACGAACACAACAGAGACACAATCAAAACTGTCAGATGATTTATGACCCGCGATAATAACTCTAGTGTTATAGTAATAAGTCTAGTGTTCCCTTCACCAAAACGAAACGGCCTTCTTTGTCTGTAATTTGTTTGGATACCTGGAAGTCCACATTATTTGCAATTAATATTGCCACGCCCCTAGTGTTTCCATTTGAGTGGGAGGAATAAAATGTCTTTTTAAACCCCATTTTTTTTAATGTTTCATGATTCTGTTTCGTTAAATGGGTTTCTTGCCAGAAGATAATTTGTTGCTGTTCTCTCTTCATCTTAGCTATGAGCTTTCCTCTTTTAATTGGATTCTGTAACCCGTGCACATTAATAGTTATAAATTTATATTGCTGTTGGAGCATAAATCTTTAAGTGGATAAATCCCTCTAACTTACACATCCAAGGTGACCTTAACAATAAAACATTTGTAAAAATCAAAAACAAGGAACCTGAAACTTGAAAACACACTAAAGGAACGACTTCCAAAACAAAATGACTCATTAAGGAGTCCTGGGTGGAGAGAAAAATCCCCATGAGACTCTCTCCATGGGGGGTCTCTCCGGTGCAAACTGACATAGCTCGGTATGAGTTTAACTCAGTGCACAATCAGAGCCTTCAAACCGGCTCCCAAAACTACGGTCATGTGTTATCTATTATTTTATTTTTTTATCAGTAACGTATTTCTAGTTAACATTAGCGAAGATTGAATGAAAGGATATTATAATGATGTCTGACAGTGTCTCAGTTCTCAGTCCACGCGCTGGATCAGATTACTGATTGCTTATCTTACCGCATGGGTTTTACCGAGCGGCGCTTAACTGTTTTAGTTAAGCGCCCGAAAAAACTAATCCGCTGAGTTTTTTCCGTGCTCTCTCTCCGTGTGCATCGGAGCTCCGTCGTTTGGCCTCCACCATCACCCATGACAGTCTGTCCAGTTTCTCCATCAGCGCTGCCGTGGGAGAACCATCGTTGCTATTGCAGTCGGGAGCGAGACCCCTCTTCTGCAGGTCCTTCATGGCGTCCGCCGCGCTGCTATACGTGACCGGGCCACCGTCAAAAATCACTCGGAGCTTCGCTGGCTGCGGGGTTTGGAAACGGAGACCTTTTTCTTTCAGAAGTTTTCTAATAGGGGCGTAAGTTTTCCTCTTCTTTTGGGTCTCTGTCGGGTAGTCCTGGTCGAAATAAACTCGCTGCTGGTTGAGGTGTACCTCTCTTTTCTTCCACGCGGCGCGAAGCACCAAATCCCTGGTTCTGAATGCCAGAAAGGCGATCACCACGGAGCGGGGGCTCGCATTCTGCGGCGGTTGGGGCAGCGTTGTATAGCTAGATCCGTATCCTGGAGTGACAGCTCAGCCTTAATGAAACCTTCCATAAACTCCAACAAATTGTCTCCCTCTGTGTCCTCCGGAATCCCGTACACACGGATGTTGTTTCTACGTGAGCGTGCTTCTAAATCAGTCAGTTTGGCTTGAATTTTATCTTGGTTGCTTATAGTTTGAGACAGCACCTCTTTCGCCGCCGCGGTCCACTCCTCCATTTCTGCCACACGTTTTAACGACTCCTCCGTTCTCTTCTGGTTCTCTTTTATGTCCGACACGATTTCGTTTAGTCTTCCATTAATCTCTTCTTGAAAACGTCTTAAATCTCTCTTCATGTCGGCGGAGAAGTCGTCACGAAAGCAGCTCAGCTCTTCCTTCACGTCTCTTCCTTCACGTCTGCACGGATAGCTCCGATGCTAGCCTGAAGCCCTTCCATAGCCACGTGCTGGTCAGATTCGCCTTCGTCAAACAGTGTTTTAAAAGTTCTCTCGTCTGTTTCTTGCGTTTGTTTTGATTTACCGTTACTTTTTGATGCCTTTCCCATTTTCATCATAAAATAATCGTTTTTAGAGTGTTAATTCAGCTCTGGCAAAGGGGAATTAGACGACCGAGTTGGGAGCTCTGGTTCAATGCGTCTGCTCACCTCAGCGCCATAACCGGAAGTCCCTGACTTATTTTATGCTAAACTTAGGTCTTGTTTTCACTGACAAGACCTAGTCCAGGTGTCCATCCAAAGCAGATGGAGACATTTGGGAGAAAACTGTATGAAAGTAAATATGGATCATCAGGATTTGAATAACAAAATTCCACTAAAATTTTGTTTAACTCATTTTTATTTATTTTCAAAAACAGAACCAACATAACACAGAGCAGGTGTAGTTATGATACAAACTGACTATGCCGCGCTTAAATGAAAAAAAAAAAAACTAAATAAAAAAACCTGGAATGAAGAAGGAAACACGGACAAGAAGGCGCTCCAGAGGGTTGTTAGGGCAGCAGAGAGAACCATAGGCTGCCCCCTCCCCACTATGGAACAGATTTACACTTCCAGGCTCCACAAGAAAGTTTTGGACATTTTAAATGACTCTTCACACCCTGGCCATGGTCTCTTCCAGCTGCTGCCTTCAGGCAAGAGATACAGAGCAATAAAAACCAGGACAAATCGCCTAAAAAACAGTTTTTACCCGATGGCAATCATGGCACTAAATTCAAAGGCATAAGAACTCCTGCTCTTGACACCACTTTGTTAAAAATGTAAATTCTGTTGCGACACCTCCAGGCGCTGCAACCATCTTCTGATGTCTATTTATTTCTCATTTTGTACTATTTATTTCTTTATCTTTGTACATTATGTATATACACATAACCTGCATCTTAACTCGAGTCGAGCAAATCTCAATCTGGTTGTAATCTGTTGATGACAATGACAAATAAATCTTATCTTATCTTATCTATCTTATCTAAAATAATGAAACAAAGTAATTAAATAAAAGATAAAATATATAAGTAGATAAATATAAAGGTACTAGAGATTATTATCAAAGAATGGGATAATTTAAAGCAGTTCTCCCAAACCTCTTCCCTACAGACTTTCCCCCGATCCTCCTCCCAATGTCTGAGGACATTTCTAACACAAGAAACACTTCCCTGTAAAACATTATATAATCTCGAAATAAAACCTGTATTTAAGGTAAACTTGTTAAGGAACTTTTCTGTTGGCTCTGGAAGTGTGCAAGGGTCCTGGGGCAGCCAGATGTTACAAAGTGACGAATTTGTAGGTAGGCATAGAAATCCTTGGATGAGAGGCCAAATTTGTTTTGAAGCTGGGCAAAGGTCATCAATATGTTATTATCAAATAGATCTGCTATTATTTTGATGCATTTTTTGTGCCAGTTTCCAAATACTGCTGAACGCCCCTGTGGGAGGAAGTCTTTATTGTGTAATATAGGCAAGAGAATCCTTCCTACCAACAGAATTGTTCTTGCCTAGCCAACTTTTCGCTGTATTTATCCTCCCTCTTCAAACAGGAATTTTTTATGCTTGTAAGCTCTCCTAATAAATTGAAGGTTTACATGCTCTCTTTTCAAAAGGTGCCTCCTGGCCTTTAAAATAATTGTGAAGCCACTCATTAATGATTTTGCCATAATAAGCCCAGTCATAATGTTTAATGTTAGGGAAGGACAAACCCCATTTAACCTTTGGCAGTTGCAGAGTTCTCATACTCAACCTTGGTGTTTTCTCTTGCCATATAAATTTAGAAAAGTCCCTTTCAATTTTTTTAGCTAGCTTAGAAATATAGATTGATAACAATTGCATTGGGTAAAGTAATCTTGACAGGATGTTCATCTTTATGAGACTTATGGGCTCTTTGCACCTCAGTTTCCGCGTTCGGGGAAAAGCGGCTCAATTGTTTCCGATCTATTGAAAATGGCTCTTTACACTGGGTGTTTGCAGGGCTTGTCCAAGGTAACAATTAATGTTGTACATCGATCCAAAGCTCCAACAAGTAAGCTGGAGAAAGGTTTTAACATGTACCCCTCATTATACGTTCACAGATACAAAGGTGAGTTTTACTTTCTTTAAACTTTGTGGCTAACTTTAGCTTATGCTAGTAGGCAATATTCTCAGACATTTGTCTTGTAAAAATGTGCTATTTAAGTATCTAAACATTTTTCATCCACTCTAACGGACAATGTTTTACCTTGTTTTCAAGTATATTACCTGCGTTTATTGTCGTTAGTGTCAGAGACCAAGTAACGGGGATTTTACGGTTCAGGCTTTTTGCTTCTGAAGCCTGAGGAACAACAAGCCCATAGCTTAACAGTAGAGCAGCTCTGGTGTCAGAATTCTAGTTCAGCTGACGGTTCAGGTTCAGAGTTGTTGCTTTTAGAAAAATATGGCCGTGTTCCTTAATGTCTCTGTGTTATTTCACTTTATTAGTTTTGCATGCTTCTTGTGAAGCACCACGGTGTTTACAGCAGTGTGTACAGGCGGATCAGTTGTGCGGGTGTCTGGCTCTGGTCTGCTCTCTCGTTCCCATAAACTCTCTTTCAGGCTGAATACAGAAGTGATTCCATGGAAATAACACAGGAGGCTCCTTTACCTTCTGCTTTAGGCTGAAGAAGTTGATCCGGAGTGAAGTGAAGGCTGTAAACTTTGCTGTGTGGCGTTAGCTTTAACTGGTAGCGACGAATATTTACAAACCACCGTCTTCTTAATTCAGGACCGCTTGGAAATCCATGAAAACTTAAAAGCCCATTATATTAGGAAGACAACAAAGTGCATAATATTGTTTTATTTGCGTGTGAAATATGACTTTGTCTTTTCTAGCTGTCACGGTAACTCAAAGCGGAAAAAAGAGAGCCGCATTTGCGCATGCGGTTGTGACGTCAGCGCGGCAGGTGCAAAGAGCCCATTCTCCCCATCCATGAAATTGGCAGATTTATCCATCTAGTAAAATCTTTTAATATCTTTTTGTACTTTAGCAAGATTATTTTTCAGCAAGTCCCCACATTAGGCCTTATATCTCCCCCCAGATATTGAAATCCTGAATCAGACCCAGAAAAAGGGGATGGATATTCGATCTTGTAGAATATTGAATCAGTTGAAAGTCTAGTTGCCACTGAAATTTTAATGTTGTATACCTGTACTTACTCTTTCAGTGTTAAAATATATCCAGAATACATTTTTAACATAAAAAAGGTTCATTATTATTTTTACATGGTTGAAATTTAATTTATTTTCACTTCAAGCTAAAAATTCACATTGCTATTTCGAAGTGATCTAATTTTCAATAGCTGTTTAACTTTTCAGTGTTAAAAAATTCGACATATAAAAAAATTCTACTTTTCAAAATTTTAATGCAATATTTTCAGTCTTTTCAGATTCAATTGGTTCAATTTTGCTGTCTGAAATTCAATGTCTAAAAATTCAGTGTAAAAAGGTTACTTCAGGTCACAGACATTAGCAATGGATGTCAGATTCCAACAACCAGCCATTAGGTTAAAAATGTATTCTGAATATATTTTAACACTGAAAGAGTAACATTAAAATTTCAGTGGTATTTTTTTAAATTCAAATCCTGGTGATACATATTTACTTTGATAAAACTGGAGCTAAACTTACTGGATTTGAATTAAACCTGTGATCTGTCCTGGTTTACTTCTAAGCCATTAAATGGAAAGCTGTCTGGTTTGGGTTCCATTTCATTCAGTTTTATTTTATCACAGTTTGACATGTCTATGATATTTCTATATTTTGATAATTTATTGTTTTTAAGTTTTTGGGCTTACAAAGTCAACACATAGTGATATAAAAAGAAAATCTAACAAAAGAAATCACAGCCCTCTTTTAATTCAAGTGTTGTGTGTCATCACCAACGATTTAGATTTACTGTAAATAAATGACCTGAGTAACTGCTCATCCCCCAGTCTGGCCATTAAAGCAGTATTTAAAAAAAAAAGGTTTTATTGGCTCTAGTGGCCTTTATTTGATAGTTAATTGACAGAAAAGTTGGTAATGAGAGAGGGGGCAAAGGTTGCCAGGCCGGAATCGAACCTGCGACGGCTGTGTCGAGGACTAAGGCTTCCATACATGGGTTGTGCTTAACCCCTGCGCCACCACAGCACCCCCCATTAAAGCAGTCTTAACAGATTGTTGCTCTGCAGCATGCAGGTTTGTGTTAACATGCTTAGACAGAAAGAGGTCAGCATTCATTTTGGGCTGTCAGCTAGTTCTTGAATAATTTTACCCTCAGCAGATTTCATGGAGTGGGACATTGTTCCTGTCAGTTGCCGTACTCAGACAGATCATTTTTGTGGCTAAATGCCTCATTTTGGAGTTTCTTTTGGTAGTCTGTGATTTGCTACGTTAGAGTTGATGTTTAAAAGATGTTTCCTGTCCCTGCAGGTGAGAAGTGTGCTGTTGTTGCGATGGGAACAGCCGTGGGAAACAGTGATGTGTGGTTCCGTTTCAACGAAGGCATGTCCAATGCGGTCAGACGCAATGTTTACATCAGAGAGCTTCAGTAGCACTCCTCCTGCATGAATGGATCGACATCAACATGCTTTGTTAATTCAAACAGTGTTTATTTGGATTGACAGTGCAAAGAGCCAAAAAAAAGAACATTGCGAGACCCAAGGAAAGATGTTCCATGTTGCACACTCAGTCTGACACATCAAGCAACAGCATCCAGAAATCTCCAAATAAATAAACAGAAATTAAAGTAATGATTTTTGGGAGTGAATTCATGCAGCAAGGCGGTGTGAGAGTGCATGCTTTTTGTTTTTTCAGATTATATACATCTTTGATTGTGTGTGTGACCATTAGAGGATCACACACTTGCCCTTTTCTACCCAGGGGTTGGCTCGCATCAGCTCAGGGTTCAGAAATGGATCTTCACAAACACAGCCTTCAATCCACTTCACCAGCCTGCGGAAACAAACCATCATCACCATGAGCGAGTTTATTCCAGAATGGCAGAGAGGTGTGCGTGTGTGTGTGGTTTTCTTTGTTTGTAATACCTTGTGGGGACCATTTTCCTGACACATACTATGTTGTGGGGACCAAAGCCCACAAGGGAAAAAATTGTTTTTGGGTCAGGGGTGAGATTTAGGACTAAGGTGTGAATTGAGTTTTGGTTAGGTATGTAATGGGTAAGGTTAGGGTAAAGTTTAGGATGTAGAAATGAATGGAAGTCAATGGAAAGTTCCCACAAAGATAGCCACGCAAACATATGTGTATGTATGCGTGTGTGTGTGAGAGAGAGAGAGAGAGAGACAGTTCATGCTCCACTCACTCCGTTACAGTAATGGAGGATTTTTCTCTGTTGATCGCCAGTTGATACTGAAGACTTTCCACTTCTCTCTTCATCTGTGGGATGTCCAACTCTGCCATGATGCAGTTGCTGTGGTACACACACACACAAGAACATTTGAAACAGTAGCTAGTCACTTAAATATTCAAAACACACTCAGTCTAGCTATTCAAGCCAGTTGAATCCTGCTGCATTTTGTCACACAACCTTAACCCTTAGACAAGAATTAAGAAGGGAGGTCCAGACTTCCCTCTCTCTCAGCCACCCTGCTGGGGTCCTGGGCCAGCTGGACCAAACTCCTCCCACGCCAGAGTTTTTGCCTCAGCAACCACCCGAGCCACATGCCGCTTCGCCCGCCGGTACCCATCAGCTGCTTCCGGAGTCCCACAGGCCCGATAGGACTCCTTCTTCAGTCTGACAGCATCCCTCATTGAAGGTGTCCACCAACTGGTTGCTGCCGTGACAGGCACCGACAACCTTGCGGCCACAGCTCTGATAAGCCACTTCGACAATGGAAGCGCAGAACATGATCCACTCAGACTCAATGTTCCCCACGACCCCCGAGAACATTTTCAAAGTTCTGCTGGAGATGGGAGTTAAATCTCCGTCTCACATCAGACTCTGCCAGACGTTCCCAGCAGACCCTCACGACACGTTTGGGCCTGCCAGATCTGACCGGCATTCTCCCTCTTCACCGGAGCCAACTCACCACCAGGTAGTGGATCAGTGGACAGCTCCGCACACTGACCCTCGTGTCCAAAACATGGCCGCAGATCTGATGACAAAGTCGATCATCGAACTGCAACCTAGGGTGTCCCGTGCCAAGTGTACATATGGACACCTTGATGCTTGAACATGGCACACACGTTTTAATAAATACAAAACATGACATTGTGAATTTTATTGAAGGGTGTCAGAATAAAGGAGGCTAAATACATAGGCACACTTCAGATTTATATTAATGTGGTCTGAAACCGAAAGTCAAGACAAAACCCAACAAATGTCTGTGGTTGGAACGTGACAAAATGGAAAAACAAAAACTCGAGCTTCTCTCCTGAACACAGTCAAGTTTTTAACGCTTAAATAAAAATTAGGTAAACTCTCAAAAATACTGTTAGTTTACAAATCACTGAATGGCTTAGCACCACAATACATCAAAGATCTGCTGTTATTGTATCAACCTTCCAGACCTCTCAGGTCTTCTGGTTCTGGTTCTGCTCTGCATCCCCAGAGCCAGAACCAAACGAGGAGAAGCAGCTTTCAGCATCTATGCACCACAAATTTGAAACAAACTTCCAGAAAACTGTAAAACAGCTGAAACACTGACTTCTTTTAAGTTTAGACTAAAAACCCACCTGTTTAGAATTGTATTTGAAACGTAATCAATTACAAATTTATTGATGGAACTTGACTTAATGTCATGGTCTGATTGTTGATTCTATGTTGAAATTGTACAAAAATCTGTGAGGGACCCAGTCCCTGAGCGAAATTCCGTGAAAGAGGTGTACGGAGCCTTGTGCCAGAAGCCCATTAAAATGCTGTCTACATTGTTTTAAACTGTGTGATTGTGAGCGTGAGTGGGAATAAAAATAGCAGCAGGTATTTTGTTCCATATAACACAGTAGGAGTGTAACAGGTAAACCTTCTATGGACGCAAACTCGACTAAAAACCCACCTGTTTAGGATTGTATTTGAAACGTGATCAATTACAAATTTATTGATGGAACTTGACTTAATGTTGTGTTTTGATTGTTGATTCTATGTTGCATTGTGTTTCTGTGTTTGAAATGATGTAAAGCACTTTGAAATGCCTTGCTGCTGAAATGTGCTATATAAATAAAATTTGATTGATTTTGATCAAGAAGCCGTTTGTTTAAAACCAATGCATACATACAACAGGTGCTGTTTTTTTTGTCTTTGATTTTCACAGAGTTAAGATGAATTGAAGGAGTTGAGCAGCATGGACAAAGTTTCATGTTTTGTAATTCTAAAATTTTTGTAGTCAATAAAAGGAACAAAATACTTTTTATCCTTCCTCACTGGATCTGTGTGATCAGACATGAGCTGAGAGTTGCACCATCATTTACTTTGACAAGTGACCCATCAGTCATCTTATGGAGCTCCACTTAAACTCCAAATTATTCATATGTCTGGCAGATTTAGGCTTAAAGTAATCTTTGTGGGGCGATCCAGAGTTTCAAGTAGAATTCCATAGCGACTCCTCGGAAGGAGCAAAAGATTAGAAGGTTATGGCATGAATGGTTTTCAACTTTAGACTCTATCATCACTAAAAACAAGTCATCTAATTCCCAGTGGAAACATGGGGCGGCTTGATGGCGCAATGTTCAGCTTTTTACAAAATTATTAAGGCACTAATAACTAAACAATTTGAATTATCAATGCATTTAGAATGCGTTGCATCATGAACAGTTTGGAATATCGCAACTTGTTAAATCAAGTGTGGCGGGTATTTCAGCAGGAAAATGATTGGAACGTGAGGCTCAGTCAGTACAGAAATGGTTCACCACACAAATTCAATCTGCTCATTCCTCAGAAAGAAATCTTTAAAAAACCTCTAGGGTTTTAAATATGTAAAGCATTTAAAATCCTTCTCTCCGCATGTAGACATCCATCCATCGGAAAGACTTTGCCCTATGATATTTGCAGAACAACTAGTTATTTCCTTACGTTTAGATTTTCCACACTTTTGTTTTCTCAAATTAAAAATGTAAATGTTCAAAAATGAACTCATTTTAAAGCCAGCATACAGCTCCGATGGCACTGTATGTGCTATTACATATACAGCATACAAATCTGAATAAAGCAAATTGTACTGAAATGTTTAAATATGTCAAAACTTTCTGCACATCTTGAGATCCATTTTCATCACAATACTTGCATGTATTGTACTGTGTATGGTTCGTTATGCATGAGCCACATCTCAGCGGCTTCACCTGTAAAATATCTGTACACAGGCTCAGCTCTACGAGCCCTGCTACATACAGTGAAGTTATCTTTATTTTATTTTACAAAGCTCTCAGCGTATTCCCTATTTTATCAACTTTAATCATTTTTACGCTTAATATTTAATTGCATTGTTTTTTATCATTCCGCCTTATAACGCGATATATTTCAGTCGCGATAAAACAGGAGGAAACCATACATGAAATTGGTCTTCCTGTTTAGAGGCATCATCTGTTTTCACTGGATCCATGTTGGCCCGCTGCCTCTTTCACTCCGTCTCCATTCTCCAGAAAGCTGAGATGCTGACCACTTTCCATCTATAAATACGTGTTTGCTGCTCTGTGGGATAACTCGGGTGTAGGAGGAGGCCTGTGATAAACCACAGCATCCCAGGCTGACATATCGCCACAATAATGGATGGCCGCAGTCTTACCTTCCGGCCTGCCGGGGAGGACCGGTGGATGGAGGACGCTGATCGGGCTTCAACGGCGACAGTATCGGCTGAAAGTGGCTTCTTTCCGGCTATTGCGAGGGAAGAGGAGGCGTAGGCGGCTAATAGGTGTTTGTCGGTCGGCACTCCCCTGCGCTCCTCTCACACAGCGACTGGATGCTGCGCAGCGCGGAGTGAGAAAGACGAGCTGCCTGGTTTGACTATCAAACGGGGCTCAGGACACCTGTATGCAAATCCCGGCTGGCAAGTCAGGCAAATCAGGACGAGAGCCGGAGGGAGAACAAGCAGGAATTTCCTTTTCTCTTCTAATGAGGCTGGTAATACAGGACAGGCTCCCTGAGACCTCCAGGAGAATGAGAAATAGTTGCTTTAATACTTTATTCTTAAGTCCTTTTTTATGAATACTGACTCAAGGCTACTCAGTGGTGCAGTTGGTAGCACTGTTGCCTTGCAAGAAGGTTCTGGGTTCGATTCCCGGACCAGGTTCTTTCTGCATGGAGTTTCCATGTTCTCCCTGTGCATGCGTAGCTTCTCCGGGTACTCCGGCTTCCTCCCACAGTCCAAAAACATGACTGTTAGACAGCACAAACAACTGCACCTAAGCAGAATTTAGAGAGAATTGATCTGTCTGTGTGTTGCCATGTGATGGCCTGGCGACCTGTCCAGGGTGACCCCGCCTCGCATGAAATGTCTCATGCGAGAGGCGATGGAATTGCTTCACTGCCAGTGAAGCAATTCCATCATCTACCAGTGGCTGACATGGACCTGAGGAAGGTTTGCCCCATTGCTCAGATGTTTGAAGGGGCAAAAGCATCATTAAGATTAAAATGCATAACTTTCCACCGTTTCATTCTTAGCCCCTCTTTAATGCTATATATATATATATAAAATGTATATATATATATATTTTACACTGACAGAATTGTTCACAGTTCAGTTTTGATTGACCCCTGCAAGACTCAGAACAAGCTTTTTACTTATCAATAAGTTGAAAATATATAAAGCCTCACTAGAAGCAAACTTTAAAATTAAGAAAAAAATCCACAAAGCATTTTATACAAAGTTCAGTGGTTTATTCAGCAAATACAACTGAACAAAAAGGTTCTTCTTCAGATCAGATCATTCCAGACTGCATTCAAATCTGATTCTAACAAGCTGACGAAACAAACCCATCGCATGCAAACAGTTTCATTCCAGTAGGAGACAAACAAAATTTCAGTCGGAACTGTAGTGAGGATGAGAGCAGAAGAGATTAAAGCGCAACTAACCCACATATCATCTGTTTTGCTGATAAAACAGTGTACATAGGTTATTTAGGGTTATATCTTTATGTTTCTGTGTGAATTTTGGGGTTACGGTTAGGAAGCAGGAGAAGCTAATAGCGGCTAATGGCCGAACTCTGCTCACTCAGGACAGACAGGTTGCAGCTGAGCTGCAACAGCTTCAAAGGGTCACTAGATTTATCACTAGTTCTGAAAAAAATCTCACTAGAGCCATCTAGAAAAATTTATAAATATAGCTATAAAGTGGATAAGTTGATAATAGAACTTCTGATCACAGCCCCACTCATCCCCACTCACAAGAATTAGCGTTGCTGATTCCATGCAACTTCAGAGTTTACCATAAAAGGGAGTCCCAGAATGAGCGGTGGTCTTCTGCGCTGGCTTTCAAGCTATTAATGGGGAACAAAAGTCTGTTAAAATTAAAACAATCTGTATAAAATAGTGAAGAAATAGACCAGCAGCCTCAGAATCAAGTTAGAATCAGGAGCTGTGGTTCAGCTCTCATAGTAGGTGTCAGAAAAGTTAACTTGTTCTGTCATCATTGGCTTTAAATGTTTCAATCAGCAGCAAATGAACCAACCTCTCTCTAACCCATCTTCATCCAGACATCAGTTTTCACTCCCATTTTCACCTGTAAAAACATTTGTTCAAAGTTATGTCACAGTGACAGTTCAGTGAAATAATGCACTAATAAGCTAGCCTCAGAATAAAGTCAGAATCAGGAGCTGTGGTTAGGCTCTCATAGTAGGTGTCAGAAAAATGAGTTCATTTTGTCATCACAGGCTGAAAGCGGCCATGACGGCGTTTTTATGAACACCAGACTCACCAGCTGATCCACAGCAGATTAAATCCTGGGATTATACCATCATCCTTGGATTGAATTCATCCAGTTTAGACCACGTTCACAGCGATATTTGTTTTACGTCCTCATCCCTCAGTCTGTGAACAGAAACGAGACCAAACTAGATTTTCTAATGCCACACAATTCAAACAAAACTTGACTAAGAATAACATATTTATAAAGAAACTTAAAATATAAGATCAGTTATACTGACAAGAGCCCAATAATGTGAGGCAGCAGAAAATATTACAAATGCTTTTTGACATTTAGTACTTTTTGTCTTTTTTAGTCCAGCCACGGGTTATAATTGGAGAAAAGAGCGTTTTTAAACGACATGATGTACAACTCAGCATGATCATTTACTAAATAACAAAAGTTACTTTTTATTTAATGGTAAAACAAAACATATAAAACTGAACTTTGTGCTGCACAAGATGCTTTTAAATTAATTTGTTGATGTTTATATATTCAGATAAGACATCTGATTTTGATATAAAAGCTGGAATCTGCTATTTATTATTGTGTAGTGCACCCATTTTCCCCTCTGTGCACCAGTCAGGTCCATTTACCAGTTCCAGTCTCCTGTGGAAACCTGTTCCCCCTGTAGAAACCTGTTCCCCCTGTGGAAACCTGTTCCCCCTGTGGAAACCTGTTCCCCCTGTGGAAACCTGTTCCCCCTGTGGAAACCTGTTCCCTCTGTGAATCAGGAGCGTACACTGCAGCCAGAACCGACAATTTTCACGGCGCTTCTGATTGATTTCTCGGTAAAACATCTCATAATTATGTCAAGGTTGAGCCTTTCAGTTTAATCGGCAGCTGCTGTTACAAAAAACCATCCAGCGCTGGGCTCCACTCAGCTCACCTTAGAGGTGACACCAAGTGCTGCACCTTCTCTAATGCCCCTTTTCCTCCGGCTCGGCTCTTATTTCAGATGTTCAACCTTCACCTTTCTGGAGGTGTTGGCCTCGGTTTCTGTTATGTGTAACATTAAAAGACCGTCGCCAGTCTTAAGGTTATGTAAGCGTGCAGCTGTACGCATGCAAGCAGCTAAGAGACAAAACACAGAATCATTTATGCATAATATTGGTTAAGCAATTCTTTGAGTTCTATTGATTACACATTTCAAAACCCTGACCAGTGGAGATTAAGGTTTAAATTGTGTAGACAGAAAGAGCGATTGAATTTAGGGCCATTTAATGCATTATCAAACTTGATCAAAGTAGGAAAACCGAAGTTGACCGGGTTTCATATCAAACACTAAAACCCGTTCAGGCCCATATTTTAAAAGTAAATGAAACCACAAGATATTATTTCAAAGCAATCATGATAACATTGTGTGAGCCGTTCTGGCAGGACAGCCACGTGCCAACACCACGTTGACTTGAAACTTGAAAATACACGTGAAAAATACTCACCGGTTTTCAGTCGATACACTGCGGTAACCCACGGCAGAAAGGAAAACTATATAGTAGTAAATCTTTAGAAACCAACAGCTCTTTGTAGGAACTGGTCCGCTCTCTTTCCATGTTGCTGCGAAAAGAAAGAACTTTTGCCTCGCAGCAGTTAACTTCCTGGCTTCCGTAGCAAGCCCCTCCCCTCGGACCTCGCTGCGACAAACAGAAAGGGGCGGGAGGGTGTGACACTGTCCGTCTCATACCTTATTTGGAAATTAGACCATTGCACTTCGGAAGTGAAGGGGGCCCTATTTCCTATGTTATCCGCAGCCTCCCGTTTTTATTTTCTTTTGAAATCTGTGATATATCTTCATCTTTAAGAACTCATAAGGATTTTCACTCTCAGCATGTATTTGAACTTCTCTCTTTTATTTACTTCAGCGCAGCTCACAGTTTTTAACAGATTCTGTAGCTTTCTGTGTACTTCTAAATCTGCTCCTTAGTGGCATCTTTCGGGCCTGATACTGCCTCTAGTGGCATGGGGGTGGTAACACAACTAATATAATTATATTACTAAATCAGAATACCACAAAGTCTTTATTATTTATTATAAATTTTTTATTTTCGTAAGGAGGTAGAGCTAATTAAATGACCTAACATGACCTCAAAGTGGTTTCAGTTTCTCTGGAAAACCTGTTGAAACTATGGCAAATTTTGTATACTTTGGTCATTCAGCTCAACTTTGTTGAAAACTAAGTTGAGCTGGCTATATTGTTAAGAACTGTTCTCAGAGACTCATCTTTTAAGAAGACTTAGTGATCTTCGGGTTACCCAACTAAAGGTTGTTTATAAGACAATGTTGAGTGTTTGAACTTTTCACCTCTTCAGCTGGTTTGGTCACATGAGCTGCAGAATACGTTTAAACTTTAAGGTCTTATTGTATGACTATTTAAAACATCCCACTTTTTTATTTAAGATTCTTAAAATAACCTTACAAAATCCACTTTTACATAAAAGCAGATCTAGACAGACAGACAGACAGATAGATAGATAGAACCAAGGAGACACAGCAAACTTTATCTGGATAGATAACGTTTGCTGTGTCTCCTTGGTTTGTCATACAACCCACTTCATTAATTTTAACAGTGGCAGTTATTCTTGCCACTCTTTCATAAGGCTAGATTTGTGCAGATGCCGACACTTTACTGAGTCTACAGACTTCCCCATCTGACGTGTTGTCAGCTCCTCCTTAGTTACCACAGGCATCATGGCTGCTTCTTTGATTCTCCCAGGCCGGCCTGCATAGGCAGAAGGTTTGCAGTTTGCAGCTTATGTGACCTTGGGATATCGTTTTAATAGAAAAGCTATTTACACTGAGATTACTTTAAATACAGACTATTTATTAGGTAAGTGACTTGGATATTACTTAAATGTATTAGAGTAAGAAGAGAGGGTGGGCAATCATGTGCATAACACTTTTTAAGCTTTTATTTGTTGAATAATATGAAGAAATTTCAAATGTTTTTCTTTGTTTCACAATTAGGCACTTTTTGTGTTGGTCAATAACATAAAACCCCAATGAAACATACTGGAGATCGTAATGTGACAAAATTTGAAATTATTCTATGAAACTTGTGGAATGCATCAATAAAGCTGTTGGAAAAACATGAAAGTGTACCAGGTCAAAATAAAAATATTCCAAGAGTGACATCAGGGATAATTTGTACATTTATTCTTATGACAGCTGTACAGGAATGCATCGTCACAGCAGAAACATCCAACTGAACCCAACCATGACACAACAGCTGTCACAACACATCAGAACTCAACCAGTAATATACAGGCTCAAATCAGCTCAGCCCATTCAATGTTTAACACCATCATAGTTATAATGATTAATAATATTATTATTCACATAGAACAGTCTCTCAAATATATCTCTGTTTTCAAAGAGCATAAAAATACAAGTGAACTCTTCATTGGGATCAAAACTGGTGGTTGGTCTGTTGTCTGGGGGAAATCACTGAAGAGTGGAGCCAACTTATTACAGCTTATAGACATGGAGGATTAAACTTCAGGGGTACAAGACTCACAAATAACTGAGAAGTTACTTCCGAACAAACCAGACAGAGAGGGCTTAAAGAGATCAAAAACATTATAGTAGACAGAAAGAAGAACAAAAAACAAAATAATATATAAAGTACACTGCGAAGGCACAGAGATTTGCAGATTTACCTAATTAGACACAGGTTTCAAAGAAGTAGGTCAGATAAGGGCAACTTCACTAACCAACAGTAGATGGAGCTCTAACAGCTCAAATATCCAGGTCTACTATAAACTATGTGTCTTTTTTACTGTATGTACGATGTAAAGCATTGAAATATAGGAGTATCTTCTGAAAACACCATTCACTGCAGCAGCACACAGGGATATACCACATAAGTGTGTGTGTAGGGGTGTGGGTGGGTGGGTGGAGGTGCGTGCATATTTGCATGTATTTCTCATGAATTATTTCCAAGCAATCCTTCCACACATGATAGATAAACAGCAACACCACCAGCAATATTTAAAATAATGGAAGTTCCACCAATGTGTGTATGAATGTGTGTGTGTGCTTGTTTGCATTTCTTATAAATTTATGGACACATCTGTGTTTAGTTTGTCTGATCAAAATAGGTGGGAAAACTGACTCAAGCGTATAAGCAGGGACTACACACACTCGAAACAACAAAGCCAACGATAACGGCACCGACGACAACATGAACAGAGACGACACGCGGGGCAGGAGTCCTCCACTCACACAGAGCAGAAGGAGGCTACAATTCATCTGGAAAAAAGGGATTCTGTTTTCAGATTGGAGGACTCGGACAGCAGCTTTTCTTTCTGTGTGCTTTTTTAAAAAATCCCTCTGTTTTCTATCAGGTTATCAATCTGCCTGTCAGACTATTTCTGTGCTTAATTTTGCAAGCAATATGCTTATCAGATAAAAGGATACGCAAAAAGATTGTGCTTCTCGGTCCACGCAGCCGTCAGGGGCTGGGCGGAGGCATCGTCATGTGGGCTGCAGAGGTCAGAGGTTGTGTGGGAGCATTGTCCTTGCAGCAAGAGAAGGAGCAACAAACACCTCTCCCACTCCTTGGTATCTGCATGAGGATACTCGGGAAGCTCTTACAAAAAAATTTGCACGCCAGCATTTAGCCTTGGGAAAGACTTTTCATTGTACACCTACACACAATGAGGGGGACAGAAGGGAGGACCTTGTTGGAAGAAGCATGTGGATGGGAGTTCAGTCCAGCATTGCATCCAGCTGGTCTGCCAAGTCGTCAAACATACTGCCGATGTCATCCAGGATGGAGACTGTTGCTTTTTTGCTGGAAACAGAATTAAGATGGGAAAAATGTATAAGGCTCCAACATTAATACCAGGAATAAAAGCTCCAGCACAATTTCATTTTTTCCTAAAGTAAAATTTCCAGCGTTTTCAGTGCTTGTATGTTCATACTAAATTCATTCAGATATTTTCTACAGTGATCAGACTTTAACTGTAGGATAGATAAAATACTTCCTGAGTCTGTGCAGTAAGTCTGAAGCTGGTACACCAAAACCAAATAAATTACAATGACAGATAAAGAGACTTTTCTATCGTACATGAGACAGATACACCCAGTAGAGATTAGAATCATGGCCCAAGCCCGACCTAAACCAAAACGCAGGCCGGGTCGGGACAGAATTATGTACTTGATAGTAGGGGTGGGAATTTATTGTATCATTTAGCATTTATTGCGATGAATTTCTTATGATAACAATTTTGATTTAATGTTGTCACAATAAATTCCATTTAATGTTTAAAATTCTCCCAAATTGTCCTGACTGCCGGGATTGTTACTTATAGTGTTTTCTCCACTGTTTCTTCAGTAGAAGCATCAAGAAATATGAAAATACAGTTACTGTGCAGTTTCATGATACTAACACACTGTTTTGTGATTGGTGTCATATTGAAGCGCATTACAAATGGAAATATCTTTCAACATCGTTATTTTTGGCTCTAGTTGTTGTGACACAGTCACAGCCATACAGTTAGCTAAAAAATAAGTTACATATAGTTATTATTGTCACTTTTATTGTTATAACAGTAATATTGCAAAATATTGTGACAAAATATTGTCACAATATGCCCACTCAGGCTTCAGTGGCACATTTAATAAGCCTGCAGAGAAACCAAATGAGAATACGTGATTGTGTTAATCTACTGATTATAGTCTGAATTCAGGATAGTAAGAAAAGAACAGAAGTTAAACTGACAGGAACAAACTCAGCCGCAGTGGAAAAAAGATCCTATCAATCACACGTCCCAGAAGATTTACACTTGACTCACCCTGCAGCTACAACAAGCGGAGCTGGAAGACATTAAGTGAAATCTAAAAATGGGACAAGTTGCACTGTTTCATCAAATGGTGATCTAAAAACAAAAGCAGTAACGGGTCTAGGACACACTCAGGTTGGGTCGAGTAAAAACCTCAACCCAAGGTCAGCAATGACCTTACATGTGTTAGTAGGACTTTTTGCCATCTTCTTTAGTATGAACAGATTAATTTGCTAACTTCTGAGACAGGTAGGCCATTCCTTGTGAGGTTAGCATCATGTGTGCAGGGATGTTATTGCAACAGCTGTTGGTTTGTAAAGTTATTCATCTCACATAACTTATATGACAATTAAAGTTAAAACTGATGCTAACATGCACCCCTCTGAAGGTCTTTATTTATGAATACTCACTCATTCGGTCTGTCCTCCTCTTTGATTTTATGCTCTACAGTGTGCAGAGCTGCAGCCAAGGAGGTACTGGTCTCCTCCAAACGATGCTGAATCATCCTTTCTTGCTCTCCTCCTTCTTCTTGACTCTCCTCTTTTGCTTTCTCTCTCCTCAAAGGCCTCCTTTCCATCTCCTTCAAGTTTTCATCCTCTGCCCCTTTCTTCTTCTCCTCCTCCTGTTCTGTTTCCCTCTGATGCTCCCCCTCTCTCATCCTTTCCTCTTCCTTTCTTATCCTCTCCTCTTCCTCCTCTGCCTCCCGTCCTCCCAGCAGGTCAATGGAGAGGCTGGCGATGGAGGAGCGGGGAGGTTTAACTGGGTGTGGTGATGAAGTAGAAGGACTCTGGGCCGGAGAGATGGATGTGAGAGGGAGTCCCGGAGAAAGAGAGGGAGCAGAAGGGGTGTCAGGAGCTGGGAGTGGAGCAGCAGCCGGAGGAGAGAAGGGTCTGGGGGCCGGAGTGGGACTAGTAGCAGCTGGACTGGTAGAGGCAGGGCTGGGGCTCGCCGCAGCTGAAGGTACTGCTGCTTTTCCTGGTTTGGGAGCCGTTGGTGGCCCACGGGGTTTTGGTGATACAGGAGGAGGGACACGCTTTGGCTCTGGTCACAGAGAAATGACAGATGAAACGCTGTTATACGCAAAATAAATGTAATCAATTTAAATCAATTCAAGCAGCCAAAGTTTTAAGTATTTTTAAGTGGCCTTACACATTAGTTGTACTCGCTTTCTTGAAGTCTTTCAACATTTATTCCCCCACAAATAAGTCCATGTGCTTTGAAAGACATATTTTCAGTTATACTGTTTAAGGTGGAATCTCACATGACACAAAGTTCATTCAGTCACGCTTTTTGTATAAGCCATGAATATACTGTATATCAGACATACAGTACAACCAAAAGTTTGGACACATCTTTTAATTCAATGAGTTTCCTTTATTTTCATGACTATTGACATTGTAGATTCACACTGAAGGCATCAAAACTATGAATAACACATGTGGAAATATGCACTAAACAAAAAAGTGTAAAACAACTGAAAATAGCCCTTATATTCTAGTTTCTTCAAAGTAGAAACCTTTTGCTGTGATTACTGTTTTGCACACACTCTGCATTTTCTTGATGAGCTTCAACAGGTAGTCACCTGAAATGGTTTTCACTTCATAGGTGTGCCCTGTCAGGTTAGTAAGTGGGATTTCTTGCCTTATAAATAGTCAAGAAAATAAAGAAAACCCATTGAATTAGAAGGTGTGTCCAAACCTTTGGTCTGTACTGTATATAAATATATATTCAGCCTTCCAGCTATTGCACTCCAACAGTATAGATGGAAAAGTTCCTTTGCAACCCTGAATACTAATAGATAAAACAGACCTCAAATTGGTAACTAATCATTCAAATTAACAAATGCTGTTTTGGTGTATTTTGCTTATATCTAAAGAATATCAATATCATATCTTTAACATTCATATATTTGATATATTCAATGTAAAATATAATATACCCAAAACAATAACAAAAAAAATGTTTGGCATCAGTTTGTCTAATCTTTACTGTATATAGCAATCTTTTGTTCTCCTCTGTTATTGCAAAAGAGGGCTGCATCATTTTAAGGTTACTTTGATATTGATACGATACTGATATTATCGTAGATCGTCTTGAGATACTCCAGAGATCCATTGTGAGTAGAGTGTGACATAATATCTTCATATTTAGGTTGTCAAACCGCTAGCCCTCACTTTCACACCTGGGAAAAATAATATCTAAGACTTCCCTTGTCAAACAAAGTAAGAATAGAATAGAATAGAATAGAAGTACTTTATTCATCCCAGCAGGGAAATTACAAGCTGACAGTAATGAATCAAATCTTTCTAAGACCAACTTAACTTTGACAATAAATATTTCAATGAAATCTCATTTCTTACCTGTTGGATGCTGAACAGAAATGACTAAACAACTAACAGAAATCCAAAGATAAACATTGAAAGATGTTTTCACACCTAGATTTGGTTTGATTAGAGACCAAGTTTCAACATTTGCTACATTTTCAGCTGCTGCAGTTTGGATTCACAATGCACTGTGCCAACTAATCAAACCCTTTGACCAACCTGTTCCCCACCCTCACCTGTGGTGGCGCTGTACCAAGAATCACTGAAGGAAAAATCTTAAAAACCCTTGAAGAAGACATTGAGCTCAATTTCCATGTACATAAATACTTCCTTCTTCAGAAAATGTAAGCAAAAATGGGGTGGCACCAGAGTTTAGGGGTTGTGGGGTTTCTCTTTTGTCTTTTGCAAAAAACCATGAGCCATTTTTCCAGTACGTGCTAAGACTTGTGCATTTGTTTCAGTTGTGTGTACCAAAAAAGCCTTGTGCGATGTGTACTTCCTGCTTTTGGAGCGGCTTGGTGTTCACATATGTATTTGAACCTTTCTAGAGTTCACTTCAACCAAACCAAGACTTACGTTTGTAGGTGATAGTTTGCTTTTTTGGTCTGCATTACAGTATGATTGCACATTCACACTGCCTAAAATGAAGCAGACTTTCTAGGCAAATGAAAGTTTGATTAAAGCAGACTAAACAGAGCTAGTGTGACAGCCTCTTAGCCAGGCAAGTGTTGATCAAGCCCACTTAAAAAGATAACATGAAGGTTTAACTCAACAGAGTTGAAAAGAAAATTGAGGCAATTTAAAACTTTTGCACAGAGTTGTATTTGTGGGTTCTTACCTGGACTCTGTGCTGGCTCAGCATTATCTGGTCCTGGTATGGGGACTCTTCGAGTCGGAGTAGGTGGGTCTGTCTGGGTCTTTCTCAGGGAGACTGTAGAAGGCTTGGGTGAGACCGGTGGCTTCAGAGACTTCCTGGCTTCCATCCACTCACAGGTCTCGCTGCCGGCCTCCGTCCTCTCAGAGGCCTCAGACACTGGCCTCCGCCTCAGCACTACACCCCCGTTCTGCTTTGGCTCGCCCACGTTTTTCTTTGTCCCCTCAGGAGAATTTGATTGATTATTGCTCTGAGTAACAGATTCAGTTTGCTCTGTTGTGCGTGATCTGCATATCGTTTCTGAGCCAGTTATCATGGTTATTACAGTGGTAGCTGTTGATGTGAGGGCTTCAGATTCTGTAGTTGGAGGACGTGGTTTCCTCCTGAGCGTAGCTGTTGCATCTGTGATCTCAGAGGCTGAGGTGGCCACGATGGAGCGAGGTCGAGGTTCTGGACGTCGCTTGACAGGTTGTTGAGGTAACTGGTCAGGAGTCTCATCAGGAAGATTTTCAAGTCCACTGATGGTCCTGCGCCGGTTTGCAACATCATCCTCAGATGCTCCCAAACCTCCAGCTCCAGCCTGGCGACGGAGAAGAGGAGGACTCGCCTAAAAGTCACAAGGCTGTTACTAAAACTTCTCGCATTAGGTTGAAAGTGTAAATTCCAAGTTTTCACAGACTCACCTGTAGGAAGTTGGTGCCACTTCCCACATTTCTTGGCACCATTGATGTTTCCAACATGGCTGCGAGACTGCGGACACTCCCAGAAGCCCCCTCTGATCGCTGAAGGCCAGCAGAGTCCTGAGCTCTTAACACTGCTCCCAAGCTGCCACAGTCACTGGCTCGCCTCTCTCGATAGGTTGGCAGACCCAAAAGCCCCAAACCCTGTCCTTCACTGTCCCCGTCGCTGCCGGTGATGGAAGAACAGGAGCGTTTAGGTGGCGTAGGAGGCCGGCCTTTCCGACGGGGACGGAGGGTGACGGATGACTGGCTGCGGTTAACGGTAACATCATTAGGCGCAGCAGTATGAGTGGAGCTGCTTCGGCACACGGTGGCGTATCGGGAGTCCAATTCTGAGCCGATGAGGCTGTGAGTCCTCCGTCGTTCCTCCTCCTCACAGGGCAGTCGCAACAGCGGTACCAATGGATCGACAGCGGATGTCTGGGTGGACGGTCTTGGGCGAGCCCTAGGGGAGGCCTGCTGGGTGCGGGCATGTGGAGGGGTTTGTGGGGGTGTCTGGTTCGGTGTGTGGGGAGGCGTTTGTGAAGAAGTGAGACCTGGGCGAGCTTTGGCCAGCGGGCTAGGGGCCCCCTCCCTCAGTTTCCTTGCCTCCCTGCGTGACTCTGAGGCGCTGCTTCCTCCAGGGCTTAAAGGAGGGGAAGTGGGACTCTGAGGAGGCTCTGAGCCACTTCCTCCTCCTTGTAGTTCCTTGAGTTTCTTTACTCCCAACATCAATTTTTTCTGATGTCCTGCAGGACATCAGAAAAAGATGGAGACTTTATTGTAAGTTGAGAACAGATTTACAGTGCCTAGAAATGATATTAATAACTGTGCAATCTCTTACAGTTTTTCATGTTACAACTAGAAACCTGTTTTTCATTAAGATTTTATGTGATAGTTCAACATTTCATAGGACGTAATTATGAAGTGAAAGAAAAACTAATGCATGTTGTATTTAGCTGACTTTAAGCTCCTAAATAAACATTTGAGAAGTCATCTAGTTGGCAAGTAGAGTCTACTTCTGTGTAATTTAATTTCTGTAAAGTACAGCTGTTCTGTAAAGGCCTCAGTGGTTTGTTAGATGACTTTAGTAAATAGTTTCTTGAAGACAAAAGAACACAGCAGGCAAGATCAAGAAAAAGTTGTGGTGACATTTAAAACTGGGTTGAACCTTTCACAGATGCATTTCATTTCATCTTCCCAAAATGGAAAGGTTTTGTCACAACTGCAAACGCAGCATGAGGTGACTATTCAACCTAACTGACTGGGTGACCAAAGGTAGCATTAATCAGAGAAGCAGCCAGGAGGCCCTTGGTAGCTCTGGCAGAGCTGCCAAGAGCCACAGCTCAGGTAGGAGAATCTGTCAACAAGACAGTCTTGCACTTCAGAAACCTGGTCTTAATGAAAGAGTGGCAATGAAAGCAATACAATCAGGTCTGTTAGCAGGCCTTAGCAAAATGGTGGAATAAGCTCTGGTCACATGAGACCCAAACAGAATTTTTTGGCCAATAATCATGGGACAGCAATACTCTATACAGTACATTGATGGTTGTGACTTGGCAAAATGTGAAAATGTTAAAGGAATAGGAATACTTTTGCTAAGCATTGTATATTTACTGGTTTACCGAGCTTAGCAATGCCAATCTCCTGCAAGTCTTCAAGGCTGATGTCTGAAACAAAGTCAATGTTTTCATATCCGTTCTGGACAAGAACTTGGTAGTACTGGCTGAGACCGAGGTGAGACAACCAGTCTGCCAGGTTGGCCTAAATGAAACAGAACACATAGTTAATAGGACAGAAATCAAGAAAAACTGAGAGCAAAGTCTAATAAAAATTTTTAAAACTCCCTCATAAAGCCTGAAGAATTATTCATGAGGAACATTTGACATACAGTGGATTACAAAAGTATTCATATCTCTTGAACTTTTCCATATTTTGTCACATTACAACCAAACATAATTATATTTCATTACAATTTAATGTCAAAGACCAACACAAAGTGGCATACAGTTAAGTAAAAAGAAAATTATATATGATTCAAAATATTTTTTTACAAATAAAAAACTGAAAAGTGTGGTGTGAAAAAGTATTCAGGCCCCCTGAATACTTTGGATCCTTTGTGGATCAACCTTTTGCTGCAATTCCAGCTTCAAGTCTTCCAGAGTCCGTCTCTACCAGCTTTGATCATCTACTACAGTGTTTCTCAACCTTTATTGGCCAGCACCTCTTTATTCATCATTCAGGTCCCTTATCGCCCCCATCAAAGAAAATGTAAGCTACTTGCACTGATTATTATTTTATGATTAATATTACTATCATTATTGTTGCTGCCTTGATTTGTATTGTTGTTTCTGTAATTATCGTCAAAAATCCTTAAAAGAGAAACGCATTACTGAATTATTTGTATCCAGAGAACAAAAAACGCCACGTGAATAGAAATCATTTTTAAAGAAAAATGTAATGGACATTCAACTTAAACTTGGTAGGCCTATCAGCAGCCAATCAGAGTGGGAAAAAATCTTGTTCAGTTACATTTTCTGATGTAAGTTACTAAACCTGGCACAACATGACCAGATAAGATGCACAGCAATACCAGTTTAAACTTAGCAAAAAGACAGCGCTCTGCAGCAATATAACATGAATAGAACCGCAACTACAGTCCAAAAGTGTGTCCAAAAGTTTGGACACACCTTTTAATTCAATGAGTTTCCTTTATTTTCATGACTATTGACATTGTAGATTCACACTGAAGGCATCAAAACTATGAATAACACATGTGGAAATATGCACTAAACAAAAAAGTGTAAAACAACTGAAAATAGCCCTTATATTCTAGTTTCTTCAAAGTAGCAACCTTTTGCTGTGATTACTGCTTTGCACACACTCTGCATTTTCTTGATGAGCTTCAACAGGTAGTCACCTGAAATGGTTTTCACTTCATAGGTGTGCCCTGTCAGGTTAGTAAGTGGGATTTCTTGCCTTATAAATAGTCATGAAAATAAAGAAAACCCATTGAATTAGAAGGTGTGTCCAAACTTTTGGTCTGTACTGTATATCAATCATAACTCTCTTCTTCAGCATTTCTGTCAGTTTCTGGTGGTGCAGCTCTGTGCTGCCTTCAAGGGAATGGGACATCAGAATATCATCCATTAAATTTCACTTGCCATGCAAACCAGTACTTTCAGTGGAAAAACAAAAGTTAGATATCCTTTTAATGCCATGCAAATATGAGTCAGGAACATGGATGATATTTTTCAATAGACCTGTCTATTGATTTATAGATTTACTAGACAGAAATGACAAAGAACAAATCTGGTTCTTAATCTACAGTAATCCCAATGAGTCAAATTTAAAGTGCCTTGGAGTCACTTACCAGGATCATAACATTAAATCCGATATGAAAAATAATATTGAAGAAATAAATATATAAAATAAAAAATAATTAAAAACATAAATAAGTGATTAGCTTCTTACTGCTATTGTCTGTAAGATATATTTCTTCTTAGTTCTAGATATGGTCCCAACAAACCCATGGCACAATATTATCTTACCTTTCATCTATAGTGTCTGTTTGTTCTTGCCATACAGTCCCCTGTATTAATTATTGCCTGAAAGGTCTTGCCATACCAGTTTATTCTGCATTTAGTTTCTTAGTTTAATCTTGCATTTTGTTCTTTGTGCATTTCCATTTAGTTTCCTTTGATTGGTATTGTTGTTTCTTGGTTTACTATGTTCTCTTTAGTTTCTGTCCTGTTGTTAGTTTGTATTATCTCACTCTTCATGCCATTCACCCATTCACCCATTCACCTGCTGCTCCTCCTCATCATGTGTTTCACCTCATCTGCCCTCATATAAGCTCTTGATTTTTCCCTGTTCAGCCTCGGATTCTCTGTTTTCATATCCTGATTCACATCTAGTTCCTTGCTTCGTTCCATGTCCCGGTTTTCCTCTTTCTGAGTTTTGTTCAACGTGCGCGTCGTTTCATTTTTATTTTTTTTTAACCCTCCCTCTACGGTGCGGAGCTGTTGGGAAGCGTATCGATGGGGAAAGGCCGACTGACGTAAACCTGTTACAACAACGGAAAACTGATAAGTGAGATTTAAAAGTGCTCACAGCAAATTCAAAAGTGTTAGATTTCCATTAATTCATCTCTTGTTTAGTCTAATTCAACAACATGAATGTTAGTTTCCCTAAAGAGTTGGTGTTATTCCAGAGAGTTAAATTTAAGCAACTCTGTCTGGTGATGATTTTCAAATCAACACCAGAGTTGCTCCCACAATTGTAACGTATCTGTGACGTCATGTGTTTGTCTGAGGAGTGGGGACATCTATGGCAAGCCGTTTTAACATAAATTCTGTTGTACCGCCCTTACATTCCAGATATCTCAAATTGTATTATGACTAGACGTTTTAGCGATTTAAGATATCTCTAATTACATTCTGACTAGTCGAAATGACATCAGATTTACCATTGACTTGTATGGAGACGTCAATTCAAGATATCTACAATGAATTATTGACTATCTGAAATACACATTTCAGATATCTACAATTAAATTATGACTAGTCATAAAGTAAATTCAAGATATCTCAATTTTAGTTTTGACTAGTCATAATTCTAATTAAAGATATCTTAAATGTATTTTTGGATAGGAGAAATGTAGTTTTGACTAGTGAAAACTAAATTATAGATATCTTAAAAGCAAATAATGACTAGACAAAACTAAATTAAAGATATCTTGAATTGTAATTTTGACTAGTCAAAATTCCTTTTAAGATATCTCTAAATGAATTAGAGATATCTTGAATTATTCAGCTTTTCCATTTAAGATATCTTAAATTGACATTCTGTCTAGTCAAAACGTCACAGATTTACTAGCATTTTGGCGGACAGGCATTCTAGCCTTAGGCTACTTTATTGTGCTAGTCCGTGGTCCACAATGAGAGGTCAGTCCAGCTCAAATGCTGGTGTTTTCAACACAATATTCAGCGCTGCAGCTCGTGCTCGACATAAATGAAGAAATACGGATAATTTATTCTCTGCAACAAGAAGACTTTTTCAACGTCAAGTCAAGTAAGTGGATGTTCAGATGTCGGTTCATATAACTGTAGCTTACCAGGCTAGTGCTTAGCTTCGTGCTAGTGGAATAATGAAATATTAATTGGGAAAATTTAAGTAGCCTATTTAGTTAGCACTGGAGTTGCTATTCGCCCTATAAAATACGGAATAGTCCAGTATTTTGCGTCCCGTATTGAAGCGATATGGGAAGCGATTTGTTCCCATCTTGCACCAGCAGCGGGCGAGAGGCGGGTACACCTGGACAGGTAGCCAGTCCATCGCAGTCTTTGTTATTATGAGAAATTAAATTATTGGCTTTCACATTTTAATTTCACAATTTTCATAATCTACATGAGAACCCGTGGTGGGCGTTCCTTATTGAAACGTATGAAAGGTGGCAACCCCTTTTTTAATTTAGACATTAATTCAGTAACGGAAAATACTAAAACATTGAGTCGCTCATAATCCTCATATTTGGTTCAGAAATAAAGCCAAGTTATCAAATAATTTAAAACTATAGAGGCTTTTCAAACCTCAGGAATGACAAACTGGCCGGCGATCAGCAGCGCTCCCAGTAAGTTGTCTCTAATCAGCTAGAGAATAAAAAACAAAATACAAATAAACTAAATAGTCTAAATTCTAAGATTTAACTGAAAATGGAGAAATAGCTCCTACAATGTCTTTAAGAGTACATGCTGGATACCTTTAACAAAGGTAATAATTTCAACATTTTGTCTTTCAGAAGGAGAATGCCCTTGAAATGATACTGGAGTTTGCTTCTGAAGCATCCATGGTGCCTCCACTGGGCTTTCCCCATCGTCCACAAATTGAATTCCTCCATGAGGCTAACAAAATCTTCCCAGAAGCTTATAGTTATAGTACTCCACCTTCCTGTACACCCAGATTATGAGTCTTTCACAAAGTACATGACAGACGGGATGCTGCAGGCACCTACCTTTGGTGTTGCATAATCAGCTAATAAGTGTAATAAGCAGTTCTTTTAAAAAAGAGTTGGAATGTTTTGAAAAGTTAAGTGTTTTAAAGCAAGTTATAGTAAAGGTAATGTAGTGGCCTAACTTGGAAAATATTGAATTGTAAATGCAATATTTGCTGTCTTTTTAACCACTTTTTTGTTTCACAATTTAAAGGTGGATGTTTGAGCCACACTGCAAAAGCAAAAGGTCTTATCAAGTATTTTTGGACTACTTTCTAGTGCAAATTTCTTAGTACATTAGAGATAAAACTAATATACATGTAACTGTTCATCAAGATATGAGCTTGTTTTAAGTCTAATTATTTAGCATTGTTGAAAAAATAGTTACATTGGCATATTAATTTCACTTTTAACTGAACATCTTTCCCTTGCTATAAGTGAAATAATCTAACAATGTAATAAGTTCTTCTTCATCAATATTAAGGAAAAATGAATTAAAACAAACTCATATCTTGATGAAAAATTACGTATATCTTACTTGTGTCTTATTTGAAGTGTAGAAAGATTTTTGCACTGGAAAATCTTTGGTAAGATTTTTTTTGTTTTTTCAGTGTAAATAGTTTAATTATTTGTAATGATTGTTCTAGTTCATGTAATGAACTCGGCTCATTTGGATTAAAAACAAAATCCAATTCTAAAGAAGCTCAAAGGTTCCAAAAGATACATTTGAAAAGGGGGTTGGGATATACTTGTCATTTCTACATGAACATTTCCAAAAGTAGAATTTTTATTGTTCTTTCCCTCTCCAGAATGTATATTTAATTTGTCACATCTTTAAACACCTTAACATTTTATAATTAAATTTGTAAGGTTACCTACTCATATCAGTTCCAAGTTTTATTTGTAGTAATTGTATCTTTATAACAATGCATTTGATCAAATGTTATCGATGTTTGTCACTTAAATCAATAAAGCATTTGCTATTTCTGCACAACAGGCCTGGTATTTCTCCTTCAGATCTGAAATATGATTAACTGACTGAAGTTGCTGCTGACTGAGCCTGGATTGGTTGGTTCTACAACTACACTAAGAACCTCTTCAGCATCAGTGCTTGGTAGTGGCCAGAGGCCATGCTGTTGCAGAAATTCTTGAAGAGTCTCTGGTGCGTTGGAATTTTCCCCAAACACATTGTTAGTTGCTCTGCTGTTGGCACCCATGTTTGCCAACATCTGTTCAGTCCAGATTTGTGTTGGTGTTTTATTGTTTTCTGTACGCAAGGAATGGTGGTTCCATGCCTTTCTGAATTGTTCCAGTCGGCTTTGAATCTCAGGAAGAAAAACTATGTGAAGAGAAAGTTTGTGCACATCATTGCTGGGATTCAAGAGGGCTGAATCTTCAAGATTATAAAACGTGCTATAAAATGGTTCCAGAACATGTAAAAACACATCCCTCCAAAGATGCTCAATTCTCTGATTATGGATGGATTCCCCAGTTAGATGACTCTGACGTTCATCACCAGTGCCACTTGCACATTCTCTCCACCATGGTCTGACCTCACTAGAAGGTAAGCCATAGAGGCCTGTTGCCTTGAGAAAATGAAATAGCACTGTTGAGGCGTGATTGTCTGTGCTGCAGCTCAAGTAAGTAACTAAGCGAGAACATCCATCGATGCCACCATGGACCACAAAGCTCCACCTTGGGCCAAAAGAAAGTCGATCTGCTCTCTTATAGCTATTTTAGGTGGTCTACCTCGACCACCTAAAATAGAATCATATTCAAATGCCTTAGCATAATGTTTACTTTATACATCTGTTTTTCTCTGTCTGTCTATCCTCTACAGGTGTCCCTGTGTCTCCGAAGGGTGACACTATGCACTTCACACAATGTATACATTTATTTTGATATACATAATTTCCTATTGCAAATGCCTGAACACAAAGCTTTAAACTTTTATAGACGCTGGAAAGCAAGTTAAAGTGTGAATCAGACATGAACCGGGGCTGCGCTTTTATTTTCAGAGGAGCTAAAGGAGGGAGCTGTAGTGCCGTGTAGCATGTCAAAATCAAGAGCTGGCTGGCTTTACTATCATTTCCGAAGCGGCAGATAGCTTTACCACAATATAAAAACTACATCTGGTTATTACTTGACCTGGGCCCGGGCTGCGGAATATTAATATTAATATAATAAAATCGCGCTCTCCGCATATCCCATTCTGAAGAACTCTTTCTATATTGTAGCAATTTCTTACAATTTTGTCCAAAACTGCCAGCGCCATTGAATGTTCAGGCAATTGTTTGGACAGCTCAGTACAGCCAAAGAGGGGCTTACACGCAATTTCAGATATCTAAAATTGTAATTCTGACTAGTCATAATTACGTTCGAGATATCTTAAATTATAATTATGGACGTGTGACCCTTCCGATGACGAATCCGGTGACGTTATTTGAGATATCTTGAAAGGAATTTTGACTAGTCAAAATGTAATTGAAGATTTCTTGAATTATTATTCTTCCTAGTCAGAATGTAAATACAGATATCTTAAATTACCATTACGGATAGTCAGACGAAACCGAATTTATGTTAAAACGGCTTGCCATAGCACAGTAGCATGGCGTCTTAACGCCTCATTGAGCGGGTCGGGCCGTTGCTGCGATACGCCACAGCGTCCGCCATATTGAATGTGACTTATCTGCCAGCAGTGATGGCATAGTTATTTTGAAAAGTAACTTTAATC
Organism: Xiphophorus hellerii; assembly: GCF_003331165.1. Lineage (NCBI taxonomy): Eukaryota > Metazoa > Chordata > Actinopteri > Cyprinodontiformes > Poeciliidae > Xiphophorus > Xiphophorus hellerii. Next base: position 33,528,111 of record NC_045676.1, read on the forward strand.
AGATTACTGATTACTCCTTGAAAAAGTAACTACTTTCCAAGTACTGACTACTTGATTTGGAAAGTAACTAAGTTACATTAAAAGTAACTTTTTTAGTTACTTTCAGCAGCTGCTAACAACAACTCTGTGAAAATTACATTGATCTTTGCCAATACTTAATTGTAAGCTACAGTATGTTATAATGGTAACATCAACAATGTGTCTCCACTTATAAGGTTGAACTGAAGGGGAGATTTTTTAATGGTTACAGTACAAAAAAAATAATGCTAGTAATTTGTGCATGTTTTTGTGTTTTCCACTATTGTCTGGAAAACTCTAAGGATTTCCCAAAAAGCACAACCCGCAACTCATTAAATTTGCTAGCGACTTTAAAAAAAAAAAAAAGCCCACAGTCGCTTATAGTAATCGGACTTGGCGACAGAAACTCAAAATAGTTTCTGTTTTTCTACTTGCGTATTTTTCTAAATGCGCATCTCCCTCTTCCCTCCATTGTTTACGTTTCTGTCGCTGCTGATATTGTCGCATAGAAACGGAGCGGAAATAAAATTAAATTCCAAAAGAAAATAGTAACGCACAGTAATGCAAAAATAATTTTGATAAGTAACTGTAGTGTGACTACTGGATATGAAATAGCAACGCGTTAGATTACTCGTTACTGAAAAAAATGGTCCAACGTCAGTAAGTTACTGACGTCACTGTCTGCCAGTAAGCCAATATCAGTAAATGGGCCGAACTTCACAAAGTGCCGTTTCTGCAAAGTATTTTAAGTTAATACCCGTCATTGACACATTCTCTCACACACTCATATATTTGGTAATCAAAGAAAGCTCTAAAAAGAGCGTTTGACTTTTAATGTGATTATTTAATTGTTTTGGGGAATTTCTGAATAAAGAGCACAATGTTTTTTGTTACAAATGATTCTGATAAATAGTTTTTATATTAACATTGATGAACAGACACATACTTTTACAGTGTTTTATTCAAGAACAGATTTACATGGTTCCACAATTTAATGTACATTTAACATTTCAAGATATCAAGCAAAAAAATTATTTCCTTTTGTTTTGTGACATTTTATTGTAAAGACAATAAAATTTGATAAATCAGTCATTGTCAAACATTAGCTACATATTTTCTTACTTTTTTCAGAAAAAAATATTACAGTACAACTCAACTCTGCTATGGACAGCAAAGACAGAGTGAAAATATTCTAACAGAGTAAATTATTTTTATTTCATTACATAAGTTGTCTTAATATACTAATACTTCAGATTGAGCTATTTCTCTTAAGAATACACAAAAAGTGAAAGAATAAAAGTGTGGAATAAAACACAAATTTATTCATTTATATTATACTGGTAACACTGGCCACAGGCAGGAGGTTCAGTCTGCTGGCCAAACTGGGAGAAGTCCAATGAGTTCTGAGATGTCCTGGTACTCAGGCTAAAGCTAAGGATGAAAGAGAAATGATCAAAAAGTGTAATAGAAATCTGACTCCTTCACATTCAGAATAAACCTATATTTTCAGCATGTTGACTTTTAGCATCTTTAGAATTAAATACCAACAAGCTGAGCTGTGAAACAGAAGAACAGCAGCTCCAGCTCTGATCCTGACTGACTTTCCTCAGTGATGGCAAAGTAACTTTGAAAAAGTAACTTTAATCAGATTACTGATTACTCCTTGAAAAAGTAACTTACTTAGATTACTGATTACTTGATTTGGAAAGTAACTAAGTTACATTAAAAGTAACTTTTTTAGTTACTTTCAGCAGCTGCTAACAACAATTCTTCGCCACCTGTGAAAGTTACATTGGTCTTTGCCGATTCTTAATTTCAAGTTATTTTATAATGTTAACATCAACAATGTAACAATGTGTCTCCACTTATAAGAAGGGGAGACTGTTTAACGGTTACAACAGTACAAAAAAAAATCTTTAGTAATTTGTGCATGTTTTTGTGCGTTTCTATTGTCTGGAAAACTATAAATAGTATTTTGGACACCCCCCCCCCTCCTCCCTGCCCCAGTCTCCAGGTTGTGCTTTACGGCCCTGTGTCTGCTGTCAGAGCGCAGCGCACAGAGCTCCTCCTGCGGCTCTTCAACTCAGATGGCTGCACAGATTTGTGACACTTATCTTAATATTAATAATTATAATGGCGTTTAGTAGCCCAACTTTACTCGTTCATTCATGGCTGTTTTCACGTTTATTGCGTTGTTCATATTAGTCTCGATGTTTGCAGTTTTCTGGAGCGCAAAGCGAAGCTCAACGTAATTCAGAGGTAATATATTAACTTGACATTAACAAAGACTCAGCGGGACAGATGATCCGGGAAATGATGGAGAGGGAGAGCCTGACTAAAACTAACTGGAGGTCAGACACATTCTGGGGTTTATGTTATGTCTACTTATTTGAAAGCCCAAAAACTGCAACCCGCGACTCATTAAATCTGCAAGCAACTTTAGAAAGAAAAAAAAAAAAAACAGCCCAAAGCTACTTATAATAATCGGACTTGGCGACTTAACTCCAAATAGTTTCTGTTTTTCCAGCAACAAAATGCGCATCATTTACATTTCTGTCGCATAGAAACGGCGATCACTCCCCAAGACACTTAGAGGAAATACATTTTAATTACAAAAGAAAATAGTAACGCGCAGTAACGCAAAATGATTTGGTTAAGTAACTGTAGTCTTACTACTGGATAAGAAATAGCAACGCGTTAGATTACTCACTACTGAAAAAAGTAGTAGTAACGTTTTTCAGTAACGTTACTAAGTAACGCGTTACTGACGTCACTGTCTTTATTCACAAAATCCCCTGGTCTTTAAAGCACTTCCCCTCTAACAACAGTTTCTCATCAGCTCTCTCTCATTAGAAAACACATTATGAAAACGTTAGCTATGCTAACAATCAGTGGTTACTTCAGGTCAATTTAGCTACCGTACATAGAAAATATTTCTCGGTGGTTTAGAAGCGAGTTTCTGCAAAATCAAGTAATTCTGCTCGCAAAAATTACGTTATTATTTTATTTCATCCTTACCTGTGAAAGGTAATGACAATGAATCCAGTTTTGTAAAACGGTTGAAACAAGCCCACACTGCGCATGACTTGGGAGCTCCGACCGCTACAAGATGGCGGTGACGTAACGTAGGACTCAGCGCTCAATGAGGCGTCTACGCATAGGCGTAAATCCCGGGGGGTCCAAGGGGGTCCGGACCACCCCCAATCTTGGAAAAGTCTAGAATTGACCCCCACCCCCCCTCCCCTCCCAAAAAAATAAAAAAATGGAGAGACATTTGCATTTAAATAATATCAATATGAAAAGCCAAAGGAAACAAAGAACGAAATAAATCTGCCATTTATCGTAGAAAAAAATAAGAATTCATTTTTAGGTCCCCCCCCTACCGTTATTAGAACAATGGTTCAGTCCAAAGTGTAGGAGGAGCAACAGCAGCGCTGAACTGCACAGGCTGGCAGAGCTGCTGAAGTGAGGAGCTAACTGTTAGCTGTGGCTCTGCAGCATAAACATAAAACTCTCCAGTAAATAAATACTTAAACCAAAAGAAATGTAATACTTTTTATTTACTTTCACTGCTCAATAAGAAGAAACACATTAACAATAAAAATCAGACTGCAGTTTGTTATTTCATTACTTTGGCTGAATCATGCTACCTTATTAGCAAAACTGCTACACTGCTTTCATAGACTTAAGCTTTCTTGTCAAAGGTAGCAAACATCTCATTCACATTTAGCTCTTTAACTTTTAGTTAATTAGAAAAGTTTGAAATGGGAAGGAGGGGCTGAGCAAGTGGACCCAGCTCTGTGTGTGGGAGCCGAGAATAGAAGAGAGAACAGATAGAAGAAAAAGAAAGCTTTGCCTTTATTTCTCACCGTCTTCAACATAGTGCCTTTACAACCACAAAATAAAATCTGAAGATTTTTCTATAAAAACCCTGGTGCTTTAAATGTTACATGATACCCCCAGATATTCATTTCTATCTACCTGTTGGTTCTCCATCACCCAGGACATGGCAAAACTAACATGGCAAAACTAACAAAACTAACAAAGTTCTGTTAAACTAAAAATAAAGCAACTTAAGTTATAATTTAAATAGCCCATAACTGGTATTGGGAGCCATTACAAGAAATCAATGTTTATGAGGAATTTTATTAAGAGGAGTTACTCATTAAAGCTTTTTTATTTAGAACCTTAAATTTTTTGTAAAGGTGAAGCAGAGATTAGATCAGTGAGACTGAACAAAACTTGTATCTAAGCAATATCTGAATTTTACTTCTCAACAGTTTACTTACTTAGAAAAACACGTTTGATGTGCATTACTAGTCATTTTTGGTCCTGCAACTTGAATATAATTTCAAAACTTTTTAAACCACAATTTACGTTACATTTCACTGTAACTTTGTTGAGCCCCCCAAAATTGGTCTTAAGAAATTTTCCTGTTTATGGTCCCCCCCCAATAATGAGATGGGATTTACGCCCTGGCGTAAATCCCATCTGTTTATGATCATAACAAGGCAAATTCCATGTTAAGATTATCATGTTTTTGATTATTTTTTTATGGATGCATTAATTTTCCATTTGCGCAAGAGTACCGGGTCATATACATGGTACACTTAACATAAGTTTATTTGTTTGGATATCACGGCAAATACAACCCTGTACATACAAGGTTGCTCAAGTCCAGTCCTCCAGAGCTACCATCCTGCAACGTTCAGATGCTTTCCTGCTCCGACACCTGAATCAAATGAACGGCTCTTTAGCAGGCCTGTTCAGAGCTGATCCTGGTCAGGTCTGTTGGAGGAAGGATGCATCTAAAAGTTGCAGGACGGTAGCTCTGGAGGACTGGACCTGAGCACCCTTGGTTTAGTATTTTTGTTAGCAGCTAAAGCTAGCCAAGCAGGTGTAGCACAAGGTGTCGAGAGGTTAACTGAACATTAAAACTGTCAGAAAAATCTGAAGGCCATTTGAGTTAACATTATTTAGCTGTATATTTAACACTATTCTGTGTTAAATGAACACATTCACAGTGTTAACTTTTGACACTACACACTAGTGTTAGGTAAATTCAACACTGATGTGTGTTAAATTTCAACTACTGAGTGTTGATTCAACTCTATCACAAATAACACTTTCAAAAGTGTTAGTTTAACACCATCAAGAGTGGACCAATATAGACCAATATAAAGCATTAATTCAACTCTCTAGGAGTTGAATGAATGCTTCCAAATTTGCTGTGCTGGTACCACCGCTGCAAACCAGATCACTTACAGCACCGATGGTAACTCTATAAATGAACGCTCTCTATCATGGAAGGATTTCTTTATTTAAATGGGTTCATTTTTCTAATGGACACACAGTGAGGGTATCATGATTTTAGTAATCACATGTTTATAAGAGTGATATTCCGTTGTCCTTCCATGGAAGCGGGCAGCATCCAGACAGACATTAAAACACTTCTCCTGTTTTAATTTAAAAGTCGTGTCAATGTTGCTCTTCAACACGATTACATCACTGATAAAACATATGTATAAAAACACTCAATAGGACATAAAATATTTGAAAACCAGACACCCATGACCTGAAAAGTGAATCACAGCAAGGCCACTAGCTGGTGTAACGCTGAACTGATGCGGTGAAGCTTAGAGTAGCAGAAGCGCGGAGCTGCGCCAAGAAGCTAACAAACACTGAAGAGAAGAAGAGCTGCCATCGATACAGTTGCAGCCAAGCATGTTTTAATGTTACACAATACCGTTTTAGTAAGTTGCTCAAAGTCTAAACTGGTATTGTGCATTTAAGGGGTAAATTTGACCTCCAAGCAAACGCCCCCCTTTTGTACATTTTTCTGCCAGCGCCCCCTGAACGCCCCCTGGAGGGCGGTACCGCCTCATTGAAAAGCATTAATCTAGTGACTGAAATTTTTGCTCATTATTCTTCTGCAAAATTCAAATTCAAAAATACTTTATTGATCCCAAATGTGACAGACTGGCGACCTGTCCAGGATGACCCCACCTCTCGCCTGAAACGTTTGCTGAAGATAGGCACCAGCACCCCTCCTGACCCCACTAGGGACAAGGATGTACAGAAAATGGATGGATAGATGATCCCAAAGGGAAACAGATTTCCTGTAACAGTAGGGACAGATACAGGATTTCCTGCCAAAGGGACAGCCTTTGGTCTGCCTTTGGTTCATTTGGTCAGCCTTTGTTCTGGAGTAACCAGAACAAAAGTCACTCCACATGTTTGCTGTGTCCAACATGGCTTCTGGCAAACTGCAAACAGGACTCCTCGTAGTTTTTGTTTAACAATGGCTTTCTTCTTGCCACTCTTCCATAAAGACCAAATTTGTGCAGTGCATCACTAATAGTTGCCCTATGGACAGATTCCCGTAGCTGAGCTGTGGATCTTTGCATTTGAGTCACAATGGGCCTCTTGGCTGCATCTCTAATCAGAACTCAGCTGGAAGTTTGAGTGGATGGCCTTGTCTTGGTAGGTTTACAGTTGGACTATACTTTTTCCATCTCCAGATGATGGATTAAGCAGTGAGATGTTCAAAGCTTGGGAAAGCTTTTCATAGCCCAAGTCTGCTTTTAACTTTTAACAAATCTTCTCCTCAACCTGTCTACTGTGTTCCTTGGACTTCATGACGCTGTTTGCTCCCCAATATGCTCTTAACCAACCTCTGAGGCGTTAAAGAGCAGCTAGATTTCAACTGACATTAGATTAAACACAGATGGACTTTGTTTAATCATTAACAGTCAACAGGTAACTTCTGAAGGCAATTGGTTGAACTCAGAGAAAGCGGGGCTGAATACTACACAGATGATACACAGCTCTACATTATGATGTCACCAGGAGACTCTGAACCCATCCAATCTCTGAACAGATGCTTAGAACAGATAAATGTGTGGATGTGCCAAAACTTTCTCCAGCTGAACAAAAACAAAACTCAAGTTATCTTTGGACATAAAGAGGAACGATCTAGAGTTATAGATCTAGAGTCAATGCACAGCTTCAGTTATTACAGCTAAAAACTAGAGATCAGGCCTGAAACCTAGGAGTAGTGATGGACTCTGACCTGAACCTCCAGAGCCACATAAAGACAGTTACAAAGTCGGCCTTCTATCACCTGAAGAACATTTCCAGGATTAAAGGACTAATGTCGCATCAAAATCTAGAGAAACTCATTCATGCATTTATCTTTAGTCACATTGATTACTGTAACAGCGTCTTCACAGGTCTGTCCAACAAATGAATCCTCCAGCTGCAGCTGATCCAGAACGCTGCTGCTGATGTTCTCACTAAAACCAGGAAGTTAGAACCCATCAACCCAGTTCTAAAGTCCTTCACTGGCTCCCTGTAGCTCAGAGAATAGACTTTGAAAAACTGTTGTTAGTTTATAAATCACTGAACGTTGCTGTTGTTTTATCAACCTTTCAGACCTCTCAGGTCTTCTGGTTCTGGTTCTGCTCTGCAACAACCAGAACCAAACATGGAGAAGCAGCGATCAGCTTCTATGCACCATAAATCTGGAACAAACTTCCAGAAAACTGCACTACATTTAAAGTGCCTTTAAATCAAAACTAAAAACCCACCTGCTTAGAGTTGTATTTGAAACATAATCATGAAACATTAATCAATAATCTGATGTGCAAAATATAATGTTGTTGACTGTGTGTTGACTTTTTATTTTTGTGTTTTTATGATTTAAAGCACTTTGGAATGCCTGCTGCTGAAAGGTGCTATACAAAGAAAATTAGATTTTTGAATACTTTTGCACACTGCACTTTCATTTTTTATTTGCCAGAAATGTTTTGAATCATGTAATTTTCTTTGTACTTCACATAAAATTACAATGAAATATGTTTAGGTTTGTAGTTGTAATGTGACAAAATATGCAAAGGTTCAATGGATATGAATACTTTTTCAAGCCTCTGTAGTTTCAAGAAAGTTTGGATCTTACAAAATATAGGGTAACCCTAAATTAAATGTGATTTAAAACTTAAGCACAATACTTTTGCTGCCAAAAATTCACACAGTCCTGGAAATGCCTTACAGGTTTGTGGTCAAGCAGCCAGTCTGTGGAGGGCACCTTGCTGATTTCTGACAATAACTTCTTTCGATGTCCAGGCTTTATAACACCAATTGCTGTCAGGTCCTGAAAGAGAAACGTATTTAGACACATCAGGTGCACCACTAGCACTGATGGAGTTTTTTTCATAATATAGAAATGATCTGATGCTAGTTTGACATTACTACATGAGTTGCATGAGACATGTCTTCTAGAACATTTTGGGTAGTGAAAGCACCAATGAGTGTCCACTGCCTTTAGTGTGGATTATGTCACATGGCTGTGTCTGCTTCAGCACAAATTGATGAACAACTACCTTAAAATGACATGGAGATGAAAAAACTAAATTCATGATTGGAGAAAATCAGCTAGTGCATCCATCTAATGCTCAATCTCTATGCAAAAGATTTGTTCCTAATAAAGATCTGTATCTGTGTGTATTTATGTAAATTATAGTCATAAAAAATGCTTAGTGTTTTGAAAACAGTCACACAGATTGAAGGAAAACATACCGGCTGCTGAAAGCTGGTGGCACTACATAGTCAAGTGGCTCAGCTTGGCTGTTGTTCTGATTTTAAGAGGATTAGTCAAGTCAAGAACCCTTTTCTTGACTTGACTAAGGAAAGGGTCTATATATATATATATATATATATCTATAGATCTATATATACATCTATAGATCTATAGATATCTAAAAAATATCTATAGGGTTAGGGTATATATATATATATATATATATATATATATATGTACGTAGATCTATAGATATATCTATATGTAGATATCTATAGATCTCTATATACAGTATATATACATATGTACAGTACAGACCAAAGGTTTGGACACACCTTCTAATTCAATGGGTTTTCTTTATTTTCATGACTATTTATAAGGCAAGAAATCCCACTTATTAACCTGACAGGGCACACCTATGAAGTGAAAACCATTTCAGGTGACTACCTGTTGAAGCTCATCAAGAAAATGCAGAGTGTGTGCAAAGCAGTAATCACAGCAAAAGGTTGCTACTTTGAAGAAACTAGAATATAAGGGCTATTTTCAGTTGTTTTACACTTTTTTGTTTAGTGCATATTTCCACATGTGTTATTCATAGTTTTGATGCCTTCAGTGTGAATCTACAATGTCAATAGTCATGAAAATAAAGGAAACTCATTGAATTAAAAGGTGTGTCCAAACTTTTGATCTGCACTGTATATATATATATATATATATATATATATATATATATGAGCAGCTTTTGTCTCCCTCTGTGTTTGTTGCTGAAGCAAAGAGAACTGCAACATTATCCAAAAATATTTGAATATTTCTTGCATCTGCTGGACTTGAGGGGACTAACTGCCTCTCCCATTTGTTCTCTGAAATCCTCCTCTTCGTGCAGAGTAAAAGTTAAGCAGTTAATATGTGCTGCCAAACCAGACTCGATCTGAATGTGTAAGAACAGGTAGACAAATGAAGAATGGCTGACACAGACAGAAGACCCATGATAAACTAGGTACGGGATGGGCTGATGAAGAGGTCATGACCTTACCTCAGGGGTCATCCGGCTAATGGTGTCTAGATCATATCCTGCAGTGAGGAAGTGAGTGGTGTAGAACTGCAGCTGAAACTCTCCCAGCCACGTCACCACAGCCTGCTTCTACAACACAAAACAAAGACACTACTGACTGCTGCTGGAACACCGCAGCGTTCCTCTAACCCAGTGTTTCTGCAACGGACCACTAAACCCATTTAACAGTCACGGACCACCTAACCTGAAATCGCCCCCGCGATAACACATCGTAATACGTATATAATGCAACCTGAAATGAAAAATATTATTCTCTTACCTCATGCACTGTTGTTTTGTTTGTTCATCTGAATGAGAAGAGTGATGCTGTTTGGGAAATGTGACTGGCCGCAACAAAACCATGAACACGTCTACTTGGGCATTTTGACTTATTTCCAGATTGTGAAAGTGTGGAGTGAAAGTTTTCTAATGATGTCAAATACATGGAAATAAAAACAAGTTTTTCAATACTACCAAGTGTTGTGTGCATTAATAACATTTAGGGCTATTTGTGATTTAGAAGCACAATTAAAGAAAAATAGACTTGAGTTGTTTAACAGAAAAAAAAATTCTTTTCTGAACCATTAAATATGAAAATCATGACCCCATTTCTAGCAATTATATTCATTTATTGTATTTATTTTATTTAATATTTTTAAATTAATTAAAAATAACAATAGTTGTTGACCTGAAAGCAGAGCATCATTCATAAAAAACAAACAGTTCATGAGTGGATGGACATAAGGCAAGACAGCCACTGTCACTCAAGTGCATCCACTGAACCCCATCATTGTGAAGAACTTTCCTCCCAATCCACTGAACAAGTACAGGAAAATCAGATGCAAACAGAAAAAAGGCATTTTGTCTTTAATGGTGACTCACTTTCCCATCATCTTCCTCGGTCTTACGCTCAAAAGACCGCTGCTCATGGACTGTGCGACTGGAAGAGGCTGCTGGACGAGACGAATAGACACAAGGGAGAAGTCAAAAGATTACCGACAAACAGATCAAATAAATGCACCGTCTACGGATTCCTCTAAATCAGGGGTGTCCAAACTTTTTGCAAAGAGGGCCAGATTTGATAAAGTCAAAATGCGCGGGGGCCAATAGTTTGTTCGGACATTTTTTAACTACAAAAGTGTCATGCAAATACACACTGTTATAAAACAATTTTCATTGTCACAATTATCTTTATTTTTCAAATGACAAAATAACCAAATATAAGCCACTCAGGCAGATGAGAACAACTCTAAAAACACAAAATCTGCTTTTCTTTCATATCTGGAGAGTCAGATAACATTGAACAAACTGTATGAAATACCTTAAATTTACATGAGTTTAAAAATATCTTTGCCTCAAGAACATTTTAAACAGGAGTTATAAGTAACGCAAAGTTGTCTGTTATTATTAAATCTTAAAACAAGTGAATTTTGCTCTTGTCATTTACAATATCTTTCAGAAAGTAATAGTTTGTATCACATCTACAGGTTCATAACCAAATCTTACTCAAGAGTTTAATAAAAATAAGTGCCATAAACCCAAGTGCATAAATGTTCTTTTGACTTTTCACTGCTGATAGTGACAGATGTTACCGTTCAAAACACTCAGTTTTATGTCCTCAACTCTCAGTGCCACACTATTACGTGCCAGGCAAACATTTGCAAATTCTTGCTTCTTCTCAGGGCAAATGTTCTCCACCATTTTCATAACACAGTTTTGATAAATGTATCTTCAGTAAAAGGTTTGCCATGTTTAGCTATTAACATTAACATCGTAGCTTGCTTTGGTGGTATTTTCTTTTGACTCAGGCCCAAAGAAATCGCTGTTGTGATGCCAGTGCAGGTTGGAGCTGCTTCAGTTTTTCAGCACGGTCACTCCCTGTTAGCTTGTTGTATGTGTTGGCATGTTTAGTCTGGTAGTGTCTCTTTACGTCAAAATCCTTAAACAAGGCAACCGTCTCATTACAAATTAGACAAGCATAATTGCCTTGATTTTCAGAAAAGAAGTATTGTAATTCCCATCTCTCTTGAAAGCAGCGGCCCTCACTGTAAACTTTCCTCGTTTTCTTTGCAGTGGCCATGGCAGAAATGAGTGGAGAGGGGTTCGCTGCACCGAGGCAGAGACTGATAGTATTAAAGTGGTGCTGCCACCATTTGGTGAAAGGAGGAATTACAGTTTCAAGTTTTATGATTTATTTATTCTGTTTCACAGTGCAGGCAGGCCATAAATAGTACATTATAAAACCGAAGCTGCGGGCCGTATGAAATCTGACCGCGGGCCGTGATTGGCCCCCGGGCCGGACTTTGGACATGCCTGCTCTAAATCCTGTCCATGGGTTAATTTTGAATGTACTAAATTGCTTTATGTTTGGGGTAAATTGAATTAGTTAACTTTTTCTGTGAAACAGGAAGTACTTTTTTATTTTTCAAATGTCAGAAAAATAAATAAAGGTTGGGCAAATTTACTTCTACAATATTGGCGAAATTCATCGGATCTGCGGCCGTATGTCTTGGACACTCGGGTGAAGAGAGGTGCGGAGCTGTCCACTGACTACTACCTGGTGGTGAGTTGGCTCCGGTGATGGGGGAGGAAGCCGGTCAGACCTGGCAGGCCCAAACGTGTTGTGAGGGTCTGCTGGGAACGTCTGGCGGAATCCCCTGTGAGACGGAGCTTTAACTCCCATCTCCGGCAAAACTTCAAACACGTCCCGGGGGACGTGGGGGACATGGAGTCTGAGTGGACCATGTTCGTGCCTCCATTGTCGAGGCGGCCGATCGGAGCTGTGGCCGCAAGGTTGTCGGTGCCTGTCGCGGCGGCAACCCTCGAACCCATTGGTGGACACCTTCGGTGAGGGATGCCATCAGGCTGAAGAAGGAGTCCTACCGGGCCTTTTTGGCCTGTGGGACTCTGGAAGCAGCTGATGGGTACCGGCGGGCGAAGCGGCATGCGGCTCGGGTGGTTGCTGAGGCAAAAACTCGGGCGTGGGAGGAGTTTGGAGAGGCCATGGAGAAAGACTTCTGTACGGCTTCGAGGCGATTCTGGTCCACCATCCGGCGTCTCAGGGGGGGGGGAAGCAGTACGGCACCAACACTGTTCATAGTGGGGATGGTGTGCTGCTGACCTCTACTCGGGACATTGTGGGCCGGTGGGCAGAATACTTCGAAGACCTCCTCAATCCCACCAACATGCCTTCCATTGAGGAAGCGGAGCCTGGGGACTCTGGGTTGGGCTCTCCAATCTCTGGGGACGAGGTCGCTGAGGTGGTTAAAAAGCTCCTCGGTGGCAGGGGCCCAGGGGTGGATGAGATCCGCCCGGAGTTCCTTAAGGCTCTGGATGTTGTAGGGTTGTGTTGGCTGACGCGACTCTGCAATATCGCATGGACATCGGGGGCAGTTCCCCTGGATTGGCAGACTGGGGTGGTGGTCCCCCTGTTCAAAAAGGGGGATCGGAGGGTGTGCTCCAATTATAGAGGGGTCACACTCTTAAGCCTCCCTGGCAAGGTCTATTCAGGGGTCCTGGAGAGGAGGGTCTGTTGGATAGTTGAACCTCAGATTCAGGAAGAGCAGTGTGGTTTTCGTCCTGGTCGTGGAACACTGGACCAGCTCTACACCCTCAGCAGGGTCCTGGAGGGTGCATGGGAGTTCGCCCAACCAGTCTACATGTGTTTTGTGGACCTGGAGAAGGCGTTCAACCGTGTCCCTTGGGGAGCCCTGTGGGGGGTTCTCCAGGAGCATGGGGTACCGGGCCCTTTGATACGGGCTGTCAGGTCCCTGTATGACCGGTGTCAGAGTCTGGTCCGCATTGCCGGCAGTAAGTCGGGCTCGTTTCCGGTGAGAGTTGGACTCCGCCAGGGCTGCCCTTTGTCACCGATTCTGTTCATCACTTTCATGGACAGAATTTCTAGGCACAGCCAAGGTGTTGAGGGGATTTGGTGGCCTTAGGATCTCATCTCTGCTTTATGCAGATGATGTGGTCCTTTTGGCTTCATCAGGTCGTGATCTGCAGCTCTCACTGGAGCGGTTCGCAGCCAAGTGTGAAGCGGCCGGGATGAGGATCAGTGCCTCCAAATCCGAGGCCATGGTCTTGAGCTGGAAAAGGGTAGAGTGCCTTCTCTGGGTCAGGGGGGGTGTCCTGCCCCAAGTGGGGCTTGTTCACGAATGGGGGAAGAAGGGAGCGGGAGATCGACAGGCGGATTGGCGCAGCGTCTGCCGTCAAGCGGGCGCTGTACCGGTCCGTCGTGGTGAAGAGAGAGCTGAGCCATAAAGCGAAGCTCTCGATTTACCGGTCGATCTACGTTCCCACCTTCATCTATGGTCATGAGCTTTGGGTCATGACCGAAAGAACGAGATCGCGGATACAAGCGGCCGAAATGGGTTTTCTCCATAGGGTGGCTGGACTCTCCCTTAGAGATAGGGTGAGAAGCTCAGTCATCCGGGAGGGACTCAGAGTAGAGCCGCTGCTCCTTCACATGGAGAGGAGCCAGTTGAGGTGGCTCGGGCAGGATGCCTCCTGGACGCCTCCCTGGTGAGGTGTTCCGGGCACGTCCCACCAGGAGGAGGCCCCGGGGAAGACCCAGGACATGCTGGAGGGACTATGTCTCTCGGCTGGCCTGGGAACGCCTCGGGATTCCCCCGGAGGAGCTGGAAGAAGTGGCCGGGAAGAGGGAAGTCTGGGCCTCCCTTCTGAAGCTGCTACCCCCGCGACCCGACCCCGGATAAGCGGAAGAAGATGGATGGATGGATGGATGGATGTTGGCGAAACTTTTACACTAACATTGTTGCTTACGCACCTTTTGATTCTGCAGTCATCCACCTGCATCTGAGACTCTTAGGATCACATGTTGACTTGTGATCCTCAAACTCTTTCAAGTTTGTGAACTTGAAAAAGTTCTCAAAATCTCTTATCTTGCCTAGTGTACTCTTCAGATGAAGCCCAGATCAAGATACTGCCACCACTGTCTTTGAACATCTTTGCTGTGTACCACCATTGAAAATAAAACAGAGTTTTATTAATAAAATGACCACAAAACGTTTTTTTCTTCCTTTTTGGTTGTTCTAGCCCATTTTCTGTATCACATCGCTGTAGCTTTAGGGTGCTTTGAAGCCATTTACTGCCACTTAATAGTAATAAGGTGGATTACAGGCTGTAATTCATATCCATTAAAATAATATGGGTTACATCACCATCGGTAGTACATAACAATGGCTGTTGTATCTGTGGCCAAAAAGTTAAACTCTGTTAACTCAGGCCATTTTTCATTTTCCCAGCAGGATCTATGAGAATTAGGTCCCTTCTTTATAAAAAAATGTTTGCCTTTTAACTCTGTTTCTTATACTGCAAAAACACTGAGTCTTACCAAGTATTTTTGGTCTGGTTTCTAGAGCAAATGTCTTATTACACTTGAGATAAGACAAAACTTTTCAGCAAGATATATGTATATACTGTATGCTTGTTCAGAGCCAATAATTCCTTAATATTGATGAAAAAGTACTTGTTCCATTGGCAGATTATTTCACTTATAACATGGGAATTGTGAGGATTTGACTTTTCTTTATGTTTATTTAGGTTTCTGTGTTCAGTCGTTACTCCGTGTCGTCATGTCACATGTCATTATCTTTACCCTGTCAACCAGTTGCTACCAGCGACTGAGCTCCTTGCCTCTGCTCACCTGTGCTGCCTGGATTTGGTTTTTTCATCATTAAACCATCATTCTCTCACTTCAACCTGGGTCCACTGCGTCTACCTCACCACCTACAACCACAATTCATGACAGGAATAATGTCTTGTTATAAGTGAAATGCCAGTGGAACTAGTGTCATGTTGTGTAAATGGTTGTTGTAGGATCCAAATGCAGGAGACGGAGCTAACAGATCCTAACAAGCAGTACCTTTTCATTAATATTAAACAATTATTAACTTAAAATAAGCTCCTATATTTTTCTGCCAGTTACTTGTAAGTTAGTTTTGTCCTACTTCGAGTGTACTAAGATATTTTTAAAAACTAGAGCAAAATTAATTGGTGGGAGTTGGTGTTTTTGAAGTGTATTTTAGACAAACAGGGGATAGTTGAGATTATTATCTGCTGTAAAACTCCATCAGTAAAAAGTGGAAATATCTGCAGCCTGTTCTCCTGAGATTTTAATTGAACAGTTTCCATCTTTTCATCAATGTTGAAGAGACGTCCAACATTGTAATGTGATGGTTTCGGAATGTTTTCTCTACTTTAAGATGATTGTATTCACTGTGCCATTGTATATTAATAATGGGAATTTTATTTACTGATAACTTTTTAACTAAAAGATACAAATGTGGAAATGTCAGAAAAATTCTGCTATGAAAAATAAAGAAGCATTTGAACATTCAAGGTTACTATGTTTTTTTTAGACTCCTTTACCTTTACTTTAAAATAATACAATTATTTAAGTTGATGATGAATTAAAGGCAGACACTGCAGTCAGCAGACTGTAGTTACAAAGAAAGAAACACAAATGTTAACCTATAATTTTACCATATTTTTCCAGAACTGCAAAACACTGAAATCAAATTCTAGAATTTTCTGGACTTTCCAGACTGCTTAGGAGCCCTAAATATCTGGGCTCCTAAGCAGATATTCTGCTTAGGAGCTCCTTGTCACTGCTGTTAAAGCGTCAAAGTGCAGATTGCTGGGAACAGATGTATCTGAAGATCTGTCTGCATATGAAAGCATCTGTTATTAATAGACCATTAAAGTTCAAAAATAAAAGGAGCGTGGAGGGCAGTGCTGCTGGTGTCTGATGTGAGCTGACAGGTGGTCTTTAGACGGTCAGGCTGAATAAAAGTGAGATGAAGAGAAAGCCCAGAGGGAACTGTTGTACTCATGAACAACGCCTTGATCACTCTCAGTCGTCATCACTAAACTAGCAGTGCTTTTCATTTAAATGGATGGTGGTATTCTCCCTCTATGCAGACAACCACAAATGCTACTTAAATGTGTGTTCAGAATGTAACATTGAGACGTGACTGTGAGTGTTGTGATAACAGCGGGTGCTTACTCGTTGACTGCTCCACAGACTGTGACTGCTCCAAGAGATGCTCCTTTGCTTTTACTGACTGAGACAGTACAGTGGCCAGCAGCTAAAACACAAAAACACATATATGCATAAGCAGGCATGCAAAGAAATGCTTTGTCAAGCGTAGTCATTCAAATCCCAGAGGTGATCTGTGTTTCAGCAAATAGGAAAGAAGAAAAAGATATCAGCTTATGATCCTCCACCTGCTACTGTAGTTTCCTGCAGAGAAGCTACAACCTCCCTGTTCTATATCCATATAATAGAAATGAGAACACACTCCTCTTTCACCAAAACAGTTTTCATATCATTTTTTAATATAGATCTTTTACCCTAAGCAATTACACTATGTTAGGTATGAATAGAATACCAGGCATTACAAAAAAGCATCATAACTCCTTTTCATTGGGATTTGATAGGATAGACCAATACAAAATGGCAAATAATTGTGAAGTAAAAGGAAAATCATGCATTTGAACTTTTTTACAAAAAAATCCAAACTGAGAAAGATTGTGGAGTGGTGGTGGTGGTGGTGGTGGGGGGGGGGTTAAAGAACAGAATAAACATCATCCAAAGCTATAAACACAGGCTTATCTCTGATCAATGCATTTTCTAAATAAAGAAAGCAGTTGTGGTTTGTTATATGGATAATATGGCTTCATATTATCTGAGGCCTCAGACTGAGGTCTGAGGCCGGGGTCCAGACTTTATCTTTACACCCATCTTACTCCAGAATGTGTCTGGCCCCTCGGCACTGCAGAACAGGACATTACCTGTCCGGATCACTACAAGAAAATTTACAAGAAACAGAAACATAAAATAGAGGGGACCTAATTCAAACCTTAGACTGTTCCCCTGCCTAAAGGAACCTCAGACTGAAGAACTCTTGGCCTCCAAGTCACTTAAACTAGCTCTTTTAAATACCAGATCTCTCTGTGCTAAAGCTCTATTAATTAATGATTTCATCACTGAGCATAATATCGATGTTATGTTTCTGACAGAAACATGGTTGAATGATAATAATGAACCAATCGTACTAATTGAATCTGCGCCTCCTAACTACAATTTCTTCAGTGAGAATAGAAAACATAAAAAAGGAGGAGGCGTGGCTTCAATATTTAAGAATACCATAAATTGTAGTAAAATCTCTTTGAGTCACTTCACCTCTTTTGAGTATCTTGGAATTGAGGTTAAAGGCCACAAACGAACTTTGACACTAACTTTATACAAAACTCCAATATTTGTGGAAAATTTCTTTACTGACTTGAATGAGCTTCTATCTCTCATATGTATTGATTATGAGTGTTTAATAATTGTCGGTGATTTCAACATTCATGTTGACAACCCCCAAGACAGAGGGGCAAAAAAGCTCTCTAATATTTTAGAGACTTTTGGTCTAACACAACATGTCAAACAAGCAACACACACTCAAGGACACACACTGGACCTGGTTATCAGTAAGGGTGTGAATATTTCCAATCTCTCTGTAACTGATGTCGCCCTGTCGGATCACTTCGCTGTTATCTTTGAAAGTTCTTTATCCTTTAACCCACGTGGACAAACAGCAACCATCACAAAACGTTCTCTCACTGAAAACACAGCAGAAACATTTAATCAAATCTACTCTTCTTCCTCACCCTTAAGCTGTAATGACGTAGATAAGTTGGTAAATGATTTTCAGTCTAAAGTCTCAGATATCATTGATTCCATTGCCCCAATTAAAATGAAAGTTGTGTCTGGTAGGAAGAAATCTCCATGGAGAAATGCACAGTTAGATCTGCAAGACAACTCTGCCGTAGGGCAGAACGAAAATGGCGTAAAACTCAACTTCACGTTCATTATGACATCTATAAAGAAAGACTACGTAACTATCATTTAACACTAAAACATGCAAGAGAGGATTTCTTTGCAGATATCATAAACAAAAACATTAACAATGCTCAAGCTTTATTTGCAACAGTTCACAGAATCACAAACCCTCCTGTGACGTTACCGCCTGAATTCCAATGTATTGCCGCCTGCAACCAGTTCTCCAGCTTCTTTTCAGAGAAAATTCAAAAAATCAGAGGATTAATCTGTACATCCACTATAAAGTCAGTACCAATGCTGTGCCCAAACAAAACAAATACAGGAAAAATGACCCAATTCCAACTACTTAATTATAAAACCCTACAGGAAATTAGAAGTCAAATAAGCTCCAGTTCCTGCTGTCTGAATGTCTTACCCACACATTTCTTTAAGAAAGTCCTGCCTGTTATTGCTACTGATCTGATCCAAATAGTAAACTCATCGCTCTCATCAGGCGTTTTCCCCCAGGCTTTGAAAACAGCAGTAATCAAACCACTTATAAAAAAGAACAATCTGGACAAATCACTAATGCAGAATTACAGGCCGATCTCCAACCACCCATTCATCAGCAAAGTTATTGAAAAAGCTGTGTGTAAACAATTAACTAGCTTCCTAACTATAACCAACCGCTTTGACTCCTTCCAGTCTGGTTTTCGTGCTCACCACAGTACAGAGACTGGCCTAGTCAAAGTGTTCAATGACATCCATATAAATACAGACTGTGGGAGAACCACAGTGCTGGTTCTGTTGGACCTCAGTGCAGCTTTTGACACTGTTGACCATGACATATTACTGAATCGACTGGAGAGTTGGGTCGGACTCTCCGGTCCAGTGCTTAACTGGTTTGAATCCTACATAAAGAACAGGGATTTCTTTGTTTCAATTGGAAACTTCTCATCAAAGAGGTCAAAGGTCACATGTGGGGTACTCCCACTAGCTCAGGTTATAACAGGAAATAATATTAGCTACCATAACTATGCAGATGACACACAGCTCTACATTACGATGTCACCAGGTGACTCAGAGCCCATCCAATCACTGAACAGATGCTTAGAACAGATAAATGTGTGGATGTGCCAAAACTTTCTCCAGCTGAACAGAAACAAAACTGAAGTTATTATTTTTGGACCTAAAGAGGAACGATCTAGAGTTATAGATCTAGAGTTAATGATCTAGAGTTATAGATCTAGAGTCAATGCACAGCTTCAGTTATTACAACTGAAAACCAGCGATCAGGCCTGAAACCTAGGAGTAGTGATGGACTCTGACCTGAACCTCCAGAGCCACATAAAGACAGTCACAAAGTCGGCCTTCTATCACCTGAAGAACATTTCCAGGATTAAAGGACTAATGTCTCAGCCAGATCTAGAGAAACTCATCCATTCGTTTATCTTCAGTCGTATTGATTATTGCAACAGCGTCTTCACAGGTCTGTCCAACAAAACAATTAAACAGCTGCAGCTGATCCAGAATGCTGCTGCTCGTGTTCTCACTAAAACCAGGAAGATAGAACACATAACACCAGTTTTAAAGTCCCTCCACTGGCTCCATGTAGCTCAAAGAATAGACTTTAAAATAGTGTTGTTAGTTTATAAATCACTGAATGGCTTAGCACCACAATACATCAAAGATCTGCTGTTGTTGTATCAACCTTCCAGACCTCTCAGGTCTTCTGGTTCTGGTCTGCTCTGCATCCCCAGAGCCAGAACCAAACGAGGAGAAGCAGCTTTCAGCATCTATGCACCACAAATTTGGAACAAACTTCCAGAAAACTGTAAAACAGCTGAAACACTGACTTCTTTTAAATCTCAACTAAAAACCCACCTGTTTAGAATTGTATTTGAAATGTAATCAATTACAAATTTATTGATGGAACTTGACTTAATGTCGTGTTTTGATTGTTGATTCTATGTTGCATTGTGTTTCTGTGTTTGTAATGATGTAAAGCACGTTGAAATGCCTTGCTGCTGAAATGTGCTATACAAATAAAATTTGATTGATTGATTGATTGATTCATGCTGAGGGTGGAACTAAGTGGTCATCTAAATAGTGCACTGGAAGAATTGTCTTTTGCTTATTTACATGTTTAAGAACAACAGACAAGCCTATAATGTGCACAGGTACTATAAGAAAACACCGCCGTGCATAATAATTAGTTGATGGTATAATTTACATCTTAAGATTTCTTATTTAGCCATTTTCAAAGGAGTTTTAATATTAAGACTGGTTAGATCAGCTGGATTGTTCTACACTACACCAAGCTTTTAAGAAGCTGAGCTCTATGAATCTTTATACTATTGTGAAAAAAATGAAGGTTTTTAAGTCTACCTAAATAAACTGGTATTATACACTCATCGGCCACTTTATTAGGTACACCTATCCAACCACTCATTTGCGCAAATGTTAGCTTACATGGTAACAACTCAATGCATTTAGGCACGTAGACATGGCCAAAACCATCTGCAGAGAGCTACAGAGAAAATGTTCTGGATGATGGCGACTATACACTCACCGGCCAGTTTATCAGGTACACCTGTCCAACTGCTCATTGATGCAAATGTTGAATCAGCCAAGCAGCAACTCAATGCATTTAGGCACGTAGACATGGCCAAGGCGATCTACTGCAGTTCAAACCGAGCATCAGAATGGGAAAGGAAGGTGATTAAAGAGACTTTTGAACATACAGTAATATGGTAGTTGATGCCAGGCTTGCTGGTCTGAGATTTTCAGAGATGCTGATCTACTGGGATTTTCACACACAACCATCTCCAGGGTTTACAGAGAAAATCCAGTGAGCGGCAGTTCTGTGGGCCAAATGCCTGGTTGATGCCAGAGGTCAGAGGAGAATGGTCAGACTGGTTGGAGCTGATAGAACTGCAACAGTAACTCAAATAAACACTCGTTACAACCGATGTATGCAGAAAAGCATCTCTAAATGCACAACACGTTGAACCTTGAGGCAGATGGGCTACAGCAGCAGAAGACCGCACCTGGTGCAACTCCTGTCAGCTAAGAACAGGAAACTGAGGCAACAATTTGCACAGGCTCACCAAAATTAGATAATATAAAATTGGAAAGACGTTGCCTGGTTTGATGAGTCTTGATTTCTGCTGCAACATTCAGATTCAGTAGGGTCAGAATTTGGTGTCAACATCATGGAGCCATGGATCCATCCTGCCTTGTATCAACGGTTCAGGCTGGTGGTGGTGCATTGGTGTGGGGGATATTTTCCTGGCACACTTTGGGCCCAATGTCCAATTGAACATTGTGTCAACGCCACAGCCTACCTGAGTATTGTTGCTGACCATGTCCATCCCTTTATGACTGCAGTGTATCTATTTTCTGATGGCTACTTCAGTAGGATGGAAGTAGCCATGTCATAAAGCGCGAATTATCTCAGACTGGTTTCTTGAACACGACAATGAGTTCACTGTACTCGAATGGCCTCCACAGTCACCAGATCTCAATCCAATAGAGAACCTTTGGAATGTGGTGGAATGGGAGATTCACATCATGGATGTGCAGTCAACAAATCTGCAGTAACTGAGTGATGCTATCATGTTAATATGAACCAGACTCTGAGGAATGTTTCCAGTACCTTGTTGAATCTATGCTGCCTCACCAAGCATTTGAATGGGAAATTGCAAAAATTCAGCGATTTTGAAGAAAAAATAATCTAAATTGGTTAAACTAAATGAAAAATTAATATTTTGTAGTACAAACCACAGGGTGAAAATAGCAATTTAAATTATTTTATTATTATATATTATTTATCCATGCCTCCCCTGACCACACGTCACTGGTTGAAAGACAAAAAAGTCAAATTTGCAGTTTGCCACAAGCCAAGTGGGAGTCAAAGCAAACAGGTGAAATAAGGAGTCCAAGTCAGATTATACTTTTTGCACTAATAGGGGGAGCTTTTCTTCAGAAGGGATAGAAAAGCTAGTCAGAGATGATGGGAAGATTTTTGGAGCCAAATACAGGAAGAAACCCTTCCAGACACTCCAAGAACTTTAGACTGGGATAAACGTTCACCTTCCAGCAGGACAGCAGCCCCAAAGTCTTGGCCAAAGCTGCAGTGGAATGGGTCAAATTTTATTTAGAAGTTAGAATGACCGATCCAAAAGCCAGGGCTAAGGATAGGTGACAATACTTGCATATTGATATTCAAAGAATATTATAACTGGCACTACTCTATTTAGTTAATTTAAACTTTATCCCATTTAAATTTATCACTGTGCCAAAACTTTTACATAAAGGGGGGAAAAAATCCTAAGTATTTTTTTGGTCGCTTTAATATGCATTGCTCTCTGAGTGATGCATATGCAACCCACAAAATCAGAGTTAAAGTAAAAGTGAAAGAGAAAAGTGGAGGCCAAACCAAAATGCACCTGGTTTAACTGCTGAAAAAAGGTGATGCAGCGGAAAAACAACCTGACAGGAAGCATAGCTGTGGTTAACATGGTAAACACATTTGTGTCAGCTTCCTGAAATTGTTTTGTTGTTTCCAGTAAACAACGTGCCGGTTGTTCTGTGAAACTTAAAAGCAGAAATGTGGTAAAAACCTGTGTATGTGAACACATTCAGGAAGCCTCTTACCTTAACCCCTTCGGCTTGAGCATGCAGCCCTGGAGCGTTGAGGCCATGAGTGTTGAGTCCTGGCGTAGGGGCCGGCTGAGGACTGGGGGCCGGTGTTGTCAGGACATGGGTGTTTCCAGATCCCTGCAGGCTGCTGGAGGAGCGAATGCTGCCCAAGCTGCACACACTGCCACTGCGCTCTCCTCCTTCAATCAGAAACTTCATATCTTCCAGCAAGCCAAATTTCATTGCAATCTTTTGAAAGTGGTCTTGAGTAATTGCATGTCTTTTAAGATTTTCTTTGGACTTTTGCTGAGTTTTTGATAATTTCCAGTCAGTTATCTGGAGCTTCAGTAGAAAGTCCAGATCCAACTGCCTGACCATCTTAGGCTGAAAGTTTAATGCACTATAATTGTCTGAGAGCCTTTTAGTGGTAAAATTACTGTTAGCTACATCAGTCAGGTAGTTTACTCAACAGGCCCTGCTCAAAGAGCCACACCAAGCATCAGTCATAATGAGGTGAGTTAATCTTCAGCGGTACAGACAGAGGATTTGCATGGTACACCTTGAGAACAGATGCTATTAATCTGTAGTTATTGCTGAGACATTCGAGGAGTGGGTGTGTATATTATGTAGAACATATAGCTGAAATTAAAAGTTTATATACAACAAATAAAAAGACACACATTTTTTCTCACTACCTGAAGTTAAATCAGACCAAACGTAAGTCAGTTAGAATTACCAAATTTATTTTTAATTATTCTCCATGCCTTCATGTATTGCTTTATGTCACAAAGGTGACATGAAGCAATAGTAAAGTTCAAAATCAGAAATTTACATACATTGTCTCAGTAATTGGTAGCATTCCCTTTAAACTGCATGTTGTGGGTGGAACATTTGGGTATCCTCACACAGCCTTTACGTGATAGCTTGCTGGAATTTGAGCCCATTCTGTCTGACAGAACTGTTGACAGTGAGTCAGATGTTCTAGGTGTGGCTTTACAATAAGGCCTTGTCAAGTTTCCTTATTTCTAAGCAAACACTGGGCTAATCTAGTCAGGTAAAGCAGCTAAAGAGGGAAACACAAAAAACTCCAACTGAAGTCCAAGTTCCCCAGGCTTGAGAAAACCTGAGGAACTGATGAACAATATCAATTTAAAAGATTGCAAAAAAAACGGCTCTTTAGCAAGCAAACTATATAGATTTTTGAGCTTTTCTATGGTGTTATAGGTCATATAGAACAAAACTGCAGAAATTCTAATTTTTTCCTACAGGCAGAGTTTGGGGTGTACCTGCCACTGGTTTGCGTAACACCCAGATGTCCTCGCTGGTGCTGCTCTGATGTCCTAAAGTGGGTGAGCCCTGAGGACTCAGCTCTGCTGTCCGGGAACCTGTCACATACACACATATACACACAATTTTTATTGTCACTGAAGAAGAAATCACATTATTTCTGAGGCCAACTTCTAATCATTTGTAAGACAAAAAAATTCTCCAAGACAGTGAGTGCAATAAAAATCTGTCACCTATAAATCATTATTACTCATGTCAAGCTAAAGATTTTAGAAGAGCTTTAAGGTTTAAAATAACTTGTTTTGGTTCAATAATTTATCATTTTGACTAAAAAGTATTGTTTTTATTAAAAAATACTGCATGTGTGGTGATACAATTTCCAATAATCTGACAGTGAAATTAATTTATACTTATACTGGATAATAACATACTTCATAAATGTGAACATATTCATTGTAAGTCAAAAGTTTTAAATGAAATGATTTGCTTTGTCCAACCATGACTAGTACTTTTAAGAACCTAGAACAGCCTCATAATGTTATTATAAAATACATAGTACTGTGCAAAAGTTTTAAATCACATCTAATTTATTCCTATTTCAGAGATTCTTCCAATGTGCTTAAGTAGTTTTGAGATACAGATCTGTTTCTGGAGGTCTTTAAAAGTTTGTCTTCAGACTTTGATTTTTGGATGTGTATTGCAGATGTGACTCTGCAATATTGCATGGACATCGGGGGCAGTTCCCCAGAATTGGGTGGTAGTGCCCCTATTCAAAAAGTGGGACCAGAGAATGTGCTCCAATTACAGAAGGATCATACTCTTAAGCCTCCCTGGCTCACTCTTAAGCCAGGGAGGCTTAAGAGTGAGTCCTAGAGGATTACTTTCAGGGGTCCTAGAGAGGAGGGTCCGTCGGACAGTCGAACCGTATATTCAGGAAGAGCAGTGTGGTTTTCGTCCTGGTCGTGGAACACTGGACCAGCTCTACACCCTCGGCAGGGTCCTGGAGGGTGAGTGGGAGTTCGCCCAACCGGTCTACATGTGTTTTGTGGACTTGGAGAAGGTGTTCAACTGTGTCCCTCAGGGAGCCCTGTGGGGGGTTCTCCGGGAGTATGGGGTACCGGGCCCTTTGATACGGGCTGTCAGGTCCCTGTATGACCGGTGTCAGAGTCTGGTTCTCATTGCCGTCAATAAATAGGCTCGTTTCCAGTGAGAGTTGGACTCCGCCAGGGCTGCCCTTTGTCATTAGTGTTATGGACAGAATTTGTAGGCGCAGCCAAGGTGTTGAGGGGATCCGTTTTGGTGGCCTTAGGATCTCATCTCTGCTTTTTGTGGTTGATGTGGTTCTGTTGGCTTCATCAGGCCGTGATCAGCAGCTCTCACTGTAGCGGTTCACAGCTGAGTGTGAAGCAGCCGGGATGAGGATCAGCGTCTCCAAGTCCGAGGCCATGGTCTTGAGCCGGAAAAGGGTAGAGTACCTTCTCTCGGTTTGGGGCGGGGGGGGTGCTGCCCCAAGTGGAGGAGTTTAAATATCTGGGTATCTTGTTTAGCAATGAGGGAAAAATGGAACAGGAGATCGACAGAGGGATTGGTGCAGCGTCTGCAGTGAAGCAGGCGCTGTACCTGTCTCTCATGGTGAAGAGAGAGCGGAGTCAAAAAAGTGGAACTCTCCATTTATCATGAGTTTTGGGTCATGACCGAAAGAACAAGGTCATGGATACAAGCGGCCGAAATGAGTTTTTTCCGTATGGTGTCTGGGCTCTCCCTTAGAGATAGGGTGAGAAGCTCAGTAAAATCCCTTCTGAAATCCTGGAGAGCAGTTTAACATATTACAGGAAAGACTGACTGCTTAGAAGGAACACAGGAAGAAATGTAGCATTACACAAAACTTTTGCACAGCACTGTTTATCATATGAACTAACACAAATTAACAGAATCTTTCTCTTAAAGGATCAGTTCACACAGATTATTTATACAAAGAACTGGGACTGACTTTCTTACACTGTATTACAAAAATAAAACAAAAAAACTTTAGCTATAGCATTAAAACTAAACACTTATCTATTTTAAGGTTTAAAATAAAATGCAAAACACTGGTGTGGCAAAGTTTGGTTTTTTCGCCATCTGAGTGAACTGGAGCTTTAACTAAAGCCAGGCAACAGCTGACAATCCATGAGTTTTCTGTCCAAAGAGCATAAAAAAAGAAAGGATGCTTATCTGTGGTTTACAGTATGTACCTGTCTGACTCTGCTGCTCCTGAGGAGTGGAGAGAGGAGGAGAAATGGACAGAGGAGGAGGAGAGATGGGAAGAGGAACATACCCAAACGAGGAGAAGCGAGGGAGGGAATGTGTGCCGGAATGGAGGGGGGGGGGGAGGAGGCAGATGCAGATGCAGGGGGAGGACTTTGGAGGGGGGGTATGGGTGTCCGTTGGCTGAGGCAATGGGGCAGGGGTTGGGCCGGCGGAGGAGCAGGGTGTGGCACTGCTGGGAGGGGGAGTGGCCTGGGTACAACCCGAGAGGGGGTAAGAGGGGAGGTTGCAAAACAAAAACAACACAACAACAACAACTGATCAGTCAAAAAGTAAAAAAAAAATGCATAAAAATAGAACTGATTGAAATTAAAACCAGAAAACATCCATATATATCCAGATGGAATCTTTCTAAGCAATAATGCAAACACATAAAATGAACAAAAGCGTCTAATAAAGCAGTTGTAGGAAGCAAAGAGGGGTGTGTGTGTGGGGGCAGGGGGGAAGTTAGAGAGGCAAGAGGTTGGTATAGGTTAAGGAAGGAGACAGAAGGAACAGGAGGTAAACAGCCGCCAGAGGACACTGTTGATGAGCAACAGGCTGATGGAGGCCAAAAGCTGCTGCTAGCTACCACACAACACATGCAAACCACTCACACAAGCCACACACACACACACACACATACAACTGTCATGTGGGTGGTCACCTGCCCTCTTGATGACCTCCACAATGTTGGATGGGAAGTAGCCCACGCGGTCGTTTCCGGTGCGGTTGTCATGGATGCAGCCCTTCCATCTGCCATCAGAGTGCTGCTCCAGCACCTGTACACAAACATCTGTCTGAACTAGGAACACTTAGTGGAAAAATGGATGAATAAGATGATGCACTGACTTATTGCCCAGAAGATGCCTGGTATCAGATGATTTTATTTAGATTATGTTTAAATGCACGGAGCATTTGCTCCTGAGAACTAGTGAAAAGCATCTTCAAGATGAAAGTTTGAGAAGCTCCTCCAGTGTCCCGTTTCAGAAAGCAGGAGGGGTAACTATGTGCATATCCTTGGTTTTCCGTTTCAGAAAGCTGTGTATCAGCTATCCAGAGTCAACTTACTACCGCAACGTACTCTGTGAACCATCCCTGTTCGGCAGCAGGATTGTTTGAACAAACCCTAAGTTTGTTCTATGTTTTGGCTGAAACCTGGCACAAGGAAAGCGTCAGAAATGAAGTGTTCTTTTCTGTGGGAGCCGTTACATGTTGGAGAGTAAATTCTCTGCAGAAATCCCTGTCAGATGAGGGTGATCACGCTGCAGTTAGATGTTTTATCATTCCCAGACTAATATATTTTCTAGCGTTACTGTTTTTCGCCACAGTCAAAACTTCTGCTCGCACATCACTCATAAGAAACAACGAGGACATTCTTTGTGCTGCACTTTGTTTTAATGCCAACCAGATCTTGTTAGAAAATTTACTGTAGCACATAAACTGTTAATGTACAGCAGAAGCGCCTATGAGGTGAATATGAATCTTACTCACATTAACATGATGAGGTTCTACCAAACACCAGGGTTTAATCCCTGGCTGGTGCTCTTTATTAAAGCTATTCTGTTTCTCTGTTATGTTATTGGTATCAGGCATGAAAAGCTTATTTTTAGGTAAATTTTATTTTATGATGGAGCTTTTTAAATATGAGCCCTCCCACTGTTGAGCTGTACATCATTGTGACTTTAACATGTTATGAAACCAAAAACCCTGATTATCATAGACTAGATGGTTTCTTCAGAGTTTCTGCCCGAGTTAGTTAGCCCTGCTTTCTGAAACGAGGCCCTGAAGTTTTTCACTAGAAACAAATCCTGGAACATAGCTCGTATACTTCTGCATATTTTATTAGTGGAGCCTTCAAGGACAGAGATTTGAAGTAGGGACCTAGGAAAGCCAAAAAATTGTTTCATTTACTCTATTGTACTTTTGCAGTTTTGGTTTTTCCACACCCTTTCTGGGCAATAAAAAAGTCGTCTGCCAAAGAGCATTTCATTTCTAATTGTACTCGTCTTGGGGACAAACTTTTTCTGTCATTTTCTCTGATCAACTAGGCTAGAGACACAAATAAATCAAGTTCCCCATCAGGAAATGCCACAAAACATATATTTAAAAAGAAACAACAGGCCTAAATAGGGACCAAAGCCACAACAAATAGAACTAGGGCTTTATAGTATATGAAATCATCAAGAAAATATTTTACAGTGGTTGCAAAATGTGGTGAATGTACCGTGATAATGTCTCCAGCTTTGATGTTGAGGCTGGTAAGGTCGTAGTTGTTGCAGTAATCCTTCAGCGCTCGGACCTGCATTGCAGCCGATGCATCTACAGGACAAAGGGGCACAATGAGAAAACAGAAGCTGGGGCAGATCAACTTTTATACATTACTATCTATGAATGTTACATAAAAGTAAAGAATATTTCAGAAAACATTTTCCCTTCCAGCCCAGATAAGAAACACTTCAGTTTTTAAATTTTTTCTAGACAGAAGGGTTTTTAGGGCAACTCAATTTAACTTGATCATTTAACACTAGGCGCTCCACAGAGGCTGTTAGTAACTTTGCAGTGTTTTTGAATCTTAAGGTAAAGAAAAAGTTTTGTTTTACACTTTTATTGTGTTTTCATGAATTAGCTGCCATTAATATCCACAATAGAATGACCTAACTTTTAAAGCAAAAATGTTTAATTTATTTGAATGAATATGTCAAGTTCCATTCATTACTTCTCTTTTGTTCTAAAATCTAAAAGAATAGAAACCTGCTTCTCCAACTTTGTATGAGTTGATTGTGAAATTTAGAAATGGCTTTAGGCAAATTTAGTCCATTTGCTCCCTTACTTCATACCAACAAAGTCCTGTTTGACACATGGTCACTGCCTGACCCAAGTAGTAAACTGGTTCAGGAAGCTGACTGGTGAGATGATCTACATCCATCTGCAAAGGTGTGTCATCCTCTGCACTGCAACTTCTGAATGCAGATATTTGGTCTACAAATGTAAAACCAATTTTTATAAAACCAATTTCTTGCCTGCTGCCATAAGTTTTTAAAATTCAATTTAGTACAGTTTTAACATGGTTTTCTTTTTTCAGTTGTAAAAATGAGGATACTGTATTTAAGTCTATGTGTATTTATTTTTTTGTTTTTATGTTTTTTAAGTATTGAACACCAAGTCACTTTTAATCATGTATTGTATGTATTTATTGTGTGTTTATATCAAATTTCCTGCATGGCAAGAAGGCTGGCTCACGTCACTGTAACCAAACCTACCTTGTGGTATAAATAATGTAGATTGATTGACATTTGAGGGACATTTAATCAATAACTCTTGATTAAACCCCTGGAAGCTACTTTTGCTCCAACATTGTGTAGAAACAGGAGGGAGCATTTTGTTTTTTACCTACTTTTTCTGACTGCATTTCAGTTTTTACTCCTAGCAATGTTATAGATGAGCCCTAACCCAAAGCTGAGGTCAGTATGGATGTGAATGTGTGAGTTTAAGGCCTCACCTCTCAGTAACTGTTTGATCTCCCTGCTGGCCTGTGTGGTGGTAAACTGGTTAACAATGTCCAAGGCAGTTTGACTCAGAGTGTTTCTCACTCCTGCACTGATGCCACTCTACAATGAAACAGAGGAGATAAACAAGGGGCAAAGCTGGAACACTGATCAGTATGAGGGATGGTGTGGTTACAGCATGAGGCTGGCCAGATTGTCTGTTTATGCAACATGTTCCAGAAATGTCTTTATATTCTTTACTGCACAGTGTAAAGAATGATGAACAATGAGGTGTAAATTTGCTTGGCTGAAAAAAAACACATTTAAGAACAAAATACTTACATCTAGCAGCAGCCGCACCACCTCCGTCTTCCCACAGAGGGCAGCCTGATGCAGGGCAGTGCCACACTCAGACTGCCTGTTGATGTCTATCCCAGCCTGGATCAACAACCTGCAGAGCAACATCAACTTAAATTACACTTTTGTTTATTTTATAAAGTCACCATCACAAAATGATTTGGGTCTGAGGATTTTGAAGCATGAAAAACATAAAAACAAAAGCTGTATAGCTGGCAGAGATTTAGGACGCAATCCAACACGGCCTGTTTTTATTCAACCATCTTCAAGAGTTATTGTGGTTACATTTTTTTAATAGATTTTTTTACTTAGTTAGATAGAGATACCAAGCAGGCTGGATGACTGTTTGTTTTCTCTCTGGTGTGTTTTACTTTTGTTGCACACCAATTTGAGCAAGAACCAAGTAAACAAAAAGGTCCTACAGTTACAAGTCATTCCAGGACATCATCCAGGCAGCCTTAAAAAACCTATTGATGAAACTCCAATTTCAGAATCAGCTTGATGGCCTTCAGTTTGGCATTTTTATCTGATGAAAGCAGTCAATGTAGTCAGAAATCATGTTTAATGGTTCAATATATCCCAGCAGAAAGAGATTAGATGGCTGCTGTTTGCTGGTACATTTGCATGCTTCATGTTGTCATGTATCTACCATTAGACACTAATTGTTTCCTTAGTTCATTGTTTATGAAGCAAATGTACAGGAAAAGAGTTGGACTGCAGTTCTGAAATGTATTTGGATTGTGGGTTTTTGAGTTGAGTTAGGGAGCTTTAGGGCTTAAAAGTGTTGACTTAGTGCTAACTGTCTGCTTTGAGTGAAAGGAAATCTGCAAATGTAGGCATGGACTATGGAGTACTTTTTAAAATGAATATAGAAACATTGAATGTACTGTTGATTAGAGTAAATGACTATTATGATTTAAGAGTTATTGTTCGGACCGTATTACGTCTATGTGTCCATTCTTAGCAGCCAGATGCAGCGGGGAGACTCCATTTGGGTCTGAGGGTTTCGGCTCCAGCATGGCTGCACACATGTTGCTGCTGAGCAGGAGCTGGACCACCTAAACAGGAAAACACAGTATCAGTGGGAACTTCAATGAGTGAATGCTGGATAAAAACACAATTTTTTTCTTACTTTATTCAAATTCAGAAGTTTAAACTTCCTTAGTATTTGGTAGAATTTCCTTTTAGACACTTTGACTTGGGAGCAAATGTCTCGCAATTTGTTTCTGTAATTTTGGCCAGTTCCTGTTTGGAGGCCGCCCTGCTCACACACAACTTTTCTATGGAGGTGAGATCAGACTTTTGTGATGGCCACCCCAAAACATTAACTATATTGTCCTTAAATCTCTGTAATTAGTTTGATTGTATGCTAAAGGTCATTGATCATTCAGAAGAACCATTTGTGTTCAGCCTTCCCATGTATTTTGTGAAGTGCACCCACACAACACATCACACCTGGGCTCACATTTTTAAGCTCGCAAACTTCTCTCTTTATCAAGCAACTGTAACAATGGTCACTATGGCCAATCACTTCAATGCTAGCTTGATCAAAACACAGGACATGGCTTCAGAATGCAGATTCTTTGTCCTTGAATCAATTCACAAGCAGTAATCTGGATTCTAGGTTACTTTAGGAAAAAAGGCTTCTTCATGGCTGAGTGGGGTTTCATGATGTGCTTCACTGTGGATAATGACACTGTTACCAGGTTCAACAAACATCTTCATAGTTTAGTTTTTGTTCTGTGGTTTATTCCAACATTTTGCACCAAAACAAGTTCTTTTGTTCTTGGACGCAGAACCTTGCTGAGCAGTGTGATGCCTGAAAACAGTTATGGCTTTCACTTATATACAATTGCTATAATTGATAATGAGGCACATTCCTATGGCAAAAGTCCTCAGTTATGAGCCAGACATGTGGAGCTCCACAATTGCTCTTCCAAAAGTCTAATATTATTTATTTTGATTTTTTCTGACATCACACAATGAAGCAGCATGTTTGAGGTAAAATACAAAAATACAATATAATCAGATGCTTATAAAGCCATTTATAAATTACAAAGCAGTTTCGGAAACCATCATCTGTTGTTTCCTAAATTGCTTAAAGGCACAGTATCCTTGCAAACCTCTAAATTTTACAAACTAATTCTCTCTATTAAAGCTGCAGTATGCAACTTTTATAAAAAATATATTTTTTTTATACATAGCAGGTGTGTCATGATAACAAATTATGCTGACAATAAATTGTCCTAAAAGTTACAATTTATTTTGATAAACACTTATATTGTAGTTTTGAGACCATTTCAAGTAACATAATGGTAATGGCATATAATGCAAAAACACCCTCTTAAAGATCTATAAACTTTAAATTCTAATGAACATTTAACATTGGAACTGAAAAGCATTTTAACTATCCAAAATAAATAAGCAAAATAAGAGAAACAACAAATAAAATGAATTATGAAGTCTCTGAAAACTAAACTTTCCTTCAAAAAGAATAAGTTGAGACCAAAGAACCACACTGAATACTGTTATCGTACAGTTTATGGTAAAAGAGAAAAAAAGGAAAAATGATAAAGAATACCAATGGAAATTATTGAGCTTGTTCTAATTTATCATGTAATTAATTGTTTCATTGCTTATTCAGACAGACCTACAAAATCAAACATTGAGTTCCCTTAAATCAAGACTAAAACCCACCTGTATAGAGTTGCTTTTGAACCATAATTAATGGAACATTGACCAACATATTCATGTGTATTGATGTGTTTGATAAAGACACTTGATAAAATGTTATATTGTTCTCAAATTGGTGACTGCATGATGTTTCTGTGACTTTTTGTTTTTGTCTTGTTGCTGAAATGGGCCATACAAATAAACCTGACTGATTATGAGGAAACTACAACATTCTTTTAAATATCAAATATAGATATTTAGTTCAAACAAAGAAAATTAAAAACTTTCTTTTGTTTATTGAACTTACTGCAACACGTCCAAATTCACAGGCGAGGTCCAGGGGAGTTTTCCCAGCTGCATCTGAGATACAAGGGTTGGACTGATGCTGTAGCAACATTTCTGACTGCAACACACACACAAAATCATTACTGGTTTATTTGACCCGAATTTCAAACATGCCTCATCAGATCTAGACTGAAACAAACAGCCACACACACTGAGTTACCCCATCATAGTGTCCGTGCTGAGCTGACAGGTGGAGAGGGATCTGTCCTTCATCTGACTGTCCGTTGACTGAGGAGCCTGCTTTCAGCAGCATTTTCATTGGTTCAGTCTTCCCCTGCCATGCAGCATAATGCAGAGGACGCATTCCTACACAAATACCCCCCCAACACACACACACACACACACACACACACACCCCGAACAGGCAGAGCCAGATGTGACAGCAACCATAAAACACAGACATACATAGTTTCTCATTTATATCAATCAGTTTACAACTAGACATCAGGCAAACATTAACTATCCAAATACTACCTAGTTATGAAGCAAAAGATAACTTGTATTAAAAAAGACAACAAGATAGTGCAGCTAAAATAATCACCAAATGAGAAAATGTTCTTTTTAAAGAAAGTCATTGAAATTAAAAATGTTAGCTTGTTTCTGCACTCTCCCTGCAACATGGCAAATATGTTTGGAAAGTTTTTAAAAATATTCATATTCTGTGGCAGTAACACAATTTCACTGTTAATTCAGCAACAATACACAATCGGTTTGAGTGCATGTATTTCTGAATGCAAAAAATTTAACAAAAAAAGTAGTTTTTAACAAAATGACTAGTGCAACACTTATCTCTCCTTTGAAATCCAGACTGAATGTAACTGACACATTAGTTTCTACTTTACTTTTTGTGTTTTTTATAGCCACTGTTCAAAATGGGAAAGACAATAAAACATCTTTTTTGAGTGTGTTAATCATTACAAGTCAGAATTGTTCCACAAGAAAACAATAATTTACCTAAATCTGCCCATTTCTGCAGACTATCCTATCACAGTTATGGAACTGTGATCGATCTCACTGAGCTCCTGAGATCGAGCCAATCTTTCACACGTTTGTAAAAACAGTTTGCATGCCTAGGTGCTTCGTATTCCAAGGACATCATTGGAATACATGATTGCTATAATATGGACAGGTGATCAAATAGTTTTGGCAATATAATACATTAAAGTTTGTAAAGATTTCCATATCTGAACAGCCTGGGACCTCTAGGCTAACATGGCTCATCTTGTTGTTGTTGACATCTTTATGACCCTTTGTGACCCTGGAACTATTGTATTTGCAAACATGACATTCCTGGGACATTTGAGACAGCAGCTTGAGACAAAGGGCAACAAAACCCTTTTCAGTGCCATAACAGGTCCAAAGAGAACACTGCATGGAACTGGGCAAGTCTGAGAACAGTCCAAAAAACCAGGAGTCACTGCAGACACCACTAAGTAGAGAATATTACACAGGTCTATTGACAAGTATGATTGTGAACGAAGCTGCACAATATTAGAAAACTATGCAATGGCAATTTTATTGGTTAAAATTGGGACAATAAAAATTGGTGACCGTAAATCAAGTTTTCTTCCTCCTTTGGTTTTTAAACATGTTCCTAATCCTCGCTGTGACAGAGTGATCTTCTGATACTTAACAATCATTAGCAAACAATTATTACATTCTTTGCACTATTATTGAAATGACAATACTTTCATGGTAAACTGTGCAACTCTATTTGCAGATATTTCTTAATACGCCACGCAAATTATTTTCTTTCAACCAAGAAGTTTGTTTTTAATAGAGAAAAAAAATTCTGAATTTAAAAAAAATCTCTAAGCAATTATTTATTCCTTTCTCAATTAACAGTGAAAAACGGTTGGCACTGTTAGCATACATGTTGTATGTATGATTGCTATACATACAACATGTTTATACTGTTGCTTTGACTATTTCTGTTGGACAATGAGCTCCATGTCCCTGAAGTTAGAAGGCCTCTTTGCCATCTCCCTAATCTTTAGGTCCCACCACAAATTCAGATTTAAGCAGAAACTCCATCTGGGCCACTACAGATGGAGGCAAAAAAAGTTGGGCCAAGAAAAAGGTGAAGAGAACAGGCATTTCAACGTGCGTTCATTTATTGTCTTTCTCAGAACGGTACAATACAACTGCAGTACTCAGAAGACACAGCAGATGGCAGCATAACAGCCTCTCCATTAATCATTGAACAAATTACTGCTTCATATTTCAACACTCCCACTTAATTTTTTATAATAGTATTAAGACACAAGATAGTGCTGAAATCAATTTTAACTCAACTTGCAAGACTAACGTATTAGTCCTTTTCTGTTTATAGTTTACTTTTTGTCTTGCTATACTCAACAAGAAATAGTCAACTTTATAATGAAAACTACAAAGTAAGACATTCTATCACAGATTTACATTGGAAAAAGTCCAATCTTTTTTCTAAAATACTCAAACTTCTGTCTTGCAAGAGGCTTTGTCAAGATATCTGCCTTCATGTCATCGGTTGGACAATATTCTAACTTGACTTCTCCATTCTGCATACATTCACGAATGTAATGGTA
This sequence comes from Xiphophorus hellerii, assembly GCF_003331165.1. Classification (NCBI taxonomy): domain Eukaryota; kingdom Metazoa; phylum Chordata; class Actinopteri; order Cyprinodontiformes; family Poeciliidae; genus Xiphophorus; species Xiphophorus hellerii. The sequence goes on from NC_045676.1 coordinate 33,564,235, forward strand.
ACGAATATCTATGTGCTTGGTTCTTGAATGGTCCACCGGATTCTTTGCTATTGCGATGGCTCCTTGGTTGTCCTCCAGAATCACTGTAGGCTTTGTGACCAAACCCAGATCGTTCAGTAATCTTCTCAGCCAGGTTCCTTCTTGAGCTGCTTGACTGAGAGCAACATACTCAGCTTCTGCTGTTGAAAGTGCAACCGTTGCTTGTTTTTTGCTTAGCCAGCTCACTGCTCCTCCGCCGAGTAGAAATATGTTGCCCGTTGTTGAACGGCGGTCGTCTTGATCTCCAGCCCAGTCAGCATCAGAAGAACCAGTCAAATCTTTGTCCCCTGAACAGTCAGACTCTGGAGCAAGGTTAACAGTTCCCTTCAGGTATCAAAGAATCCTCTTCACAGCAGTCAGATGTGCAGTATTTGGATTTGCATTGAACTTTGACACTGCACTCACTGCTTGTGCTATGTCTGGTCTTGTCATCGCTGCATACAGTAGACTTCCAACCATGGACTGATATGTGCTTGGATTGACAGGATTACTGACAGCATCATCCTTTTTCAGCTTTACACTGATGTCAGCAGGGGTTGCAACAGGATTTGCTTTATCCATCCCATATTTCTGAAGAATGTTTTCAATGTTTTGTTTCTGGTGAAGAAAGATGCAGTTTTTTGCTTTGTCTTGAATAACTGAGATGCCGAGGATGTAGGACAGTTCACCCAAGTCCTTCATTTTGTAGCGCTCTTGGAGAGTCAGTTTTAACTCATCCATGCTTTCAGTTGACTCTGTAATCAGCATCAGATCATCCACATAAACTGCAATTATCTCCAGCTCCTGTGATGACCTCACAAACACACAGGGATCCGAGGTGCTCTGCTTAAATCCAAGATCCATCATGAATTTTGTGAACTCTTTGTTCCAACAACGAGGAGACTGTTTTAATCCGTAGATTGATTTTTTTAGTTTGCATACAAGATGCTCCTGACCTGGTTTGATGTATCCCTCAGGTTGTTCCATGTATATTTCTTCCTCCAGGCGTCCATTTAAGAATGCAGTGACAACATCCATTTGATGTACATGTAGGTTATTCTGGATGGCAAAGGACAATAACGTACGAATTGAGCTAAAACGTACTACAGGCGAAAACGTTTCATAGTAGTCAGCACCATAGAGCTGTGAGTAGCCTTTGGCAACAAGTCTGCACTTGTATCGCTCCACTTCTCCATCACTTTGATGCTTGACTTTGAACACCCATCTTGATCCAATGACCTCTTTGTCCTTTGGTAGATCCACCAGGTCCCATGTTTCATTTTCTTCCAGTAACTGGTATTCTAAATCAGCCGCTTCTTGCCATTCTTTTGCATTTGGACTCTTTAATGCTTCTTTCAGTGTGATTGGTTCCATGACAGAACACACATTAGCACAATGATCAACAGTCACCATATCTGCAAACTCGTCATATCCATATCTCTTTGGAGCCTTTCTGATTCTGCTTCCTCTTTTAATAGTTTCATCGACAGTGACGTCATCATCAGTTGTTTCCTTTTCTTCTGTGATGGTAATCACCTCTTTCTCTGGACAGGAAACTTCCTCCTTCTGTTTCCAGTCAAAGTCCGACTCATTAAAGATGACATCCTTTCGAATCAGAATTCTTCTTTTTTCTTCATCAAACAGACGATATCCTTTTGCGTTGTTTGCATATCCCACAAACCTGAGCTTTACAGCTTTCTTGTCAAGTTTTTGTCTTTCAGCATCTGGAACATGTGCATAAGCAACACAACCAAACACTCTCACATGGTTCATGTCAGGTTTTTTACCAGACCATCGTTGGTAGGGTGTCTCTTGCTTCAGATGTTGGCAATCTGTTTTGTATGTACTGTTGCTACTGCTTCAGCCCAGTACATCTTTGGTAGCTTAGCATGTGACAACATGCTCCTAGCTGCTTTAACCAATGTCCTGTTTTTTCTCTCTGCAACTCCATTTTGCTGAGGTGTATGAGGTACAGACATCTCATGGTGGATACCTTGAGCCTTCAAATATTCTTGAAACTCACTTGAAATGTACTCCCCACCATTATCTGATCTCAGTCTTGCAACTTTGTGTCCACACTCATTGGAGAATGTTCTCTCAAATTCCTTGAATTTGCTTAAGACTTCACTTTTTTGTTTCATGAAGTAAACCTTACAACAGCGAGAAAAGTCATCAATGAAGGTTACAAAGTATTTTGACCCACCGAAGGATTCAGTCTGCATGGGTCCACAGACATCACTATGGATCAGTTGCAGCTTACGTTTGGAATGGATTTCTCCCACTGCCTTACATGGCTGTCTTGTGAGTTTTCCTTCCACACAGGCTTCACAGAAAGGAAGTTCTTTGTCTGCAGAGAATTTCACTCCATTCACCAGAGCTTCTAGTTTCTTTAGTTTGGTGGTGTGACCTAAGCGCTGATGCCACAGATTAGTTGTTACTGATGCACTTGATGCACTATGACAGACCGGCGTAGATCCTTTAATATCCAACTGATACAGTCCATCAGATCTTTGTGTTCCCATTCCTTGAAGAGTTCCATCCTTGCCATGAATGTAGCACCGAGATTCTTTGAACTGAACTGTATTTCCTTTTCTTGTAGCAGCTCCCACTGAAGAAAGATTTCCAGACAACTTTGGGACGTATAACACATCATACATTGTGGCAGGTTTAGCATCACTTATTTTGAAGGTCATGTTCAATTTAACAATGAACAATCCTTGAGCTTCCACCACCCTGCCATCACCCAGTTTTACAGACTGTGTTTTTGAAAACTGCTGGTAGTTTTGAAGGATTTCTTTGTCACAGGTCATGTGTTTTGATGCTCCAGAATCAATCAACCACTCATCTTGTGCTGGTCCTTCAGTTAGATTTGCATTTTCTGCAACAAAGGCACTCTCAGAGGGGTCTTCTTCATTTTCACATACCGCATTCTTGGCTTTGATTTTTGATTTGTTTTTTCCAGCTTGGACAGTTACGCTTTATGTGTCCTTCTTTGCCACACTTGTAACATCTCCATGAACTCTGTCTTTCAGCTCCCACTACTTTTGAATGGTCCTGCATTTCTCTGTGAACTTGTGTTGACATGGCTGATGCACCACCTGACGTAGCAGCACTGTAGACATCATTAACATTGACTCTTTTTTGCTCTTCATTGATTAATGCTTGCTGAACAAACTGCAATGTCAAATTGTCCATCTTTGTTTCTAGAGCAGTGACAATCGTAGCATAGCTTGGTGGTAAGCTACCCAGGAGTGTTACAATCTGATCTTCCTCTTCAATTACAGCACCTATTGCTCTTAGCTGATCAGTCAGTTCCTTCATTCGTTTTAAATGGTCATTTAAGCTGTCCTTTTCTTTCATTTCACATCTGAAATATTTCTTCTTCAAGAACAGTTTATTTGCTAAAGTGTCCCTCTCAAAATGTCCTTTTAGCATGTCCCAAGCCTCTTTTGGAGTTTGACAGCTTGTTGGGGCCTGCCATGCAAAGCAATGGCAGGAACCTATTACTCTACACCCAACAAGCGTCTCTTTATTATTGGGGCCTGCCATGCAAAGCAATGGCAGGAACCTATTGTTATTGTCGGAGAAAGTGTTTCTTTATTGGGGCCTGCCATGCAAAGCAATGGCAGGAACCTATTGTTATTGTCGGAGAAAGTGTTTCTTTATTGGGGCCTGCCATGCAAAGCAATGGCAGGAACCTATTACTCTACACCCAACAAGGTGTCTCTTTATTCTTTATTTTTCTTCCGTAACCGTTAATGCGGCTCATACCGCTGGGTGCACACCTACAAATGAGGTATCAAAACGTGCAGAAAATTCACGCCGTTGGAGCTATTATTTTTGGTGGGATTTGGGCTTAACGTGGCGACATAATTCGCAAAAAACTGCGAAAAAAAACCCATTATAAGTCAATGGGAAAAATCCTGGAAATACCCTATTTTTGAGGATTTTCTGTGTCGTCACAAATTCACCTAGAAATGCCATTCAAATTTCATTTTGTAGATACGTCTGTGATCTCTTCGAAAGTGAAGACGGCTCGTCGATACCAGTTACGGTTTGTCCACAATTTGTCTCTAAGCGACCCAAAGTTTCTCATTTTTCCTAAAGTTAGAGTGCTTCTCTGGCTGCTTAGAGTGAGAGATGAAGACAACTTTTTCAGCCCAAATCATTTTTGAAATCGCCATCACGCCCACAAATATCGCACGATTAGTATCAAAATCGGTCCTCACATTGATACGCCTGTCTGCTCCGGTAAAATGTTTTCGAAATTTATCTAGACCGTACGGTTTTCTGTCACGGTGCTTCAGAGCAAAGTCATGCGACAGGATTTTCTGAGGCTCTCAGGCTCTTTCACTAACACTTCACACCTTGGTGTGAAACTTATTTAACATAGCAACGGATCTCAAGAGGCTATTGGCTGCTGATTTGGACTACAAATACGCATCATTGTAGTTCTATCTATCCTCAGTTGAAACAGATCAGGACTGAGAACTGGCCTTTAGAACTAATTGCTGCTATGGGCTGTATATAACTGATTTAACTCAGTAACTGTTACACATGGGATTAGTTTTGAACTTTAAAATGAAGCTTAACAAAAATTTCACAATAAAAGCCTTGAATATTTTTACATCATGTAATTGCTCTTTTTGGCTTTATTTGACTTTTTCATCCAAAGCACTGTTACACATGGTATTAGTTTGGCCCTTTGAAATGAAGCTTAACAAAAATTTCAAAATAAAAGCCTTGAATATTTTTACATCAGAAAATTGCTCTTTTGAGCTTTATATAACTGAGTTAACCCAGCAATTGTTACACATGGGATTAGTGTGGCAATTTAAAATTAAGCTTGATGAAAATTTCAAAATAAAAGCCTTGAATATTTTTACATCAGGTAATTGCTGTTTTTGGCTTTATTTGACTTTTTCATCCAAAGCACTGTTACACATGGTATTAGTTTGGCCCTTTGAAATGAAGCATACTGAATGGGGCAATCAATAATTGCCCCATTGATTGACTTAAAATAGGTTTTGAGCACGAATTGACTGCAAACTACATATCCCATAATGCCTTCCGATTCTTACCAACCAACATTACGGCTTCTCGCCACTAGAGTGCAGCAGAGTCACCTCAAGCTGATTATTAATTTTCCCAGCGAATAAAACTGAAACATCGACAAGCTAACAAGCTAAAGAGCGAAGTCCCGTGATGTTTCAATCGAGGACTTTTACCGTCTACTGCCCCCTGATTTGATGCCACAGCTTCGACTCCATGCAGCTCGTGTTTTGTCCACGTTTGGAAGCACCTATCTGTGCGAACAGATGTTTTCAATAATGACTTTAAACAAGACCAAGCACAGATCGCGCATTACTGACGAAAACCTACACGCCGTTTTGCGGATTGCCACAGAATAGAACTAAAACCAGACATCGACGAACTGACCAGGGGAAAACGGTGCCTGACATCCGGCCAGAAAACATTGGTAAGCACAAACAAACTACATTTAAATAGAATGAATGTAAAACCAAAACTCAGTATACTGGAATATGCATATAGTTTATTGATTTTGCTTGTGTTTTGTTTATTTACAGAACACAACACAATGAGGATGTGTGTGAGTTGGTGACAGGGTGAAGAGGGATCAGCGTTGTGTTCAAGGACAGGCAACGTCACCTCATTGTTTTGTTCTTATGTGAAATGCATGTTCGTTGTGTAATAAATAACGAAAAAGTTTTGTGAATGAAGTTGAGAGTTAATATCAAAACTTGTTTTTTATTATTTGTCTGCTTATCTTCAAAGCAGACAAAGAATAATTTTCCCAGCGAATAAAACTGAAACATCGACAAGCTAACGAGCTAAAGAGCGAAGTTTAGCTGAGCAGTTTAAAAATACTGAGCATATTTTTAAACTGCTCAGTTTAAAAACTGAGCAGTTTTTAACAGTATTTAAAAATACTGTAATTTTTAAACTGAGCAGTAATTTTACATCCATGCAAACTCAAATGTAATATTTAAAACTTGAATACATAAAATCAGTTATTTAACAATATGAGGTGTTGTTTAAAAATAAAAAAGATAGCAATTTCTTTTTATTGCAGAGACATTAGATTCTTAAATTTATGGTATTCTTTAAATGTTGTAATTTTGGTTCATTGTAAACTTTACCTGTAAAAAGTTTGTAGAAATCTTTAACATAAGGTCAATATATATTTTTAAACTGTAATATGTTGTGTGTGTGCGTTATTGAAAATTTATATTTGTGAAAATCATTAGGTAAATGCTAATGAACTGCCTTCCTGCAGTTTATGAGCATTGAACTGTTACTAAACAGTTCAATGCAAGGTTCATTAGCGTTAGCATTTTAGCTTCAATAAGCTATTAGCTATTTATTTTACTTTTTAGCAATGTTTAGTATACTGAATGGAGTAAATCAATTACAGAAAATATCCTAGTGATTTCCCACATACTGATGAAAGCAATGACGCTAACATTAGCGTTTCTGCTGATTTTAGCTGATATACTTACTTTATAATACTGAATGGTGCACGTCCGCCTTACTTAACGTTCTTGCGGTTCTCCGCATGCCACTGATTACGTTGCGGCGTTCTTTAGCGTCGATGCCGATTTGTAGCGTGACGACGCCGGGCCCATGCCCGACGGGCGCGCCTTGGCAGGCCCCGGCTAAATTTCTTCCGAAATTTTCTAGTTGGGGCCTGCCATGCAAAGCAATGGCAGGAACCTATTACTATTGTCGGAGAGAAGCGTCTCTTTAATATTCTTTATTCTTCCGTAACCGTTAATGCGGCTCGTACCGCTGGGTGCACACCTACAAATGAGGTATCAAAACGTGCAGAAAATTCACGCCATTGGAGCTATTATTTTTGGTGGGATTTGGGCTTAACGTGGCGACATAATTCGCAAAAAACTACGAAAAAATCCCCATTATAAGTCAATGGGAAAAATCCTAGAAATACCCTATTTTTGAGGATTTTCTGTGTCGTCACAAATTCACCTAGAAATGCCATTCAAATTTCATTTTGTAGATACGTCTGTGATCTCTTCGAAAGTGAAGACGGCTCGTCGATACCAGTTACGGTTTGTCCACAATTTGCCTCTAAGCGACCCAAAGTTTCTCATTTTTTCTAAAGTTAGAGTGCGTCTCTGGCTGCTTAGAGTGAGAGATGAAGACAACTTTTTCAGCCCAAATCATTTTTGAAATCGCCATCACGCCCACAAATATCGCACGATTAGTATCAAAATCGGTCCTGACATTGATACGCCTGTCTGCTCCGGTAAAATGTTTTCGAAATTTATCTAGACCGTACGGTTTTCTGTCACGGTGCTTCAGAGCAAAGTCATGCGACAGAATTTTTTGAGGCTCTCAGGCTCTTTCACTAACACTTCACACCTTGGTGTGAAACTTATTTAACATAGCAACGGATCTCAAGAGGCTATTGGCTGCTGGTTTGGACTACAAATACGCATCATTGTAGTTCTATCTATCCTCAGTTGAAACAGATCAGGGCTGAGAACTGGCCTTTAGAACTACTTGCTGCTATGGGCTGTATATAACTGATTTAACTCAGTAACTGTTACACATGGGATTAGTTTGGAACTTTAAAATTAAGCATATTGAAAATTTCAAAATAAAAGCCCTGAATATTTTTACATGACGTAATTGCTCTTTTTGGCTTTATTTGACTTTTCCATCCAAAGCACTGGTACACATGGGATTAGTTCGGAACTTTAAAATGAAGCATACTGAAAATTTCAAAATAAAAGCCTTGAATATTTTTACATCATGTAATTGCTTTTTTTTGGCCGTATATGACTTTTTCATCCAAAGCACTGTTACACATGGGATTAGTTCGGAACTTTAAAATGGAGCATAATAATAATTTCAAAATAAAAGCCTTGAATATTTTTACATCATGTAATTGCTGTTTTTGGCTTTGTATGACTTTTTCATCCAAAGCACTGGTACACATGGGATTAGTTCGGAACTTTAAAATGAAGCATACTGAAAATTTCAAAATAAAAGCCTTGAATATTTTTACATCATGTAATTGCTTTTTTTGGCCGTATATGACTTTTTCATCCAAAGCACTGTTACACATGGGATTAGTTCGGAACTTTAAAATGGAGCATAATAATAATTTCAAAATAAAAGCCTTGAATATTTGTACATCATGTAATTGCTCTTTTTGGCCGTATATGACTTTTTCATCCAAAGCACTGTTACACATGTGATTAGTTCGGAACTTTAAAATGGAGCATAATAATAATTTCAAAATAAAAGCCTTGAATATTTTTACATCAGGTAATTGCACTTTTTGGCTTTATATGAATTTTCATGCAAAGCACTGTTACACATGGGATTCGTTCGGAACTTTAAAATTAAGCATACTGAAAATTTCAAAATAAAAGCCTTGAATATTTTTACATCAGGTAATTGCTGTTTTTGGCTTTATATGACTTTTTCATCCAAAGCACTGTTACACGTGGTATTAGTTTGGCCCTCTGAAATGAAGCATACTGAAAATTTCAAAATAAAAGCCTTGAATATTTTTACATGACGTAATTGCTCTTTTTGGCTTTATTTGACTTTTTCATCCAAAGCACTGTTACACGTGGTATTAGTTTGGCCCTTTGAAATGAAGCATACTGAAAATTTCAAAATAAAAGCCTTGAATATTTTTACATGACGTAATTGCTCTTTTTGGCTTTATTTGACGTTTTCATCCAAAGCACTCTTACACGTGGTATTAGTTCGGAACTTTAAAATGAAACATACTGAAAATTTCAAAATAAAAGCCTTGAATATTTTTACATCAGCTACTTGTGTTTTCAGCATTATATAACTATTTTAACCCAAGGACTATTACGCATGGGATTAGTTTGGCCCTTTGAAATGAAGTTTAACAAAACTTCCAAAATAAAAGCCTTGACAACATTTTAAATCGTACCGAATGGTGCACGTCCGCCTCGCTTAACGTTCTTGCGGTTCTCCGCGTGCCACTGGTTACGTTGCGGCGTTCTTTGGTGTCGACGCTGATTTGTGGCGTGACGACGCCGGGCCCCTGCCCGACGGGCGCGCCTTGGCAGGCCCCGGCTAAATTTCTTCCGAAATTTTCTAGTCTTCTTCTTTATTTTTCTTCCGTCACCGTTAATGCGGCTCATACCGCTGGGTGCACACCTACAAATGAGGTATCAAAACGTGCAGAAAATTCACGCCATTGGAGCTATTATTTTTGGTGGGATTTGGGCTTAACGTGGCGACATAATTCGCAAAAAACTGCGAAAAAAACCCCATTATAAGTCAATGGGAAAAATCCTGGAAATACCCTATTTTTGGGGATTTGCTGTGTCGTCACAAATTAACCTAGAAATGCCATTAAAATTTCATTTTGTAGATACGTCTGTGATTTCTTCGAAAGTGAAGACGGCTCGTCGATACCAGTTACGGTTTGTCCACAATTTGCCTCTAAGCGACCCAAAGTTTCTCATTTTTCCTAAAGTTAGAGTGCGTCTCTGGCTGCTTAGAGTGAGAGATGAAGACAACTTTTTCAGCCCAAATCATTTTTGAAATCGCCATCACGCCCACAAATATCGCACGATTAGTATCACAATCGGTCCTGACATTGATACGCCTGTCTGCTCCGGTAAAATGTTTTCGAAATTTATCTAGACCGTACGGTTTTCTGTCACGGTGCTTCAGAGCAAAGTCATGCGACAGGATTTTCTGAGGCTGTCTGAGGCTCTCTCCCATGTATTTGAATAGAATTTCAGATCTGGGCACAACATTTCTTTCTCTCATCACTGTAAATGCTCTGAGTGAGGTACAGATATGAATCTCGGGACTATCGCAGAAGACACATAGGCCTCTCATACGCTCGAAAAGCTTTTCGAATATGTATTACGGTTCCCGAACAAGAAGGATTTGTTTCCAATGCTTTTTTTCAGTAAACCGTGTTGGCTCAAACACACAATTGTGTGTTTGAGCATGTATGACTCACAGCTCACACCTGCTGAGACCATTATTTACCATGGCAACGGAACTCAAGAGGCTGTTGGCAGCTGATTTGGACTACAAATACGCATCGCTGTAGTTCTATCTATCCTCAGTTGAAACAGATCAGGACTGAGAACTGGCCTTTAGAACTACCTGCTGCTATGGGCTGTATATAACTGATTTAACTCAGTAACTGTTACACATGGGATTATTTTGGAAGTTTAAAATTAAGCATACTGAAAATTTCAAAATAAAAGCCTTGAATATTTTACATGACGTAATTGCTCTTTTTGGCCGTATATGACTTTTTCATCCAAAGCAATGTTACACATGGGATTAGTTCGGAACTTTAAAATGGAGCATAATAATAATTTCAAAATAAAAGCCTTGAATATTTTTACATCAGGTAATTGCTGTTTTTGGCTTTATGTGACTTTTTCATCCAAAGCACTGTTACACATGGGATTAGTTTGGAACTTTAAAATTAAGCATACTGAAAATTTCAAAATAAAAGCCTTGAATATTTTACATGACGTAATTGCTTTTTTTGGCCGTATATGACTTTTTCATCCAAAGCACTGTTACACATGGGATTAGTTCGGAACTTTAAAATGGAGCATACTGAAAATTTCAAAATAAAAGCCTTGAATATTTTTACATCAGCTACTTGTGTTTTGAGCATTATATAACTATTTTAACCCAAGGACTATTACGCATGGGATTAGTTTGGCCCTTTGAAATGAAGTTTAACAAAACTTCCAAAATAAAAGCCTTGACAACATTTTAAATCGTACTGAATGGTGCACGTCCGCCTCGCTTAACGTTCTTGTGCTTCTCCGCGTGCCACTGATTACGTTGCAGCGTTCTTTAGCGTCGACGCCAATTTGTGGCGTGACGACGCCGGGCCCAAGCCCGACGGGCGCGCCTTGGCAGGCCCCGGCTAAATTTCTTCAGAAATTTTGTTTTTCTAGTTCTTCTTTATTTTTCTTCCGTAACCGTTAATGCGGCTCATACTGCTGGGTGCACACCTACAAATGAGGTATCAAAACGTGCAGAAAATTCACGCCATTCCAGCTATTACTTTTGGTGGGATTTGGGCTTAACGTGGCGACATAATTCGCAAAAAACTACGAAAAAAACCCCATTATAAGTCAATGGGAAAAATCCTAGAAATACCCTATTTTTGAGGATTTTCTGTGTCGTCACAAATTCACCTAGAAATGCCATTCAAATTTCATTTTGTAGATACGTCTGTGATCTCTTCGAAAGTGAAGACGGCTCGTCGATACCAGTTACGGTTTGTCCACAATTTGCCTCTAAGCGACCCAAAGTTTCTCATTTTTCTTCAAATTAGAGTGACAGCCCATCTCGGTTCATATCTGGGCACAACATTTCTTTCTCTCATCACTGTAAATGTTCTGAGTGAGGTACAGATATGAATCTCGGGACTATCGCAGAAGACACATTGAACTGTCATACGCTTAAAACGCTTTTCGAATATGTATTACGGTTCCCGAACAAGAAGGATTTGTTTCCAATGCTTTTTTTCAGTAAAGTGTGTTTGCTCAAACACACTTGTGTGTTTGAGACCTCAGAGCTCAGAGCTCACACCTGCTGAGACCATTATTTACCATAGCAACGGAACTCAAGAGGCTATTGGCTGCTGGTTAGGACTACGAATACGCATCACTGTAGTTCTATCTATAGTGGAATACTCAGTTGAAACAGATCAGGACTGAACTGGCCTTTACAACTAATTGCTGCTTTGGGCTGTATATAACTGATTTAACTCAGTAACTGTTACACATGGGATTAGTTTTACACTTTAAAATTAAGCATATTGAAAATTTCACAATAAAAGCCCTGAATATTTTTACATGACGTAATTGCTCTTTTTTGGCTTTATTTGACTTTTTCATCCAAAGCACTGTTACACATGGTATTAGTTTGGCCCTTTAAAATGAGGCTTAACAAAAATTTCAAAATAAAAGCCCTGAATATTTTTACATGACGTAATTGCTCTTTTTTGGCTTTATTTGACTTTTTCATCCAAAGCACTGTTACACATGGTATTAGTTCAGAACTTTAAAATGAAGCATACTGAAAATTTCAAAATAAAAGCCTTGAATATTTTTACATCATGTAATTGCTCTTTTTGGCTTTATATGACTTTTTCATCCAAAGCACTGTTACACATGGGATTAGTTTGGAACTTTAAAATGAAGCATACTGAAAATTTCAAAATAAAAGCCTTGAATATTTTTACATCATGTAATTGCTCTTTTTGGCTTTATTTGACTTTTTCATCCAAAGCACTGTTACACATGGTATTAGTTTGGAACTTTAAAATGGAGCATAATAATAATTTTAAAATAAAAGCCTTGAATATTTTTACATCATGTAATTGCTGTTTTTGGCTTTGTATGACTTTTTCATCCAAAGCACTGTTACACATGGGATTAGTTCGGAACTTTAAAATGAAACATACTGAAAATTTCAAAATAAAAGCCTTGAATATTTTTACATCATGTAATTGCTCTTTTTGGCTTTATTTGACTTTTTCATCCAAAGCACTGTTACACATGGGATTAGTTTGGCCCTTTGAAATGAAGCATACTGAAAATTTTAAAATAAAAGCCTTGAATATTTTTACATGACGTAATTGCTGTTTGTGGCTTTATGTGACTTTTTCATCCAAAGCACTGTTACACATGGGATTAGTTTGGAACTTTAAAATTAAGCATACTGAAAATTTCAAAATAAAAGCCTTGAATATTTTACATGACGTAATTGCTTTTTTTGGCCGTATATGACTTTTTCATCCAAAGCACTGTTACACATGGGATTAGTTCGGAACTTTAAAATGGAGCATACTGAAAATTTCAAAATAAAAGCCTTGAATATTTTTACATCAGCTACTTGTGTTTTGAGCATTATATAACTATTTTAACCCAAGGACTATTACGCATGGGATTAGTTTGGCCCTTTGAAATGAAGTTTAACAAAACTTCCAAAATAAAAGCCTTGACAACATTTTAAATCGTACTGAATGGTGCACGTCCGCCTCGCTTAACGTTCTTGCGGTTCTCCGCGTGCCACTGGTTACGTTGCGGCGTTCTTTGGCGTCGACGCCGATTTGTGGCGTGACGACGCCGGGCCCAAGCCCGACGGGCGCGCCTTGGCAGGCCCCGGCTAAATTTCTTCAGAAATTTTGTTTTTCTAGTTGGGGCCTGCCATGCAAAGCAATGGCAGGAACCTATTACTCTACACCCAACAAGCGTCTCTTTATTATTATAATTGGGGCCTGCCATGCAAAGCAATGGCAGGAACCTATTACTCTACACCCAACAAGCGTCTCTTTATTATTATAGTTCTTTATTTTTCTTCCGTAACCGTTAATGCGGCTCGTACCGCTGGGTGCACACCTACAAATGAGGTATCAAAACGTGCAGAAAATTCACGCCATTGTTGCTATTACTTTTGGTGGGATTTGGGCTTAACGTGGCGACATAATTCGCAAAAAACTACGAAAAAAACCCCATTATAAGTCAATGGGAAAAATCCTGGAAATACCCTATTTTTGAGGATTTTCTGTGTCGTCACTAATTCACGTAGAAATGCCATTCAAATTTCATTTTGTAGATACGTCTGTGATCTCTTCGAAAGTGAAGACGGCTCGTCGATAACAGTTACGGTTTGTCCACAATTTGCCTCTAAGCGACCCAAAGTTTCTCATTTTTTCTAAAGTTAGAGTGCTTTTCTCGCTGATTAGAGTGAGAGATCAAGACAACTTTTTCAACCCAAATCATTTTTGAAATCGCCATCACGCCCACAAATATCGCACGATTAGTATCAAAATCGGTCCTGACATTGATACGCCTGTCTGCTCCGGTAAAATCTTTTCGAAATTTATCTAGATCGTACGGTTTTCTGTCACGGTGCTTCAGAGCAAAGTCATGCGACAGGATTTTCTGAGGCTGTCTGAGGCTCTCTCCCATGTATTTGAATAGAATTTCAGATCTGGGCACAACATTTCTTTCTCTCATCGCTGTAAATGCTCTGAGTGAGGTACAGATATGAATCTCGGGACTATCGCAGAAGACACATTGAACTGTCATACGCTTAAAACGCTTTTCGAATATGTATTACGGTTCCCGACCAGGAAGGATTTGTTTCCAATGCTTTTTGTCAGTAAAACGTGTTTGCTCAAACACACAATTGTGTGTTTGACAGCTCAGAGCTCAGAGCTCACACCCTGCTGAGACCATTATTTGCCATAGCAACGGATCTCAAGAGGCTATTGGCTGCTGGTTTGGACTACAGATACGCATCATTGTAGTTCTATCTATAGTGGAACCCTCAGTTGAAACAGATCAGGACTGAACTGGCCTTTAGAACTATTTGCTGCTATGGGCTGTATATAACTGATTTAACTCAGGAACTGTTACACATGGTATTAGTTTGGAACTTTAAAATGGAGCATAATAATAATTTCAACATAAAAGCCTTGAATATTTTTACATCATGTAATTGCTGTTTTTGGCTTTGTATGACTTTTTCATCCAAAGCACTGTTACACATGGGATTAGTTCGGAACTTTAAAATGGAGCATAATAATAATTTCAAAATAAAAGCCTTGAAAATTTTTACATGACGTAATTGCTCTTTTTGGCTTTATTTGACTTTTTCATCCAAAGCACTCTTACACATGGTATTAGTTCAGAACTTTAAAATGAAGCATACTGAAAATTTCAAAATAAAAGCCTTGAATATTTTTACATCATGTAATTGCTCTTTTTGGCTTTATTTGACTTTTTCATCCAAAGCACTGTTACACATGGTATTAGTTTGGCCCTTTGAAATGAAGCATACTGAAAATTTCAAAATAAAAGCCTTGAATATTTTTACATCAACTACTTGCGTTTTCAGCATTATATAACTGATTTAACCCAATGACTATTACACATGGGATTAAAATAGACTGTTTTGCATGAGCAGCAGATAGATCCTCTATTGCACATGTGTCAAACTCAAGGCCCGCGGGCCACATGTGGCCCGCTACGTCATTTTATGTGGCCCTCTCCCCCCTACCACCGTTTTACAGCCCCATTGATTGACTTAAAATAGGTTTTGAGCACGAATTGACTACAAACTACATATCCCATAATGCCTTCCGATTCTTACCAACCAACATTACGGCTTCTCGCCACTAGAGTGCAGCAGAGTCACCTCAAGCTGATTATTAATTTTCCCAGCGAATAAAACTGAAACATCGACAAGCTAAGAAGCTAAAGAGCGAAGTCCCGTGATGTTTCAATCGAGGACTTTTACCGTCTACTGCCCCTGATTTGATGCCACAGCTTCGACTCCACGCAGCTCGTGTTTTGTCCACGTTTGGAAGCACCTATCTGTGCGAACAGATGTTTTCAATAATGACTTTAAACAAGACCAAGCACAGATCGCGCATTACTGACGAAAACCTACACGCCGTTTTGCGGATTGCCACAGAATAGAACTAAAACCAGACATCGACGAACTGACCAGGGGAAAACGGTGCCTGACATCCGGCCAGAAAACATTGGTAAGCACAAACAAACTACATTTAAATAGAATGAATGTAAAACCAAAACTCAGTATACTGGAATATGCATATAGTTTATTGATTTTGCTTGTGTTTTGTTTATTTACAGAACACAACACAATGAGGATGTGTGTGAGTTGGTGACAGGGTGAAGAGGGATCAGCGTTGTGTTCAAGGACAGGCAACGTCACCTCATTGTTTTGTTCTTATGTGAAATGCATGTTCGTTGAGTAATAAATAACGAAAAAGTTTTGTGAATGAAGTTGAGAGTTAATATCAAAACTTGTTTTTTATTATTTGTCTGCTTATCTTCAAAGCAGACAAAGAATAATTTTCCCAGCGAATAAAACTGAAACATCGACAAGCTAACGAGCTAAAGAGCGAAGTTTAGCTGAGCAGTTTAAAAATACTGAGCATATTTTTAAACTGCTCAGTTTAAAAATACTGTAATTTTTAAACTGAGCAGTAATTTTACATCCATGCAAACTCAAATGTAATATTTAAAACTTGAATACATAAAATCAGTTATTTAACAATATGAGGTGTTGTTTAAAAATAAAAAAGATAGCAATTTCTTTTTATTGCAGAGACATTAGATTCTTAAATTTATGGTATTCTTTAAATGTTGTAATTTTGGTTCATTGTAAACTTTACCTGTAAAAAGTTTGTAGAAATCTTTAACATAAGGTCAATATATATTTTTAAACTGTAATATGTTGTGTGTGTGTGCGTTATTGAAAATTTATATTTGTGACAATCATTAGGTAAATGCTAATGAACTGCCTTCCTGCAGTTTATGAGGATTGAACTGTTACTAAACAGTTCAATGCAAGGTTCATTAGCGTTAGCATTTTAGCTTCAATAAGCTATTAGCTATTTATTTTACTTTTTAGCAATGTTTAGTATACTGAATGGAGTAAATCAATTACAGAAAATATCCTAGTGATTTCCCACATACTGATGAAAGCAATGACGCTAACATTAGCGTTTCTGCTGATTTTAGCTGATATACTTACTTTATAATACTGAACGGTGCACGTCCGCCTCGCTTAACGTTCTTGCGATTCTCCGCGTGCCACTGATTACGTCGCGGCGTTCTTTAGCGTCGACGCCGATTTGTAGCGTGACGACGCCGGGCCCATGCCCGACGGGCGCGCCTTGGCAGGCCCCGGCTAAATTTCTTCCGAAATTTTCTAGTTCTTTATTTTTCTTCCGTCACCGTTAATGCGGCTCATACCGCTGGGTGCACACCTACAAATGAGGTATCAAAACGTGCAGAAAATTCACGCCATTGGAGCTATTATTTTTGGTGGGATTTGGGGTTAACGTGGCGACATAATTCGCAAAAAACTACGAAAAAAAACCCCATTATAAGTCAATGGGAAAAATCCTGGAAATACCCTATTTTTGAGGATTTTCTGTGTCGTCACAAATTCACCTAGAAATGCCATTCAAATTTCATTTTGTAGATACGTCTGTGATCTCTTCGAAAGTGAAGACGGCTCGTCGATACCAGTTACGGTTTGTCCACAATTTGCCTCTAAGCGACCCAAAGTTTCTCATTTTTCCGAAAATTACAGTGCTTCTCTCGCTGATTAGAGTGAGAGATGAAGACAACTTTTTCAACCCAAATCATTTTTGAAATCGCCATCACGCCCACAAATATCGCACGATTAGTATCAAAATCGGTCCTGACATTGATACGCCTGTCTGCTCCGGTAAAATGTTTTCGAAATTTATCTAGACCGTACGGTTTTCTGTCACGGTGCTTCAGAGCAAAGTCATGCGACAGGATTTTCTGAGGCTGTCTGAGGCTCTCTCCCATGTATTTGAATAGAATTTCAGATCTGGGCACAACATTTCTTTCTCTCATCGCTGTAAATGTTCTGAGTGAGGTACAGATATGAATCTCGGGACTATCGCAGAAGACACATAGGCCTGTCATACGCTCCAAACGCTTTTCGAATATGTATTACGGTTCCCGAACAGGAAGGATTTGTTTCCAATGCTTCTTTTCAGTAAAATGTGTTTGCTCAAACACACAATTGTGTGTTTGACAGCTCAGAGCTCAGAGCTCACACCCTGCTGAGACCATTATTTGCCATAGCAACGGATCTCAAGAGGCTATTGGCTGCTGGTTTGGACTACAGATACGCATCATTGTAGTTCTATCTATAGTGGAACCCTCAGTTGAAACAGATCAGGACTGAACTGGCCTTTAGAACTATTTGCTGCTATGGGCTGTATATAACTGATTTAACTCAGGAACTGTTACACATGGTATTAGTTTGGAACTTTAAAATTAAGCATAATAATAATTTCAAAATAAAAGCCTTGAATATTTTTACATCAGGTAATTGCTGTTTTTGGCTTTATTTGACTTTTTCATCCAAAGCACTGTTACACATGGTATTAGTTTGGCCCTTTGAAATGAAGCTTAACAAAAATTTCAAAATAAAAGCTTTGAATATTTTTACATCATGTAATTGCTCTTTTTGGCTTTATATGACTTTTTCATCCAAAGCACTGTTACACATGGGATTAGTTCGGAACTTTAAAATGGAGCATAATAATAATTTCAAAATAAAAGCCTTGAATATTTTTACATCAGGTAATTGCGCTTTTTGGCTTTATGTGACTTTTTTATCCAAAGCACTGTTACACAATGGAATAGTTTGGCCCTCTGAAATGAAGCATACTGAAAATTTCAAAATAAAAGCCTTGAATATTTTACATGACGTAATTGCTCTTTTTGGCCGTATATGACTTTTTCATCCAAAGCAATGTTACACATGGGATTAGTTTGGAACTTTAAAATGGAGCATAATAATAATTTCAAAATAAAAGCCTTGAATATTTTTACGTCATGTAATTGCTCTTTTTGGCCGTATATGACTTTTTCATCCAAAGCACTGTTACACATGGGATTAGTTCGGAACT
This sequence comes from Xiphophorus hellerii, assembly GCF_003331165.1. Lineage (NCBI taxonomy): Eukaryota > Metazoa > Chordata > Actinopteri > Cyprinodontiformes > Poeciliidae > Xiphophorus > Xiphophorus hellerii. Next base: position 33,582,782 of record NC_045676.1, read on the forward strand.
TTAAAATGGAGCATAATAATAATTTCAAAATAAAAGCCTTGCATATTTTTACATCAGGTAATTGCGCTTTTTGGCTTTATGTGACTTTTTTATCCAAAGCACTGTTACACATGGGATTCGTTCAGAACTTTAAAATGGAGCATACTGAAAATTTCAAAATAAAAGCCTTGAGAATTCTTACATGAGATTATTGCTGTTTTGAGCACTATATAACTGATTTTATCCAATGACTGTTATTCATGGGATTAGGTTGGCCCTTTGAAATGAAGTTTAACAAAACTTCCAAAATAAAAGCCTTGACAAAAATTTTAAATCGTACCGAATGGTGCACGTCCGCCTTGCTTAACGTTCTTGCGGTTCTCCGCGTGCCATTGATTATGTTGCGGCGTCCTTTGGCGTCGACGCCGATTTGTGGCGTGACGACGCCGGGCCCGAGCCCGACGGGCGCGCCTTGGCAGGCCCCGGCTAAATTTCTTCCGAAATTTTCTAGTTGGGGCCTGCCATGCAAAGCAATGGCAGGAACCTATTACTCTACACCCAACAAGCGTCTCTTTATTATTATAGTTCTTTATTTTTCTTCCGTAACCGTTAATGCGGCTCATACCGCTGGGTGCACACCTACAAATGAGGTATCAAAACGTGCAGAAAATTCACGCCATTGTTGCTATTACTTTTGGTGGGATTTGGGCTTAACGTGGCGACATAATTCGCAAAAAACTACGAAAAAAACCCCATTATAAGTCAATGGGAAAAATCCTGGAAATACCCTATTTTTGAGGATTTTCTGTGTCGTCACTAATTCACGTAGAAATGCCATTCAAATTTCATTTTGTAGATACGTCTGTGATCTCTTCGAAAGTGAAGACGGCTCGTCGATAACAGTTACGGTTTGTCCACAATTTGCCTCTAAGCGACCCAAAGTTTCTCATTTTTTCTAAAGTTAGAGTGCTTTTCTCGCTGATTAGAGTGAGAGATCAAGACAACTTTTTCAACCCAAATCATTTTTGAAATCGCCATCACGCCCACAAATATCGCACGATTAGTATCAAAATCGGTCCTGACATTGATACGCCTGTCTGCTCCGGTAAAATCTTTTCGAAATTTATCTAGATCGTACGGTTTTCTGTCACGGTGCTTCAGAGCAAAGTCATGCGACAGGATTTTCTGAGGCTGTCTGAGGCTCTCTCCCATGTATTTGAATAGAATTTCAGATCTGGGCACAACATTTCTTTCTCTCATCGCTGTAAATGTTCTGAGTGAGGTACAGATATGAATCTCGGGACTATCGCAGAAGACACATTGAACTGTCATACGCTTAAAACGCTTTTCGAATATGTATTACGGTTCCCGACCAGGAAGGATTTGTTTCCAATGCTTTTTGTCAGTAAAACGTGTTTGCTCAAACACACAATTGTGTGTTTGACAGCTCAGAGCTCAGAGCTCACACCCTGCTGAGACCATTATTTGCCATAGCAACGGATCTCAAGAGGCTATTGGCTGCTGGTTTGGACTACAGATACGCATCATTGTAGTTCTATCTATAGTGGAACCCTCAGTTGAAACAGATCAGGACTGAACTGGCCTTTAGAACTATTTGCTGCTATGGGCTGTATATAACTGATTTAACTCAGGAACTGTTACACATGGTATTAGTTTGGAACTTTAAAATGGAGCATAATAATAATTTCAAAATAAAAGCCTTATATATTTTTACATCATGTAATTGCTGTTTTTGGCTTTGTATGACTTTTTCATCCAAAGCACTGTTACACATGGGATTAGTTCGGAACTTTAAAATGGAGCATAATAATAATTTCAAAATAAAAGCCTTGAAAATTTTTACATGACGTAATTGCTCTTTTTGGCTTTATTTGACTTTTTCATCCAAAGCACTCTTACACATGGTATTAGTTCAGAATTTTAAAATGAAGCATACTGAAAATTTCAAAATAAAAGCCTTGAATATTTTTACATCATGTAATTGCTCTTTTTGGCTTTATTTGACTTTTTCATCCAAAGCACTGTTACACATGGTATTAGTTTGGCCCTTTGAAATGAAGCATACTGAAAATTTCAAAATAAAAGCCTTGAATATTTTTACATCAACTACTTGCGTTTTCAGCATTATATAACTGATTTAACCCAATGACTATTACACATGGGATTAAAATAGACTGTTTTGCATGAGCAGCAGATAGATCCTCTATTGCACATGTGTCAAACTCAAGGCCCGCGGGCCACATGTGGCCCGCTACGTCATTTTATGTGGCCCTCTCCCCCCTACCACCGTTTTACAGCCCCATTGATTGACTTAAAATAGGTTTTGAGCACGAATTGACTACAAACTACATATCCCATAATGCCTTCCGATTCTTACCAACCAACATTACGGCTTCTCGCCACTAGAGTGCAGCAGAGTCACCTCAAGCTGATTATTAATTTTCCCAGCGAATAAAACTGAAACATCGACAAGCTAACAAGCTAAAGAGCGAAGTCCCGTGATGTTTCAATCGAGGACTTTTACCGTCTACTGCCCCCTGATTTGATGCCACAGCTTCGACTCCACGCAGCTCGTGTTTTGTCCACGTTTGGAAGCACCTATCTGTGCGAACAGATGTTTTCAATAATGACTTTAAACAAGACCAAGCACAGATCGCGCATTACTGACGAAAACCTACACGCCGTTTTGCGGATTGCCACAGAATAGAACTAAAACCAGACATCGACGAACTGACCAGGGGAAAACGGTGCCAGACATCCGGCCAGAAAACATTGGTAAGCACAAACAAACTACATTTAAATAGAATGGATGTAAAACCAAAACTCAGTATACTGGAATATGCATATAGTTTATTGATTTTGCTTGTGTTTTGTTTATTTACAGAACACAACACAATGAGGATGTGTGTGAGTTGGTGACAGGGTGAAGAGGGATCAGCGTTGTGTTCAAGGACAGGCAACGTCACCTCATTGTTTTGTTCTTATGTGAAATGCATGTTCGTTGCGTAATAAATAACGAAAAAGTTTTGTGAATGAAGTTGAGAGTTAATATCAAAACTTGTTTTTTATTATTTGTCTGCTTATCTTCAAAGCAGACAAAGAATAATTTTCCCAGCGAATAAAACTGAAACATCGACAAGCTAACGAGCTAAAGAGCGAAGTTTAGCTGAGCAGTTTAAAAATACTGAGCATATTTTTAAACTGCTCAGTTTAAAAATACTGTAATTTTTAAACTGAGCAGTAATTTTACATCCATGCAAACTCAAATGTAATATTTAAAACTTGAATACATAAAATCAGTTATTTAACAATATGAGGTGTTGTTTAAAAATAAAAAAGATAGCAATTTCTTTTTATTGCAGAGACATTAGATTCTTAAATTTATGGTATTCTTTAAATGTTGTAATTTTGGTTCATTGTAAACTTTACCTGTAAAAAGTTTGTAGAAATCTTTAACATAAGGTCAATATATATTTTTAAACTGTAATATGTTGTGTGTGTGTGCGTTATTGAAAATTTATATTTGTGACAATCATTAGGTAAATGCTAATGAACTGCCTTCCTGCAGTTTATGAGGATTGAACTGTTACTAAACAGTTCAATGCAAGGTTCATTAGCGTTAGCATTTTAGCTTCAATAAGCTATTAGCTATTTATTTTACTTTTTAGCAATGTTTAGTATACTGAATGGAGTAAATCAATTACAGAAAATATCCTAGTGATTTCCCACATACTGATGAAAGCAATGACGCTAACATTAGCGTTTCTGCTGATTTTAGCTGATATACTTACTTTATAATACTGAACGGTGCACGTCCGCCTCGCTTAACGTTCTTGCGATTCTCCGCGTGCCACTGATTACGTCGCGGCGTTCTTTAGCGTCGACGCCGATTTGTAGCGTGACGACGCCGGGCCCATGCCCGACGGGCGCGCCTTGGCAGGCCCCGGCTAAATTTCTTCCGAAATTTTCTAGTTCTTCTTTATTTTTCTTCCGTAACCGTTAATGCGGCTCATACCGCTTGGTGCACACCTACAAATGAGGTATCAAAACCTGCAGAAAATTCACGCCATTCCAGCTATTACTTCTGGTGGGATTTGGGCTTAACGTGGCGACATAATTCGCAAAAAACTACGAAAAAAACCCCATTATAAGTCAATGGGAAAAATCCTAGAAATACCCTATTTTTGAGGATTTTCTGTGTCGTCACAAATTCACCTAGAAATGCCATTCAAATGTCATTTTGTAGATACGTCTGTGATCTCTTCGAAAGTGAAGACGGCTCGTCGATACCAGTTACGGTTTGTCCACAATTTGCCTCTAAGCGACCCAAAGTTTCTCATTTTTCTTCAAATTAGAGTGACAGCCCATCTCGGTTCATATCTGGGCACAACATTTCTTTCTCTCATCACTGTAAATGCTCTGAGTGAGGTACAGATATGAATCTCGGGACTATCGCAGAAGACACATTGAACTGTCATACGCTTAAAACGCTTTTCGAATATGTATTACGGTTCCCGAACAAGAAGGATTTGTTTCCAATGCTTTTTTTCAGTAAAGTGTGTTTGCTCAAACACACTTGTGTGTTTGAGAGCTCAGAGCTCAGAGCTCACACCTGCTGAGACCATTATTTACCATAGCAACGGAACTCAAGAGGCTATTGGCTGCTGGTTAGGACTACGAATACGCATCGCTGTAGTTCTATCTATAGTGGAATACTCAGTTGAAACAGATCAGGACTGAACTGGCCTTTACAACTAATTGCTGCTTTGGGCTGTATATAACTGATTTAACTCAGTAACTGTTACACATGGGATTAGTTTTACACTTTAAAATTAAGCATATTGAAAATTTCACAATAAAAGCCCTGAATATTTTTACATGACGTAATTGCTCTTTTTTGGCTTTATTTGACTTTTTCATCCAAAGCACTGTTACACATGGTATTAGTTTGGCCCTTTAAAATGAGGCTTAACAAAAATTTCAAAATAAAAGCCTTGAATATTTTTACATGACATAATTGCTCTTTTTGGCTTTATTTGACTTTTTCATCCAAAGCACTGTTACACATGGTATTAGTTCAGAACTTTAAAATGAAGCATACTGAAAATTTCAAAATAAAAGCCTTGAATATTTTTACATCATGTAATTGCTCTTTTTGGCTTTATATGACTTTTTCATCCAAAGCACTGTTACACATGGGATTAGTTTGGAACTTTAAAATGAAGCATACTGAAAATTTCAAAATAAAAGCCTTGAATATTTTTACATCATGTAATTGCTCTTTTTGGCTTTATTTGACTTTTTCATCCAAAGCACTGTTACACATGGTATTAGTTTGGAACTTTAAAATGGAGCATAATAATAATTTCAAAATAAAAGCCTTGAATATTTTTACATCATGTAATTGCTCTTTTTGGCTTTATTTGACTTTTTCATCCAAAGCACTGTTACACATGGGATTAGTTTGGCCCTTTGAAATGAAGCATACTGAAAATTTTAAAATAAAAGCCTTGAATATTTTTACATGACGTAATTGCTGTTTGTGGCTTTATGTGACTTTTTCATCCAAAGCACTGTTACACATGGGATTAGTTTGGAACTTTAAAATGAAGCATACTGAAAATTTCAAAATAAAAGCCTTGAATATTTTACATGACGTAATTGCTTTTTTTGGCCGTATATGACTTTTTCATCCAAAGCACTGTTACACATGGGATTAGTTCGGAACTTTAAAATGGAGCATACTGAAAATTTCAAAATAAAAGCCTTGAATATTTTTACATCAGCTACTTGTGTTTTGAGCATTATATAACTATTTTAACCCAAGGACTATTACGCATGGGATTAGTTTGGCCCTTTGAAATGAAGTTTAACAAAACTTCCAAAATAAAAGCCTTGACAACATTTTAAATCGTACTGAATGGTGCACGTCCGCCTCGCTTAACGTTCTTGCGGTTCTCCGCGTGCCACTGGTTACGTCGCGGCGTTCTTTGGCGTCGACGCCGATTTGTGGCGCGACGACGCCGGGCCCAAGCCCGACGGGCGCGCCTTGGCAGGCCCCGGCTAAATTTCTTCCGAAATTTTGTTTTTCTAGTTATAGTTCTTTATTTTTCTTCCGTAACCGTTAATGCGGCTCATACCGCTGGGTGCACACCTACAAATGAGGTATCAAAACGTGCAGAAAATTCACGCCATTGTTGCTATTACTTTTGGTGGGATTTGGGCTTAACGTGGCGACATAATTCGCAAAAAACTACGAAAAAAACCCCATTATAAGTCAATGGGAAAAATCCTGGAAATACCCTATTTTTGAGGATTTTCTGTGTCGTCACTAATTCACGTAGAAATGCCATTCAAATTTCATTTTGTAGATACGTCTGTGATCTCTTCGAAAGTGAAGACGGCTCGTCGATAACAGTTACGGTTTGTCCACAATTTGCCTCTAAGCGACCCAAAGTTTCTCATTTTTTCTAAAGTTAGAGTGCTTTTCTCGCTGATTAGAGTGAGAGATCAAGACAACTTTTTCAACCCAAATCATTTTTGAAATCGCCATCACGCCCACAAATATCGCACGATTAGTATCAAAATCGGTCCTGACATTGATACGCCTGTCTGCTCCGGTAAAATCTTTTCGAAATTTATCTAGATCGTACGGTTTTCTGTCACGGTGCTTCAGAGCAAAGTCATGCGACAGGATTTTCTGAGGCTGTCTGAGGCTCTCTCCCATGTATTTGAATAGAATTTCAGATCTGGGCACAACATTTCTTTCTCTCATCGCTGTAAATGTTCTGAGTGAGGTACAGATATGAATCTCGGGACTATCGCAGAAGACACATTGAACTGTCATACGCTTAAAACGCTTTTCGAATATGTATTACGGTTCCCGACCAGGAAGGATTTGTTTCCAATGCTTTTTGTCAGTAAAACGTGTTTGCTCAAACACACAATTGTGTGTTTGACAGCTCAGAGCTCAGAGCTCACACCCTGCTGAGACCATTATTTGCCATAGCAACGGATCTCAAGAGGCTATTGGCTGCTGGTTTGGACTACAGATACGCATCATTGTAGTTCTATCTATAGTGGAACCCTCAGTTGAAACAGATCAGGACTGAACTGGCCTTTAGAACTATTTGCTGCTATGGGCTGTATATAACTGATTTAACTCAGGAACTGTTACACATGGTATTAGTTTGGAACTTTAAAATGGAGCATAATAATAATTTCAAAATAAAAGCCTTGAATATTTTTACATCATGTAATTGCTGTTTTTGGCTTTGTATGACTTTTTCATCCAAAGCACTGTTACACATGGGATTAGTTCGGAACTTTAAAATGGAGCATAATAATAATTTCAAAATAAAAGCCTTGAAAATTTTTACATGACGTAATTGCTCTTTTTGGCTTTATTTGACTTTTTCATCCAAAGCACTCTTACACATGGTATTAGTTCAGAACTTTAAAATGAAGCATACTGAAAATTTCAAAATAAAAGCCTTGAATATTTTTACATCATGTAATTGCTCTTTTTGGCTTTATTTGACTTTTTCATCCAAAGCACTGTTACACATGGTATTAGTTTGGCCCTTTGAAATGAAGCATACTGAAAATTTCAAAATAAAAGCCTTGAATATTTTTACATCAACTACTTGCGTTTTCAGCATTATATAACTGATTTAACCCAATGACTATTACACATGGGATTAAAATAGACTGTTTTGCATGAGCAGCAGATAGATCCTCTATTGCACATGTGTCAAACTCAAGGCCCGCGGGCCACATGTGGCCCGCTACGTCATTTTATGTGGCCCTCTCCCCCCTACCACCGTTTTACAGCCCCATTGATTGACTTAAAATAGGTTTTGAGCACGAATTGACTACAAACTACATATCCCATAATGCCTTCCGATTCTTACCAACCAACATTACGGCTTCTCGCCACTAGAGTGCAGCAGAGTCACCTCAAGCTGATTATTAATTTTCCCAGCGAATAAAACTGAAACATCGACAAGCTAAGAAGCTAAAGAGCGAAGTTCCGTGATGTTTCAATCGAGGACTTTTACTTTTACCGTCTACTGCCCCCTGATTTGATGCCACAGCTTCGACTCCATGCAGCTCGTGTTTTGTCCACGTTTGGAAGCACCTATCTGTGCGAAGAGATGTTTTCAATAATGACTTTAAACAAGACCAAGCACAGATCGCGCATTACTGACGAAAACCTACACGCCGTTTTGCGGATTGCCACAGAATAGAACTAAAACCAGACATCGACAAACTGACCAGGGGAAAACGGTGCCTGACATCCGGCCAGAAAACATTGGTAAGCACAAACAAACTACATTTAAATAGAATGAATGTAAAACCAAAACTCAGTATACTGGAATATGCATATAGTTTATTGATTTTGCTTGTGTTTTGTTTATTTACAGAACACAACACAATGAGGATGTGTGTGAGTTATTGACAGGGTGAAGAGGGATCAGCGTTGTGTTCAAGGACAGGCAACGTCACCTCATTGTTTTGTTCTTATGTGAAATGCATGTTCGTTGCGTAATAAATAACGAAAAAGTTTTGTGAATGAAGTTGAGAGTTAATATCAAAACTTGTTTTTTATTATTTGTCTGCTTATCTTCAAAGCAGACAAAGAATAATTTTCCCAGCGAATAAAACTGAAACATCGACAAGCTAACGAGCTAAAGAGCGTAGTTTAGCAAGGCCCGCGGGCCACATGTGGCCGGCTACGTCATTTTATGTCGCCCTCTCCCCCCTACCACCGTTTTACAGCCCCATTGATTGACTTAAAATAGGTTTTGAGCACGAATTGACTACAACCTACATATCCCATAATGCCTTCCGATTCTTACCAACCAACACTACGGCTTCTCGCCACTAGAGTGCAGCAGAGTCACCTCAAGCTGATCATTAATTTTCCCAGCGAATAAAACTGAAACATCGACAAGCTAACAAGCTAAAGAGCGAAGTCCCGTGATGTTTCAATCGAGGACTTTTACCGTCTACTGCCCCCTGATCTGATGCCACAGCTTCGACTCCATGCAGCTCGTGTTTTGTCCACGTTTGGAAGCACTTATCTGTGCGAACAGATGTTTTCAATAATGACTTTAAACAAGACCAAGCACAGATCGCGCATTACTGACGAAAACCTACACGCCGTTTTGCGGATTGCCACAGAATAGAACTAAAACCAGACATCGACGAACTGACCAGGGGAAAACGGTGCCAGACATCCGGCCAGAAAACATTGGTAAGCACAAACAAACTACATTTAAATAGAATGGATGTAAAACCAAAACGCAGTATACTGGAATATGCATATAGTTTATTGATTTTGCTTGTGTTTTGTTTATTTACAGAACACAACGCAATTTTTAAACTGAGCAGTAATTTTACATCCATGCAAACTCAAATGTAATATTTAAAACTTGAATACATAAAATCAGTTATTTAACAATATGAGGTGTTGTTTAAAAATAAAAAAGATAGCAATTTCTTTTTATTGCAGAGACATTAGATTCTTAAATTTATGGTATTCTTTAAATGTTGTAATTTTGGTTCATTGTAAACTTTACCTGTAAAAAGTTTGTAGAAATCTTTAACATAAGGTCAATATATATTTTTAAACTGTAATATGTTGTGTGTGTGTGCGTTATTGAAAATTTATATTTGTGACAATCATTAGGTAAATGCTAATGAACTGCCTTCCTGCAGTTTATGAGCATTGAACTGTTACTAAACAGTTCAATGCAAGGTTCATTAGCGTTAGCATTTTAGCTTCAATAAGCTATTAGCTATTTATTTTACTTTTTAGCAATGTTTAGTATACTGAATGGAGTAAATCAATTACAGAAAATATCCTAGTGATTTCCCACATACTGATGAAAGCAATGACGCTAACATTAGCGTTTCTGCTGATTTTAGCTGATATACTTACTTTATAATACTGAATGGTGCACGTCCGCCTCGCTTAACGTTCTTGCGATTCTCCGCGTGCCACTGATTACGTTGCGGCGTTCTTTAGCGTCGACGCCGATTTGTGGCGTGACGACGCCGGGCCCATGCCCGACGGGCGCGCCTTGGCAGGCCCCGGCTAAATTTCTTCCGAAATTTTCTAGTTATTAAATACAACTGGGGTGTACTCACATTTAGCACTAACATGGAAAATGCTTTTTCTCTCCGTCTCTCGAATTCTGCCTGAGCTTGTGCGCTAGCGTCCGGAGTTAGCATATCCGTCTCCGTTAGCATGCCCCATAGTCCTTTAGCTTTTAGCAAATGCTCCATCTGAAACTTCCACGTTGCCCAGTTCTCTGGTCCACTCAGCTTGTTGATAAACATCTTATCATCCATTGTGAATCCCACAATTCCGTTTATCTGACTCAAAAACTTCACTTACAGAACTTTTTGCGACGCTCTGGGCCCGTAACCTGTAGAGAACAGGCGTTTCAAAGTGCATGCATTTATTGTCTTTCTCAGAACGGTACAATACAACTGCAGTACTCAGAAGACACAACAGATGGCAGCATAACAGCCTCTCCATTAATCATTGAACAAATTACGGCTTCATATTTCAACAAAAGGTTCCTCTAACCCAGTGTTTCTGCAACGGACCACCTAACCTGAAATCGCCCCCGCGATAACACATCGTAATACGTATATAATGCAACCTGAAATGAAAAATATTATTCTCTTACCTCATGCACTGTTGTTTTGTTTGTTCATCTGAATGAGAAGAGTGATGCTGTTTGGGAAATGTGACTGGCCGCAACAAAACCATGAACACGTCTACTTGGGCATTTTGACTTATTTCCAGATTGTGAAAGTGTGGAGTGAAAGTTTTCTAATGATGTCAAATAAATGGAAATAAAAACAAGTTTTTCAATACTACCAAGTGTTGTGTGCATTAATAACATTTAGGGCTATTTGTGATTTAGAAGCACAATTAAAGAAAAATAGACTTGAGTTGTTTAACAGAAACAAAAAATCCTTTTCTGCGCCATTAAATATGAAATTATGAACCCATTTCTAGCAATTGTATTCATTTATTGTATTTATTTTATTTAATATTTTTAAATTAATTAAAAATAACAATAGTTGTTGACCTGAAAGCAGAGCATCATTCATAAAAAACAAAGAAACAGAACACAATATATCACAAAGTATGCCAGGGTTGCAGCTTTCAACAGTAAATATGTTGGTATGAAAAACAAAAAGAATAGAGAGCAAATATTACAGACATGACAAATTAAAAATATTCAGAGATCTACAACATTCATATGTGTTTACAGTTATTTTGTTCATACTCTTGGAAATAGTGGATAAATAGAGTTCAATTCTCTTAACCAAAACTGTAAAAAAAAAAAGGTGTAGATGGTGAAAATTTACATTTGTGAATATGAAATTTGCCAAATATAATAATTAGATTGATTGCCAGTCTTTTGTCTGCATTAGTATCCTTACCATGAAAACCAAAACTATATGCTCATAACTCAGGGAACATTTAGTAGCAATATTACAATTTATAAAGTTAATACACTCTTTCCAAAATTTTCTTGTGATACGACAATTCCAGAATATATGACTAATTGTTTCTGGATGCTCTTTGCAGAACTTACAGTTGGGGTCTATTGTTTTAATATATTTCATCATGTATTGATTAGTAGGATAAATTCGATGTAAGTTTTCAAGTTTCATCTTTCATTTTGTTGTTTATAAAAAGTTTCTGATGATGAGTCCACACCTTTTTCCATAGTGAATCAGGGACAAAATTATTCCAATAGAAAACAGATGAAGGTATAGAAATAATATCTTGTTGAAACAGGGCATGAATAGTTCTGTTATTCTTACAAGTAGAAGAAAAACACACTTTACCAACAGTGGAGTCAGTTACATTCAACAAGGCCTGATATTCATCAACAACATTATTTTAAAGAGTTCACATATTTCATTAGTTACAGCATCAAACATAATATCATACTCTGTAGAAGTTACAGTGAGGTTATACTTGGGTTTGAACTCACTGTAACTGAGTAAACATTCATTTTTGTTAAATAGTTGACCCACCAGAAGAATTTTATTGTTGAACCATTTAGGATAAAATAAAGATTTATTTTTGTGAAGGATGTATTGATTATTCCAGATGAAGAATTTATGGGGAGAAAAATTATGTTTACATATAAGTGCCCATGAAAGAAGTTCTTGTTTGTGAAATGCAGAAAGTTTTACTGGTATTTTCTCTACATTATAATTACAGAGGAGGAGGCCCCACCAGGTGTATCTCTGTATTTAGAGGAGTGGAGGAGGGGCGCCACTGACTGAGTGCAGAGAGACGAGGCCGACATCCTGCAGGGATTATAGCTCCCATCTGCCCTGAGATTTCCTCTTTTCTTCCGTCAGAATCCACCAATGTTGGCTGGAGATATTTTCCTGCTCTGATGCCATTTGGCTCTCTGTTACGCAGCCATGAAGCTTTTATCCTCTGTTTTCTATTATTTACTCTACAAATAAATCTGTCGCTGTTCTCTCACACACGACAAAAACAAATGATTGCATTTTCAACAAACTCACACAGGACTCTAGTGTTTTTTCAGATTTTAAATATTATGTTTAGTTATTTTTTTAGGTGGGGGGGTGGAAAGCTTTGTGTGTATTTTGTGTGAACCCTTGGATCTGTGAGAGTTTTTACCTTTATGATCTTTGATATCCACTGCTGCCTGAGCCTCCAACAGCAGAGCGATCAGCTCCTTGTTCCCACTAAGAGCAGCGTGGTGCAGCGGAGACAGCCTTCAAACAGACACAGATTAAGAGTGAAAATAAACATTCACGTCTACGCATCAGCATGAGCTCTGAGTAGAACTTTGCTGAATTAATCTCCCTTCCGCCTTCAGCTCTATGTGGAAGATGGGAGGGGTGAGGCAGGCAGGCGTGCAGGCAGGGGGCGGGGGAGCAGGGGGGCAGGGGTGACCTACTTCCATTAATAAGCAATCTTGCTATCCTGAGTGGAGAGAACACACAGGCCATCTATGTGTCTGTGTGCATGTGTGTGTGTGCGTGCGTGGGCGTGTGTGTGTGAGTGTATGGATCCCCTGTGAATCTAAGAGCCAGCCCCTGGAGTCAAATCAACGAGTCATCAGTCATTAAACAGGGAGCTGAGCCCAATTATCTGATTTCCACCAACATAATAAAAGGATTCTTGTTATTTGATGGAGCAAAATAGAACATGGTTACAAGCCAAGCATGTGCACACATCTAGATGAAGCAACATAAAGCAGTACAGCCAAATTAAAACTTGGCAACACTGCACATCTGCCTATGAGTTGGTCACAGAAAGTTGAACAGAGGTAAGCAGTTTTTCTCTCTTCATCTGGGAGTCACATCCCAGTTAGCAGTGAGTACACTGCTAACTGTACTGAGTCCATTGTTATTAGGCTACATCACACTAATAGCAGTGGATGCATCTAAACATTTTGACGTTAGCCTTTGTTACTGGTCGTCTTCATCTGTCAGAGCTGAATGCTTCAGGTTAGCATTTGGACTCTGGGTGCTATCACTGGTTCTGATCTACATACAGTCTTCTCCAAATTTAATTATACCATTTAAACAATCAATACTTCATAGAACCACCGTTCGATAGAGTTACAGCGGTGAGTATTTTGAGGTAAGTCTCTAGCAACGTCTGGAAACTGAAATTTTTACCCAGACTTCTTTGCAAAATCGTTTCATCCCAGCCAGACTGGTTGGAGTACATTGGGATGTTAACAGAGCCAATCTAAACCATCAATATGCTGCGTTGTATAGTATTTCACTGTAACTCCGTCTGTGAGTTTCAGGTTATTGTTGAGTTTCTGGGTGGCTCAAGTCTTCTGCACCTCTGACAGGTTTTCTTCCAGGATTGCCCTGTATTTAGCTTCATCCATCTTCTCATCAACCCTGACCTCTGACCCCTTTGTACAACATGACAGGATAAGGCTACATTTATATACAATGTATCATTTTCTTTCCTGTCAACTTTTATTTTTTTAAAGATTTCTTTTGGCTCTAGTAGCCTTTATTTGCTAGTGAATCACCAGGAAAGTGTGTAGTGAGACAGGGGAAAGACAAAGGTTAGTGGGCCGGAACTTGAACCTCTGACATCTGCGTTCAGGACTGAGGCCACGTACACAAGTCACACGCTCTACCCCTGCACCACCGTCGCGCCCCTTTCCTATCTTCTAAGACTAGGTTTATAACTTTTTGATCAAGTTTATAGTTAGAGTGCCTCAGTGGCTCCTGAGTCATCTCTGTGGTTATGTTGCTATAGGTTCAGGCTGCTGATGGACAAACTGACTGCTCTTCCTCTCTATTAAATTCTCATATGACTCTCCAATAAAATTTGAAGTATTTGCTGTTATTCCAATTTTTTATTTTTATGTTCTCCCTCTGTGTTTTTTCTCTTTATAGACATTACAGCTGGCCTGGGGTTTCTATGCAGCTGCGATAATTTCTTGTGTGTGTGTGTTGGCGTGCGTGTGTTTGTGTGTGTGGAGAGGGAGAAGGGGGACATGGGCTGAGCAAGTGATGAAAACAACTTTATCCTTGTCTAGATCATTCACTGTCTTTCAGTGTTTAACTCTGTTGGCGTTCTCCACAAAACTATTGGCAGAGTCTTTGCTGTGACTGACTGTATGTGCTCTCTTTCAGTTTTTCTTTCTCTCTGAAAATTCATCTATGTAAAAAGAAGAGAGCAATTATAACAGGAGGGGGAGAAAGGAGCTGTTGGTTCTCACCCATCTGCATCCTGGATGTTGACATTAACCCTCTTTGTTGCTCCAAGTAGCTCTAAAAGAGAAAAAAAGTGTTAAAAAATAATTGAGAAAACTTTAAAGTTTAAATTTAAACTTTAATTCTGTGCAAGCTGAAGCTACCATCTGCTCTTTGACTGCTTCATGCTTATGCTAAATGTGTCTGAAAACATTAAAGCAATAGCTCTGCCTTTGGCAAGACAATGGTTTCTTTTAAATGTGATGTAAAATACTGGTTTCAGGTTAGGGTTAAGATTTTATACCCGATCAAATTAATTGAGTAAATTTTACGACTTTTATGAAGACTCTCCTTGGTTTAAAGTCCATTACACAGTGAGTTTTAAAGAAATAAAGTAAAAGAAATAGTCAGGAACATTATGGATTACAAAGGGATTGCAAAATGAATATAGAAATAAACAGACAATTATTTTATGGATATCTAGTCAAGTCAAATTTTATTTATATAGCACATTTACAACAGCCTCGGCTGACCAAAGTGCTTCACAACAAACAACATCACAGGTAGAAAAATAAAATTAAGTTTAGTAGAACTAATAAGTGCCCTGCGACAGACTGGCGACCTGTCCAGGGTGACCCTGCCTCTCGCCTGAAATGTTAGCTGGAGAGGCACCAGCACCTCCTGACCCCACTAGGGACAAGGGTGTTAGAAAATGGATGGATGGGTGGATGGATGGAAAACTAATAAGAAAAATATAAAATTGGCAGATATACTAAAAGCTAATAGCATGAATAAAAACCAAACAGTTTTTAAATTTAGCTGCAACAATTCTCTTCAGTCCTTTACCTTTAGATCTTTAAAGATCTTTAACTGATCTTGAAGGTCAGGGAGAATGGATGAGTTTTCAGGCTGGACTGAAACTGACTGAGAAAGCTTAACAGACAGAGGAAGACTGTTCCACAGTCTGTGTGCCGCCACAGAGAAGGCTCTGTCCCCTCTAGTTTTTAGCCTAGTTTTAGGGACATACAATCAAAGCTGGTCAGTTGACTTTAGGGCTCTGGGTGGAGTGTAGGGCTGCAAGAGCTCACTGAAGTAAGAAGGGCCCATGGAGTTTAAACACTTAAAAATAATCAATAAAACCTTAAATTTTGTCCTAAAAGCAACAGGGAGCCAGTGAAGGGTGCGCAAAACCGGAGTAATGGAATCAAGCCTCCTTGTTTTAGTCAGCAGACAGGCTGCAGCATTTTGTACGCTCTGCAGTCGCTGCAGGGAGCTCTGGTCCAACCCTAAGTACAAAGAGTTACAATAATCTAAACGCGATGTAATGAATGCATGGATAGTCATCTCAAAGACAGGCAGAGGAAGATTTTATCTTAGCAAGGGTCCTCTTGGCTTTGATAATTTAAACAAAGGATCAACAATCACACCCAGATTTTTCATGAATGGACGACAAAAGGAAGACAGGGAACCAACAATACTGTAACGTCCAAGCAGAGAACTGCATTGACCAAACACTAAAATCTCTGTTTTCTCCCTATTTAACATTTGCTCTTAACAAATGTCTATAAATCCTGTAGATCCGTGTTTCTCAACCTTTTTTGGGCCAGCACCCTCCTATCCATTATCCAGCTCCCTTACCGCCCCCCTTCAAAGAAATTGTAGGTTACTTTGCACTGAATATTATTGTACTATTAATATTACTATCACTATTGTTGATGTTTTGATTTTTATGGTTGTTTTTGTATTTATCATCAAAAATAATTTCCCAGAGAACAAAAAAGCAATTTGTGTAGAAATTATTTTTACAGGCGTCTACGAAAAATGCAATGAACATTCAACTTAAAATCGGTAGGCCTATGAGCAGCTTATCAGAGTGGAAAAAATATTCTTGTTCTGTGCAATTTCAGTTGTTAAATCTTTCACAAAATGACCAGATAAAAGATGTACAACAATGCCAGTTTAAACTATTTGCAAAAAGACAGCGCATTAAAATGTGGATAGAACTGCAATTATTATACCAATCAGAACTCTCCTTCTCTTTAATGTTTCTGTGAGTTTGTGCTGCAGCTCAGTGCTGCCTTCAGGAGAATGGGACATCAGAGTATCATTCATAAAATTTCACCCACATGGCGTTTACTGTGTAAACCAGAGCTTTCAGTGGAAACACAAAAAATCCAGATTCTTTCAATGCCATACAAATATGAGACAGAAACATGGATTATATCTAAATATAGACCTGACTATTGATTTATAGATTAATAGTTTTACTGGACAGAAATGACAAAGAACAAAGGTGGTTCTTAGTCAAATCCTAATGAATCAGATTGAAAGTGTCATGGAGTCACTGAACAGCCTCATGATATTAAACACTGTCATGAAAAATAATATTGAAGAAATAAATATATAAAATAAAAAATAATTAAAAACATAAATTAGTGATTAGCTTCTTACTGCTAGCATCAGTAAGATATATTTCTTCTTAGTTCTAGATATGGTCCCAACAAACCCATGGCACTTCAATATTATTTTACCTTTTATCTGAAACCAGTGTCTGTTTATTCCTGCCATATAGTCCTCTGTATTAATTATTGCTTGAGAGGTCTTGCCATACCAGTTTATTCCTCTGTATTTAATTTCTTAGTTTATTCCTGCATTTTGAGGCTGCACAGTGGCGCAGTTGGTAGCACTGTTGCCTTGCAGCAAGAAGGTCCTGGGTTCGATTCCCGGCCGGGGTCTTTCTGCATGGAGTTTGCATGTTCTCCCTGTGCATGCGTGGGTTCTCTCCGGGTACTCTGGCTTCCTCCCACAGTCCAAAAACATGACTGTTAGGTTAATTGGTCTATCTAAATTCTCCCTAGGGGTGTGTGTGTGTGTGCATGGTTGTTTGTCCTGTATGTCTTTGTGTTGCCCTGCGACAGACTGGCGACCTGTCCAGGGTGTACCCCGCCTCCCGCCTGGAACGTAGCTGGAGATAGGCACCAGCAACCCTCCCGACCCCATTAGGGACAAGGGTGAACAGAAAATGGATGGATGGATGGATTCCTGCATTTTGTTCTTCATTCATTCCCATTTAGTTTTCTTTGATTAGTATTGTCGTTTCTTGGTTTATTGTTAAGTCTTCTTTAGTTTTTTATGTTGCTAGGTTTATTTTATTGTTTGTATTGACGCTCACCACCAGTAATCTTCACCACGTCATTCATCTGCTGCGCAGCTTAATATGTTTCACCTGATTTGCCTCTCATATTGATTTTTCACTGTTCACCTCCGGATTCTCTGATCCTGATTCACATCTAGTTCGTTGCTCCGTTCTACGTCCCGGTTCTCCTATTTCAGAGTTTTGTGCGATGTGCTTGTCGTTTTTCTAACCCCATGCGGAGGGATAGGGAAGAGTATCGATGGAGAAAAGCAGACTGACGTAAACCTTTTAAAACAACGGGGAAAATCCCGGTATTCTGATGATTAAAATTCAAAGGTGCTGTGGTACTACCGTTTCATACCGAATCACTTTCAGCACCGATGGTAACTCTATAAATGAACGCTCTCTATCATGGTATCATCCATGGAAGGATTTCTTTATTTAAATGGGTTCATTTTTCTAATGGACACACAGTGAAGTTATCATGATTTTAGTAATTACATGTTTATAAGAGTGATATTCCGTTGTCCTTCCATGGAAGCGGGCAGCATCCAGACAGACATTAAAACACTTTTTAATATAAATTGCTACTTTGACATGATCACAGTACTACCAAAACATATGTACAAAATCCTCAATAAAACATAAAATATTTGAAAATCAGACACCAGACAAGTGAATCACAGCACCGTCATCAGCCGGTGTAACGCTGAACTGATGTGGTGAAGCTACCAGTAGCAGGAGAGGCTAACAAACACTGAAGAGAAGAAGAGCTGCCATCGATACAGTTGCAGCCAAGCATGTTTTAATGTTACACAATACCGTTTTAGTAAGTTGCTCAAAGTCTAAACTGGTATTGTGCATTTAAGGGGTAAATTTGACCTTCGAGCAAACGCCCCCCTTTTGTAAAAATGTCCGCAAGCGCCCCGTGCTGTCCTCTGAACGTCCCCTGCAGGGCAGTTGAGAAACTCTGCTGAAGACAATCCTGTAACATATGGACAGCAGACTGGCTGTCATTTGTAGTTGCAGGTAGATAAATTTGAATGTTGTCTGCAAAACAATGAGAGGAGACTTCAGAGTGGTAGAACATCATGTCCTAGCATTCTGTTGAAGAGGAGTAAAAGCTTTTGACAATGAAAGAATTCCACCCAAACAGTATTAGAAATTGGTGGAGAACAGTGTTCGCAAATCTAAACTGTAGGGTCGCCGCAGTTCATAAGGTAAAATGAGATAAAAAGCTAAACGTAGATAAATACTAATGGTAGTATCTAGGCTACCACTAGCATGTTGAGTTACAGTAATATATTCCATCCAGTATGAAAAACTCAATGTAAAACCTAAAATCTGAATAGGACAGGAATGTTCCCCTATTCCTTCAGATAAAAACGGTGGGTGAATGAAATCCATACCTCTTATGGTTCCTGAGATATTAACATTTGTTTGGAGGCATCGTTTATCACAGTGACTACAAAAAACATCCCACATGCAGTACGAAAAAAGCAATGTCAAAAGCTCAAATTATTCCCAGGTTTTAAACAGCATAAAAGCTGTTAAACGGTCCAACTTCAAAATGGCCACTGTCTTGTGTCCTCCATGACAGCCCTGAAACTGGATGATTCATTGCCATTAATAGGCAGAACCTAAAACATCAACTGTGAAACACAACATTCATTTTATATTGTAATTCTCAATTGTTCCTGTTTTTCCATTCATTTCAATGGGACGGAAAAATTTATAAAAAACTGAAAAAATATGAAGGTTATGAATATCAAAAGATTTAGCCGGCATTAGAATCACAAGATGAGTAGAATAAAAGTTGAATGGTGGAAATAGCAAAAAGTATGCAATGTATCGAAGCAACCAAAATTAAAGCTGGAAGCAGCAACGGAGGCCCTTGCAGCTCAGCGCCTCTCCGTCCCCATGGCAATGCCACACACTCACCACCGTCGACGCTCAGTTCCTGCATCCATCCACTAGGCAATACACACTGATGTTTTCAGCAGTGCTCTCTGACGACACAGAAATCTGGTGCAGATCAGCTGATGTATTAAGGAGACAGAGCTGTTGGAATAATCTAGGGGGCACAGTGGAGCTGAATTGCAATTTCAAGCTATTGGGCTCTTTAGAGGTTAACAAAGGTCATTCATAAGAAGCTTGATACAAATTGGATGATGCACGTATGATTTAGAGTCAACCAGGGGTGAAAGTAGGCGGGTACTGTCGGGTACTAAAAGATTTAGCGTGGGTATGCAGTACTGGCTAGAGAGGGGAGCGGCTGTCTGCTGTAAAGAATCAGTGGGTGCAGCCGTGAGTGCACCCACTGATCAGCCATGACTGATTAGTTTTTCAAGAACAATCTAAAACAGGATTTAATCAGTTAATAGCTTTTTTCCTCATTTCACATTGTTTCTGAACTGTTTGTGTTATGCTAGCAGGGGTGCTCAATACGTGGATCTCGGCGGTAGGTGACAAACTAAACGTCTCCAGGACGCTGAGACCTCCTCTGACTCACTTATCAAAACGTTCATAACTTTATTAAAGATTTTTTTTTTAAAATCAACAAAACATATTCAAATTAATGACCCAACAAAAATAATAATCTCAGTGATTATTGTTTCAACTAGGTGTTGTAAGTAACAAACAAATGGCTTCTACCGCAATAATTATGTGAAATTAAATGAATTGTCTAATATTTAAAAAAAACTAGTTTCTGGCATCTTGCTTTGAGCTCAGAGTCTGAGAGGCTTTTCCTCTGTCAAACATGCTATTTATTTTTGTCTCTTATTTAGTGGAAATATTGATGTTGATACTTTCTTCACTGTTGAAATTGAGTAGCTGACATTCACAAAAGACATTGAAATAAAATCCAGTCCAACATCTGGTGTGAGGTGATTCTTTGGAACCTGTTGGAGGAAAAACATCCCAACTTCAGAAGAAGTGGCTTTATCTTAACAGAGCTCTGTGGTTCCTATCAGTATGAGAGTCAGGGTGAGGAGGCGCCATGTTAGGAAGACGAAGTGGAAGCTGCAGGATCTTCACAACAAACAGGCTTCAGAACTACTACTAGGCCTACTGATCATCCCTCTGTCTGGACACAGGATCAATATAACCAGTTTAAAGGCAAAAATGAATGGATTATATGCCAGATATGGAAAACTGGGATGCATTCCATGCCACGATGTTCAGAATTTAGGTCTAATGGCATCTCACGGTGTCAACATTGCAGCCAGTGGGCTGAGGGAAATACAGCTTCATTTTGTAGCAATTCAAGAGTTACCAAGCATTTATCACTAAGCCAAAAAATTCATCCGCACAGAAACTCCAAGGCACACAGAAAAAAAAAATAAAATAAATAATAATAAAAAAAATAATATATATATATATATATACACACACAGTATATCTCCACACTGGATGCTCCTGCCAGCATCCAGTGTTGAGAGAAGGATTTATCACCATGTTGTTTTATTTCATTAAACAATTTGAAATCTGAATGAACCTTAGAGTAAAAGAATGAAAAACAGTTGGAAAACAGGTGACTTCCTATTGAAAGGAGGCGGGGCTAAGGTTATGTCACTAACTGATCATGTGAATTTGATGAGCTCTGGTCTGTGATGGTAAAAAGAAAGTTTGATGTACCTGGGAGCTTATGTGTGGAAGTTATTCCACCTTGATATTTCATGACGAATGGTCAGATTTGAGGCTTGGCCACACCGACATATTTTCACATGCGAAAAATCCTATGATAACTTTTGACTTTCAATGCCTCAAGACTATGCTGACAGAGTTTAAAGCCTAGATCTCAAAAGCTGTAGGACGAGTTCGCTCAGATATAACATCTATAAAAAAGATCCAAAATGTCCAACTTCCTGATGGGTTTAGACCAGGGTCACTCAGGTCCAGTCTTCAAGAGCTACCGTCCTGCAACTTTTAGACGCATCCTTCCTCCAACAGACCTGACCAGGATCAGCTCTGAACAGGCCTGCTAAAGAGCCGTTCATTTGATTCAGGTGTCGGAGCAGGAAAGCATCTGAACGTTGCAGGATGGTAGCTCTGGAGGACTGGACTTGAGCAACCCTGGTTTAGACTCCAAAAGACTTTTAGTTTTTTTAACGTCCTGTCATGATTGTCGGTGAAAGCATAGCTTGGGGCTGATTTTTAAAATACTCTAGGGGGCGCTGTGGAGGAATTAGGCCATGCCCACCAAATATTGGACTGCATTTCTGTCGGGGTTTTGACAAGGATCAATCACAGTGAGTTTGTGGAATTTAGAACCAAACGTATGACCTGTCACTTTGCTGCACTGCCATTGCCATGCCCTCCACCAAAACTTATTTGATTTAAAGCAAGTGAGACCAACTTGTTATCCATCATCTGCCACAAGATCATCTTGATTAGGTCAAGGGGATCAGAGATGGAGCTTTCCAAGTAAAAAAAGTCACTTCCCCATCTTTTCATGGGGAGGAGCTTAGTTGATGTCAGACTATGACATCATCTACAACATAGAATCGTCTGGTATCCAACCAGGATCACTCATGCCAAGTTTGGTGGAAATTGACCTTTTTATGTGAAAGTTATATTGTTTTGTTTGCTTTGGCGAGTGCGCCAACTTCGCCCCTTGGCCATGCCCCCTGAACATATACAAGAACTAAATTCTTTTGATAACTTTTAAAGCCCCACCCTTTAACTGCATCCTCACCAAGAATAAAGCTGATAGGTCAAAATCCCTAGGAGGAGTTTGTTAAAGTTCGACGTGAGTAAAAGTGAAAAATGGCCAAAATTTGACCCTTGACTGAAAATGGCTGCCTCCCTGTACATTTTAGGGGGAACTCCAAAACACTTTTTTTCTTGATTTGGGGAGATCTACCTATGTACCTAGTTTCAGATCTCTACGACCTACAGTTTGTCCTATTTTATGTTAGGGGGCGCTGTTCCATTGGAATCCGAAAATTTTAGTTGGGGGACAATTTTGGGTAAAGTTTGATGAGTTTTCGAATATGTCAAAGGCTCCAAAAAGTTGCATCTTTTGATGGAAAAATAATAATAAGAAATCTTAGGATTCTAATAGGCCTTCGCAGCGCTTCGCTGCTTGGGCCTAATAAAAAACAGGAACTCAATAGTGTGAATGCTTACATTCACAGTATTCTCCCACATGCCTACATGTGGGAGAATTTTTCTGCCATAATCCAAGAGCACACATTTTCAATCTGAAAGCAGGATCTCTTGTCTTTTGTTCTAAAAACTTTTAATACTTTTGCTTACATTTTTATTTTGAAAGCAGGACTTCATGTCTTTCTTCTCAAAACTTATAACGCATGCACTCAAAACTTCTCCTCCCGCTTAGACTTGGTCTCTGCTTGGACTCTCTGCTCACTTATGAAACATGGAACTGCTGTTTGACAGTCGACTAGCAACCTCTCAGCCAATAGAATCAAAGGGTTGTCGTGGGTGCGTTTGTTTCCTTCTAGCGGATGTGCCTGTGTGGCTACCATCAATTGTAGCAACCTGCGCCACCCACTGGATGTAGGGAGAAACAATGGCCTCAGCGTTCCGCTCCATGTTATACTAAAGATCCGCTAGCAGTGTGCTACTGATCGCTAACAGCCTTCTGATATTAGGCAGGAGTTTGTTCACCCAAGAACTCCCTACATCCAGTGGGTGGTGCAGGTTGCTACAATTGACAGTAGCCACATTCCCCCATACACAGGCAAACCCACTAGAAGAAGCTCATAAGGCAGTTTTTGAGGACCACAATACTCAGTTATTTACAAACTCCTGCTTATTAAAACTTCCAAATCTGGTGGAATTTCAAACAGTTCTGTTGATGTATAAAGCTAGATACAAATACAAGATAATATACAGAATTGTTTTTACAGACAGAGAGGGGGATTATGATTACAGTGGAAATCTTAACTTTAGAGCCAGAATGGTTCTAAAGTTATGGAACCATCCTATAACTTCATGGTTGTCAGAGCAACCATGAAAAGAATGTGCACTTCAGTCAGTGGTCTAAGGATCTGGAATAAACTCAGCAAAGAACTGAAGCAATGTCTGAATACAAGTTTATTTAAGAAAAAGTTCAAACTGATGATTTTCAACAAGCATAGGATTGATGATTTGAGGTAAATTTGAGTTGGTGTCTCTAACACAGTAATCAGGATTGTATGCATGTGTATGATTGTATATTTTGTGCAGGTGAATGTATGTGGATAAGCTCTGTTGTATTGGGGAAGTAGTTGGAACTCCTTAGCTTTTCCTGGTCCCTCTGTGCTATTGCATTTTGGGGGGAGACTGGACTTGGGTGGTTATGGTGTCAAGAGTGCAGCATTGTGTATGGGAGTGTGAATATTTATGGGAATATTCGTGGGTAGTTGGATGTGAATGTCTCTGGAAGTGAATTTACAACTATAAAAAATTAGCATCTGAATAATACCAGATTAGTTTCTGTATTATCTTATAGGTGCATGTTGTAATTATGGAGTATTGGGGGAAAGGGTAGGATTAAATAAATTACTTCTTCCTACCCCTTTTCAAACATGTTAAATAGAATTTTTGTATTATGTATATTGTGTGTGTGTGTGTGTATGTATGCATGTACAGTATGTATGTACTGTATGTACAATGGGTGTACACTTACTTTATAGATTTATTCTTGTGTGCATTCCATTAAAGTAGATATATTGATTGATATAAATTTCTTTTTTCTTTTCTATATGTTCAATTGTGTGTGTATGCACATGTGCATACATGTATAGATTCATACTATAGTTCATATGGATATGCTAGATGCAATGATTGTGACATGTATGGATGAAGTTTTGCATTTATTGTATTTACAACAGACTTAAAAATGGAAAAAAGAATATACAATTTTTTCCCACATACTTTTTCTAAAAATTACTTATATTTTACAGTTCAATCTAAGATTAATCTTAAACAATAAACCTAAAAATTCATAGTTTTTGAAAACACTGCATT
Source organism: Xiphophorus hellerii (assembly GCF_003331165.1). NCBI lineage: Eukaryota > Metazoa > Chordata > Actinopteri > Cyprinodontiformes > Poeciliidae > Xiphophorus > Xiphophorus hellerii. Next base: position 33,607,644 of record NC_045676.1, read on the forward strand.
TGTTGGACAACTTGCCTTATTTTTTCAGTCAGTGTAACGCTAATTAAGGCTAGGCACCTGACTGAGGCCAAATATGGTAATCGGCAGTCAGAAAGGTTCGGCTGAGGAGCCCGTGTGTGTGTGTGAATAAAACATCATCAGTCAGAAAGTAAGTTTAAGTTACTGTATTCAAACTAATATTTTTGCATATAATTAGGAGGGTATTCAATAATAATAATAATAATATTTTCCTATAAGTATAAACAATAGACACAACAGGAAGACAACAATAACAAAAAAAAAAACATAAACCCTGATAACACCCAAGAGTTTTTTTCTCTTATTCAAGTCCATTCTTTTGCATGCAGGGTGATTAATGGTCCATCAGTCAATAATCCGACTGTTTTTAGTCCATGATCCAGGGCAATAGGTCCGGAAAAATAAAGTAGTTTGGTTCAATTAAGTCCTACCGCAAAACTGCGGTGATCCAGTAACTCATCATCCTGGGTTGAAACAGGGGGTGGAGAAAAAACACCTGCCCTAAACAAGGTCATAGATAAAAACAAAAATTAGCATTCAGGGTTAAACTGCTATCCAAAACAACTAAACATTCAGAAAAAAATAGCTATATTCCATAAAGTACTTGTCAGGAATCAAATAAATTTCAAGTTAAAGATCACATTAATGTTACAGAAAGTTATAGATCAAAGTTAAAGTTACAGATCAAAGTAAAGTGCACTTTCAAGTTGTATCTAAGTTTAATAGACATTAAACTTAATTGACTTAAGTACTGCTTCAATAAACAATTAACTTTTGTTTTCTTTTGTTGAGCAACTCCAAATAAATTAACCAATTCCAGAGTTCTATAGGCCGTCAACAAAATCAATGAAAAGCAATTAAAAGTATCTTTAAAGGACAAATTTACAAAAATCAAAGGGCTTCTTTAGTACTTTGAGGATATATCTTCTATTCGGCCAAAAAATTAACAAAAAGAGAATGATCTTTTAATCTACAAGACCATTTTTAAGACGCCGAAACATAGATTTTAAGTGGGCGTGCCGCATTTTGTACTATATAAAAAAAACAAAAGACCTAAAATAAACAACTCACCGTCGAGTGGTTGCCAGAAAACACCCAATATAATCCTTCGGCTGTGTTAATTAGGCTAGATTCAGCAAGATTCTTCAGAGATTTTGGAAAACGCCAACACAAGTAGCCACAGCCACAGCAGCAACAGCAATGGAGGAGATCCGAGTTCACCTCTGACCCGGAACTTAAAGTGTGCCGTCAGTTTGACCCGCCAAAAAAAAAATACGGGTTGATTATTTTGTTTAGGTTACAACAGCTAAAATACAAAGACAGAGATTAAAGGTGCGGTTGTCCATGTAAGGATGTGTGGTTTTGGAGGTTGTGATGATAGACGCGGTGGACCCAGGTTGTAGAGTAATGTTGATTAAATGATGAATAACAAAATACAAAATCCAGGCAGCAGACAGCAAAGTACTCTCACACTGGTAGCAACTGAGATCAGATTGGAGACAAAAGACACAACTAGGACCCGACAAGGAGCAGGGAACACTGGTGGGATTAAATACACAAGGAAGGTAATCAGGAGAAACGAGGGACAGCTGGGGACAATCAAGGGGTAGACGGGACAACACGGAGACACAACTGAACACAGAAACCTAAATAAACATACAGAAAAACCAAATCTTCACAATTCACCCAGGATGCTAAACACACTGGGACCGTTTATATATATATATATATATATATATACATATATATTAGGAAGGCACAATATTGGATTTGTGGTCGATATCCAATAAGCCAACATACTAAAACTCATTTGGCCAATAACCGACACCAATATCAATATTTGATTTTTTTATATACCTACTTACTGAAACTATATGGCTTTCTCTGCTGTGGAGTTAACATGCTGCATTATCTTTGTCAATTTAGCCGGCTAAATTGACAAATGCAAATGCTAAAAAGGATCCTGAAAATGATGTAACACTTTCAACTTGTAATATGTTTAATGTCAACTTTATTCATAACATCTGCTCTCTCTAAGACAATGACGACACTCAAACAGTTCAAATTTGTAAATCTTCAGAAAAAACTAAACTCTACCTGCTCACAAGCAACAAGTGAAAAGCACATCAGTCATGCATTAATACTTAACAGTTTCTTATGACGTTGTGCCATGCTGAAGGCATCATTGTCACTGGTTTGTCGTATAAAAACACCTTTCATATCGGTGAATTATTTTTGACGGAATATCCGATGTCCGATACCATGCCTGTAATGTCATGCATCCCACATTATATCTATCTATCTAGCTATATATATATATATATATATATGTACAGTACAGACCAAAAGTTTGGACACACCTTCTAATTCAATGGGTTTTCTTTATTTCCATGACTATTTATAAGGCAAGAAATCCCACTTATTAACCTGACAGGGCACACCTATGAAGTGAAAACCATTTCAGGTGACTACCTGTTGAAGCTCATCAAGAAAATGCAGAGTGTGTGCAAAGCAGTAATCACAGCAAAAGGTTGCTACTTTGAAGAAACTAGAATATAAGGGCTATTTTCAGTTGTTTTACACTTTTTTGTTTAGTGCATATTTCCACATGTGTTATTTATAGTTTTGATGCCTTCAGTGTGAATCTACAATGTCAATAGTCATGAAAATAAAGGAAACTCATTGAATTAAAAGGTGTGTCCAAACTTTTGGTCTGTACTATATATATATACTGTATACATATATACTGTATATATACAGTATACATATATACTGTATATATACAGTATAGATAGATAGATAGATAGATAGATAGATAGATAGATAGATAGATAGATAGATAGATAGATAGATAGATAGATAGATAGATAGATTTATCTATATATCGGTGTGTTATTGGAACTAATAACAGTCACATGAGAGAAGCAGCATTGTTTTTGAAGGCGGGTTAAAATCCAACAAATGCTCTGAAATGGACTCAGCCTCTTTTTTATGTTCTGGTCAAACCCTCATAATCCGGAGGCCATAATCTGTAGCTGTTCTATAATCTGCGGAAAAGCTTTTCCCTCTCCCTACGGCTTGATCTGCTCTTCATCCCTTCATCCTGCTTTCACACTCTAATTTTCACTGTAATTTGCTAAAAAGTTCATGCTGGTTGATGCTTGTCTGTCTCTGTTTAAACTATGAAGCTGACATAATTTTCCTGCTGGGATGTAGCATTGCCGTTTACTGCGCACATTTAGGTTCCCCCATTCTGTCTTGGATTAAATCTAAGGACAAGCCCATCCCCCTGCTGATGAATTTCAATATCTGTGTCACTATAAAAGCATCACAGAGCCACATGAGGCCCCACAGGACCAGCAACACAAGGAAGAACACAACTGATTTTCTTATATATTTGTTTTCTGCTTCAATTGTTATTTTTCCTTTGAGCTTTAATGTTTACCTTAGGCCACAGGGGCCAAAAATTATGGAGGACCAAAACTGACATAATAAGAAATAAAGGCATACATACTGTATATATTTAGTTTTTCCTTGTCCTTACACATGAGTTTCCGTCAAGAAATGTATATATTTTCTTTTTCATTTCCCCTAAACATGCGTTTTTGTCAAGAAAAGTAGATATTTTTGTTTTGTCTATTGTTTTAACCCCCTACCCTAACCCTGAAGCTGTGCATCGACTCTATAACTCTAGATCGCTCCTCTTCAGGTCCAAAGATAATAACTTCAGTTTTGTTTTTGTTCAGCTGCAGAAAGTTTTGGCACATCCACACATTTATCTATTCTAAGCATTTATTCAGTGACTGGATGGGTTCACAGTCACCTGGTGACATGGTAATGTAGAGCTGTGTATAGACATGGAATAAAAAGGGTCAAATCAAATAAAAATTAGTGTATCTCATCTGTACAGACTGGTAGAACAATTTCACACAGATTTTGACTCAATAGGTCACATGACCTAGAAGCCATTAAAGAGAAATAATAAATTTAAACTTAAAAAAATTAGGTAACAAAAATAAAAAAATGAGTCTAAATCAAATAAAAATGCGTGTGCATCATATATAAAGTTTAGTACAACAATTAGACACTGATTTCTAGTCAATGTAGCACACAATATGGAAGCTATTGAAGAAAACATTATATTATTTAATATTAAAGTTATAAAAAATATTGAATATGATTTGATTTACTTTATTCAACAGACTCGTGGTCCACAAAGATGATACACAGACAACACAACATATAAAGAATAAAAGACAAAAATAAAATAAAAAACAAAAATAAAAATCTTATAAAAGACTTGCATACCAATATTTCCACAGAGCCGATTGGTATCTTAGCGCACTGAAAGAGGGATATGAAAACATTACAATAAGACTGTTCAATGAGCTGCCTAAACGACACATGAACTTGTATATCAGATTTCTCAACAGAGCCTGGAATGTTCTGACATGTGCGTTACAAAACACCTCACTTGCACTGCTAAGCCTGGATTTCTTAAGCAGAATTCTCAAAGAGTCGTTATATGCAACCTTAAGCTTCTGCATGCTAGCTTTTTTAAATTTACACCACAAAGGAGCTGTATACAAGGGTGAACAGTAAGCTTTGTCTGCTTTAGTCCTACATACTAGTACAACCGTTTTCTTAGCATTATACTGCACATCAAACTCAACCCATAATCAGAACAGATATTCAGTAACTGCTGAAAACCAGCACTGCTGGGTGAGAGTACAGCCAGGTCATCAGCATACATAAAGTGATTGACCAGAGTGTCACCGATCATACATCCAGTTTTACAGAGGTTCATTTCTTTTGACAGGTCATCCATGTACAAGTTAAACAAGGCAGGTGAAAGAAGCCCACCCTGACGCACACCATTACTCACACCAAAGGAAGCAGAGATGTTATTGGCCCATTTTACATGCATTTTCTGGTTAGAATACCAGTAAACCAAAATTCGTATAATAATGTCCGGAACACCTCTTTGTTTTAATTTGCCAAATAACTTGCAGCGATTGACACGATCAAAGGCCTTAGAGGCATCAATAAACCCAATGAACACAGATGAATTTTTTCTTAGATATGCTCTTGCTGCCTCTTTCAGGCCATAAATACAGAGATCAGTTCCCAACTTGACTTTGAAACCAAATTGATTATCTGTTGTACTAATAAATTGATTGAGCCGACCAAGCAAGATTTTTTCTAATACTTTAGCCCTCTGATGCATGAATTATGATCCTTTGTGTCAGGATTTTTTTTCCATTTTTTAAAATTCTTTTCTTAAGGCATAAAAAAGGTAGGAACATTTTTTTGTAAAAATAATTTTTTTTTTATTTTTTATTTTTATGTGATCAATTGTAATTTTGTCCAAATACAAAGTTGTTATTTGAAAAATACATCAGTAGTATTGTTCCTTAGGGGTTATCTGATGTCACAATATTTTTTTTACTTGCAAGAGTCATCTACAGTAGAAGGAGGGACCGGGTCGGTTCTCATGCTTTTTTGTCTGTCGGCCATATTGTATTTAACAAAAATAATTTCTTGTATTTGCAGCTGATGGCCAGTAGTTGATGGTATATTTTATGATGCATTAGTGTCCACTTCAGTGGTCTGTGTGCATTTATAACATAAAAATCCACAGGAAGCACAAGAAAATGGCTTTTAGATAGCTGTCCACTGTAGTGACCACTATGCATGAAAGGGTTAAATATCACATTAGCTAAAGCTATTGGTCTGTAGTTATTAAGGCTACCCACCTTACTAGTTTTGTCCTTAATTACTGGCACAAGGGTAACAGATAATAAGGAATCAGGCAACTGCCCATGGGTCATAAACCCAGAGAAACACATTGCAAGCAGCATAGCCACTTTTTGGCTAGCATATTTCAGATGTTCTGCTGCAATGCTATCAGAACCTGTCGCCTTATTCTCACACAAGTACTCTATAGCCTGTTGGACTTCACTAGGGGTTATTATAACCGCATCACTCTTAGCAATGTTTCCCACTCGATAGGGTTCATTTTTTACACAGTTAAATAAGACAGAATAGTGCTGTCTCCATAGATCTGCTATATTATGAGTCCCAGATATGCCCTTTATGGTACTGGGGAGTAATACAGCAGACCTGTTAAAGGCTCTGACATCATTCCAAAAGCCAATGACATTATTACAAAGCAATTTTTCAGCCATGGAGTCTGCTCTCATGTTCTGCTCACATTTGGAAATATATCGAATGGCATATTTAAACTTTGACCTTAACATTTTAATAGAGAGTAGTGTGTCTCATGTAAAAGAATGAATTACCACTTTTTTGTATCAGTTGGTCACAAGGCAAGGCATTTATTAACATTTGTTTGACAGGAGTGTTTGGTTTGGAAATTTGTTGACACTCTCTAAGTGAACCTCCGAGCGCTTGAGGAGGGAGCTTGAGAACGGCTGGCCAAAATTAGCATTCATAAATCAGATCAACCTTGAGCTAAATGCCGCTTGCTCGGAATATAAAAATTGGAATATAAAAATATCCAACTCGAAACTAACTTCACTGCAGTCGGTAACACAATAAAAACATAAAGTTTGTTTTGGTCTGTGGCCTGTAAAGAGCGACTGCATGAGACGTAAACGCCCCACAATGTCTTACGCAGTGACGTTGGTACCAAAGCTCTATTGGCCAATAGTAGGAGCTGGACATAGAAGGCAGCTCTCCTTATTAACATAAAAATGCACACGAAGAAGTAGAAAAAGAACAAATAGAAAAAGGACAAGCAGAAAAATGAGAGGAGACAATGACAAAAGAATGAGGGCTTGTACAAGGAAAAGACAAAACAAAAATATCTACTTTTCTTGACAAAAATGCATGTTTAGGGGAAATGAAAAAGAAAATATATACATTTCTTGACAGAAACTCATGTGTAAGGACAAGGAAAAACTAAATATATATTTATGCTTTTATTTCTTATTATGTCAGTTTTGGTCCTGCATTAAAAGAATCATGTCAAATATTCTTTTGGGATCAATACATGTTTTGGATTTGAACTGAAATGAAAGCTCTAACAGACCGCAAAAATTCTTGGATGGATTTTGGATGTTTGTGGTTTAATTTAATATGAAATTAAAATGAATGCAGAAACCTGTTTTATGAATGAGAATTAATTTGTGTTGCATCTATCTTTATTATGTGTTTGAATCAGTTTTATTCACGAGCTGATCACATTGCATTCTAACTCACCTCTGTTTACAAACGATTGCACTATTGATTTTTTGTTTTTACAAAAAATAGCCTTGAAATAAAGTGTACCACTTCTGCGGGCATGGTGGGCCGTCCCTTATTTTCATTTCTGAAAGGTGGCAGCCCTAACCACAGAAAATCAGTGATATGGACCATAAAGTGTGAAGTGACATCTTGTGGCAAACAGAGCAGTGTGATGATCACCAGCTTTTGATCAAAGAAGATTATTGCATTTAAACTCAAATCAGTCGATTTCTTAATGCCTCATCTACAAATTACACACAGGCTTCAGTTAGCAGGTTAAATATAAACCGACATGATGGGGATGGTGGAAAATTTTAAGGTTACTATGATTATGAATAAATCAATTCATAACAGTATTATGTTTTTAGATAAAACTCATGGAAGAGTTGCCTAAAATAATTTCATACTCCGTATACCACAAACGCATACACACACTGACTTGTGCCAAATCGCTGCCACTGATCTCAACCTCTTCCCCTAGCGGCGGATTTCCTCCCGGAGAGCATGATTTTCCTCCAACAAATTATTCCAATGAATGACGCAAGAACAACTTCCTTTTTTTTAACCGCCATCTTCCTATTTTATACATTAAATCTTCAATATCCTTAAGTTTGAAATGCTGGGTGGCTACACATCTGTGTGTTAGCTTTAGTGACTAAGTTTTCTCTGCTGATAGACACGTCCTTTATTAACAGGAAAATAAAATTATAAATAAATAAAAAAAACCTTATCACTGGATTATAACTTCTAATCACTGGATACAGTAGCACATAAAAATTTGTTGTATCAATAACTCACAGAAATTTTAACTTTTGTGTCTTGATCATTTTACAGCTCTTTCAGCTATCGCTAAAAACAATAGCAACACGAGGCAACCGGAAATGATCGATGTGATACTTCAACGCTCACATGTGCAATAACAGTGAGACCTTGAGGGGGTTCCGTGCCTCCATTGTTGAGGCAACTTACCGGAGCTGTGGCCACAAGGTTGTCTGTGCCTGTCGCGGGGGCAACCCTTGAACCTGTTGGTGGACACTTTTGGTGAAGGATGCTGTCAGGCTGAAGAAGGAGTGTTATTGGAACTTTTTGGCCTGTGGGACTCCAGAAGCAGCTGACGGGTATCGGTGGGCGAAGCGGCATTTGGCTCGGGTGGTTGCTGAGGCAAAAACCTAGACCATGGGAGGATTTTGGAGAGGCCATGAAGAAAGACTTCCGCACGGCTTTAAGGCGATTCTGGTCCACCATCCGGTGCCTCAGGAGGGGGAAGCAGTACGGCACCAACACTGTTTACAGTGGGGATGGTGTGCTGCTGACCTCGACCTGGGACATTGTGGGCCGGTGGGCAGAATACTTCGAAGACTTCCTCAATCCCACCAACATGCCTTCCATTGAGGAAGCTGAGCCTGGGGACTCTGGGTTGGGCTCTCCAATCTTTGGGGACGAGGTCGCCGAGGTGGTTAAAAAGCTCCTCGGTGGCAGGGGCCCAGGGGTGGATGAGATCCGCCCGGAGTTCCTTAAGGCTCTGGATGTTGTAGGGTTGTGTTGGCTGACGCGACTCTGCAATATCGCATGAAAATCGGGGCAAGTCCCCCTGGATTGGAGCACACCCTGTGATCCCCCTGTTCAAAAAGGGGGACCACAGGGTGTGCTCCAATTACAGGAGGGTCACACTCTTGAGCCTCCCTGGCAAGGTCTATTCAAGGGTCCTGGAGAGGAGGGACCGTCGGATAGTCGAACCTCGGATTCAGGAAGAGCAGTGTGGTTTTCACCCTGGTTGAACACTGGACCTTCAGCAGGGTCCTGGAGGGTGAATGGGAGTTTGCCCAACCAGTCTACACAGGGCCGTGCAGAGACCTATGGAGGGGCAGGGGCAGGGGCTCAAATTTAAAATAGGGGCACTTTGAACAAAAACTCCATACAACAACAACATAGCAACAACCCATATTAATCAAGAATCTAATTGGATCCTACTATATCATTGCCATCATGCGGGGAAATGCAAAGCAAATCTAGTCTATATTTTCTCCAACAGGTATAAAGTTTCTGTTTCTGCTGCTGACAGTCCTGGAGGGCTGAGCTGATCTGAGACTGTAGCTGTTAAACAGATCAGAGGAGAGAAGTTATGAAGTTATAAAATAAGCAAAATTGCTGCCATTTTAATAATTAAGCCCTAATAATATCTATTTAACCTCTAGAACAACCTGGCTGTAGACTGATTTATAGATCCAAAAAGCTCAAAGGGGTTTTTAACTCTATATAATAGTTTGATGTTAGCACCTCTGAGGCCTAGAATTATAAGACTGAGATATCAAGGCAAAGAAAACTCAGTAGCTACTGGTAGGGGCCATTCAGGGGCCTCCAGACATTCAGGGGCTTCCAGACACTCAGGGACCTCCAGACATTCAGGGGCCCCTAGAAATGGTTTAATTGTAACACAGACCATAGATCTAAACCTGTAGCATCAGTTATAGAGAATGACAATGTTATTACATTTTATTTAATGCATTCAGCTGAGAAAAATAAATAGTACATTTAGGATTTAATTAGGAAGTTTACTTTGTAAAAGTTTAAAGAATCATCTTGATAGTTTGATTGTTGTGTTACCATGGCTACAATATGGTGTAATCTTTGTGTTTGAATTGGGTTTGTTCACAAGTACATCACAGCAAATAACCAATAATCAGTGATTGATTTTAAACTCAGCCAATAAACCTGATCTCCCTCTCACAGACTTCACCTTATCTATATTTAAATATGTTAGTGATGCTGAAGTTCTTAGTAGGACGGGTTCCGGAGGGAGGGGGGTTCTGTCTAAGGCCCCATATTACCTTGGGCCCTGCATGAGCAGCCGCTGCGATGCGCATCTCTGGAATCTGCCTGGAATCCAAAAACGCCTTTCTTTCTCCCAGTGCACTTTAAGTTTCTAAACAAGGCAGCAGATATGGCTATATTTTCCTATCTTTATTACACAATTTACGAACAGTATAGAACAATTGCAGACAAAATTAAAGACCAACTTTTAACTCTTAAGCAGAGCACAGCTTCAACGCTTCAACGCCACTTTGAAAGCAATCAGTCATTTAATAAGCCATAACATGCACATTTCAAAGTTTACAATATATACAGAGCATGCAGTTGAATACTTACACACCAGAAACATACGCATTCATTCCCAATTATTCAGCATTCGTCTCAGCACATTCATTCCATTTATTTTCTTCTAAATATTGCTATTTCCTCCACTTCTGTAAAATTTTTCTCTCCCCGGGGATTCTAATAAAATATAACTTATAAACTATTATATTTATAAAAATATAAATTTAGTTGGCTACTGATTTAACTAGCCATTGGTCAATTTTAATGTGTGCACACAATAGAATATTCTTATGTTAGGACCACAATTATTCAGCCAAAGCACAAATTAACTCCAACTCCTCTTACAGAGATCTTAGACAAAGAAATTAAGGAAACACATACTGCAGTTTAATTCACATAAATATTCTTTAAAAAACTCAATTTCCTAAACTTTGAGACTTCTCAGTATCTGTCTCAGACTCGTTTCAGGCCCCTTATTTCTAACTGAAAGATTTCTTCTCTAATCAGCAGAAATTAAGTGATAAATCCTCGCTCTGCCCAGTCGGATACGAAGATTTTTGACCTTAAAACTTTATTTTTAGCGCTTTACATCAACTATATAGAGATCTCAATCTTTGCTTTTTCCTTTATTCAGGCCACACCAAGAAATCTGATATTTCGTTTGTTTGGAGATGTTCCTCGCTTTCTCTGGGGAAGGTTGGAATCACCTCCTGGCCTTTTTCTCTCTTTGCGGATTCAGCTGGTTTAATGTTAAGGTTAAAGTTCATGGCCTGTCCGCCACATTTAACAAATCGTGCTATATATTTATAGTCAGTTCAATGAAGGTGTTTGTTCAGAACTACCCAGATTGACTGATATAAGGTAACTTATAGATGGAAAAAAAAATTCCTGTGTTACCATCGCCAACAGGGCGAAACCAACTGATAAGTGCTTATTTGCCGAGCTGAGAGTTCAATTTTAGATGATAACTATGAGTCATCAGAAGTTTTAGCAGCTCGATCTTTGCGCAAAGATAACAACTCGTCTGTGACACGCAGCAAAGAACTTCATCTCATTTTTAGCACTTCAGATCGCAGCAGACAAGCAACCGTTCTGTTATTTAAAAAACAAAGAGATATAAAGCTTACCTCTCTGAGATTTTTGGGCCCAGACGGCTGCTGTCGGCGTTGGCCTGAAGCGAGACCCTTCTGTCCTCCTGTTGCATGTTCAATCAACCGTCGGGGTCACCATTTTGTTGGATCAGAAAAGGTCTTAATTATATTTATAGATGAGAAATAATACTCAGAGACGAGTTCTTCAACTGCAGGCCACGGCGGGTGGAGATTTATTACACTGTTCCACAGATCAACTTACAATACAAAGTCAATTCTCAAAATTCTCCCCAAAATCTCATTGTATTCTTAAGAGTCAGTCTGTTTTATAGAATCTCATTTTCATTGGTGTAAGTTGGTAAGTTTTGACCAATAGCATTACTGCCCGTGTTTGACGTGTGTCCTTACGTAAGAACTCTATCAGCTTTCAAATGAGTGTGTATTGGAGTTTCTTTGGGAATGTTTAGACCTAACGACCTCCAACATCTGCTCCATTTCAAAAGGTGCAAACCAAGCCAATTATTATTCTTATCTATCCAAACAGATCGTTTCCTAACATTCTTTCCGTCTCACTTCGGCTTCGCACGCAAAGGGAAGCGGGAGCTAGGTCAAATCGACCTTCTATGGCGCCAGATTTCCTTAGCGAAAAACAACTCTATAAAGAGTATTTCCGCTCTTACAGAATCTACCTGGAATCTACCTGGAATCCCCCGGTGGCATTTTGATTCATTTAATTGTGGCATGTTTGGCTTTTTGCTGCGGTTTTAATTATTGCTACAATATTTTCTCTGATGTTTATTTTGTGAACTCTAAATGTTCTGGGCCAAATCTTCCTTTAACACTTGAGGTTCTACAATAACTTCTATTTACAGCCCAGAACCTCCAGCCCAGACTCCGTCAGCAGCGGCTTTAACCCGCCTGGTAGAAACGTTAAGGAGAAGCAGAGCAAACAGAGAGCAGGTGGTACCGGGTGGTACCGGGGCTTTGAGCTGCGTCGCGACTCGCGGTGACAGTGTCTTATATCAGGATGTCTGATATAAAGACAGATATTCTTTCTATCTGTCGGTGGACCGACTCAAGCTGCCTGTAGTGAACCGGGCTTTTAGCAGAATGATGAAGTTTAAGTCAGAAGTTTTCTCTGCAGCCGAAGCATTTCTGTGTTTATGGGCGAGGCGGGTTTTGTCCCACTATTGCAAGGACGATTATGAAAATATAAATAGAAACAGTTTTTCTAACGTCAATATCAGACCCATGTTTTTATTCACAAACCAGTGTATGAAAAAATATTCTTGCCCATAATTTGATAGTTAGAGGACACAGATCCGCCCCCTCCTAATCACCATGGACCCGGAGTCTGAACAACATGGAGGCTCTGAGAGTCATTATTAGACTGAGGGCAGCCAGACTAGTTTATTTTTACTAAATTATTATATTTAGCTAAATATTATTGCTGAGGGACACAAACAGGCCTTCTGACATACAAATTAAAAGTAAAAAATAAAATAAAAATGTTTTTGAAAAAAAAAAAAACTCAGAATGGGCACTAGGGGCATCAAGGATAAAAAGGGCAGAGGCTCAAGCCCCATTCGCACCAACCCCCCCTCTGCACGTGCCTGAGTCTACATGTGTTTTGTGGACTTGGAGAAGGCGTTCGACCGTGTCCCTTGGGGAGCTCTCTGGGGGTTCTCTGGGAGTATGGGGTACCAGGCCCTTTGATACGGTCTGTTAAGTCCCTGTAAGACCGGTGTCAGAGTCTGATCTGCATTGCTGGCAGTAAGTCGGGTTCGTTTCCGGTGAGAGTCGGTTTCCGTCAAGGCTGCTCTTTGTAACAGATTCTGCTCATTACTTTTATGGACAGACTTTCTAGGCAAAGCCAAGGTGTTGAGGGCAGTGGTGATTCTAGCCCTGTTTTAGGGCTAGAATCGCCTGTATCGCCTGAAAACTGTATCTTTGTATCGCCTGAAAACTGTATCTTAGCACCCTGAATAGGATTGCCACTCATCCCGTAAAATACGGAGTCATCCCATATTTGGTCGTTAAATGTGCGTCCCGTTAAATGATGGATTCAAACTCAATCATTTGAATTTCTCTCTTAGACCACAACCCACTTCCTCCATTATTATTTATGTATCGTATTGAACCGACACATAACTGTCCAATAGACACGCCTATAATAGACACATCAACACTAAGTTTAACAATAATGCCCAAAATAAAACACAGGATATATTAAGGTCAGCTAAATTCTCGTGGCGGGAGCTAAAGGACCCCCTGAATGTCACGGTTGCCTAGAGACGCAGCCGCTGTGAGCTGCTATCAACCCGCATCTTAAAATGTCCTCTAGCCGAACGTGCCGTGGTGGCGTAGGGCAGTGGTCCCCAACCACCGGTACCAGGCCGCGCAAGAAATAATGAACTACTTCGGGATCTTTTATTTTGAAAATCCTAAACCGGATTTTACCGGTTACGTCTTGCGAGTCAAAATTGAGCCAAGTTGCAGCAGAATGAGTAACAAAACAACATCGGACTACTGCGCGCGGAGTACTGTGACAGGTAGCCAATCAGAAAGCGCGATGACGTAAGAATGGAGGGAATCCCAAACAGTTGCCATGGCAACTGAGAGTCCGGTCGACATCAGAGGTGATATGTGGAAATGTTTATTACAATATGTAAAGGTCATTTTATATATGTTTATTATTTGTGACTATGTTTATTCAGTTAAAAATGTTAAAACATAACTCACCTTCAAATCATAGTGCAGCAAATAGAGCGGCTGCTCCCGCCATCTTTTATCAAACGACTTTTCTATTTGTCACGTCTTTTATCGTTTAAAATGAGTCCACAAACTATCACTGCTGCTTTTACATCGTAATCTGTGTTTGATTATTCTAAATTCACGTATGGTATTGTTGGGGGTTTTACTGGATTTTCCTCTGGAGTCGGGATGTTCGCGAGTGGAATCGGTTCGTGTGGTGTGTTGCTCCTGCCGTGTGGCTGGACACACGAACCGACTGAACCTGTTGGATTTTTATCGGCTCGTGTCGTGTGTGGTCACAAAATCGGCCGATAATCCTTAAATCGTGCCGTGTGAACCAGACCTAAAACTCACAAGCTCTACTCCTCTACTCTCGACCACTGCCCTAACGCTCTCTGACTCGGGTCACTATGGTAACGTTTACATATCCCTTCGAAATAAGATACAGATGCGCCACAAAAACGAATATTTTACTTTCGCGAAAATTTTAACTTACGATAACGACTAATGGGAGCCCTGAGCTTATTTCTCTGCAACGAGATGGTTTCATCTGGGAGCGATGAGAGACAATGACACCCGAAGTGTTGCTTATGCACAGGGTGCTTGGTCTCTACGTGGCGAAGCAGTTTGAAGGTTTCATTCCCTCATTAACGAGCCGGTCACCATATCATGCAGAGCGGGCTTGGAATGTGGGAATCACCTACCGGTCCGGGATAAATCCATTCTCCTGTCTCTTCTCTGGGCCTTTTCGGCTCGCAAAGAAACTTTCCAAAGACATCTGATATGTTTCTTACTCATTTTGCTGCTTGTGGGCTCAATGCTGGCGCGCAAGATGTAACCGAGAGAGTCCGGTAAAAGGATTTTCAAAATAAAAGCTCCTCCAGACTCACATAATATATAAAACGGAAATATTTAATTGTTTCTTATGCGGCCCGGTGCCAATTGGTCCTCGGACCGATACCGGTCCGCGGCCCGGGGGTTGGGGACCACTTATTTAATGTATTATTTCACTAATATTTTATTAATGTGGTTTACCAGTTTGGACAATTTGACTTCCTATCAATGAAGAAAAAACATGTTAAGCAAAAATACACCAGACCTGCAGGCCAGGGGCGGTTCTAGACGGGGGCCAAGAGGGCTTCTGAAGAAATCATTTTAAATAAATGTCTTGATTATTGACTGTTGTGTTATTTTGTAATTAATTACCCGGAGGATTGGCACAATGTCTGCAGTGAAGCGGGCGCTGGACCGGTCAGTCCTGGTGAAGAGAGAGCTGAGTCAAGAAGCGAAGCTCTTGATTTACCCGTTGATCTACGTTCCTATTCTCATCTATGGTCATGAGATTTGCCTCATGACCGAAAGAACATGGTCATGGATACAAGCCAGACTGTAGGGTGTCTGGGCTCTCCCTTAGAAAGAGCCAGTCAAGGTGGCTCCAGCATCTGGATGGGATGCCTCCTGGATGGACACACTGGAGGGACTGTGTTTCTCATCTGACCTAGGAATGCCTTGGGATTCCTCCGGAGGACCTGGGTCAAATGGTTGAGGAGAGGGAAGTCTGGCCCTCTCTTCTTAGGCTGTTACCCCCGTGACCTGACCCCAGATAAGTGGAAAAAAATTAATGGATTTTCAGCAACAAGGCAATTCAAAATGATTTGCATGAATTAGAAAGAAATACAACAAAACAACAAACCAAAGGAAAGAGCAAAAGAAGAAAAAAGAAAACAAAAAAAAGTATAACCGGGTGTTTAAGAATAAGTAGTCCATGATTTATAAACTAGTAGGGATTTAAGGCAGTGCTTCTCAATTCCAGTCCTCAGGCCCCCCTGCTCTGCATGTTTTAGATGTGCCTCTATTCCAGAACAGCTGATCCAAATGATTGCATAACCTCTTCTGCAGCCGAAGAGGGTCTAGAGAGATCAGGAGATCACGCGAGATTATGGAAGATCACACAATATAACTGTTTTGCGCCTGGGAAAACTCCAAGGCGGTTTTAGTTACACATTAAACTATAGATATTTGTATTTCTCTGCAGGGCACTACTGGCACTTAAGAACTGCACTGTAACAAATGGCTGTAAAACGTACAGCATGAAAATACAGTAAGGTGGCTGAGTTTTGAAAATACAGCTTTTTATTGTGATCTGAAATGCCTATGGAAAGTATATGGGACGTGAAATTTGTTCGTAGATCTCTTCTGCAGAATGCATGAAGGTTGAAAATTTGTCCTTTATGATCATTTCAGTCAAGTTGTTTCAAATATTACCAGGCAGCTGATTCAAGATCGACAAAATTGATCATGAATTATTGTTAAGTGATTAAAAAAAGCATTTTATTACTTGCTCATCTGTTCCTGCATTGCAGTTTTACAGGATGCAGGATCGTATTAAATTTCTGATGCCCTCTTTGGGTGCACATCAGTAACTGAAGCTTTTAGTTTTGGGTTCCCTCCCCTCTACATGTTGAAGTTGTTACCAACCCTCCCCAGTTGTCTGATCATGAATGCCTCCGTTCATGATCAGACAACTGGGGATCACATGCAGAAATTTACACTTGTACTGTAAATTTTTTATGTACAGTTGCATTGTGGGATTTTTACCGGCTGTAGGTGAATGTTGACAGGCTGGAGGGCGGGCCAACAATGACTTTCACCAGGTAAGTACTTTTTAAAAAACATTATGTTGCAGTTTTGTGTTTGTGTACAAAAATATATTTTATGTGGCTAAAGCTAACTTCGGTTATTTCTCAGCTAACACAAGTGTGCAACACAAGTGCTTTTAGTTCACCTAGAATATGCGGATGGCTGTATTCTGGTCTTTTTGCTTAAGTTGTTTGAGGGTAGGATGCCTCAACTGTTTTTTTGTTTTGTTTTGTTTTTTCTCATACATAGGACTGTCAACGTTAACGCGATTAACCAGAACATTTTAATGCGTTAATATTACATAACAGATCAATCAAACCATCTATTTTGACATCAGAGCCTCTCTCCCGTTGAGGATTATCTAGTTCACAGCAACATGTTACACACGGGAAGCTACGAACAGCGAAATACTTTTCCTGCGACTGCAGACAGACAGCAACAAGAGTTGAACAGTTTCAACTTTCTTGTGTTGGGTCTTTAACCAACGTTGTGCACATCTAGTTTACTAGCCCACAGTTTCATGTGCATGAATTACACCGGTCTTCACCGGCTGGATGAGGACAATATAGTCCCGCTTCATCACAGGAAATGAATATAGAGGAACATTTCTAAACCAACATTTAAAACAAACTGAGTTTCTATAAACCTTCTTGAATATAAAAACCTGGAAAACTAAGAATCTTTAGACATGGTTGGTTTGAAACAACAAAACATCTTTTGAGAATGTGCATATTTGATATGGACTTCATGGTATCATAAAAGGGTGGGGCATCCAAGAACTAGAAATTAAAATAGATCTAATAAAATAGATCTTATCTATCAGTTGGCTCCTGAACATGTTTGGTACCACTTGTATCCATGTATAGTGGAGTAAATTTCTCTTAGTTTCTATTGAGTATGGGAGACTACAAATGTACAAATGCAAGATAATTGCTTGGATTTTAAATTGTTGGCGTGCAGCAAGAGGGGTTTGCACAGCTGTGTGCATATTTATATTTCAAGCCTACAAAGTTAGGCATACATAGTTATTAATTGTGATTAATCAGCCAGTGCCAGATTCTGCTATGGGCAACACGGGCAACCGCCCAGGGCAGCATCTTGTGGGGGTGACAAGACTGACCTCTCACCCCTCTCACCGCCCCAGATACTCCAATTGTCTGTGTCTCACTGTAACTTCCATCCTTCTGTTCATAGACTAATGGATGAAGACATAGTGAGATATTGCCATCTTACTGTATCTGCCAACCTTATGTCTACACATAGAAGCACAGAAGGTACAGAAGGTGTCTCTGTCTGCAAACATAGTATATGGATAGAGACAGAGGAATGTATCTGTCTATGGAAATGCCTCTGTGTACCAGAGTATTAAATTAAAATTATAACTAGTATCAATGAACATTGTTATTTTTCAGGAAACAGCATCAAGGGCACAAGCAGGTCCAGCAGCGGCTTTTGCCACCTAGAGTATTGTTTCATAGGTGAGAACTATGAGAACTATTTTTAGTAATGCCTTTACAAAACATATTTGGTAGTTCACAGGCATAAAAATGTAATATGTAATTAAAAACAAAAGGGTAATTTTAAACTGTCTCCCATCTATTCTAGGTGATTCATAGGCCTCAACCCAGAAAATGGAACAAAAGCTGCAAACGGAAAAGTGACATCAACCAACAAGACGACTTATGCAGAACACAGCAGTGAACCTGCATGTCTCCATTCTCCTCCTTCATGAACCAGTGGAACTTTTAAAATGGTAAAATTACACAATCAGTTCTCTTACTCCATCTCTCTCCCTGTCTGTCTTTTTCTCTGCCTCTCTCTCTGTATCTGTTCTGTCCATTTCTAATAGACAGACAGGAGGACAGAACAATGAAGGAAGGTCAGAGAGAGTCTTTCCTTTTCATCCTGTCTGTGTTTAACTGACATGAATGCAGTTTGGAAACTTTGACATTTGGGTACTTTGCTTTAGTAAAGATTATTTAATTAATTGTACTCAATGTCATATTATCATGATTGTAAATGTATCAGTTATGTTTTTAGATCTGACTATTTTTCACTTTGGTTGCAATACTTTGACTTTTGTGTAACAAGCAAATATTGCTGCTGCAAAATACTGTATTTTGTTTTGCTTCAGTTTGTCAGATTTAAATTGACAATAAAATCAAGTGGTTTTAAAATATACATGTATGTTTTTTAAATTAGAAAAATAATTTTTTTTGTGAGTTTGGTAAATTAAGTTGCAAGTTCACATTTAAACTTTTAAAAGCTAGCAAAGTATGCAGTTTCATGAACTACTGAAAAATGACAACTTTTTGTAATTGTGACTAGTTTAAATGCTGTTCAAATGTGTTGTCATATGGCAAGAGTTTATACCTTTTGTAGTAAAGTGCCTGCACTGCACATGTAAAAGAAAATGGATAACAATTTTGAAAATACAGTTTTGTTGTACCTGTTCTAATTGTTGAGTGTTCTTTCTACCCTTTCACCCAGTCCTGTCTTAAAACACTTGATGTGATGTAACTTAAAAAAAGTATTTGAATTAATGTAATTACATCATAGAAAGAATTTCCATATGATTAAATAGCTTTCTTTCAGCATGAAGCATGTTTGTTGAGCTAACTTAATTTTCATGAGTTGGATCAACTTAATTAAGTAATGTGAAGGTACCACTGTAACATATGGTGGTTTCAACTAAATTTGCATTAATCTTAATCTAGTAAAATCAATTATTTGGTCCAAGACATTGCAAATTAGTTGGGCTGGCTCTATTAAATTACATTGGGTCAAACTATGGTAAATGAGTTAAATGAACCTTAAAAAAATAAGTTGAGCCAACACATTTGATTTAATTTAGAATAACCATAATAACATAAGTTGAGCCAACACAATTGCTTTACATTGGAATAACCTTAATAAATTAAGTTGACCTAACACATTTGCTTTAAATAGGAGTACCGTATTTTCCGCACTATAAGGCGCACCACATTATAAGGTGCACCTTCAATGAATGGCCTATTTTAAAACTTTGTTCATATATAAGGCGCACTCTCGGCTTTTGAGAAAATTGAAGGTTTTTAGGTGCACCTTATAGTGCGGAAAATACGGTAACAGAATTACATGGTGCTGAAATAAAGCAAAGTAATCAGGTGGAAATCATTTCCATGATTTCTTTATGTTCATTCAGAGAGTTATTTTTTTCAGTGTACCACAACATTTATAAATTGAAGAGCCAACTCATAACACCTTTATGGCCTCCAGCAAACTAAAGACTGATTCAGTTCACACCAAATACAGAACTTGAATTACTTTTTCTTATTTGTTTATACCAGTCCTATTAATGTGTTGATTTGGACATTTCTGATTTGTTCCGGAAACAATTCTGGTGTTCTTATTATGGAGTAGTGTGATGTTTTAATACAGACAACATTGTAATTACTGTGAAGTTTAATTTGGTTGAAAATAACTAAGTCTGGTTTAGAATGAGGATTTGTTTGTAAAAAAAAAAAAAAAAGGAGTGATGTAATGTCTGGAGTCGGATAAGCATTAATATAACAGAGAAAGTATTTCTGGCTGTTTTATTCTTGCTTTATTTTATATGCTTAGAGACTGACTCTTACCTCAAGCCATGAATTCTATTTATTAGCTTTTTAATCAAATTAAAATGTCATATGTCTGGTCAAAGTTTGTTGTCTTGACATGATGAGTTTTAAAACTCAGAAAGAAAGGGGAAAATGCAGCAGCTAAGTAGCAGTGAGCAGCAAAGGATGGGGAGGGTGAGTGGTCATTTTTTACCACTTAATTAAGATTTAACAGAAGTGCAAAAAATATATTAAGACTATAGTTGTTTTTAAGCATTGTCAACAGTGTCTTCCAGTAATATAACCACCCAGTAATGTTTTCACATTTCCTGTCAACGTAAAATGTTTTAATACAAAAACACGGTGGACCGCCGGGGTCCCGACCGCCGGGGTCCCGACCGCCGGGGTCCCGACCGCCGGGGTCCCGACCGCCGGGGTCCAGACCGCTGGGCTTAGCAAGTTTTCTGGGGGAAACCTGCTTATATGGGGATACATAGGAAAACATACATACTAAATCTCAGATATGGGAATATATTGCTTCATGTATTGAACAATATTTTCCAGTATACTGCAACATATCTGCAATATATTTTGTTTGTATGGGTAGGCTCCAACCAGTTGGAGAAAACCCTGGTCATGTTAGCTCTTACTCTGGTGTCAAAACACTTTTACCCAAAGGAAGGGCATGATGAGAAATATCAGCTGTTTTAGAACTATAGCTTTTGAAAACTTGTGGTAATTCAAACCAAAGAGACACTGTTTAAAAATACAATTTGAGATTTATTCAACATTTACTCTATATTCATAAAAACATTTATAAAGGGAATACTTTAATGCATTTTTTAGTGACAAATCAGTCAGCCAAAAACCATTTTTTTCCTTTTATTTACAATTAAATAATATTTTTTTAAAAAAAACAAATCCCACAAAAGATAAACACATAAATAAAGTAATTGTATTCATCAAACACAATGTGATCAGTGCATGTCTATGTAAAAGCTCCTTAGAATTAGTCAAGGATGGACTTGTTAAGCGTGGAATAAACTATTACAAATTCAATGAAAAACATTATTTGTGAAAACTTCATTTGTGAAAACTAGCACTATTTCTGAAATCTCATTTGTCTCATTAGCTGGATGTACCACAAACTGTCACACTAAGATATCAAGCAGAAAAAGATTTGATGCAAACGTTTTATTTCTACAGGTATAAATATGTACAGTAAGGTCGTATCACTCCCACCTGTAACCCTAACATTGATTTGTGCCATTTCAACAGCACTGATCTAAATGACCCCAACCACAACTTACCACACTGCTGCTCTGAACTTCATTAGCATTCTATTAATAATGCAAACACAGTCAAGCACATGACTAACACCCAAAGTGTGAAGTGTGTTTCCAATCATGCTTGCCTGTGACTGTGTGTGCAGAGTGTTTGGGATTGTGTTTGTGGAGGCAACAATCCTCCAGCTGGGAGACCTGGCTTACTGTTTAATTATTCAAACATAAACCTCAGCACACACACACACACACACACACACACACCCCGTCACTCACATTTTAACCACCCTCCAGCACACTCTGTCTCCTCGCCTCCCTGCATCCATATCTCATGGGTTGAGTCCTTCTGTCTTGCACCCCCCCCCCCCCCCCCCCGTTCCCTTTGTCGTTCTGCAGTGGCCGGAGCCCTCTGAGCTGATCTGTTCTGGCGTTTGAAGGGAGAAGCATTTTTTCTTTTCCATGTCACTGCCACCACTGTTCATCATAGCCAAACACACACACAAGAGGAGGAGGAGGAGGTGAAGGGAGAGCAGGGAGGAAAGTAGGTGACAGAAGACGAGAAGGAAGATTCTTGTGAGACGGGAGAGGAGAACATTTTCAAGGCTGTAATTGAAATGTAATTATCACCTCAAGCTGAATCCATGGGAGCACGCTCACGCTTCATGAATATGTCTGCACGTGTTCCCTTACAACCATCACATTTATTCCCGCTAACATCTGGCGCCTTCACACACCAATAATCCTCCTCTGCAGGACATTCTACCTCTCCACCTGCACAGCATCCTTACTGTGGACATGAAGGACATCTATGTAGATATATTTCTGTGAAGACATGCAGATGCCAACACAAACTGCCTAATTGCAGACGATGGGGAGACAAGCTTGCCTAATTTCTAATCACAACCTGATGATGACTGCCCTCACTTATTTCAACGTCACCACTATCGCATTCTCAACGTCAAAGCACAAACAGATGCACGCTGCAGGGAAGTGTGCACACCCACACAAGCACTGGTGAAAGATTTAGGTTAAAAAACATTACATTAGATTGAGCTTGTACTGTCCTGACCTGGAAATGACTGGTGTGTGGGGGGGAGGGGGCTGCTTGTGCCTGCGTGTGTGTGTGTGTGTGTGTGTGCTAGGGACCGGAGGATGGGAGATGGATGGATACTAACTGGCTTTTCCTGGCCGCGGTCTCTGTAGAAGGCGCTGTGCTGTCAGCAGGTCTTCGGTCTTCACGGCCTGGAGCAGCTCCTGGTCCTTCCCCATGTCCCCTCTGTGCCACCCCGGTCCGGTCCACTCGGCCCAGCCCTCTTCCTCTGAGCGCCCCTCTCTCCTCTGTTAATCCGCCGCTACATCCTGTCGCCGCTCCCCGGCCTCCCTTTGGACCTGGAGCTGGCGGTTGTCGGGATGGATGGAAGGATGGATGCAGCTGCGCAGGAGAGGGAAGCTTTCAGCGCAGATCGCTGTCGCGCCTCCACTGGCCAAGGCAGACCGCAAACGGTCGCGTCAGATTCCACAGACTCTAACCCCTGTGACGACTTCACCAGGTCTGGATGCGTCCCGTGCGTGAAAAACGGTGGAGCGTGAGCGCCCTCGTGCACCTTCGGGCCAAAATCGGCCCCCCGCCCCCTCGCACCGCACGAGTCTTGCAGTCAGTGGATTTTTGTTCGACGTGTCACCGCCGTAGCCTCAGTCCCCGCGCCGCGGCAGACCAGCTCGCGCGACAACTACGCACGCGCACTGACACAGCAAACTACCACAGTTCGGCTATATTTATTACATAAGCCATGCAAGTGGCACTTCAAAACGTGTCAGTCTAGTTGTGATGCTGCTGCACCATGTTAGGACAAATCGTTCTGATGCAGCCCGGTCAGGCGCCAGCATCCTAAACGCGTGAATGTGGGAAAGGTTTGTGGGTCACCTTCTCCAAATAAATAGGTCAAGTTGTATGATTTATTGGAGTACAGTGGCACTATTTATACGGAGTGCCAAAAGTGCCACAACAAAAGAAATGAATACATCTGTTTTTAAAAATGCATTTCTCGACACTAAAGAAACATAATAAACTCGAGGGACAAAGACAAGGAGAAACCGCAAAAGAACTGAACAGAAACAAGCTGATCTAATCAGGACAAAGGAACACAGAATACTCAAACTAGAATAACTAAAAAAGACTAGACAAAGAAATAAACCTAAATAGAATCACTAAGGAAGAACAAAGTAGAAGTCAATAAAAAAACACCAAAAATGAGAGAAATCCAAAACCCAACACAAACAACTCCAGATCCTGACACATTCACTGATATTTAAATGTGACAATTACACACATTGATACATGATTCAGTGTGAAATTTATTCATTAAAATCTAAATAAATGGTCATTTTAATACATGATGAAATCCTTCAACTTAATAAAATATTTGTTTCATATTTATGTCATAGATTTGATTGTGAAATTGTCATAGTTGTTGGTTTGAAAGTGGATCCAAACGCAATGAAATAGAGACAGCGAGGTGATGAAGTTTTTAATAAAAATGAAGGAAAAAAATCTTACAAAAAAAAAACTTGAACATATAGGGAGCCAGAGGAAAACAAAAACAGGAATTCAGAGGAAAAGAACATCAGGGAATCAACGGAGAAGTAATAGGGAGATCACAGGCGGAACCAGCAAGGAGTGACTGAGAATGAATAGCGTATAAAATACTGGGAACTTGACTATGGAACAAGGAAAAGACTAGAAACAGGCTGCATGTGTGAGGGGAGAGAACAGAAGGCAGGCTGAGGAGAGCGAGAGAAAAAATGGCTCAGTGGGCGAAGGGGAGTACGCAAACTTGTAACTAGGAAAATCAATTTGACACCAAAGAATGAATAGACATGAAAAACATAATTAAACTAGAGTAAAGAATAAGTAGACACAAGAAATGATTAAGCATAATAAACTAGAATCACTAAGAAAGGACTGACTAAAGTAAAACAGAAACAAAGTTGATCTCATGAAAGAAAGACACTAAAGAACACATAATAATGAAACCAGAATCAATAACTCAAACTCCAAAATAAGCCCAGACCTAACAGAAATAATCTAAACTATCATTGCAGCTCTAAAAACCTTTGAACCTCTGACCAATTACTAACTGGTCGCTCTGCCTTCTGAGTAAAATATAATGTTTTGCAGCAGTCAACAATGGAATTATGACATATGAAATGAAATATATATATATATATATATATATATATACACAGACAGTATATGTGTGTGCTTTGTAAATGAAAGCTAATGCTTGGAGCGGCTGGTCCTAGCACACCTCAGATCCTGTCTCCCCCCCACACTAGACCCCCACCAATTTGCATACAGGCAGAACAGGAGCACAGAGGATGCAGTCTCTATAGCGCTGCACTCTGTCCTTTCTCACCTGGACAGTAAGAACACTTACGCCAGACTGCTGTTCTTAGATTTTAGTT
This sequence comes from Xiphophorus hellerii, assembly GCF_003331165.1. Classification (NCBI taxonomy): domain Eukaryota; kingdom Metazoa; phylum Chordata; class Actinopteri; order Cyprinodontiformes; family Poeciliidae; genus Xiphophorus; species Xiphophorus hellerii. The sequence goes on from NC_045676.1 coordinate 33,632,817, forward strand.
CAGCATTCAACACTGTCATCCCATCACAACTCATTACCAAACTCACAGACCTCGGCATCAGTTCACTCATGTGTAACTGGTTGCTCGACTTCCTGACCAGTCGACCTCAACATGTCCGGCTGGACAACCACTTCTCATCCACCATCATCATAAACACCGGAGTGCCACAAGGCTGTGTGATGAGTCCCTTCCTCTACTCCCTCTTCACCTACGACTGCAGACCTGTCCATGGCTCTAACGCCATCATTAAGTTTGCAGACGACACCACGGTGATCGGCCTCATCAGAGATAATGACGAGGCCGCTTACAGGGAGGAGGTAGACCGTCTGGCTGAGTGGTGCGACAAAAACAACCTGCAGCTGAACACCGAGAAGACCAAGGAGCTTATCGTGGACTTCAGGAGGAACGCTGACCTACATCCACCCATCCACATTAAGGGGACAGTGGTGGAGCGTGTGGACACCTTTAAGTTCCTGGGAGTCCACATCTCCGATGACCTGACTTGGACGACCAGCTGCTCCAAACTCATTAAGAAGGCGCATCAGCGCCTCTTCTTCATGAGGACCCTGAGGAAGAACCACCTGTCCTCAGAGATCCTCACGAACTTCTACCGCTGCACCATTGAGAGCATCCTCACCAACTGTATTACAGCTTGGTACGGGAACTGCTCTGTCTCCGACCGGCAGGCGCTGCAGAGGGTGGTGAAAACTGCCCAGTATATCGCCGGGGCACCGCTCCCTGCCATCAAGGACATCTACAGGAAGCGGTGTGTGAAAAGGGCCGGGAAAATCACAAAGGACTCCACTCACCCAGCACACACACTCTTTTCCCTCCTGCCCTCCGGGAGGCGTTACAGAAGCCTACGGACCAGAACCACCAGGCACCGGAACAGCTTCTTTCCCACAGCTGTCACGCTTTTGAACGCCTCCTGACATAAAACATAAACTATAAGGACTGTACTCCCCTATCCTCTCATACCACAATAACACATGGACTATCCTCACACACACACACACACATCACGGACTGTTTTCTTCACACACATACAACCTGTAAATTTTATCTGCCATTATTTATCTATAATCCATTCCCTAACATTCTTGTATATTCTGTATAATCTGTATAATCTGTGCATATAGCTCCCATATTTATATTTATACACAATATCTATATCTCTTGCTATAACCCCTTATAGTCCATACATACATAGTCTTGTACATCTGTAAATAAATATTTATATCTCGTAGAGCACTTCTGGATAGATGCAAACTACATCTCGTTGCTTGTACTTGTGACAGTGCAATGACAATAAAGTTGAATTCTATTCTAATTTTATTCTATTCTATACAAACCCTTTCCAAAAAATTAGAAAATCATGGAAAAATTGTTTACCATTGCCATAATTCCTTTGAGAGGTGAGGATGGACACAGTATACCCAGGTACATGTGCAATAATGATTGTAATGATGTTGGCAAAGAGTACAGATGTCCAGGCAGCACTAGTGAACAAAAGGCTAGGAGTTCAGACACTGGAATAAAATACATGAATGGAACAGAGGCAGGACCCGACAGGGAAACACAGACACAGTTGGGACTAAGGGTCAATCAGGGAACATGAGACACCGCTGGGAGCAATCAGGGCAGACAAGATAACACAGGAACTAAATTAACTAGAAAACAACAGAGAAAACAAAATCCTCACAATTTCAAGTATTTGTTGTTTATTTTTAATATAATTTGGGCTTTCAGCTAATAAAATCCACAAAAACAGGAATTCAAAAAATGTTAATACTGTAGAGAAATCAGTCCAAATTTTGCAGGACTTGGATGTTGTAATCTAAATGTGACACAATAATCATCTACTAAGCTCAAAGCACCTGCACAGGTTTCCACCAGGTGTCATTATATCAGTTTGGTTCAATATGGGAAAGACTTCAGACCAACTGGCCAGAAGACCGTCATTGATACCCTCCATAAGATTGGTAAGCCACAAACGTTCATAGATAAGGAGGCTGGCTGTTCACAGAATGCTGTGTCCAAGCACATCAATGGAAAGTGCAAAATAAGGCAATAGAATGGATTATCAAACAGAGAAAATTGAAGAATCTGGCATAGATCCAGAAAGAGTACAATAAGGCAAGAGTCACAGTTTCAAAAATCACCAAATTCAGACACATCCAGGAAATGGACTACAACTGTCAGAAGCCTCTTCTGAACCTGAGCCAACGCAGGGAGCGTCTAAACTGGTCCAACGTCTTTCATTTGGTAATCAAAGTCCAAGGGTTTGGAGAAGGACAAGTGAGAAACTGAACCCAAACTGCTTGAGGTCCAGAGTGAAATATCCAGTCAGTCATGATTTGGGGCACAATGTCCACTGCAGGTGTTGGTAAACTCTGCTATTTTAAATCCAAGGTCACTGCAACAGTGTACCAGAATGTTTTAGAGGACTTTATGATTCCTTCTGCTGAGGATCTGTGTGGAGATGCAGATTTCATCTTCCAGCAGGACCTGGCCCCTTCCCTGGCACCAGAAGAGCCAAAACCTGGTTTGATGCCCATGCCATCACAGTGCTTGTCTGGCCAGCCAACTCGCCGGACCTAAACCCCATTGAGAGTCTATGGGTTATTCTCTAGAGGAAAATGAGGGGCACCATATCCAAAACAAACAAGAGCTGGCAGCAAGTATCAAGGAAATCTGGGCTTCCATAACTCCCAGGCAATGCCACATCGCATCGAGGCAGTCATTAAGGCAAGAGGTCTTCCTACCAAGTATTAAAGATTGACATGTCACACCATCAGGGATGGAAATTAACACCCGCCACTGGCCAAATGCGGGTAAAAGCATTAAGTGGCGTGTAAATTGGAGCAATGCACATCTGACAATTTGAACAGAAAAAAAAAAGCTCCATTCAGTTTTAACTTCTGTCCAGGGGAGGACTGACCGTCTGGGATACAGACTAATGCACATACTGTATATGGGGCGGCCTTAGGTTGTCATAATTTAACAAAAAAGTACATGAAATATAATTTTTATCGACTGCGACAGCCCATTGGTTGATTTTATTGACGGACATTGGGCCAATGAAATCCCTCGGCCCTCCTTGGCCCGCCCTCCAGAACCACTTCAGTTAACCGGAGTCCAAGCAAAGTGAGCAGATAAGAGACTGGGCGGGTCACAACAACTACCATAACAAAAGCTAAAAAGCGCATAAGCCCATTCAGAAAAAATTGTCAAACTAACCGATAAGTTTACCACACAATTTATGACCGCTGGAGCAGATTGAGGAGCAGAGAAGGAGGGAGAATTAGCGATTCAGGGGATTTATTATCGCTGGAGGAGGATGAGAGCGACGTGAAGAGGGACAGATTGAGGAAGAGTTCAGATTAGCTGCTGCTGCCTGGTAAAAAGGAGGGAACATGTTCACGAAGAAGCAGGACGGCAGGTCTGAGTGAGTGGGGAAAGCTAACGCTAAGCCAGCAGGCAGACTGAAAAACTCTGGGATAACACAGGAATAATGACAACCATGGACTTAATGATGAACACGTTCTGAGATGTTTTTAGTAAAAGTAAGAATAATTGTGAATTTCAATAGAAAACGTTATAAGTAAGGGAAAACAAATAGAATAGTTAGAAAACAACTATTGATACCATTTAAAAATGTTTAAAAATTATTAGACACATCTTCAATAAATACTACCTGAGGGAGTTGTAGCCAAAATGTAGAAATGTTCAACATAGGAAATGATTGCAAGAATGTTAGGATTGTGTAGTTAAATTTGCTGTTAGTAATTACTTCAAGTGAACTTATTGCTTTACACTTCTGTTAAGGTGTCCATGTTTTGCTGTGTTAAATTAATCTTTATATGTACATATGTATGATAAACTTATTGTCAGTAAATCGGTTTTCATAGAGTTAAGAATAAATCGTATATTTTATATAATTTTGCTGATGAACCTCCCATTCATCAGCAAAGTTATTGAAAAAGCTGTGTGTAAACAATTAACTAGCTTCCTAACGATAACCAACCGCTTTGACTCCTTCCAGTCTGGTTTTCGTGCTCACCACAGCACAGAGACTGGCCTAGTCAAAGTGTTCAATGACATCCATATAAATACGGGCTGTGGCAGAACCACAGTGCTGGTTCTGTTGGACCTCAGTGCAGCTTTTGACACTGTTGACCATGATATATTACTGAATCGACTGGAGAGTTGGGTCGGACTCTCCGGTCCAGTGCTTAACTGGTTTGAATCTTACATAAAGAACAGGGATTTCTTTGTTTCAATTGGAAACTTTTCATCAAAGAGGTCAAAGGTCGGGGCGTGCTGTGGTGGCGGAGGGGTTAGCGCGACCCACATTCAGAGGCAACATGGCCTCGACGAAGCTGTCGAGGGTTCGACTCCGGGACCCAATGACGTTTACAGCATGTCTTCCCCCTTTCCTGTCAGCCTACTTTGAAAAAAAGGGGACACTAGAGCCCACAAAAAAGACCCCTTGCGGGGCGATAAAAAAAAAAAAAAAGAGAGGTCAAAGGTCACATGTGGGGTACCCCAAGGTTCAATCCTAGGACGCCACTTATTCAATATTTATATGCTCCCACTAGCTCAGGTTATAACAGGAAATAATATTAGCTACCATAACTATGCAGATGACACACAGCTCTACATTATGATGTCACCAGGTGACTCAGAGCCCATCCAATCACTGAACAGATGCTTAGAACAGATAAATGTGTGGATGTGCCAAAACTTTCTCCAGCTGAACAGAAACAAAACTGAAGTTATTATTTTTGGACCTAAAGAGGAACGATCTAGAGTTATAGATCTAGAGTTATAGCTCTAGAGTTATAGATCTAGAGTCAATGCACAGCTTCAGTTATTACAACTGAAAACCAGCGATCAGGCCTGAAACCTAGGAGTAGTGATGGACTCTGACCTGAACCTCCAGAGCCACATAAAGACAGTCACAAAGTCGGCCTTCTATCACCTGAAGAACATTTCCAGGATTAAAGGACTAATGTCTCAGCCAGATCTAGAGAAACTCATCCATGCATTTATCTTCAGTCGTATTGATTATTGCAACAGCGTCTTCACAGGTCTGTCCAACAAATCAATTAAACAGCTGCAGCTGATCCAGAATGCTGCTGCTCGTGTTCTCACTAAAACCAGGAAGATAGAGCACATCACAAGTTTTAAAGTCCCTCCACTGGCTCCCTGTAGCTCAAAGAATAGACTTTAAAATAGTGTTGTTAGTTTATAAATCACTGAATGGCTTAGCACCACAATACATCAAAGATCTGCTGTTGTTGTATCAACCTTCCAGACCTCTCAGGTCTTCTGGTTCTGGTTCTGCTCTGCATCCCCAGAGCCAGAACCAAACGAGGAGAAGCAGCTTTCAGCATCTATGCACCGCAAATTTGGAACAAACTTCCAGAAAACTGTAAAACAGCTGAAACACTGACTTCTTTTAAATCTCAACTAAAAACCCACCTGTTTAGAATTGTATTTGAAATGTAATCAATTACAAATTTATTGATGGAACTTGACTTAATGTCGTGTTTTGATTGTTGATTCTATGTTGCATTGTGTTTCTGTGTTTGTAATGATGTAAAGCACGTTGAAATGCCTTGCTGCTGAAATGTGCTATACAAATAAAATTTGATTGATTGATTGACTGATTGATAATTTGCTTCTGCAGGTGGGGTTTGTAATTGAAAGAGAAAAATCAGTGGCTGGTGAAATCTCCGAGTGGCCAGTAAAAAATTTCTCTACCAGCCGCTGTGGCTGGTGGAGAAAAGTTTTAATTTCCACCCCTGCATGCCATATTTTGATTTTAATTTCTTTCCTTTTTTTTCCCCTTCAAAAACTGATAAGCAGTTTAGGCTGATTTCTTCATAGTATTCTAATTTTTTAAAATTTCTGTTTTCATGGCTTTTATGAGCTGGAAGCAAAAATTATGTAAAAATAAACAAACTGTTTAAACTGTGGGCACTGAATCTATAACCTATGAAAATGAATGGGATTATGGGAAATAAATAACTTTACCATGATATTCTATTTTGTTTGGGAAGGGTCTGTAATTGACTAACAGCATTTTAAATATTTTTTTGTATTTAATAAATAATCCAATTATTTAAGTGATAACCCCCCCGCCCCCGATGTTTATTTAGTGGCTTATTTGGCCACTTTTGGATCTTTATACTATGGATCCAGTTCATAGTATGAGCTGGATACCAGTTTGCTCAAACCAAATCACAGTTCTTTGAACACTTCAATCAAATACCTTCCAATGAAGCCCAAACACTAAAAATACACTGGAAAAAACACCAGGCTGTATTGTTATTATTTTTAATACCACATTTCTGCAGAAAAATGTTTTGTGTTGATCTGAGGAAATATTCCAATCTTAAGTATTGTGTCTTAATCACCTTTAAACAGAAAATAGTGACAACAAAAAAGGCTTGATATCATCATTCTGCTTCTGAAATAAATTAACTTTTCAATAATATTCTCATTTATGGAATTTGACTGAGATTGCTCTTACCGAGGGGTAATATCAACCTGTTTAAGGTTAATGAGAAAGATAAATGGAGAACCAGAAAAGTTTTGAGTGCATGTGTGTGTACTTGGTGCTAATTTAAGTCCAAAGGGACCATTCTCAGTCAGATTTAGGACAGGAAGTGGAGCAGATGACTGAAGATTTAATTGAAAAAAAAAAAAATCGGCAGTGAGCACTAACACATACTGCAGAGCTGATATAGAGGACAGAAAGGTTTCCAGTCACCAGTCAGCTTAATGTAATTAGCCCAGTTATAAGAGCACAGGGTCTCCCACACCAAATGTCAAATGATCAGACAGCACAAAAATATACACTATTCACCAAGTTTACAAATCATTTCTTCTAAAATAGACTTGAGCTTAGACCAGACATTTACAGAAATTTGCAGAAACTGACATACAGTACCTTTCAAAAGTACTGAAAACTTTGAGACACTGTAACACCAAAGTTCAATGGGATACTGTTATTTGGATTTCTGTGATGGGGTAATACAAAACGGAGAATAATTTGAAAGTACTAATGTTGCATTGTATTAAATTTTTTTAACAAAAAAATCTGAATTGTGTCTTGTACTTTATATTCAGCCCCCTTTTACTCTGATACCTCCTAAATAATATCTAGCACAACCAATTTACCTTAAGAAGTTACCTGGGTGTAATTTCATTTAATTTGTGAAGTGTGGTAGAGGCATCATCATGGTGTGGGAATCAATAACAGGAAATCTGGTCTGAGCTGGTGGGTATCAGCTCCCAGAACAAAGCTGGAAGAAAACCTGCTATGAACTGGAAAACACTTCAGACTGGGGAAAATGTTTGCCTTAACAACCACAGACGTACAGCCAGTACTACAATGTAGACGTATTGGCAGCACTAGCCAATCCTGGTTAATAGTCTGCATCAAATGTGAGAAATTTGAGTTTCTGAATGTGCAAAGTTAAATGCAGCCAATAAACTTACATGTACAGTAATTGCTGTACATGGAGAAACACCTGCCAAAGGTGTTTCTGCAAAGATCTCACTGAGGGAGTTGCAAAGTAAAAACATGGTAACCTGTACAGGGTTTACCTCTCCTCCTGCCCAATTACCACTAGAGAGATAAGCACCAGTCCCCTGCAACCCTACAAGGGTAATAGGATGGATGGATGGATGGATGGATGGATGGATGGATGGATGGATGGATGAATGGATGACATTAACCTTCAGACTTCAAAGGAAGTCTGCGACCATTTGTAGTAAAATAGCTCAAACTGGTGAGATGTGGCTTCATTAAACAATTGGAAACAATTGCTGGTGGAGGAGTAGCTGTATATGTGGACAGCAGTCTTAGATATAATATAATTGAAAACATGACTAATGTGGTTAAAGATCATTTTGAGTGTATAACAGTTGAAATATATATGGAAAAAAATAAAAATGTCATTGTTAGTTGTATATATAGGGCTCCTGGATATGGATCTCTTTACAGAATGGTTTGAAAAAAACTACACAACTCCAACTCCAAAGGTTTATTTGATCTGTGGGGACTTTAATATTAATCTGCTGAATGTAAATGTAGGGCAGAGTTTTAATATGTCAGCAGATGCCACCAAAATGTTAGATTTGTTCTTTGGGTTGTGGAAGTTGATAAAGTGTGTCCATTGAAGAACGCCGTACTTGGCGTCTGCTACGGCGAGTTGGCAGAACAACGGTCAGTATGAAGGTAAGAAATACTGACCGCTAGCTCCTCACTGTAGCCAAATGTTACTTTTAATGTCCAAGTAGTTCGTTTTGTATCATTTTGTCTTTTTCTTCTTTTTTAATATACGCTGTATCTGTTAACAAAAAAACAAAACAAAATAACTGCGTTAATGAGACTTATGTTGACAATATTTGCTGTGAATTCTGAAGGCGAAGCCGCTGCGCTGTCAGCTGGTCCGAAAACACGGTCTGAACCACGATCTCAATCGCCGCGTGTTCGATTCCTGCCTCAAGTTTCATTCCGACAACCACCATTAAAGAAAACACAATGCAGAGTCTAAGGAACAGAGAGGTTTGATCTCACACAGACAGGGTTACATAATCAATCACAAATCGACTGAAGAGTTCATTAATACTAAATGCAATCTGAGCCTTTTTCCTCAAATTACAAGACTTAGCAGAATCACATCTAACAGCGCTACATTAATAGATAACACATACCCTATATCCATTCCATTCCATTTTCTGTTCACCCTTTGTCCCTAATGGGGTCGGGAGGTGCTGGTGCCTATCTCCAGCGAACGTTCCGGGCGAGAGGCGGGGTCACCCTGGACAGGTCGCCAGTCTGTCGCAGGGCAACACAGAGACATACAGGACAAACAACCATTCACACACACACTCACACCAAGGGAGAATTTAGAGAGACCAATTAACCTAACAGTCATGTTTTTGGACTGTGGGAGGAAGCCAGAGTACCCGGAGAGAACCCACGCATGCACAGGGAGAACATGCAAACTCCATGCAGAAAGACCCCGGGCCGGGAATCGAACCCAGGACCTTCTTGCTGCAAGGCAACAGTGCTACCAACTGCGCCACTGATAACATATTTACAAATTTAATACATAACAACAAGTGGATTATTAGTTAATGATATTAGTGATCATTTACCTGTTTTTGTTGTTTGTGACAACTGCCACATGAAAAATAAGAGTAAGAGTAATCCAGTTTCTAAAAGATTAAGGACTGAAGAATCTATACAAGCATTTAAAGATGAATTATCTAAACAAAACTGGGAGTCAGTATTGAAAGAAAATGACATGGATAAAGCATATGATCATTTTCTGAATATTTTTAAATCATTATATGATAAAAATTGTCCCAATACAAAGTTTATTCATAAAAATAAATATTCCATGAATCACTAAGGGACTGCAAAATGGCTGTAAAAAAAATGAAACTATACAAAGACTTCATAAAGCATAGATCAACTGAGGCTGAAAATAAATACAAGAAATATAAGAATAAATTAACTGCTATTTTATGGATAGCAAAACAATTTTATTATAGCAAACAGTTAGATATAAACAAAAATAATATTAAACGTATCTGGCACACAAGCTTTCCTCAACACTTTGAAAATAATGATAAAAACCTTAATAACAAAGAAGAGATAGTTTATAATTTTAATAAATATTTTGTAAATGTGAGGCCTAAATTGGCTGAGGAAATCCTGCAGCCCACAGTTTATGAAACACTAAATGACACATTAGTTAGAAGATTGCTGAGATAAATTAGCAACCTGTGGCTAATTTATCTCAGCAACAGATTCCATGGTTCTCACAGCAGTGAAAGGAAAAGAAAATATAGATATAGTAAATAAATGTAATAGTAAAAGGTCAACTGACTGTAATGATAATAAAGAAGGTGATTGTGGAAATTATCCAGCCACTAACATATACAGTATCTGTACTCTGTCAATTCAAACTGGTGTATTTCCACAAAAAATGAAAATTGCAAAAGTCATCCCACTATATAATCTGGGAATAAACATCACTTCACAAATTCCAGGCCTGTTTCATTACTTACACAATTCTCCAGAATTTTGGAAAAAATATTTGTTGCTAGATTGGATAGATTTATTAATAAACACCAACTACTCACTGAGAGTCAGTCTGGATTTAGGTCACAAAGATCCACGATGGCAGATCTTCATTTAATAGAAGAAGTGACCAGTGAATCAGATAAAAAGAAATCTGCTGTTGGGGAATTTATTGACTTAAAAAAGCATTTGATACATTTGATCATGAAATACTCATAAAGAAACTCAAGCACTAAGGTCTAAGAGGAGGAGTTTTGCACTGGATGAAAATTTATCTCAGCAACAGACAACAATTTGTGCAATTGGGTGATTTCCAGTCCTCATGCCTGGACATTGTTTGCGGTGTTCCCCAAGGCTCCGAAATGGGACCAAAGTTGTTTATTTTATACATAAATTATATGTATAAGGTTTCAGAAATTCTTAATTTTGTTTCATTTGCAGACAATACAAACATTTTTTGTACAGGTGAAAATTTGTGGCAGCTTTTGATAGAAATAAATTCAGAGTTATATAAATTGAAAAAGTGGTTTGATATGAACAAATTATTCCTAAATTAAGATAAAACCAAGTTTATGTTAGTCGGGACTTTGTGGCCACCAGGGGCCCCCAAGAGCAATTTTTTTTTTCTTTTTAGCCATAAAATAATGATTTCTACATACATTATCAAATATATATTATTGTGAAAACAAATAACTTCATAGTGAAATTGTGTGTTTTTGATATTGTGACATAGAAATGATCAGAGGTGTGACCAAGTCACTGTGTTGCAAGTCTCAAGTAAGTCTCAAGTCTCTGTCCTCAAGTCCGAGTCAAGTCTAAAGTAAAGACAGGCAAAAGTCGAGTCATGTCTCAAGTCAGGAACCTTTAATTTCAAGTCATTTCGAGTCGTTTTTATTTTATTTATTTTTTATAATTTGCAATTATACATAAAATTCAAATAATAGACCATTTGTTCTTTTTAAAATATGTATTTGAGGTTCATTTGTGATCCTCTTATTCATCTGGTATTCTTCAAATCTGTCAGAAGTAAACAGATGTCAGAAAATAAATTACAGCCTTTCATGAATTACATTTGACTTCAGTTTACTCCTTCTATTCATAAATAAACATCAACACTACAACAATCAGAGTTTTCAAAAAATGAAATAAGTATAAATGAAGTTATCACAAGTAAACTCAGGAAGGTCTGGTGCATTTATTTTTCTGCTTTTATTTCTAAGTATGTTAGTTTCAGTCCTCCGTAAATATGGGACAGATATTCTAAACACAAAATTTATTTGGGACAGTCACTGTATTTGGTCTTTTTTTTTTTTTTCCCAGCAAAGCTATACTACTTGGAAATGGGTTCTGTGCGACATGTGACAGTCACGCCGGTCAGTGCATTAAGTCAAAAACAGTTGACTTAATGCACTGACTGCAGTAAACAATATATTGTCAATATAATTTCCCAACGTAGATGTCTTCAAATACACCAACCATCCTTAGATGATACTAGACCCGGCTCATCATCATGATGGGACAGAGAGACTCTGTTCCCTGTGTTCAGGTCCAGAATCTGCTTTCTGTTCCGGAGCCCCGCTCACTATCCACCGGCTTCCTGAGCTAACACGGTGCACATTATTTGTGGAGGCATTTGAAGGACCGGATTTATGGTAAATCATCACCAATTTAACCCGGAGTACACATGCTAACACGAAGTTAGCTAGAGTCAACTATCTTACAGCAAGAGAAAAGTGCCACCTACCGATCTTTGTGAAGCTTCAAATGCCGGACAAAGTTGGACGTCGTGGCATCTCCATCCGATATTCTCTTCTTGCATGTTTTACAAGTTGCAGTTCGTTTTTTAGTCGAAAGTTCATAACCTACATAGCCTAAAGAAATTACTCGCGGAAGCATATTCGAGCGGTTATTTCATATTTCGTTCCCTGAGCTCTGTAGCTTTGCCGTGTTTTTTTAAACGTCCAAATCCTGTTAATTTGATTGGTTGTGCTGCAGCTACGTACACATACATACATAAGGAGAGAGGAAAAACATAGTGACGGTCTGCGCATATTGATACGGAATGAGTGAAATTAATTAATGACGCCACGTTATAAATAATGTGTTTTAAATTTTAAGACTTTGAGTAAAAAATATCAAGTCTTTTCAAGTAAACAGCTTCAAGTCGAGTCAAGTCCCAAGTCAATGGCATGAAAGTCAAAGTCAAGTCCGAGTCTTTGAGCATTTTTTCAAGTCAAGTCTCAAGTCGTGATTTTAAGACTCGAGTCTGACTCGAGTCCAAGTCATGTGACTCGAGTCCCCACCTCTGAAAATTACTAAAAAAAAAATCAGCTCCACTGAGGGGGCCCCTTAGTGGCTGCTTAGTTTGCTTATACCTTGGGCTGGTGTTCTGTTGAAATGTGCTGCCCTCGGCATTACTACTGTAAACAACTGTCATTGTTTGGCGGTTAATCAACACAACCCGCTCTAGTTCTCTGTTTGTGAACATGACGGTAGCAGTTTTGGACGCGTAGCACCGACAGACAGACTATCTATCCGTGCTACAGTAGGAAAATCTGACGAGGTAGCACTGATAGTCAGAACACCGGCGGACATTCAATGCTAGCTGGGTGTTTATTCTGCCCCCAAATAAAAGCCAACGGCCGCAGCTCAGTTCCTCTGGCACCGAAGCCGCAATGATTGTTGCCAGCTGCAGAATAATTCTAAAGCACGAGGAGCAGCAATATGATTTATGAAAATGCCACAGGAATGAATATAAATGAGTTGACTTCAAAAATCCAGCTTTGAAACAGGCGTCTTAGTTTTAGAGAGTCTGATCTTCCAGACGCTTAGCTCCGGATACATGAGCATATTTCTATAGACGAAGGAGAAATAGTTCCAGCTCTAAAGATGCGCAATTTCACCGGTTGGCTAATTACCTAATGGAAATGGGGAAGACACGGGCAGTTGGAGTTTTGCCTAAGAGGTTTGAAAGCGGGAAAATCTGCCAAGGGAGAAAACAAGTGAAAAAATAGGAACGAGAGTTCAGATAGTGTTTGACAAAGGAACGTGATGAACTAAGATTTTTATCTAGCGCGGCCCCTTTAAAAGATAGACAATAGAAAATATAACAAACTAGATGATAAGGACTTTAAGGACTAAACGAAAGGCTACAAGAAGTTGGAAACTGGATCGGAGGAGGGAGAATCCCGCCGAGGTTGAAGGTTCACATGCTACTGAAGACGGATGGAGGGTCCCGTGATGCGAAGGTGCAACGAGAGAGATTAGGGATGGATCATCCCGGAGCTGAGTGAGATTGACCTGGGAAGAGCAGAAATCCGTATCAACTGCGCAACAGGAGCTTTCAAGCCTGGGTAGAAAGAAGAACGAGTCCGATATTTCCACGAAAGAGCCAGAACACGGCGAGGTTGAGCAGCAGCAGCTTGAAGCTCAGCCAACGAGCGGAAGACGATGAACAGCTGGACCTTATCAAGGAAGACGCTTGATGATTGGAGGAAGAGACCATCACCGATTGGTTGGAATCGAGGCGCATGACGACATCTTTGATTGGGCAGGTGAGATGAATAGAGTCTTCCAGTTTGAATTTACGCCTAGGCTTCATATTAACATAAAATTATAATTAGCATGACCTAAAGTAAATATGGGAAGTTAGCCAAAATAACAGCTTCATTTGTCAAAAAAATGGAAAAGCCTTTAGAAAAGATTGTGCAATAGATAGCTGCATTTGTACCAATATATACATTTTTACAGACACAAGAACATGACAAATTAATTCAAGTTTTGAATTAGTTTTAAAATTGCACACATTAGTAAAACTGAATCTAATGTCTCCAACTAGAACAACCAAAGTGCAATCTCTGGGTTCAGTGCATAACTGTTTGATTTGTGCATAACATACAAAACAAATGCAGAATGGAACAAAATTCAACACTGAAAGATCAACAGATCTAAACAGAAAAATAAAACTGCCAAAAAACAAAGAAATGTTTTTTGCAAACACCTAAATTCAAATGAGGCATTCATGTCCACTAACATGCAGAGAAGCATTTTTCTGTCCATTCTGTATGAGACAGAAAAGATATGAATTTCTTAATTTGTAACATGTCGCTTACTCATGGGAATTATGTAATTCACCATGAGATGCTTTGATAATTATGTTCTTGTTTTCCTGAAATAAAATACTAAGCATATCACAGATTATGTTATTATTCACAGGTCAAATGTTATTAACTATAAAGACACTTGCTGCAATGGCATTTCTCAGTTTCTCCACATAATAGCAAGATGAGGTGCAGTTTGGCAACATGTTGCCTGAAGACGTTTTTAGGCAACGTGCTGTCTAAAAAACATTTTGTATTAAAAGTTTCCTCATTTGCCTCAGGATTTTAAAACAGTGGAGCTAAAGATTCACACGCTTGTTAAAATGTCTGGATTTTATGATGCAAAAAAGATGAGAGCAAGATAAACAACTGAACAATTTGACAAACAATTTATAAAACCAAACTCCAGATTTGTTGGCTTCTGAGGAGTAAATCAGACTCAGGTCTGGACTTAGCCAGAGGTTTTCTCTTCTTCTGGTGAAGCACTGGGTAGATGTCATATTAAAGGTAAAAAAAATGTCCACAATGATTTGTGTGCCATGTTTTGACTTCCTTTTCATTTAAATTTTACTAACAAGAACAGTCAGATTAACTGGAGACGATTGAACTGTCAAGCATACAATAATGTTGTAAGTCATGAATAAAACACTTTCAATCTGATTTCTCATTACCGTACATGTGGTACCAAATTGTCTCCAGCAAAATACAAAAACAACAAATACACAGTTTTTAACTTAATAAATCACATCTAAATGCTGTAAAAGGCACTGCATCCACAGGTTTGTCTATGTACAGTACGGGTACGCACCGACATAAGCCTTAACATCAGGGCTGAGTCCAGGTGAGGTGCACATCCTTTCGGCACCGTAGGTTCGTACCAGAGCTCTCCTGCACATCTGTTTTAGGCGCTCAGGCCGCTGCCTGCGGTAGGGCTCAGTCAGCCTACAGGGGGAGCTGGTGTAGAAGGCAAGCAGAGCGAACAGCGAAGGGAAAGTTTTCTGGCTGCCATGCAGGCTGAAGAGCAGGTTGTTCAGCTGGACACGGACGCTGGTGGGGCCGTCTTCGCTTTGGTAGCTGAGAGTGAAGAAAACATCGGGCTGGCCGCTGTCCCTGTGAAAACAAGGACTGTCTTGTCACTCTGTGCAGATCAGTGTGCTTGATGACAGAGCTGGAACATGCTAAACAGTTAATAGTATTTCATGCTTTTAAACAGAAAAACATGTCCACCAATCCAAACTATTACGGTAATTGTTTTTAATACTTCCTAGATACTCCAAAATGTTCTTATATTTAATCTTGACCCGTTATGTTTGTTCTGTATAATTATTAGTAAGATCATGTCAGTTTAACATATTATTTTGACTTCCACTGTTCATTTCTTGGGTTACATTTTTTTATTTGAGCAAATGACAGGTATGATTATGACATTTTTTTGAAAGTGTATATTTTGGGCTAATTAGGCATTCAATCGATCTGCTATCGTTTGCTATTGTAGCATCAGTTTGTCATGGTCTGCTGAAGAAATCTATTGATGCACAGTCACCTGAATTAATTAAGCCTGGCTCAACATAGCTGCACCCCCTGAAGCTGGTTTGGTCTGAAACAGATAAAGACAGGATGAACTGGTGGATATGCCAAGCCTGGCTTTATCCCTTATCCTGAATTTCTGAATCCTACTTTTGAGAAACAGCCCTGTGTTCAATTGCTTGTCAACACAAACCACAAACCAGCAGGTCTCATGGCAGCAGTTCAATGCATTAAGCATCCAGACATTGTGTACAGTAGAGAGATCACTCAAGTCTAAGGTGAACATCAAAGTGAGAAAGAAAAGGGGAATTAAGTGATTTAAGTGAACCTAGTCATGACTGTTGGTGCAAGAAACTGCTGATCAGATGGGATTTTACTCAGGACCATGTCTCAAGTTCACAGAGAATGACCTGTCCAGTCGTCTGACCTCAGTCTGACAGAAGGCCTTTGAGTCAACTGATGCAGTTCTGAAGGCAAAAGGAGGTCAAACTAAAGTGGTGTACCTAATAAAGTGACCAGTGAATGTAGAGTTCCTTCAGAGGTTTGTGGGTTATAAAGAATGTTTCCTGTAAGGCTGTTAATGTTAAAGCATTGACACTTTAAAGATTATTTGAAAAAGCTCAACACGTTAACGTTACATAATGCAGGTTACAGGTTTTGGACACATTTTCTCACTTTCTTATATTGAAGATTCTCCAGGAAGACAGCTAAACAGTGAGTGGATAGAATGATGTTGTACAAAGTAGAAACTAACAAACATGATTTGTATTTTGGGTTCTTGTTAATAGCAACCCTGATAATAATGTCAAAATGTTTGGTTTGCTGAATAATGTATTCACTTTTGGATACCTTCATTGGTAATCTACAATGTTAAGTGTCAATGATATACTGTATTTACATAATAGAATGTTATTTTCACTCTAATGCTCCTCATATTTTTGGGAGGATTGTATTAGGACCTTGATGCCAAACAAACTACAGTATGTACAATAATGTGTGGAGTGGGTATAAAAAATGAGACTTTGTTCATTGAGACACAACAGCTTTTATTTTATTCTTGATTTTGCCTTAACTCCTGAAGGAGATCCAGTTGTTCTGACGGTTCTCCTCATCGTTCTCCATCATGTCAGCCATGTTCCTCTTCTTCTGTTCCCTGGGAAAAGTAGATAAATAACACAGAGTTACTAATGTGGAAGTTATATACACAGAAGGAATTATTTAAAACAGACATGTTACTTTATATATATGCAAACACTTTTTTTTTACCATCCAGACAAACAATTATAACAAATAGTTGTTTAAATTAAAGACAAAATGTAATTACTTGTAAGTTTTAGACATATGTAGACATACAGCCATGGATAAAATAGCACTACCGCTTATTTTTATGTTCTCTACAATTAATAATTGATAACAGTTTAATTAGAGAACTGACATGTAGCCATTTTACAATAATAGAATATCATATAACATGTTTTATTATCTCACAATGGGAAAAACTCCGGAGCAACAACAGCAAAATGAGAAACAGTCGAAGCATTTAGATTCACAAAAAGATCAAATATAAAAACCAAATGAAGGCGACATGCTGTACAATACTGACATTATTTAGAACTGAGGAATGTGAAACTGAGTATCTTTAGAAAATGCGCAAGTTGTGTTTTTTATCAATAAAAATACAGCAGACTTTGTTTCAAATGTCTTCCATGACTGTAAGTAGGCGACCTTAACTATAGTAAAAAGCAGGCAGATATATCTAGAAACTTCTCACCTGGCTGGAGATCAGCAGCGGCCTCAGCTGCATCTGACTCGGTGTTCACCGTCGGGCTCCGAAGCGGCTAACGAGGCTTTCCATTCTCTCCACTACATTCACAAAAACTCCATCGAGCTGCTGCTGAATATTGAAATCCGAAGCAAAGAAAAGTCGGCATCTTTTAGTTCACGGCTTGTTTGTAGCTTCCATCACTTCCGTGTTGTAGCGAGTTTGAAAAGTTCGTTTTTCTTCTCTCTTTGCTCCTCCGTCTGACCACGCCCACAGCCAATCAGTGAGCAGGAGCGAAGCTTGCGTCACCCACCAAAGCAGGGCCGGTGTTATGCCCCGGCCTGGCTGGGCCTGCTCCGAAGCAGGGACCTAAAAAGCAGGACCAGCCCCGAAAAAAAGCCGGTGGAAAAGCTCTGAAAGCGAGCCGAGCCGAGCCGAGCCGAGCCGAGCCGAGCCGAGCCGGTGGCCTCAATGCGCGCTGAACACGCACCTCTAAACGCGCGACTATAGGGTTATATATGCACTTCACATTGAACTAAGCAGAGCAAATGCGATGGCTTTTAAACTGGACTCATACCTTGAAGAAGAATTCTGCAAAAAACGAGTCTTTGGAGAAAGATGACTTCTCAACATGAGGGGGTTGATATAAATGTCCATACAGGTGAACCTGTGTCCAGTTTAAATGGGATCAACCTGTGTCCAGTTTAAATGGGATCAACCTGTGTCCAGTTTAAATGGGATCAACCTGTGTCCAGTTTAAATGGGATCAACCTGTGTCCAGTTTAAATGGGATCCATGCCAAGGTAAACTTCAGAGATCCAGGCGCAACAGAGTGATTGATTGCTATGAACGGGCCTCTTGGCTTCATGCCCTGTTCAATTCACCAACTATAAATGCATTTTTCAGGAACGATTTTTTTTTTATTAAAAAAAAATTAAAAATAAAGTTGTGATTTTTTTCTTTTCTTTTTTAGAAATACAAAAACAACTACCTCTGCCAAGCGTTGCTCTGGAAACCCTGGCACTGTTACGTGATGCAGTCCTAGAGAAAACCTTTTACTAAAAATATTTTACAAACTGGAAGTAAGAACCTCTACAAAATGATCTATGCAAATTTAGAAACACAAAAAAAGCACACCTTCTATCATAGGCTGGTGTTAGCTTAACTAGTGCGTAATTATATTTATAAACAATAATTATTTACTGATTTTTTGGTCAATATGTGGTATGAAGCTCAGATCAAATGACACTGAAACATATTTACCTGCTCAGGAAAATATGAATTCCCTAAAATAGTAGAAAAAAAAACAAAAAAAAAAAAACAAAAAAAAAATCAGCCAACAAATGAATGATGAATGACACTATTATTTTTAAATAATTAAAAAAAAACAAAAAAACTTATGAAGCATCAGTGCTCCTCAGCTCATGGTATGCCCCAGACTCATCTGAATAAAAGCAGTAAACCAGGAATAAGAAGTGAAATGAAGCTGTGATGCTACCTGAGAAGGAAAGTTCCCAGAGCTGCGTGACTGAGTCTTTGGTGTGCTTCCTCCATGGTCATGGGCCCCCAGTAGAAACCACTTTCCTGCAGCTGTAGGTAGGTGAGTTTGACCAGACGATACTCTGCAAAGCTGGTGAATGGACGGATGTGTGTGGGCAAGCCGTCAGCATCTGCTCCTGTCTCTGGCTACAGCAGAACAAAACAATTCAATCACATTCACTTCAAGAACACAAAGTTATACCAAGTTTTTGGTCTACTTTCTAGTGCAAATATCTTAGTACACATGGAATAAGACATACTACATTAAAAGTAACTTTTCAGCAGGATATAGGGCTGGTTTTGAGTAAATAATTCCTTAATATTGACGAAAAGGTACTTCTTCCATAGGCAGATTAACTTGTAATATGGGAATAATGTCTTGTTACAAGTGAAATAATAAGACATTAATAACAACCCCATTTTTTCCAACTTTAAAAACCACATATGACTTTGTCCAAACACTGACATCAAGCACAAAGCATTAAAACACTCAGAGTTACACGCTCCATATGAAAAAGTCAGGAGAAAATGTCTAGTTTAGATAATCACACTTTGGACTTTTTATATTTCAAGCTATTTTTTACAACTTTATTCAACAACCATAAAACAATACAGTAACAGTATTTTCTAAACGGGCCTAAAAGGTTTGCAGATAAAAGTTTCTGCAATCAGGTTTGAAGTTCACTCTGATAAATGTTGGAAGCTTTCGAATAAAGACCCTCCCACAAAAAAATGTGTTAAGAAACATTTCAGGAACTGCAACAAAAAGCATCAATACTGTTAAATTATTCCTGTTACTATTTCACTAAATGTTTTTGAACATACAGTCACACATTAAAATATATCTTTCGGTGTCTTGCATGTTTCTATTCATTCTTGAAGGAAATAGATTTCCTGTGCCATGTTCACCTGACACCTGTAGGTTTGGGAACTAATGAATCAATCATTTGTAGGTTTATCTGCATCTCACAGATAAACCTACAAATGATTGATTCTTTAGTTCCCAAATGAAGTCAATCATTTGGGAACTATAATAGATTTCATATTTTAGTTTTCTAGACTTAAAATTCAAAGATTTCTCAGATGGTCTTCAGGCATTTTTTCAAAATATGACTTAACATATTCTCACATGAACATTTTTTTTAATTACTGAATACAGATTACCTTATTCTAAATTTTAGAATAAGACTTAGAGTAAAAACAACAACAAAAAATACTTATGCATTCAGCTATAAATAAGAATCTTGTTCTAAAAATTGCGATTGGTTTGAGTGTAAATGTTTCAGGTTCATGTCTTTTCCAATATTAACTCAGCAGCCAGTTTAAAACCCAACTCTTCTCCCTGGAGTTTGACACCATCTGAGATGTTGACTTATTGAATCGTGTGACTATTTTCTCATCTTGTGCACACTTTAGTGCTTTGGTGCACTTGAATTCAAGTGCTCTATGAATAAAGTTAGTATGATCAGCATCATTTTTTTTTTCATCCAAGTGCCTTTTAGACAATTAAATACAACAGATGTGAAACAATTTCAGTAATTCAGTTTAAAAAGTAACATTTAGTTTTGGCAAAGGATTAATGAAATTCCCCAATTCAGGTTTACAGAAAATTGGAAGATGGAGACAAACTTGACATTATGGATTACACCAGTGATGCCCAAAGTGGGTCCTGGAGAGCCGGCATCCTGCATGTCCTAGTTCTCTCCCTGGTGGTACCAACAACCTTTTCAGCAGGTCAGTGTTCTTCTTAGGCCTCTAATGAGCCATCATTGGATCCAGGTGCGTTAAACCAGGGAGAGTACTAGAACATGCAGGATGCCGGCCCTCCAGGACCCACTTTGGGCACCACTGTCCTACATGCAAGTTACCATGGATATGTCCGTGTTTGGTGGCTCTAGAACACACTGGAGGTATCAAACTCCAATCCTCCAGGGCCACTGTCCTGCAGTTTTTAGATGCGCCACAGGTACAAAACACTGGTAATGAAATGGTTTAATGACCTCCTCCTTGTGTAGATCAGTTCTCCAGAGCCTTAATGACCTAATTATTCTATTCAGGTGGTGCAACAGAGGCACATCTAAAAGTTGTAGGACAGTGGCCCTTGAGGACTGGAGTTTGAGACCCCCGGCATAGAGAGTCAGGAGGAAGACAAGCAGCAGCCTGGGAAACCCAACCTGACAGCTGTGGGAGATCCAGCAGTCTGGGCGGCTGCTTCTCCAGAGTCAGAGTTTTTGCTGTTTGGAAAAGGTCATTTCATTATGGGACCAAGATAGTGGTCTTTTTAATTGCATTGAATTAAATTAATACATATTAAGGCTGGAAACGGGATTTTTTTTCTAAACTTGTTTTTATCTTCTCATCCAGACCTGGGAAGACTCAAACGCTTCGTACTTCCAGAGACCATGTGAGACATGAAACAAAGTATTTTCCCTCATTTTTAGCAGCTGAAACACTGAAATATATCCTTAATAATAATACGGAATTGATCATTACTATATGTGTGTAGTAATACCCTTTTGTTGTACAGCATAAATAAATGAAAATCTGCTAAGTGAAATGTTCCTTTCTCTTGATTTCACTTGTTCCTTTTATATTGTTGGTCTAAACACTCAGCAGTAATGAAAGCACATAGCTGCTGTACAGAAATCAAACGGCACACTGACCAGCCTCCAGGACTCCGACTCCTCCTCAAATTTGAGTTTGCACCAGAGCAGAAAGTCTAGCTTTGATCCTGCAGAGTCCTTGTTTTCTGCGTTAATTTTTTCCGCTGCTCGTTCGGGTCGATGTGACTCCTCTGGGTTCTGCCTCGGACTCTGTGGCTCAGCTGCTGGCTCCCGTTTTTGGTTCTGATCAGACGTTCTGTCCAGACTGTCTCTGACCATCCTAGAATGGAAAATCCTCTTCCTGACCGCCCACTGCACCGGTTTCGTCTGTTTTCACAAGCAGGCTCTCCATCATCGGCTCTTTCCCACTCGCTCATCAGCAGCCAGGTTCTCTCTGAGGCTCCATGAAGCTTCAGTGTGAACTGGGCTCTAACACAAAGTTCTGATAGGAGGGCAGAGCATGGACGTATTCTGTGATCTTCCAGTTAAACATAGGTGATCTGCAACAAAGGAAGATAAACACAGAAAATCTCACGTTACTATAAAAATAAGTTTGTCTGCTGAAACCTGGCAGGAACAAATCACTGCTTACAGTCGTTCCTGTTCGTCATGTTGCCTGGAGCTCAGTGTGTTTTAGTTTTGGTTTTGGTTTTTCAACAATTAGAAACTTTGAGCGGTTAATTTCTTCACTCTGTCATGTGAATGATGATGTCCAACAACATTGTTCATTTCATTTGAGAGGATATGAGTTGCAGTAAAGGTATAATATTACAGCTACTTACAGTACAGAACACTGAAAAAAGGCAAATAAATTGTTTCAAGCATTGCAGTTTAGACATCTTCAGCTGTGTGTTGAATGGCAAAAAAATATTGAATGGCTCTCTAAGATTGGCAGAAGACAATAACTTGTATTTTACTTTAGATGTTATAATACCTCAGCTAGAATGAACAGAGGTAACAGATGCACCAGTCAACCTGCAAAAGATCAGATTTGTCAAATTATTCCTTGATTGGCTCAAAAACTGAAAATTACATTTCTTTTAGATAAATACCTAAAAACTAAAAACTCCAACCATATTTTGTACCACAAACGCATCAACCACGAGTTAAACAAAAATCATATAAAGGTTAGAAGAGCATGCTTTGATGCATAAATGGTAATAATCTGGAATATCAAAATATCAATTAAACAAAATGTATCTGCAGCTATGTGTTTTTGAAGAAAAAAATATATATTTTGGCCAAAATTTCAGACCCCCCAAAAATGATAAAAAAAACACTATAATTGAGTGAAAACCTGTTGTATATTTTAAGTATTGAAAAAATATTGCAAAGTGCTTAAATTTGTATTATGGGATTCTTTTAAAACTATCAAACTATCATCTTCAGAAAGTTAATATTTTTCAGGAATAAGACTGTTTATGCATTCATAAGCCAACATTAGGATTTTAAAATGAATTCTGTGATGCACAGGAAGTGGACAAATTGAGGACAGGAAAGTTGAGGTCATGTCAACCGAAAGACGCAGCTGCTGCATCCTGAATAAGCTGAAGATATGAAAGGGAGACTGGACTGCAACAGTGGAGATAAAGCTGTGTGTTTTTCTCTCCAAGTCATAAAAATTATTGATAAATAAAAAATTTTGTGATAAATAATGCCAGTAAATTTTCAGAGATGCACCGATTTATGAATCTCTCTTACTTCTGATCTTTGAGGATTTTTTTCTAAGGTCATCATAGAAGGAACAAAGATGCTGGAGATTCTACGACAAAGGCAGAAGCTCTGAAGCTAGCTGAAATGTAAACATTTAAATTTATGAATATGGTGTTATTAACTTTTATAAATTTTTGGTAAAAGGTACCGGTACTATGTTCTTTGGTAAAAATTCATAATACCTGTTTGGTTAGTGCATTACACACCAAAATTAGCTTTGATCCAATGAATGAAAAATTCAGATTTTCAGTATAGTTCCTGCTGCTCCACATTCAGAGTTACTGTCCGGTTCTGAACTCTGACCTGGAAGAACAGCAAGAGATGAGCAGAATGCCATAGGAGCCTTCAACTATAAATTTGATATTTTTTTGCAGTTTGGTTTCACTTTTATTTGCATCCAGTAAAATTTCAAAGCTGCAGATTTTAATCAGGGTTTCATAGCCTTCACAGTAACTCTGTCACTCCAAGAGCCTTTTTTGTGTGTCACACAACTCCTGTTACTGAAGCTTTTAGTTTTGAAATAAGGATTTCTCTGTAAGGTTTCCGGAACAGTTTGAATGATTTCATCTTGCTTAAAAAACAAAACAAACAACAACAAAAACTATGTTCTGCTCAATAAAAATATTCAACCAAACCCCGGTTTCTGAAGGGAAGGTTGAATATTTTCATGATGTCAAACAAGTTAATGAGGCGTTAATGAAGAGCTGTAGCAGGGTGGAGATGGTAACGTCCCATTTAAATGTGAAACATAGTTCATCTGTCAGCGCTGCTCTAACCTGAGATATCACTTGTGACACGTCACTACGCACAAGATGGGCGCAAATATATTTTAATAGCGTGTCGATTCGAATTGGAAATAATGAAAGTTTGTGATGTACTTACTGACAGCAGTGAGCTCTGGGCAGCTTCTCTATCGCAAGCGGAGGGTAGAAGAAGTTTTAACAGAAACTTTGTGCTTTCGGTTACTATATTTCTGAAGGCGGAGTCATGAAGGAGATCAGGTGTTAGAGCAGCCGCTGCTTTCACTTTCTCTTTCTCGGCGGCTGATTCTTATAAATCACGTGATATTCCAGCAGCAGTATTCATATATGTGTGCGTGGAAACGGTTCTATCGTTTAGAAATGCAGCGTTGCTAAGCAAACTATATATCTATAATGCAAAGAGAACATTCATATCTGATACATTTTCTTTTTTGGGACCAAGATTAAGAAAGATTAATAAAAACTGGCATCATAAAGGCTCAGTCATTTACCCAGAACCAATTGAGAGCAGTGGGTTCTTTATTTGGTTGTAAAATGGTTGAGGGGCAGCAGGCGCTGCTGTGTTGAAACAGACACATGAAGACCTGAAACTGCCAAACCTCCTACTTTCAAAGTGATTTTCAAACGTGATGATCAATTAAACAAGTGCCTCTTATATGGAAATTTAAAGTATTAAATCCATTCTAGAGCAGTAAGTTAGTAAAAAGTGAACTTTTTAAACATAAATTCAAATCAACTAAAATGAACCCAATCTGTAAGCTTTTAAAGTCTGACTTGGTGAGTCAGAGCCATTGTGATGGGAACTTGACTGCAGGAAATTCTCAAAGATGAATTGAGTTTTTTACAATTCCTTTTCCGTTCCAATGTTCCCAGTGTTCTAGCATAAACATTTGACCCAATGGAAGGTAAACAAGGTCAAACTATTTGTAAAAATGTGAAATAAATACTAAAGGCTGTGGTTTGAAATATGTGACTGCCTGCCACAGCTTTCTGTTCTGACTTCTTTTTTTAATTGAGTTTGTAGTCGAGTTCCTCCCAGTTTCTGAGAATTACTCTGAGGCCACTGATGGTTCTCACTTCTTGTACATCATGTCAGTGTTTCCACTTCACCAAAGTGTTGCACACTGTTCATAATAAAAAAGATCAACACACACATAACGATGCATAAAACTTTAGGAACAATTAGGTCTTGCAAACTATGAATAAATTGAGCTTCAATAAAAAGCAAACTTACTATCACTTTCTTTATTGCTCAACATCTCAGTCTTATGCAACAATGTTCCAAAAACATTTCAGAGGGAGGCTTGGTGATTGGCATGAGAAAACACAATCATAGTCCAGACTCAATACAGGAGATGAGCATCTTGTGAGAAAATAATGATGAAAGCAAAGGGTTAGGGTACCCTAACCCTAATCTTGATCTGCTCAACCTGAATTCAATAATGCAGTAACCAGAGAAGCATGAGTGTAGCCTTTATTGACATGATAAAACACTCAGTAAACAGCTCAGAGCTTCAAGAATCTTATTTCCTTCACAGAATAACAATAAGTGAGCCAGAGTTTCAGTGTGTGGAGGCAGACATCCGACTTCCATCTTTGTTTTGTTTGTGCATCAGGAAAGCTGCAGCTGTGGCCACCAGGACCCCATAAGTAGCCAAGACAAAAGGACAATTCCTTTATTTAGACAGTAATATGCAGAACAACTTAGACCCTTTGAACCTTTTCTGTGTTGTTGGGTTTTGTGATTGACCAGCACATCATAGTACATAATTATGAAGTGAAAGAAACACAATCCAGGGAATTAAGAGGAAGTTAGAATTTGATAAACTGAGAGCTTGAAACATGTGTTCATCCTGAACCCGTCCTGCTGGCTGCTGCTCCTTTATTTACATGAAAAAAAATCATCATCTTTCCGCTGAGATTCTTATCAGCTTCTAGTAGCTTCTCATCCACCGATGTGTGATGTTTTTAAACAGTTTGATCTCACTGGTTAATTTTTTTTTTTAAATAAATTTTATTTTAAGTTTTTAAGGTTTAGAACATACAGAAAAACAAACAGACAGAACCCAGATGCACAGGTCATACAAAAAACATTCCAGTTGACAAATGGTGTACACACATAACAAATGTATACAAAGTTACATACATGAGAATACATGCACCCATTAAGGGGAGAGTCCAACTCTGTGTTCAACTTAGTCTAGTCTGTGAAAAGTGTTCCAGGAAGGGATTCCAGTAGTATGAAAAAGTGTCTTTAGAGCCTTTGCAAAATCTTTCCATCTGTATTATGGACATCATGTCCGTCACGCAAAGGCGGAATGAAGGGGGAACACAGGACCTCCAGTCCCTCAGGATTAGACTCTTGGCAACAATCAGTCCCAGTTCTAACGGTTGCTGCATTGTAGCGGTATAGTCCCCTGCACCCGAGGGCATCCGAAAATTATAAGTCCTGGTTCAGGTTGTATGGGAGTCTTATATGCCTTGGCGTACCAATCAAACACTTTAGACCAAAGACCCGTTAATGAAGGACAAGACCAAACAGCATGAGACAGTGTACCTTCAGAAATGTTACACCTGCCACACATTGGGGAGACAGAGGGATAAATCTTATGCAATCTGACCTTTGAATAGTGTAACCGATGCATGATTTTAAACTGAATTAGCTGATGCCTGCTGTTTATTGAACACGAGTGAATTTTGGAAAGGCATCTGTTCCATAAAGGTTCAGGGATTGTTATCCCTAGCTCTTTTCCCCAGGCCTCCCTGATTTTTGTGGTGTGTGCCACAATGTGGTCACCAAGTAGATGTACAATTCTCGCAACGAGATGTTTAGAGTCAGGGGGGCTCCTAAGGATGTCAAAAATGTTGTTCTCCCGTGGAAGAGTGTCGAAGTTCTCAATTTTTGACTTAATGTAATGCCTGACCTGCAGATATCGAAAGAAGTGTGAATGAGGCAGATTGTATTTTTCTTTCAATAGGCTGAATGATGCAAACTTATTGCCAATATACATGTCCTTAATCGACACCAATCCCCTTTCCCTCCAATCATGATGAGCTTTGTCCTGCCAAGGAGGCAAAAAACTGTGATTAAAGCAAAACGGCGTCTGTGCTGATGTATTTGGTAGTGCAAGGAAAGTCCTGATCAGATTTAAAATTCTTACTTCGTGTCTTAACACAAAGCTCAAATTTCGATAGGTTTCCGGTTTTTCAAGCCGGGCAAAAAGCATAGCTGGTAGGGAGGAATTATTCACCAGATTGGATTCCATCTTGAGCCACAGAGGGATATTAGTTATTGGGTTACCTGGGGAGCCCTGTTGCCAATACATTAATGCTCTGATGTTGGCAGCCCAACAATAGTGTTTAAATACAGGTAGGCCCAGACCTCCCTCCCCTCTCGGCTTCTGTAAATGCACTTTAGAAATCCTAGCATTTTTCCTATTCCATATGTAGGATTGAATGATCGAGTCCAAGTCCTTGTAGAAAGTTGCTGTAAGATAAATAGAAAGATTTTGACATAAATACAAGAACCTAGGTAGGGAGATCATTTTGATTGAATTAATGCGTCCAATCATTGACAGAGAAAAAGTCTTCCAGTACTCAATATTTTGCTTTAATCCTGATATAAACTCTGCAAAGTTTAGTTTGAAAATAAGTTTGGGGTCTTTGGGTATAGTAAGACCGAGATAGGTAAGATGGCTCTCAACCACTTTGAATGGGACTTTTTGTAAGAATCCAGATGGGAACATATTGGTAAGAGGCATCAACTCACTCTTTGACCAATTGATTGTATATCCGGAAATTTTACTGAAAGATGTAATCAGGCTGAGGAGGAAGGGGACAGATCTTACAGTGTCGTGCACTGGTTAATATATTTTTAAAAAAAAGTTATTTGCATTTAATTATTTAACATTATAACATTAATTTATAATGTTATTTCTTCACCAAAAACATACCTCAATTTTTTTCATGCATGTTTGAGAAATCTTTTTATCTCCATGGCAACCATTCAGCAATGCAAAACGCCTGGTGGACGTAGCCCAGCCTTTGAGGCACAGCTCCTCCTCAGAGCTGCAGTTTCCACCTCACAGAGCAGCGCTCCCCCAAGACTCCGCCACTGGGCTCCTCAGACTAGCTAGTGGTAATTAGTAAACACCTGGTGGAACTGGTGAGTCTGTAACATAACCACTATGTTTGCTTTTGTCTGAATAAATACATTAAAGAAGTAAATGTATCAAACTGTTTTGTAGAACATTTACTGTTATTCCATTGTTTAAATTATTCCGTATTTCCACTGTTTAAAACTGATTTTGGGCAGCATCATGCTGGTTTTAGGTGTGGTTGATATTAACAAAGAAAAAGGGGCGTGGCGTCGGCGCACGCCGGCGCAACCAGAAAGGAAGACGTGTTACGCCCCTTATGAGTAAGAACTCTACCTGTAGGGGAATAATGAAAACACGGACACGATGTCACTGCTTTCGTCTCCAGTGTTGTAATGGAGGAGCAGAAGCTTCGCGTTCCCCTACATCCGATCAGACAAAACCAATCGAAACTCGAATGATTAAACTCTCATAACTTAAAATCTAAAAGGTTGAACCTTTCAAGAATTATAAACAAACATAGCAAGAAAAGCAACATTAAAGAAAAATACATTGTTTTTAAACTTCATTAAACTTTTTACCTTTTACTGTATCTGTCTGTAACACTGAACTTGAAAGACCAAAATAATCAATCGCAGATCACTAGATCTTGTTTTCCCTTTTAGTTGTTTAAAATAGTTTTATAAACACTACAGAAGCAAACCGTCAGCTCTGTGCAGCGGGAGACTTGACTTGATCGAACGTTTAAAACAAGTAAAAAAATCTAAGAAAAGACATAAAACAGCGATCAAAGTTCTCCCCAGCGCCGCAGATTGTGCGTTTTAGAAACTGGATCGGAGTTTGAACCCAGGAAATGCCGCCGAGGGGAAGAAAGACGCTCCCGGTCAGCGGCGCCGGATTCATTTTTGAGGTTGGGGGTCATGGGGTGTTTGGCCACCTCCGTTGCAAACTTTGAATGTCAGGCGCGCGCACTTGTTCAATTGCTATGATGAAACCTGTCAATCAATTCAGTGGGTTTGTCGCAATTTGTCCCGAAGTAAACAGTCAACATCTCTTACCTGGAGGACGATGTTTTTGGGTCGACCATGCGCTGCGGTCTGGCTAGATTTGATAATTGTTTGCTATTAAATGGTCGTAGAGATTTGGTGGAAAATATTCAGAAAAAAACATTAAAAGTTGTCAGTTCCATTTAGATGGCGGAATGGACTTTATTCCATTTTCCAAACTGGAGTCTGGAAAAATGTAAAATTCGGAGAAATGCCTGCAGCATCAAGAACAGCTGAATACACATCGACGGTATTAAAACACCGTGTGTGTTTGTATGAAGGTTTCGTCATCATTACATCATTGGTGTGAAGGCACCAGTAACGGGTTAAACAGTTGTCCAACCGGGTGACCTGTCAGCTCTTCAGTTCGCCAAACCACACGCAGCAGCTATCTGGATGATCTGGGTCTGAAACCAAAAGGCAGCGCAGATTATATTTGCTGCATGTTCCACAAACTGTGTGGAAAGAGATGTCAATATCTTTGCATTAAAAACAAAATGAAAAACACCATGAATAAACTTTAATGTGTTTGTTACTTAGCAGACAAAAATGAATTTCAACAGAAACAGAGACCTGAAAACCATCAGCAGCCATCGATATTTATGGCTACTGATGGCTCATTGGCTTTTGGAAGAGCAAAGAGGAAAAAAATAATAATAATTCACGCAATTATTTTTCGACCTGAGTCAAAATGATTTGCTCTGAGCATTTGGTCCGGACTGTAAAAGGAAATGGGCCCGATGTTCTTTTTTTTTTCATCCCAACGCCATTAGAAAGAAAACATCGTCACGGTTCTATAAATGGTGACAAATACAGAAATCTCATTTCAGTTTTAGGCAGAATTGGTTCGGACCTGGACCGGATCAGAGTCCAATCCTTTTTTCAGATGTCAGACCAGTTCATGATCCCAACCCGACCCGAAGCTGCCGCATGTGTGTAAACCTTTGACTGTTCTGATCTGGAGCCTTAGATTAGATTTGGTCCAGATCTCAGTGCTGGAGGTTTTATCTGCATACAAACACATAGATGTCAGTCACAGATTGTCAGAGTTGTGTGCAGCCTGTGTAAATGTCTGGCGGGACCAGCTGGGCAGGGCCGTAAAGTGGGGGGAGGGGGGCAATGGTCCCCTGGGCCCCCCTGTTCCGGTGCCTATGCACCCGGTGAGATCAGAACTTTACTTTTCTTTTTTGGGATTTTTGGTGGTACCACTGTTTTTTCTCTTCCTTTTGGGGTTTTTGACATTTTGGATTTTTCATTTTGGATTAAAATGGAGAAATGCTTCCAGGACTTTGTTTTGGTTTTTGAGGATATGGGACTCCTTTGCGGACATTATTCTGACTAAAAAAGAACGGGAATTTTTGGACATTTAATTATTTAGGGGTTTTTTCTTTTTGCTGACATAAACTGAGTGATTTAAATCTTACCTATAATTATTTTTGAGGGATTTTTGGTTACTGATTATTTTTCAGAATAACTATTACTATTTCTCAGTATTGTGGTTTTTTGAATAAATCATTGTTGCTAAAAATCAACAAATTTCATATTGAATGGTTGGATATTTATTTTCTTATCAAACTAAACGGTGTAACATATTTTACCTGATTCCTGTGACAGATCCCCCTTCAGTATATTGTGAGTTCTGCTTTAAATCAAGCTGAATTTTACAAGTTTATTATAGGAGCCCCTTCTCAGCAAAAAGGTTTAATAGAGGAGCGATGTTATGATGACTTCCTTAAAGGTGGAGTTTCAGGAAGAGCAGGAGTTTAAAGAGACAGAAGCCTCATTTCAAGGCATTAAATTATGAAATCAATTTTCTTTTATATATATATATATATATATATATATATATATAGCATTTTTATAAATACTGAAGGAGTCATAGTTAAACAAATAATACCGCCATTTAAAAAAAGTCACCTTTTCCTTCCACTTTACAAGTATGCATTATCTGTGATGCCCTATCACATCTGATCCCAGCTAAATAAACTGAAGTTAGTGGCTTTAGAGTACAAAATGTGAAAAATTTAAAGTATAACAATTGTTTTTCATGAATTGCTATCCTGCACTGGATATATGTTTTAAATATGTGCTGTATGTGAAGTGCTGTATTTAAGTGCATTATGTATGTTTCTGCGGCCCTGCAGTGTGTAGCTATTGCAGTATTTCCTCCAACCGGTCAGCTGCACAGATGAGGGTCCTTCGATGCCAAACAGCTGCTTCTGAAACACATAAAAAAAATGTCCTCTCAGAACAACAACAGATATCAATCCCAAGTTAAAAGCATTAAAAGAAAAAAAAACTGTAAGCCACAGCAATTAAAGAAGTATGGTAACATGATCACTTCCTGAACAGAATAAAACATGATTACCGTCAAGCAAAGCAGTTACAGTCAAACTGAATGTGAAAGCAACAGATGGATGAAGAATTTGTCTGTGTTGACACTGAATGTGACAATGAAGAAAAGGTTCTGGTTGGTTCTCCTCTGCCTGTCTGTCATTAAATCAAACGTGTCCAAGAAAAGAGGCTTGAGTTTGTTTAGTAGCTGTTCTGTTTCTGAGCTAATGAAGCTCTGAGTTAACAGGACAGACGGTCAGTCAGTAAATCAATGGCCAGGAATGACCAACAAGGTTTCATGTGTTGTTCTGATGACTGGTCACCTCTGAAAGTCTGAGGCCCAATTTATATGCTCCAATACTTTATTAGTCAAAAGTTTTTCTGTCAAATTTTCTAATTTATTTATGCAAAAATCCTGAAAATTACTACATTTTAAATATTGCATTTTTAAAGCCGATGCTGTCTATTCAGCACCTTGCAAAGGTAACGTTTTAAACTGATTTACAAATACAAATCTGAAAAGTGTGGCTTACATTTATATCCAGCCCCTCTGACTCAGCTCTACCAGTTTTCCTGTTTCTGCTCAAGAAATGCTTTCCCACAGCATCATGCTGCCACCACTAGTTCATGTTTTAGTTAGGTCTGGACTTTATGTGTTAAAATAGGCCGAGCCCTGCATGCAACAGCAGCTTCAGTAAGCCTCCAGCAAACACAATCTGGTGACTTTAAAGAAGATGAAGAGCATCATGCAGCTGACAGTCATTCATCTTCTTTATATAAAGTTATTTTGTATTAACATTCCCTCACTCAGGGTTGGGTGTTCTTTTAATCTGCCTGATTAAAATGTTGGCCTACATACTATCCTGAGGGATGATCATGCAAGCATTTGTAAATAATTTCTTCTGCCCTCTAGTGGCAATCCATGTTATACTGTTGCTTAATTTGCAGTTATGTTACGGTTCTGTAATTTCTTTATGGCAAATTACTTAGAAGCCTGGATATTTCCTCCTCTTGTCATGTTACAGCCTCAAACTTCAATGTATTTTCTCACACAAGGTTGTACAAAGCTATGGAATGGAAAGAAATGTTTACATAGTTTGTATATTCTTTCCACAAATAAAAATCTGAAATCTGTGGCATGTGTGATCCTCCTTAAAATAGAAATGTCATCTTAAAGATTTTTGGGTTATGTCTTTATGTAAAAACTGGGACTTTGGCCATTATTCTTCTTCTAGTTCAGTCTGACTACATAGAGAGTATAATCTGTGAAAAGCTATCCTAAAGTTTGGCCACAATTTTTATTAACTGGATTAAGGTCTGGACTTTGACTGGACCATTGTAACACATGGCTACACTTTGATCTAAACCATTCCGATGTAGTTAATCCTCCCATTAACTCTGGAAATCATCTTCACAGCATGATGCTGCCACCATTTTCCCACAGTTTAGATGGCATGTTCAAGTTTGTGGTTGTCACATTTTTTCCACTTTCGGGGAAGGAGGGGGGGGGGCAATCACACTACGTAGAAATAATAATATTACTCAAAGTATTAGCTAGGGAACCCCAATGCCCGCCGGGCCTGAGTCAGACAGGACGCTTCTGATACTGTCCGGGTTCAGTAGTTCAACGTGTCCCATGTCCTGCGAAGGAGTCTGCTGTCTTATTTTCTTCTTAACGATCCAGTTTGCTGTATGACTGATTACGGATCAGGTATACTGACCATCCTGCTCCCTCTGTGTGTGGAGAGTCTTGCAGCACCGGCTCCTGGTGTTTTCCATCATTATAAGACAAACGGCATATATTTCTGGGATCTTACCTTCACCTCTGTGATGAGATGACCGAAGCTGGTGAGGGGGATCCGGGTTTTCACAGGAGATGTTGGCATTTCTGCACACAGTTTAAACAAAAACCTAAAACATGAGTTTCCTCTTTTATACAAGCGTTCTGTTGAATGATAATTAAATAAAGCGAACATTTAAAGCGATACCTACCGGAGACTGTAAGTTACTAAATACCATTTAACCATTTATTGTTTTCCGACTTCGCCAACGACAATCGCCTCCGGACCAATCCCGTGCCTCTATAAGAACAGCTGACCAATAAGCTACGACCTGGTAGGCGGGTCTTTGAGGGAGTAATACAAACTGTGAAATGACTGCTGTTCTTAAAAGTAACCACCAGAGGACGCAAAATTCCGACATATCTAAACTAGTGCCTCATGTTGCTCTCAGGGCAGCAACAATCTTTTTTCTTTTCTTTTTTTTAATTCTTTTTTTTTCTACCACCGATCCCTCCACTGAATGTACCTTTTGACATAACTGTGAGAAAACTAGGCGACATAATGCTACTATACAGCGGAACGAATCCAAGCAAGTCACTATACTATTCAAAAGGAAGCCCCATAAATGAATACTGTATTTTCCGGACTATAGAGTGCACCTCACAATACGCCGCACCTACAAAGTTAAAAAAAAAAAAACCAAAAAAAACCTGGAAACGTACATATATAAACCGCACCAGGCTATATGCCGCTGGTATCTCTGCTGCTATTTAACTTAATAAATCTGCTATTAAGGACGCGGCCCGGGTCTCCAACGCCGAACCATGGATTCGTTCACGCAGAGCTTACGTGCAGCAGCTATCGATCTGTACTGCCAGATTGATAGCCCTCAACCTAAAAGTTGCATCATATGAACTTCTTCATGTGGTTTCCATGATGACGGGGAATGAGTTTGAAAACATGTCTCACTCCCGCCTGCTGCTAGCATGTGCTTCTTGTAAATGAAAATCAGCACTTTCTTCTTTGATTTCCAATTCTGACTTCCAACAATTCACTTCCTGCTAAAGAGCCCCCTGGTGGTTGAAGAGAAATGCACAGAAAAGCCGCACCGGGCTATAAGCCTCATGGTTCAAAGCTTGGGGACAAAGTAGCGGCTAATAGACCGGAAAAAATACGGTATCTATGCATTTGTTTCTTGTGTGTGTGTGTGTGTGTGCGGGGGTGTGTGGGTGTGTGTGTGCGCACACGCGTTTGCTGTGTGTGTCTACAAAGTTTTTAGGGAAGAACCATAACTGAAATTATTTTTGAAAACATATAATAAAACTGGGAAATTCTGCAATTAGGACGTCAATATTGGAAGAAGAGGAAAAAAACGGAGTATTGAAGAACTCCATAAACTGAAACCACCAATGAAGTCTGGAAAACCTTTGCTCAGCAATTTGACATCCTCTTTCTATTTGATGACACTTCCCCGTCATTTTGAAACAATGGTTTTCAAAGAGAAATGTATGTCCATTACTGCTGAACACAAGCTGTTCAGCAGTTTGAATCAATCATCTGAACACGGTAGGTGGGTTCACCCTGGACAGGTCATCAGTTCATTGCAGAGCAACAGGACAGAGACAGACAGGACAAACAACCACACACAGACACACACAGACACAGGCAGACACACTCACACCTACGGGGAATTTTAGAGAGACCAATTAACCTAACAGTCATGGTTTTGGTCTGTTTCACAGTGTCATTCTCTTATTTTTGTTCATTTTAACATAGCTTATTACCACCATCTCTTTTATTGCATATGCTGTGGTTTTCAGAAGTATTCACACGCTTCACTTTTTCACGGTTTGTCAAGTTACAACTGAAACGTTGAGGTGTATTTTGGGAATATTTTTTGCTAGATCTACACAAAATAGTGTGACTGCAAATTTGACCTTCATGGACGTGTTACAGAAAGACAGCTATTGTTGAAAAACCCTCTGCAGTTTCCCACAAACCATGTAAGAGACACAGCAAACAAGTAGAAGAAGAAACTCAGATTAGACCACACAATAGAAGTTTTGGCCTGCGCAATACAAACCACTACACATCTCCCTCCAAAATGCACCTGAAGTGCAAAGAAATTTAAAACACTTTCCAAAAAGGCCAGATTAAAGCTTGATCAAGACCACTTTAAAATATTACAAATGAATTAGAGATGATTTAATATGCAAATTAAATATTAGGTGTGCCCTGCGACAGACTGGCGACCTGTCCAGGGTGTAACCCGCCTCTCGCCTGGAACGTAGCTGGAGATCGGCACCAGCAACCCTCCCGACCCCATTAGGGACAAGGGTGAACAGAAAATGGATGGATGGAATATTAGGTGTTACACACGGTGCAAATTCAAGGAATTTCAGTTTTCCTCTAATAGTATAGTGTTTCTATAAAGTCAGAGTCTTTTTAAAAGCACACAGTCACTGAATTAATTAGTGAGTGTTTGGATCACCAAGTAAAACACTTTGCACATGATTACTTACATAACATCTCATATAAATTTAAAATAGACTCTTCACTGAACCCTGCTGCTCTGAGCTGAGGAACACCTCTTTGAGCCCCACTCTCACATACAACCTGTAAAATCACAGCTTCAAATCCTCAAGAGGCAGCGGTTTCCTTCATTCACACACAACCTCCCACACACAGCATGGCTGCTGAAGAGAGATTCAAGGCTCAGCTCAATTTCTAATTTTGAGTGCAATCAAATGGGATATCCCATTACCCACATTCAAATTAGATCACTGAGTCTTTTGATAGATCCAAAAGATTACTTTGATGAAAATGTCCAATAAAACTGATCTTTATCAAAATGCACAGGACAGTGCTACACTGTCTAGCACATGCACTGGTATCTCTACTAAAGATGTGAAGAAAGTCTTAAAATAACTTCATCTTTTACTGCAGGAGCATGAGCTCACACAGAACCAAACCTAACAAAAATCCAACCTTTAATTTGAACACATTTATTCAGATGGAGAAATATTTATATCTTAGGATATAATTTTATTATAAATTCACAGGTGGCAGTTATATACTGTATACCTGAAATCTCCTTTGCCAATATGAGAGTTTTAAGTTACTTTGAAGCTCTAAAACAACACAGTCAATTTGAGAAAGAAAAGCATAAATAAACAAACGCTCCGCTATATTTAGTTGTTAGGAACTGTGATGGGTGTAGATAAGTGTGGTAGCATGAATTTTGCAAAAAATAATTCTTTCTTAAAATGAAAATTATATCCATTTCTAAATAAATGCTGTTTTATTCCCGACAGAATAAATGAACTCAAATTAAAAGTGAGGTTTCTCTAAAAAAAATAAATAAAATAAAACAAATGTGTGCCACTGTAGTGGAACAAAACTGATGATTTCCTTTTAAGGCTTTTCACATATCTCTACAAAAAAGTGCAAATAGCTGTTTAGGGCACCACTAATGTTCATGAAACAAGAAAAATAAAGAGGATAACTTTCTCAGTCACTATTCAATAAAGGTTACAAATATTATGTAACTCTAAGCACTGAACAGTTTTCTACCTCTTCTGATGTAGAGCCATAAACCATTTTAAATAACTGTAGATAGCTATGGGAACACTTTTTTCAGTCTCCTTAGAAAAGGATAAAAAATGAATTGTTTTAAGCACTGTATGATGACTGTGGTATCTAATTAACTCAAACAAAGGCCACAGATGTTTAATTGGAACACCACTTCAGCTGCTTTACTCCCAGGATTTAAGAATCACAGGAAAATGAACATTAGCTTCAGAAATGACTTATCTTCTCAAGTAATGTCTCCAACTAATAATAGTTACCAGTGGGAGGTTCGCTTTGAGATACAGCTGGTAGAAAAACTCTACACATCCCAGTTCAAATGACCTTTCTTATACCTTTAATGTGACATTGATTCTGTACAATTCTGAAAAACAAGCAAATGTGGAACAGGAATGTTATTTTTCTTTTTTAACTATAAAAAACAAACTGCAACAACCTAGTTGGATAAATATGCACAGTCTAATGCTTATCTTCTCATTCAATTTCAACATTGTCTTGTCAGCAGTCTATCAGCATTCTAAATCTTGGCTCAGAAATGTTTGTCCACTCTACTTTCCCAAGATTCTTCAAATCTCTCAGACTGTGACATGTCTTTTTCACAGCCCTCTTCATGTGAGTGCATGAAGTGCTCTAAAATTTTCTGGTAGACCACAAAACAGACTTTGATTTGATAAAACACAGTGGACCAACACCAGCAGTGATGACCACAAGTTAACACTGACTAAGGGAGCTTCACACTGGACCTCAGCTTGAATTCTGTGCCTCTCCAGACTCTGGTATGTTGATTTCCAAAAGGCAAAATTGAGTTTAATCTAAAAAGAAGACTTTGGACCACTGAGCAACAGTCTAGTATTTATTCTACTCAGCTCAAGTAAGCAGGAATGCTTCTTCTTGTTATCGGCACCGATGGCGGTGGCAACCAGAGGACCTGCTGGTATACACTAGAGGTGATGCCGGGCTGAGCAGGGCTTGGTTGTCCTTGGAGACTCTTAAAGTCTCCAAGGACAGGTATCGGGTGGCTGAGGTTGAGGAAGCAAAGACCATCACATGCTTCTTCAATGTTTCATGAAGGACCAGTTGGAGAGACAGACTGGGAGAGTGGTCCCCATTTTTAACATTGAGAACTAGTGAGTGTTCCAGATATCAAGTGATACCACTTCTCACCATTCCTGGCAAGGTTACTCTGGAGTGTTGGACTGGTTGGACCGGAACAGTGGACCACATCTCTAACCACGCAGAGTTATCCTGCAAGAGATCCTTCCTGCTCATATCAATTACGAAAACATTAATTTTTACTATGAGATAAATAAAGTGGGTTTTTAATGTTGTTGTTTTTTCAAAAGTTTTGTCAGCTCTAGTGGCCTTTATTGGACAGTTGTCAGACAGGAAAGCAGGTTGTGACAGAGGGAGAAGACATGCGGCATATGTCGTCAGGCCTACCACTTGTCATTGCTCCTGTTTGTGGTGTTCATGGACAAGATCCCAAGGTGCAGTAAAGGAGAGGAGGGTGTGTGGTTTGGGAATCTCAAGACCTCTTTTTGTGTCCTTCCTTTTCAGATATGACGTATTCTGTGGGTTCTATTGATTTCTCAGACCATTACATCCAGTATGTGCTGTAGTGCTCCGCTGCTATGTATAAAGCGGCTGGGATGAGAGTCAGGTTGTCTAAGTCTGAGGTCATAGTTCTTGACCAACAAAAGGTGTGCTACCCGCAATGAGCAAGAGGTCAGTTTCTGTCTCAAACAGAGGAGATTAGGTATCTTGGTTTCTTGTTTGTGAGTAATGTAAGATTGAATGGGAGAAGGATAGATAGATTGGAGCACTGTTGGCAGTAATACAAGTGCTTCTCTTGTCTCGTGAAGAAAGAGCCGAGCCAAAAAAGTAACGTTCTTCATTTACTGGTCTGTCTTCATTTTGATCCTCACCTATGACCAGGAGACATGGATCATGACAGAAATACAAGTGGCCGAAATGAGCTTCTTTCGCAGGGTGACTGGATTTTAGCTGTAAAAATAGGGCAAACTGTTCCATCATTCTTTGGGAAGCTCAAAAAAGGCCACTGCTTCTATGCATCGAAAGGAGTAAGTTGAGGTGGTTTGGGTTTCTGATCAAGAAGCTTGCAGGGTGCCTCCCTGGGGGAGACTCAGAACTTGCTGGAAGGACAATGTATGCCTGGAAATGCCTTGGGATCCCTCAGAATGACCTGGAGGAGAAGAATGTCTGGGGTTCCATCAAGGACCTGTTGCTCTTGCGACCCAATTTCAGATATTGAAAGACATTGGATGGATGGAGTCTAAAAACAATGCTGTGTAGATATGACCCTTTGTGGCTTACCCTTCTTTAGAAAAGCATCTCTACTTCAACACACCTGAGTCAAATCATCAGGTCATTAGCAGGACTGACCAAATTTGACTGCATGCTGAGGAGGTAATTCAGCCATTTGTGTGTTGGACCAGGAACACATCTAAAAGTTGCAGGACTCTGGCCCTTAATGGCTGGAAATGAAAACCCCTAGGAAAGCAATAAGATAACATTTTTGTACTTAAAACCTTTTAATTTGGCTTATATGCTCTTCTTAATTAGGAGAAAACGAAATTTTGGGTTTCCATTAGCTGCATGCAAACAGTGCAGCAAGAAAGTACTGTTACTCACAAAATAACATAGCTAAATACAGACTCTGCACAGAATGCTGTATTCCTACTTGCAATTGGAAAGTTGAGTGAAAGGAAAAAGTGTGTTAGAAAACATCCCACTCAAATGTTTCTATTGGCCTTCTGCAATTTTTTGTAAGTCTGAATATTAGGCTTCTGTTAACTGTAAGCTATAATGAATAAAACTGATAAACTTCATCTATTGACTAAACCCAAAGCCAGCCCAAGGCAAAGTGAACCAAACAGCTGCTTAGGGCCCCCAGGCTTCCAGAGGTCCTGGCCATAAGAGCTTGAATTTTAACATCTATATATTGAGAATGAAAATATTATCAATAGTTTCAGCACCAATTAACACTTAAATCTAAAATTGAAAGTAATTGGCTTACTTTGTAAAAGAGCAAGAATAATCTTCACAGTGTCTTTGTGTTTGAGCTTGATATTGTTCATAAATACATGTCAGCCAGCGCCAGGCCTCATGTTCTTAAACATGCCACGCTGTATAATGAATCTGTGTATTTCACTTATGGGGTTGCTGAGATGAATGCAGTGGTGAATGACATTCTGATTTACTGAGACGCATCTGTATACTTCAGTCAGTGTCAGATTATTTATTGGGTGTGAATCTGAAAAAAACATTGTCCAGTATTTCAGTACAAAATGTTCCCCGGTAAGAGCGGCTATTTGAGCCTGTGTGGCCCCTGCAGGCAAACTGCTTCTCTGCTGAGGGACAAGTCCATCCTGGAGAGGATGTGTGTGCCTTCTGTAATCCACTCTGTACTGTGACAATATGCGGAGCTCGAGGTTCAACTTGTGTTGCTGCAGACAGTGCTCTGCGCGCGCATGTGTGTGTATCTGTGGCAGCTCGAGCGACCAGCGCGGCAGGTTGTTTGCGACGGAGATACAGAGCTGCAAGCAGCGACACTTTGAGAACAGGGAAGCAGAGCCGCCGGAAGCAGCAGCAGCAGACGCGAGGTGGCCGCAGACAGCAAAAATCACCGGCAGCACGAGCGACAGACACCGAGGCGGCCAGCGGGGAGGAGAGACGGAGGAGGTGGATGAGGAGGAGGAGGAGGAGGAGGAGGAGGAGGTACCTGCACCCAGACTCGTTTTGCCCCGCCGCCTCCGTCACGTCTCCCTCCCTGTCGTCGCTCTCCTCACCCCTCGTACCTCTCGGACCGCTTCCTCGTTAAAATGGCTGACCCCAACAGCGACGGTGAGGTGCCGGAGAGCGCGCGCGGTTTCGCCCGCCAGGGAGCCCTCCGCCAGAAGAACGTGCACGAGGTGAAGAACCACAAGTTCATCGCGCGCTTCTTCAAGCAGCCGACCTTCTGCAGCCACTGCACGGACTTCATCTGGTGAGTGTGAGCGCGCGCTGCGAACCGAAAGGACACAGGTGATTCACTTGCTGCTGCCGCCGTCGTCGCTGCGGAAGGTCTGACCGGCCTCTCTGTACACCAACGCCGCAGTGCTTGTCTGTCACCATAAAACACGGCGATGCGCCATTCAATGCGACAGCACCGCGGGCCTTCTACATAGGGGCAGATGCGCTGCCTGCAGCCATACAGCACGCATGGCTGCTCGGCTTTCCTATTTTACTGCATCCCCCCCTCCGCCTCCACTTACACCAACCTCTGAAACTGGTGGAGGAATGCTGCTGGTTGCATGGGGCCCCGTCGCTGTTGCTGCTGCTTCTCAGTGTGCTGATTAATGTTTGCGGCTGGATATCTTTATATGTAGGGTATCTCTGTCAGCGAATTCCTCAAATTTCTCATCCCTGTTCTCTGTCCACAGGGGCTTTGGGAAGCAGGGATTCCAGTGCCAAGGTAGGGGCTCATTCACAATCCATACATGTCTGCTGTGGGTGTGTGGACTGATGTTTGCTGTCCAGGGGTGCATGGCATGTACGGTTAAATTACTTTTTTTATTTGAGGATTTGACAACGATCGATGAAAAATAAACTGATATGTGATCACATACACTGAATTGATTGTTTTTGAGTATCAAATTGAGACGGAAGGGGTGAAAAGGGCAATTTTTGGATGGAAAATAGAATGTAAGCTCGCCTGAGTCAGTGGAACAATAGAACAATGTCCAGTTCTGTACCATTATTTGCCTCTATATGGCTTTGTGTGTGAGTGAGTGTGAACTGATCTTAATATCCAGCATCACCTCCAGAAAGTGTTTAAAGGGATGACACACCTGTTCTGCTGTGGCACACCTTAAACCAAAAGACAACAACATTTCTGGAGCTTACATGGAGAAACAGCTTCTTTAATAGATAAATGTTGCTTTAAATTAATGTAAATAGAAAGGTTAGCAAACTTCAAGAATGGCATGTCTAAACAAAGAAGTTAATGTGAGAGCAGTAAAGAAATCTTCAAGAGATCACAGTGTGCTGCTCTATTCCATTTTCGAGGAAGGATTCCTAAAGACAATCAGCAGCTTGATTCTCTCAAACTTTTCTGATCATTTTGTTTTTTTTACCAGTTGCTAAACTGAGTTTGAATCTAGCTGAGATTGATCTACAATGTGTGTGTCTGAATCTGTAAAGTGCATTTAGATATGGCTTTGTTTTGAATGGGTACTTTATAAATAAGTTGATTGATTTAAAGATG
The DNA here is from genome assembly GCF_003331165.1 of Xiphophorus hellerii. Classification (NCBI taxonomy): domain Eukaryota; kingdom Metazoa; phylum Chordata; class Actinopteri; order Cyprinodontiformes; family Poeciliidae; genus Xiphophorus; species Xiphophorus hellerii. The sequence goes on from NC_045676.1 coordinate 33,675,045, forward strand.
AATTAGTTGAAACATTAAGAGTTAGAGCATGACATTCTGGGGTAATTTATGTCCCTCAGTTTACATTAAAACCTGTGAAAGTTGTGACCCAAAAATAGCAAAAACAAAATGCTAAATTTCAGGCATATTTTCAATGTATCAAAATAAAACCTTCAACAAATGATCTTTGATTAATATCCTGCCTTCATTCCAGGCGCTCTTAAAAACTCATGGCTTATTAGATCTAATCCACACATTAATAAATGGCACAAGCTTACATGTCTACAGTCAATTCTTCATCTGCGTTTTCTGCATTGTGAAAGTTATCTGGAAAGAGTTGTTTTAATTATTTTTGTGACAATGACGTGTTTTTGTGTTTGTTGCTAAAATTAAAATTGCGATCAATATATCCTTATTGCACAATACTTTTGTCATTAACATGGCAACAGGGAGAATTCTGCTTTGGAAAAAACATTATGTTTTCACTTTCATACTAGAATTCAAGAATTCAGATTCAAATTATTTCCAATATTTGTTGGAAGCCAAACCTTTTGCATAAAATCTGCTTGTTACTGGATGATCAATAATGTCTAAACAATTCGTGATTTTGGTCAGTTAAGAGTACAAAATGGATTTTTATATGTCAAATTAGAGAATAAAGAGAGAGAGTTTTTAAAATGCTTTTGTTTACCTTCTTCACATTCAGAAGTTTCATTAGTATTTGGTAGAGTTGCCTTTTAAATTTTTGACTTGTGTCGGACAAGCTTCTCACAATAGTTTGCTTGAATTTCAGCCCAGTCTGCCCAACTAAACCAGTGTAATTAAATCAAGCTTTCTGACTCACACACACCTTGTTGGCTCTTCCAACAAACTTCCCATTAGACTGAGATCAGGACTTTGTGATGGCAACTCCAAACCAAAGGCTTTGAAGTCCACAAGGCTCTTTAAACTGTAACTAATTTGGCAGTATGATTAGGGTCACTGTCCATTTGAAAGACCCAGTGGTGCCCAAACTGTAACTGTTTGCTTAACATGATGATGTTCAGGGTTTTTCCCCAGAAAACTTGCTGAGCCCAGCGGTCAGGGCGCCGAGGAGGTCCATCATGTTTTGTAATAAAAGATGTTAAGTAGACAGGAAATGTAAAAATATTACTGAGTAATTATATGTTACGGAAAACATCGACACTGGAATGCTACTTAAACTCACAACTAGTCTTAAAAACAACAAATCAAAAAATACAATTAAAATGAATATCAATTATTTGCACTTTTGTTTAATCCAAATTAAGACAGCGGCTTGATAAGGCCCCCAAAGGGCCATCCATCCATCCATCCATCCATCCATCCATCCATCCATCCATCCATCCATCCATCCATCCATCCATCCATCCATCCATCCATCCATCCATCCATCCATCCATCCATCCATCCATCCATCCATCCATCCATCCATCCATCCATCCATTTTCTGTACATCCATTTTCTGTATACCCTTGTCCCTAGTGGGGTCAGGAGAGGTGCTGGTGCCTATCTCCAGCGAACGTTTTGGGCGAAAGGTGGGGTCACCCTGTACAGGTCACAGTCTGTCGCAGGGCATCCAGGGGCCCAATAAATGCTAATATTTTAACACAGACCTGTAGTCTTCATAAATATAACATTTATTTGTTGAGATGCTCAATGCTACTAAATTTGATTTAATGGTTTCAGCATACATTAATTAAAATATTTTAAATTTTTTAACATTTAAATGTAAGATTTTATGGAACTGGCAGGTTTATTTTGTAAAAGTTCAAAGCTCAATATTCATAGTTCATAGTTTTGTTACCATAGCAACAATCTGATGCTGTGAGTTTAATGTTTGAGTTTGAGGTGCTTTTTCACAAATACAAATTAGTAAACTTCAATTACACTTATTGCTTTTTAGGTTGGCCAATTAAACTACTCCCTTCTCCAAAATTTCACTAAATCTAACACAGAAACTGTTAGAGGTGCTGATGTTTTTAGCAGCAAGATGGGCCCCTAAGTCAAATTCTGCTGGAAGCCTCATACAACCTTGGACCGGCCCTGCATGATGGGGCCAGTTAGAGATGCGCAACAAACGGGAGAATTAATTTAATGCTGCTAATGTGGCTTTAGTAGCTCTTCCATTTCGTGTCTGGTAAGATACTAAATATTATAAGACATAATATTCCTGTCTAATAAGCATCACAGAAACTGTTTTGGTTGCTGGAGTTTATTGGACGAGATTTTCAGATCTCCGTGCGGCTGTGGGCATTAATTCTGGCTGACTAAGTAGACAAAGCATTTGGTATGGTTCAATGCATTGTGTAACCGGAAAAATAATACAAAAAAACGATATAAAACCAGTGTGATGCGTGACTGCGAGGTGAGCGCGAAAGCTTCTCACTGGGCTGAACCTGCATGTTGAGGTTAGCGCCGGTTCATTAGCCACTAACGCTCCGGCCAACCGGGAACACAGACATGAACTTCATCAGCGCAGACAGAGCCGGGCGCTGGGCATCGTGTTGAGATGGAAATACCCCACATAATTCTTTGTCCACAAATATAAATCATTCTCATCGCTCGCTCAACCCTCACCTCTGAAAGCGCCGCTATAAGTTATTCCTGCTTTTCACATAGAGCTGCACAACCAGAGCTAACGCGGCGGGTTTTAAACTCTTACCTTGACGTATAGTTTTCCAAAGAAACATAATTCCTCACAGGGGGTTGATGTGTCCAGTTTGAGTGAAAGGAGGCGTGTGCAATTCACGCTGAGTTAAACTTCAGAGATCAAGCAGCGGCAGCGCGGGAGGCAACGCTCAGAGGTGCCAGCTGTGTGATTGGTCCACGCTCCCGGCTTTAAATGCATAAACTAAAAAGCTATCTTTTAGCAATAAATTTGCTCTGCCAGTGAAACGCTCAGAGCAAGAAAGACGTTTGCAATCCGGCTTAAAAATAAAAAAAGAAAAAAATTAATTATTATTTTCCTAAAAACAAAAACAAGCAACGCATTGCCTGGCAGGGGTGCTAGTAAAGCATGGCGGGCCGCCAGGCCTATAATACACTGGGGGAAACCTGAGCTGTTCCTTCCTCATGATGTTGTCTGACATGTGAAGTGCACCAGTCTCTCTTGAAGCAACACAGCCCAAGCATGATTCTTCCACTCCTGTACTTCACAGTTAGGATATTGTTTTCTGATATGCAATCTGTCCCTTTCCTCTTCAAAAGTAGAATATAAAAATACTCTTTGTTGTCCCACAGTGGGGGAATTCAGGTGTCATAGCAGCAAGTTAAGGTCTGCAGGAGCATGCCCATTCACCCAAAGGTAAAAAATAAGAACAAGAGGCTGTACAGGAAGGACAAATTACCAACATAACAATGCTCATAATGCCCAAACAGTTATATTTTTAGATTTATGAAACACAGATCTCTCAACATTAGATTTTGTTCCTGAGTTATTGCAAACAGTAATGTGTTGCTGTTGGAGTAATTGATTCTTCATTACTGAGTGGCAATTTGGGTCATGTTGGTACAGGACTTTCATTGTGGAAAATGAAAGTTATTACCAGCTGTTATTGTTTCAGGGTATACACTGTGTATGGAAATATGTAGTTTTAACTGCAAGTGCATAAAAACATTAATTAAAATACTTCTTGGTTCATGTAAATAAATCTAATCACAAAATTTAACAGCAACCTTCAGCCATGTTGCAAACAGGATCAGAAAATAATGTACATAATAAATGACATCCTGAATTACCTCTTTGCAGGGCAATAAAGGCTGTTTGTATTCTATTCCATTCTGGGTCATCCAAATTTCTTGAAACTCCAACCTGAACTGGTTAACACAGCTAATGGCCACTGACCTGCTGGTAGTAGCATACTGAGTATAAATGTCACAATGAGCAATAAATCAATTAATCACATGGTAATTTCCATTATCATGACAGTTTTTGTTGTTTCATTGTTTGTACCAAAGACTGGATGACAAAAGTCTTCAAGTCTGATGCTGTGGTCTCAGTTAGCCCGGCTATTTAAAGAACAGCTTTGTTTAGAAGCTAATGTTTTCATTCTGTCTGTTTTGTTTATTTATTTTGCATATTTAAAATGTCTTCCAGATCCAGTGTTAAATGGTTGTTGAAAGTTTATTGATCTTTGAGAGGGTGTACTTGACAATGGTCTCACATTATTGTTTATCACAGTAACCTTTGTGACAATTTATAATCCAGCAAAATTTGTTATTGCAACAGGCCTAACTAAGCATTTCTGTCTGGTGAAAGTTGTAGGAAGACCTGGAAATTTGTATGGGTGGCCGTGGCCCATCAGCCCTTTTTTTTGTGGTTGCACCACTGCTGCTGTTTGCTCTGGGTGTGTGTAATGCATGTCTGCACACTGTCAGTGACCTGTTGGCTCTCTCATTGAGGGCATCATTGTTTTGGCAGGCAGGTGTCAAACCTAAGGCAGGCTCTCGCCAACGTTGCTAAATGACAGGAAGAGGCTGAAGGGATCCGGAGTGAAATGTAAGAGTAGAAGAGGAGAGGGAGCAGGCGGTGAAAGCTGAGATGTCTGAAGAGATCATGCGAGGGAGACGCAGCAGAAAGTTAGATTTCTCGACAGATGCATCTCAACTGGAGTTGTGAAATGGTGGGCCTGTGTGTGTGTGGGTGGGCGGCTGCTCATTACAGTCATTGGTGAGTGGGTGGGTGGGTGTCTAGACATGGACGGCTGCACGAAATGGTTTTATAAAACATGCCCTTACAACATATAGTAGCATCCCTTCGCTGCTGTACTGCTGCGAAAGTTGTTCTGCTCCCAGTATCACTTCCTCTTCCTCACTGGTCCATCAAACACCCACCTGAACTCATCTGACCCTGGTCATGTGACCAGCTGCGTGAGGTTCAGGAAGAAGGCAACCACAGTTTCTGTATTAGCCTCCCTGGTTTGGAAGAGTTGTGTAAATCTGTGTTTTTAAGAGAAAAACTGAAGTAACTTCATTTCCTGAAGCTGCAGACTGATTTCTGTTTGACAGTCCTGGTGATGCTGCTGCAGGAAATGAAGTTGTGGGTAGAGAAAGCGTAACACTTCATGTGTGCACACAGTGTGTGGTGAGTTGCCCTGAGTTGATAGCACATGTGCGTACACACACAGTGAGGTAGCTCAGGTTTCCCGGTTTGTTTCGCATCTGATACCTGAAAACAGAAAACTCCTCTTCATGTTGAAAAGTTTTTGCACAAAAAACATGAGGATTTTTTTCTGTTGTGTGTGACTTAAACTCCTGACTAAAGTTCAGAGAAAAGATATAACCTTATCAGTTATGCATGCAGCCCAGGGAACTTCTATACATGCCTCCACAACATGCACAGTATCAGTCAAGTCTGTTTAGTTGTTAATGTCTGCAGGACAGCTGTCCAATCAGTACTCTTCCATCCTAATTGTGTGGGCTACAATCATTGATATGTATGGATTGTTTGCATTTGAGAAAAATTATATATTTGACATAAGTATGGTGTAGTTTTAATTTTCAAATTAGTGATACCAGAGAAAGCTGTCGTCTTATCTGTCACAATAACTACTTTTGCACCCGAAGCTACATGAAATTTAGATGTGCATATGTATCGACAAGTTGGAAGCAGCAGGGATGATGAGCAAACACACTGTTACAAGTGGCTCCTTCAACTGGATTTAGTGCTCTGTAAAGAATGTGAAAATTTCCTTCAGGGTAATTTATTAAATGATTATTTCTGTGTGAGGTAATTTTGGCTAGAATTCCAAAAGGTTCAACTAGAGAGTGAGAACCACTTTGACGGATGGATGTTGCAGGAAATGATGTAGCATGCACCAACAGACACGCACTTGCTTGCTTGGAAACCTCAGCTGAGTCGGTCACATGGTCATACATTGACACAGATTAATCTTTTTAATCTCAGGCATGCTCATCTGAGGCCCAACATTTAAAGAGACTCTTACGCAGTTCTATGTTTTTGTTTAATAACAAAAGAGAGGACCTTTAAATCAAAGCATTAATGCATTATTAGTTTTAAAACAATTTTTATTTTTAGCAGTGCAGATTCTGAATTGGAGCACAAATGATGTGGGCACATAAACTATGCATTTACCTGTTTTGCACAGTAAAAAGGCACAGAAATAAAAACATCTCAGTCAGTTAGAATATCAGCTAATTTTTTCTTTTTAATAATAAAAAAGTGAAACTAATATATTCTTTACAATCAGTGATCTATTCACGTCTTTGCATCTACTCAGTTTGATGACCATGACTTATAGATGATAAAACCCACAATTTAGTTTCTCAGAAAAGTAGAATATTATGTCAGATGAATAGGTCTTTTTTAACATGGAAGTGTCAGCCTTGAGGTACTACAATAGCAGGAGGCTGTGGTTCTGCAGGCGTGGTTGTCTGTCATCTACTTCAAATCTACTTCATGCTGTTCGGTAGCATGGGCAGGTGCCAAGTCCTGCTGGAAAAAGAAAACTAGCATCTCCATAAATTCAGTGATCAAAGAGAACATATGATGTGCTCTGAAGTTTCCTGGTAAAGGCCTACGCTGACTTGGACACAAGGAGTCAACACAGGCACATAACATGGCTCCCTAAATCATTACTGGCTGTGGAAACTTCTGCCTGGAACTCAAACAACTTTAGCTTAGGGACCCTTATTTTCTGTTGGGAACTTTTCTTCGATTCAATAAACACGTAAAAAACAGTCTGATACTGTTACGGTAAATCAAACGTTAGTGCAATCACAATATATATCCACTTCCACACCATTGATTCGTTCATGTTAAATTCTCTCGCTGCTGCTCTATTCCCGTGTTCTACTGCGTGACTGATCACCTTGAGCTTAAACTCTGCGTCGTAAGTGTGTCTCTTAATGGGAGCCATTTTGGGGTCTTTACACAAAACCCAGCGTGCACCGCGCGCTTCTTCTTCTACGGGGGAAAATGAAGTCGGCGGCTGCTTACCGTAGTTGCAAGACCTGTTGTGGCTCAATATTGGCCCATATATAAGGCGCACCGGATTATAAGGCGCACTCTCGGCTTTTGACAAAATTGAAGGTTTTTAGTTGCGCCTTATAGTGCGGAAAATACGATAATTTAAAAATCATTTGGTGAAGTGAAAATGGGGAGAAAATTGAAACATAATGTCTTTTTTTAAGAAGAATCAGAAGGCTGCATGTTACTGATAATTATTATTTAAAACTTCTGTGTAGAAAATCTGTCTCGGTTTCACTTTGATGAACAGGGTCACTTCCTTTAGATTGCTTGTCATGTCTCAGTTCTGTCTCAGTTCTGATTCATACAATCTTGTCTGCATCAATTAAAGGCCATGAACAGGAGCAAAATAACCACATTTTGCTCTGTTACATATCCATTACTGTTGTCTATGTTTAAAAATCAGGTTTGTCAGTAGCTGACTATTTTTATCTTATTTGTTTATGGGTCTTATTTTTAGCACATTGAATATTTGTGTGCCTATATATTGCAGAAGGTTGGTTGGAGCCAGAGGTCGTGTTAATGGAATATTGGACCATGCGTTCCATATTGGACGTATGTTTTTTTTTTTTGTTGTTGTTGCTTTTTTTAAAACAGAAAAGTGTGAAGCCTGTCCCTCATTTTAACAGGTTATAATTCACATCCTTAACTGATGCACATGTGCAGACATGATAAACTTTATGTACAGAGTTTATTGCAGAGGCAACCAAAATCAATCAATAAAAAAATAATTTCTGAATATCATCTCATGGACTCTGAACTAAATGTGTCTTACTGACAGGGAGCTGACAGCTTGTTGAAGAGTTATGGACCGGACGCTTTGGAGCGTCTGGTTCAGAGGCGCATTCCAAACACGTTTAATTCCAGTCTCTAGTAGTACATACAGAACAGAGAAAAAAAGCAACAGGGCCATGCAGAGACCTTTGGAGGGGCGGGGGCTCAAAGTTAAAAGGGGGCTCATTGAACAAGATCTTAAAACACTGTACAATAAAATAGCAACAACCCAATATTCATATAAAGTCAACTAGTACTGAAAAATTCTTTAAAAAACAAAAGATTACCAGAATAATGTGGCGCATGATGTTGGTCTTTTCATCCATCCAACTGATCACGTCCCCCTGCGTATTGAAGCTTCTAACCTGGCAGGTGTACGCTCTTATAAAGCGTAAAGCGTGACTCGACTTTATCCATTTTTAGGGCAAGGAAATCAATGATATATAAGATTAGTTTTCCCACTGAAAATCTGTTTGACAGCAGAAACATAGTTCAAGCTGAGGCTATTTCTGCCGCCGTCTGTGGGTTCATCCCGCAGTCAAAGAGCTATGGAGCATCCAGGTGGCTGCACTGAATTGAACTAATTAAATGGGATTCATTCATAATATGTATTGTTTATGATGTTCCAACATGTGGAATTGTGCTCACTGTAATAATTTGACTAGAATATGTCCAGCTATCCAAGATGAGCATATGCAGTCATCGGTACCTGCTAGTGTTAAAAAAGAAAAGAAAAGAAAAAGTTAGACTCGACTTTGTGCAACTTATTGGACCTGCTCAACTGCTGATGAAAAGTTCTGGGATAATGTTCTATTTTTTGTTCTTTACTTCTGAATAATAGACTTAGTCTAAGTGATATTTATGTCATTATTTGCCGTTAATATTGCTAATAAAGCTTGTAAGTTGCTGTGAAGCATTTTCACTTAATGTGCCTATTACGTCACTGTGACTAGTCGACGTCGACTCCATTTATTTATCATTTTATTGTTGAGTATATGAATATGCAACCCCTAAGGACTTGACACATGGGAGTGACAAACAGCGAAAGACTAGAGTTTTCTGTGACATCAGACAGCAACAAAAGTTTCATATTTTTCGTAGTGGAGTAAGTTTCTCTTAGTGTCTGTTGACTCCTAGGAGATTACATTACTTGCTATCAAATCAAATCAAATTTTATTTGTATAGCACATTTCAGCAGCAAGGCATTTCAACGTGCTTTACGTCATTACAAACACAGAAACACAATGCAATATAGAATCAACAATCAAAACACGACATTAAGTCAAGTTCCATCAATAAATTTGTAATTGATTACATTTCAAATACAATTCTAAACAGGTGGGTTTTTAGTCGAGATTTAAAAGAAGTCAGTGTTTCAGATGTCTTACAGTTTTCTGGAAGTTTGTTCCAAATTTGTGGTGCATAGATGCTGAAAGCTGCTTCTCCTCGTTTGGTTCTGGCTCTGGGGATGCAGAGCAGAACCAGAAGACCTGAGAGGTCTGGAAGGTTGATACAACAACAGCAGATCTTTGATGTATTGTGGTGCTAAGCCATTCAGTGATTTATAAACTAACAACAGTATTTTAAAGTCTATTCTTTGAGCTACAGGGAGCCAGTGGAGGGACTTTAAAACTTGTGATGTGCTCTATCTTCCTGGTTTTAGTGAGAACACGAGCAGCAGCATTCTGGATCAGCTGCAGCTGTTTAATTGATTTGTTGGACAGACCTGTGAAGACGCTGTTGCAATAATCAATACGACTGAAGATAAACGAATGGATGAGTTTCTCTAGATCTGGCTGAGACATTAGTCCTTTAATCCTGGAAATGTTCTTCAGGTGATAGAAGGCCAACTTTGTGACTGTCTTTATGTGGCTCTGGAGGTTCAGGTCAGAGTCCATCACTACTCCTAGGTTTCAGGCCTGATCGCTGGTTTTCAGTTGTAATAACTGAAGCTGTGCATTGACTCTAGATCTATAACTCTAGATCATTAACTCTAGATCTATAACTCTAGATCATTCCACTTTAGGTCCAAAAATAATAACTTCAGTTTTGTTTCTGTTCAGCTGGAGAAAGTTTTGGCACATCCACACATTTATCTGTTCTAAGCATCTGTTCAGTGATTGGATGGGGTCAAAGGTCACCTGGTGACATCGTAATGTAGAGCTGTGTGTCATCTGCATAGTTATGGTAGCTAATATTATTTCCTGTTATAACCTCAGCTAGTGGGAGCATATAAATATTGAAAAAGAGGCGTCCTAGGATTGAACCTTGGGGTACCCCACATGTGACCTTTGACCTCTTTGATGAGAAGTTTCCAATTGAAACAAAGAAATCCCTGTTCTTCATGTAAGATTCAAACCAGTTAAGCACTGGACCGGAGAGTCCGACCCAACTCTCCAGTCGATTCAGTAATATATCATGGTCAACAGTGTCAAAAGCTGCACTGAGGTCCAACAGAACCAGCACTGTGGTTCTCCCACAGTCTGTATTTATATGGATGTCATTGAACACTTTTACGAGGCCAGTCTCTGTACTGTGGTGAGCACGAAAACCAGACTGGAAGGAGTCAAAGCGGTTGGTTATAGTTAGGAAGCTAGTTAATTGTTTACACACAGCTTTTTCAATAACTTTGCTGATGAATGGGAGGTTGGAGATCAGCCTGTAATTCTGCATTAGTGATTTGTCCAGATTGTTCTTTTTTATCAGTGGTTTGATTACTGCTGTTTTCAAAGCCTGTTTTCTGCTGCGGCAAAAAAAATCTGATAATTGGTTGCTGTGCAGCAGAAGGAGGGGCTTGCACCATTCCTGCAAGAACCATAACTGCCTACTTATTTACATTTCATGCTTACAAAGTTAGGCATAGTGATTAATAGCGATTCAATTGTTTAATTGATTGACCGCAGTACTTCAAATTTGATAGCACCCCTCCTGTGTCTGCCTTGCAGCAATTTGCAATTTGTTCTGTGGAAAATCAGGCTGTTTTTTTATAGGGAACACCATTCCATTTTTATCGCAAGGAAATCAATGATATATAAGATTAGTTTTCCCACTGAAAATCTGCCCAGATTCTGCAAACTCAGGGCACGCTGACCAATATCTGTTGCAGACTAAATTCTTATATATTTTTAGTTATGAATTAATTGATTAAATGATCTATTAAGTTTAATAGATCATTTATATAACATTAATTGACCAACCAGTCTATAGCTTCTCTTTATTGCATTTGGCCTATTCTAATGTGATTGCGTGAATGTCCTTCACCTTCTATGGAGCACTGATGTGGCAAACATACAGAAGAAACTGTAAAATGTATGCACATCAGTGCCCAAAGAGAGAAATCGGGTTGTAGGTGCAATTCACTGAGAGTGGGAGGTGCACAAACAGACAGCTCTACTGAGTTGCTTCAGTGGAATGCCAGCCATTTGATGTGGACATGTTTTTACATGAAGACAGGTTAGGCAGCAAAAAGTATGGCGGTATGTGTGACAAAGGTATCTGCCCTGCAATGAAGGGGTGTGCGTGCATGTGTTGGTGTGTGTGAAGGGGGGAGGAGGTTGCATATCTGCTTAAAAAGTATCCAGATATGTCAGAGTTTGCTTGTGTTTTAGTCTCTTCAACCTTTTGCCTCTACATTTAAAGGAACCACGACTAGTTGTAACAATGGACCTTCAAGGGAAATATTTAATTTAAGATGTAAAAACAATACAGTAATAATACTGTAGGTTAATTAGTTTTTATAAATTTTTTATAAAATATTGTCACACGAACATCTCCATGTTGTTCATGTTGCAATGCATTCTGGGTAAATGACATCAAAATTGGTCCAACTGCCTGGCTCCTCCATCCAAAACAGTGATGAGTAATGTTATTAAGCCTTTTCAAACTGAACCGTTGAAATTGATTGTAACGTAGAAATAACAAGAGGTGATGAAGATGACGAGGACCAAACAGAGGAAGAGGGCAGAGTTGGCGTAGGAGCTGGTGATTGCTGCTGCTGCCTCCAGCTTCGTAATTAAACGATGAATGAGACTTCCCCCTGATCAGACTGTGTAATCTTGTAAGTACTTCGATACCTCTGTATCTGGTTTAGAGTCCAATCTTTGTCCGGTGTCATAGTGGTTTCACATTCAGTATGATGTTCTAGCTCCGCTAGCATTTCCGGTACTAATAGCTCCGTTAGCGCTACTTGTCTTTGATGTTTCTCCCAGCGTCTGTAGCGCTGTGTCCGGTTTGGCAACAACTGCGCTGTTTAGAGTCTGGTGTGGTGGTAACAGCTGTTTAGGGTGGCCTTGGTCCGGTCAGATTGGTAAATTATTTAATTACAGCCAACAGTGACACAGTGTGGCATTATCTAAAATTACACCAGTCAAACGCAATATGATAAAAAACAACTCAGGTAAAGTTAGTCTTCCTGTGTTTACGCTATTGACTCCAGTACAGAATGGACCAAAATGCGGGTGAAAAAAATGGTGACTTCCATTGGTGAAAAATATTTTAAAAATATATAAATTTTGAAGTAATCATGAGTTTTGGCAATATCATAAAAAGCTATTTTTTAGTTAATTGGAAAATTACAACATATTTAGGCTAACATGTTCACACTTAAAGTACATCACTTTAAGTCTGAAGCCAAGGTTCTTACCTATGTTCAAATAAAATGTTAACCTAAATTCTGTGAATTGAAGGTATTACTGATCACAAACTTTGATTTAAAGGATCTTTATTTAATGTAGGAAAGCAGTATTTTTCTTTTATTTCAAATTCAAATGAAAAAATACTTTATTAATCCCAAAGGGAAATTAAATGTTGTTATAGCTCAACAAAATTCTTCAAAGAGCCATTGAAGATGGCAATGGCTATCGGCAGGAAAGATCTCCTGAAGTGGTCTATACCACACTGAACCTGAAGAAGCCTCTGACTGAAGATACTTTGTTTTCTCAAGACAGTATCGTGAAGAGATTGTTCATAACTTTCTTGATTTTATGAAGAATCCTTCTTTGCATCGTCATCTCCAGAGGTTCCACAGTCGTCCCCAGAGCAGAACCAGCCTTCTTTATCAGGCTGTTGAGCCTTTTCAGGTCCCTGGCGTTGATGCTGATCGATGAAGCTCTCACTTCCACCTCTGAGTTGTTGACAAATGCTAAGTGTTAGCGACATAACGTCCAATTTTCAAGTTCGGCCCGTGGGGATTTTATTGATTGATGATAATGCCCGGGTTTTCATTGTTTTTGGGGGACCAATAAGCATCCTTAAAATGACTGGTGCGATGCCTGGAGTACGGCAGCTTTTCTCCTCCAGGAGCTGCTGGTTGAAATCTAAAGGTGGGAAGAGCGCTGAGGAGTATTAATACAGGTGAGCAGATAGACTGAACACGTCTGGCGGCTGAGTAGCTGATGGTTAAAGTGTAAGTGTAACTTTACGGACGAACTGCACAATAAATTTCATATCCCGGTCTCAACAAACAGGTGGCAGTATATGGCTGGTAGATGAGTTTCTGAGTGTGACGAACGAAGGTGCTGTAAATATGCCGTATTGACACCCGCCTCCATCCAAACCGTTCCTGGTTTGGTCGTCTGTCTCAACCCCTCGTCTGTCCCCTCCTCCCCTCATCTTCCGTGCGTTCGTTCGCCTCTAATCTACCTCCAACCCCCATTCCAGGTGACATTTCCCGTATTCTCAAACCCAAAGCTTGACAGGTATTGGGCAAGGTGAGAATTTATCTATTAAACTCACTGAAGATGACTACATAAACTAAAAACTGGATTTTAGACATTTTTATAAGCATATTTGTGAGCCTGCCTCTTTATTACTAAATTGAATATAATTTCAGATCTTTGTATAACTTTTCTTCAGGTTAACTTAGAAAGTTAACAGGTTAATTATTGTTAATTTTCTAACCTACAAAAAATATTAAAAATTGGACTGATATTGATATCCGACAGTAAAACTGCTTTTATGCCAGATTTACCAATATTTTATAATTCTTTTTACCCGATTACTCAGTTAATCATAAGAATAATTGATAGATTACTTGATTAGTAAAATATTAGTTTACAACAGCCCTAGACGTTTCACTGTTGATTCTCCAGTCCAGTCTGTTGTCCAGATGAACACAGAGGGATTTATATTCCTCAACCACCTCCACTTCTTTTTCCATGATGGAAACAGGATTTGATCTAACCCTGTTCCTCCTGAAATCAACAATCATCTCCTTTGTTTTGTTCAAAATTACGATGAGATGATTGTTCCCACACCATGACACAAAGCGGTCCACCAGCTCTCTGTACTCAACCTCTTGTCCATCTCTGATAAACCTGACAACTGCAGAGTCATCTGAGTATTTCTGTAGATGACGGAAGTCAGACTTGTGCTGGAAGTCTGAAGTGTACAGAGACAAAATGAATGGTGAGAGTATAGGGCCTTGTTTTGCTCCTCTGTTACTGACCACCTGGTTAGACACACAGTTCTTCAGTCTCACAAACTGTGGTCTGTTTGTGAGGTAGTCATAGATCCAGGAGATTGTTGAGGCCTCCACCTGTGTCTTTTGTAGTTTCTCACAGAGCAGATCAGGCTGAATTGTGTAAAATGCACAAAAGAAATCAAAAACATGATCCTCACAGTGCTGCCTGCTTTGTCCAGATGACGGTGGGTTTGTTGAAGTTGGTGTATGAAGACATCATCAACTCCAACTCCGTGACAAAAAGCAAACTGCAAGGGCTCTTGATATGTCCTTGTCTGCTAATTCAGGTGGGCCAACAAGAGTCTCTCCAGGACCTTCATGACGTGGGATGTCAGGACAACAGGTCGTTGATGACTGATGGGTGAGTTTTCTTTGGTACTGGAACCAGGCAGGATCTCTTCCACAGGCTAATGTTGAAGAGATGTTGCAGAATCCCACAGAGCTGCTCTGCACAGGCTTTCAGAACTCTGGGACTGAAACCATCCTGACCTGCAGCCTTGTTCCGGTTTAGTCTCTCCAACTGCCTCTTCACCTTACTTCTAGATACAGAGAAGTGGGAGGGGGAGGCAAAGGAAGCAGCAGCATCTCCTGATTTTGTTGAAGACGAACTTGTGGAAGCATAAGCGTCCATGACTGAGGTGGAAGATGGAACATCTGAGATTTGACAGGAAAGCAGTGGGTCAGAGGAAGGTGGGATGTCTGTATGGCTGGGGACAGGGAAGGATGATGATGATGATGAGCTTGTTTCTGGGCTGAACCTGTTGAAGAATATGTTCGAGTCATTTGCTCTGTCTAGGTTCCCATCTAGCTCAGCTCATTTTGCTTGAAGCCTGTAATCTTCTTCATCCCTGACCACACATCTCTGATATTGTTCCTCTGCAGTTTGTTCTCCAGCTTTTTCTTGTACTTCTCCTTTCTGTCTCTAATCTTGACTTTGAGCTGCTTCTGTATATGCCTCAATAACTCCTCGTCTCGTTCCCTAAAGGTTCCTTTTTCCTTGGTTAACAGTCCCTTTAGGTCACTGGTGATCCATGGTTTGTTATTCAGGAAGCATCTCTCTGTTCTGGTGGGAATGGTGCTGTCCACACAGAAGGTTATATAGCCTGAAAGCCTGTGCAGAGCAGATGAGAAGGTTGCCTGTTAGCCATCTTCCTAGCAGGCAACCTTTTCATCAGGGGTTTGTATTCAGAGCAGAGAAAAACAAGATTATGGTCAGATTTCCCCAGAGGAGGTCTTGGTTTGGAAACATATGCATCCTCGACATTAGCGTAAAACAAATCCAAAATCTTGTTTTCCCGGGTGGAGCAGCTGACAAACTGGTGAAAACTTGGCAGTGTAGAAGAGAATGAGGCATGATTAAAATCACCAGATATTGCCAGAAATGCATTAGGGTGTTGTGTCTGTTTCCCAGCAACAACAGATCTGATGACATTGCATGAATTATCGGCAACAGCTGAGGGAGAAATGCAAACAGGTGCCAAAATGACACTGATGAACTCTCTTGGTAAATAATATGATCAGAAACTTACTGACAAGAGTTCAATGTCTGAACTGTAGACTTCACAGTAACATGTCCTGATGAACCATCTGTTGTTCATAGGCATTGCTAATCCACATGCCTTCCTTTTCCCGCTGCTCTTTAGATCTCTGTCTGCTCGAATAATCACGAAGACTGGCAGAGAGGGATGTTGGAGTCGGGGATGCAATCCTGCAGCCATGTCTCCGTATAACACATTATGCTGCATTCCTTATACACTTGCTGAGTACTTGTCAGGGCTTGATGTTCATCCATCTTGTTAGCTAACAATCTCATGTTGGCCACTACAATGGAGATGATTTGAACTCCCTCCTTCTCTCTCTCCTCTTTGCTCCTGCTCTGCAACCACAATGCCTCCTTTTCACAATGCTGCTCTCTGTTACAAACCACCCTGTCGCTATGGTTACGCATCATTAAAAAAATGGCAAAATACAAAAAATATTGCCAAAAAATCAGTCCAACCACACAGAATCCAAAACAAGGAACAGTTGTCCAAAAAAAGCAAGCAGGAAGAAATGCTCGAAAAAATCTCTAAAAAAGAACAGAGCTACTCCAAACTGCTGCCACCCTCAGCGGAGCAATTCCAGAATACCAGAGGCTTTTATTCAGAAGTCACCAGACAGGAAATTGGAAAGAAATGAGAAGACATGCAGCAAAGGTCTCATGGTGGGAATCAAACTGAGGACTGCAGCCTCTCTACATGGACCTCTACACTACGCAGCACCCCAGCACAGAAGTATTTTAACTGAATAATTTGCACAGACCAAGTGAAATTCCACTTTGAATCAGAAGCTGCATTCAACACTGTTGTTTCATGATTTATGGGAAACCAAAGTCAAAAAACCTATTTTGGTGAATGTTTGGACTTATGTCATAAAACTAAGAAAAAAAAGGAATATTGATCAACAAAAGTTTAAAGTTATGATTTGAAATGAATTATCTGTAGGATCGATAATGATTTTTTTCACATCTCAGAAAAAAGTGTTAAAAAGCCACCTGGCCAAACAAGTACAAATATATATATATATATATATATATATATATATATATATATATATATATATATATATATATATATACACTGTATATACTGTATATATACAGTATATTTCTGAATTAAGATTTTATATATTCCTCCATAGTGTCACAGACCTCCCCGAGAATCTTTGGATAAATGAGACACACTGAGTTTTGAGACCAGAGAGGTTGTTTCTGTTGGTTAAGAATTCCTGAACAGAGAAAAGTAAAGTAGTGATTAAATAAATATTTTATAAGAAATGAGACCTTCCAGTGAAATTTGTAAATTACTGAAAAGGATGTATGCTCTTATTGTGAAGGGCAGAAGGTGAGGTGAGAAGACACCAACTGTTGTACTTCATTCTATTTTTGGGTTTGATTGAAAGACATTGAAAATAAAACAAGACTCCAATTATTTTTTCGTTTTTTTCTGCTGACTTGGTAACCCTGAACATCTGAAGATGTTTTTTAACGAGAACTCACCAGATGCTGCCGCCGCTTCTCTGCCGGCAGCATCTGGGTCCGCTGGTTTCGGACCCAGTTTCTTGCCAGGCGGTCGTTTCTCCAACCGCCGCTTCTGTTTTTGTTGCCGTTATCAAGCTTCCAGAGTTCTGGCAGCACGATCCAGAACCATGGTTCCAGCATGTGGAAGCTCAGTTCCATCTCTATGGGGTATCCACAGAGGAGAACAAGTACTTCCATGTAGTTGCTGCGTTGGATTCCGTTTCCACCCGCCGTCTGATGGGTCTGCTGAGGAACCCACCAACTGCTAACAAGTACAGCCGCTCAAGGAGAATCTGCTTCGGCTCTACCAGCTGTCAGACACGGAGAGGCTGATCGCTTGCTCTCTCTGAATGACTTCGGGGATTGCAAGCCCTCTGAGCTGATGGAGAACATGCTGGCGTTACTTTGCTCGGGAGATGCTTCCTTCCTTTTTACACATCTGTTTCTGTGCCAGCTTCCTCCATCTGTTCGCACCGCGCTGGCCAGCCCTCCGCTGATCCGGACAAAAGATTATCGCTCCCTGGCTGAAGAAGCGGACCAGATTTTGTTGGCTTCCAGGCACTACAGTATGAATGCATTTCTATCAGGTGTGACTCAAGGAGAGTCGGAGCCTGTCGATGCCGTGGCTGCGGTGACGGAGCGACGGAAGGACGACGTTCTCTGCTTCTACCATCGCCGGTTCGGAATGAAGGCGAAGCGCTGCATCCCTCCATGTTTGTTCATATGAACGACATATGTCAAGGAAATGACAGAGCCGGCAGCTCGGACAAGCTGCTTTTCATCATGGGTGAGGTATCTGGACAGCATTTCCTGGTGGACTCAGGTGCACAGCAGAGCGTCGTGCTAGTTTCGGCGGCGGACATTTTGGGTGAAAGTAACGGCACCCCGATTTGCAGTTTTGGATCGAGGCTGGTGACTGTCTGTTTCAACAGACATCAATTTCAGTGGGACTTTGTAATAGCTTCTGTGTCTTTACCTATTTTGGGTGCGGATTGTTTGTGTGCTTTTAGGTTATTAGTACATGTTGCTAATAGCTGCTTAATAGATGCTGTGTCTTTTGATACATACCCCTGTAAACTTGGCGGCCATCAACCCCTCACCAGCATGCTTGTGTGACCCGGCAGGGGGTTCTTTTTAAAACAAGATGCACCAGAACACAGAATAGTTCACAATATTTTATTTAAACAATTTCATTTAAAACATTTCTTTTTAAAAGCATGGCTTCGGGCCCACTACTCTGTCTCTGGAAATGAAAAGGGATCATGTGAAAATAAAAGTGACAACTTGAATTATTCCAAAAAAAAATAAATGAACAAACAAAACATGTAATGCCAAAGGACACAAATTAGTAAATCAAAACAAAAAAAGCAAACTCATTAGTAAGTTCAATAATAAGCAAACAAACTGTAAAAGGAAAAAAACACAAACACTTTAAACGGTGGAACAAATCGTCGTTGTCCAATTCCAGTGCCCTTCAAATGGGCCAGAGGAGTCGGGCCCGCTCGCTCAGCCCGTCCAATCAGCAACAGGTTGCCTTCAGAGCGGCCCAAACAAACACCAACAAGACAAGACAGCAGAGCGTCCAAGCGCTGCAACTCCAAACAATCCTAAACCAAAAAAACGCATTAGAAAACCCGTGGATTCAGGTAAAGTAAATTAAAATCTAAACAGGTAGCTTACCCAGGAGTAATAGCACAGCCGACCCGGGGAGAGAGCGGATCAGCAAGCGAGGGCTAGATGGAAGCCGCACGCCGCAACAACCTCCAGCTGCAGCCGCTAACGCCAGCCGAGCAACGCTGCAGAAACGCACGGCAGGTATAGCACCAAAACCCAACCACAATCCTAGCCAGATGGTACAAAATAGCACTTACAATTCAGATGAGCGGATCAAGCACACCAGCCACTTGGGCAGCTGTCATGTAGTAGGGGAAACAAAGACACACACCTTGCAGCAGCCTGCTCAGCTATAAAGCTATTTGCCCCGCCCACCAATCAACTGCACGCTACTTGATACACCTGGTGCACATAGTTGGGAGGGTGGAACACCATCCCACCACACTTGCCACAGGTGATGAGTATCAGCGTCTATTAGCAGAGTTTCCATCTTTAATGGTTCCCACATTTTCTGCTACCATGGCAAAGCATGGGGAGGACCATTGTATACCTACGGTTGGTCCACCGGTTTTTGAGCGAGCGTTCCGCCTAGTGTCTAAGTTGCTATCGCTAACTTAGACACCGCTAAGTTAGCGATAGCAAAAGAGGAGTTTGCAAATATGGAGCGTCTTGTCATTGTACGGCGCTCCAAAAGTCCATGGGCATCTCCGTTGCACATGGTTCCCAAAGCAGACGGGGTTGGTGACCCTGTGGGGATTTTTCGGGGCCTTAACAACGCAACCAGTAATGACAAGTACCCAAATCCTCACATTCAGGACTTTTCTGCCCTCCTGGCTGGGGCAACCATTTTCTCTAAGGTGGACTTGGTGCGAGGTTACCATCAGGTTCCAGTGCATCCCTTAAATGTACCCAAAACTGCAGTTATCACGCCTTTTGGTCGTTGAGTTTTTACAGATGCCCTTCGGTCTTAAAGGCGCAGCACAGACTTTCCAGCAGCATATGGATTTGGTTCTGCAGGGTATGCTGTTTTTGTTCGTCTATTTGGACGACATATCGGTGGCTAGTCCCTCTGCGGAAGAACACATAGTGCCTTTTTCTGGCAACACGCCACTTCTGCTTCATGTTGGAGGGCAGGGACTTTACTGCTTTTGTTGACCACAAGCCTCTCACTTTTGCTATGGCAAAAGCTTCTGAACCGGCATTTGTCTGCCATTTCAGAGTTCACCACTGACATTCAGCATGTTGCTGGCAAGAATAATCTGGTGGCTGACTGTTGCTTCTGTGCATTTAAGTGTGGACTACCTCGCCATGGCCACAGACCAAGTGACTGACCAGGATATTCTGGCCTTTAAAGTGGCTGAATCCAGTTTGCATTTAGAGGAGGTCTCCTTTCATGAGTGTGGCGCAACCCGTCTTTGCGATGTCTCGACTGGCAAACCTCAACCTTTGGTCCCTATTAGTTGGTGTCGGCGGGTTTTTGATGCAGTTCATTCCCTTCCACACCCGGGCGTTAAAGCTTCTGTTAAACTGATAGGGGCAAAGTTTGTGTGGCCGGGAATCTAGTAAGAAGTAAGGACATGGGCGGTTTTTGTGTTTGTGACATTCTGTGTGTTCAGGGGGGGCTGTGTGGCGGATACAATGTATATATTTCACACCTGAATGTATGCTCTTATTGTGAAGGGGAGAAGGTGAGGTTAGAAGACACCAACGGTTGTAATTCATTTTATTTTTTGGTTTTGATTGGAAGACATTGAGAATAAAACAAGACTCCAATTATTTTTTCGTCTTTTTCTGCTGACTTCCTGAGTAGTAATATGTTACGTGAAAACATCTCCAGTGAAACGATATTTAAACCCACAACAAGTTTAAAAACAACAACTCAAAAACTACAATTTAAATGAATATTAATTATTTTCACTTCTGTTTAATCCAAATTAAGTCAGTGGCTCCATAAGGCCCCCCAGGGCTTC
This sequence comes from Xiphophorus hellerii, assembly GCF_003331165.1. Lineage (NCBI taxonomy): Eukaryota > Metazoa > Chordata > Actinopteri > Cyprinodontiformes > Poeciliidae > Xiphophorus > Xiphophorus hellerii. The sequence continues at coordinate 33,695,909 of NC_045676.1, forward strand.
AGGGGCTCCATAAGTGCTAATATTTTTACACAGACCACAGATACATAAATATAACATTTGTTTGTTGAGATGATCAGTGCTTCTAAATTTGATTTAATGGTTTCAGCATGCATAAATTAAAATATTTTAAATTGTTTAACATTTAAATGTAAGATTTTAAGGAGCTGGCTAATTTACTTTGTAAAAGTTCAAATAATATTCATAGTTAGATTGTTTTGTTACCACGGCTACAATCTGATGCTGTGAGTTTAATCTTTGAGTTTGAGCTCTGTTTGTTCACAAATACAAATGAGTAAACTGCAAGTATAACTTATTGCTTTTTAGGTTATCCAGTTAAACTACTCCCTTCTCCCAGACTAAATCTAACACAGAAGCTGTTAGAGGTGCTGATATTTTTAGCAGCAAGAGGGGCCCCTAAGTCAAATTCTGCTCAAGGCCTCATACAGCTTTGGACAGGCCCTGCGTGATGAGTTAAATCTGCTGCATTGTGCGCAGAGATGTGGAACAAACAGTGGAACTTTAGTAGCTTTAGTAGCTCTTCCATTTCATATCTGTTGAGTTTTTAATAAGCATCACAGAAACTGTTTTGGTCACTCAAGTTTGTGGATTTTTCTGATCTCCGTTTCTGATCAGATCAGTTTTTCTGATCTTCTGATCTTTGCGTGCATTAAATCTGGCTGACTAAGCATTAGATACGGTCTGATGCATTGTGTAACCGGAAAAATAATCCAAAAAACCCCAACAAAAAACGATATAAAACCAGTGTGATGCGTGACTGCGAGGTGAGCGCAAAAGCTTCTCACTGGGCTGAACCTGCATGTTGAGGTTAGCGCCGGTTCATTAGCCACTAACGCTCCGGCCAACCGGGAACACAGACATGAACTTCATCAGCGCAGACAGAGCCGGGCGCTGGGCATCGTGTTGAGATGGAAATACCCCACATAATTCTTTGTCCACAACGCTCCCTCAACGCACCTCTGAAAGCGCCACTACAGAATAAAGTTTTTCTGTCTGCTTCTCTATTCTGGAACAAACTTGCAGAAAACTATTAAAGCACTGAGTTACTTTAAATCAAATCTAAAAAGCATTTAGTCAGAGTTGCCTATGATTTAAAAAACTGGAACATCTCAAACTGTACTTTGGATTCCAACCTTTGTTCGCTTTATTTATTCTTCTTTTAAAGTTCTAATGGTTTTTGCTGCTGTTTTATGTTTCCATTACGTATTGGCCCATTGCTGAAAGTTGCTCCACAAATAAGCTTGACTTGACTACAGATTTTAACTGATGAAAATGTTTTTGTCTTGCCTTTGTGGCATGAGCAGTCACTAATTATTAATATCAGGGGCAGATGTAATGCCACGCTGCTGTAAGAGAGAGCAATCAGTGTAAAACTGAATTTACTATTTTAGAGGAAGACATTGAGTCACATTTTCCCTCCATGCTTTGTACAATAAAAATCTGTATGTCATGGAGAGAAAGTAGGCCCTCACATTAACTCTTTAGCTAATTTTGAACTAATCTTGAGAGGTTTTTTGTAATATTTAAATTCTATGACCGACACTGAGAGCTCAAAATGATCAAGCCCAACCATTTTGCTGTACTCCATTCAGCTTTCTGGTTATCTGCTGAACATTTTGCTCTCTCACAGTCTGAATGAACCACTGCCTTAAGTAAAATTGCTCTTTGACTTAAGTTTTAGTCACCTCACTCATACTAAAAGCAAATATTGAGTATTCTTTCTACAGTAGCAGGTTCCACACCAAACGGTGTTGTTGTTGGTGCTGTTGTTGCCGTACTTGTGAAGGCAGGGTTCAATTATTGGAAAAATAATTTCCAATTGAGTTTCATATGGATTACCATAATAGAGCAGATACCTTCAGATCACAATCTATACACATAAGTCATTGAGCTTTTTTACAGTATGAAGCTTTGTATTTTGTGAAGGATTGCTAATTCTAATTCTTGTTGTGGCATTTCACAAAAGACATAAATGAAGCTGTGTCCTTCATATACTACAGTGTTTACCTGAGTTTTGCTCCATCACTCTGTGCTCATGCCGCACAGTGACGGACAATACATGTTGCTTCATGGCCCAGCTCCATATTTGAGTCAAGCTGGGGTAAAATTAATTCTTTCAAGCCTCTTACCGTCCATTGATGGTAAAGCAGATACAAAAGAGAAATTTTAGGGAAGGACTCAACATAGCTCAAGTTATCTGTGCCTGAGCTCTATTAAAAGATAAACATAAATGGGCTTGCTCTTCCACAGAATCCAGTTTGCTGTTCTGTTAGGTTCTGGTATGATGACTGTTTTCCTGTGTTGTCTTAAGAATGAAAGTACCATGGAAGATCATAATGAATCAAACCATGTGATCACATGGTTTGATTCATTATGTTTGATTCCTCTTAATGGACTGTTAGATCACAGGTGTCAAACTCCAGTCCTCCAGTCACTGTCCTGCAGTTTTTAGATGTGCCACAGGTACAAAACACTGAAATGAAATGGCTGAATTACCTCCTCCTTGTCTAGATCAGTTCTCCAGAGCCTTGCTAATGACCTAATTATTCTATTCAGGTGGTGCAACAGAGGCACATCTTAAAGTTTCAGGGCACTGGCCCTTGAGGACTGGAGTTTGAGACCCCTGGTTTAGAGGAAACCTCACACGCACCTATTAAAGAAGAGTATTTATGTATTTTTGCAGGCACAGGGCTGTTTTGTAGCAAAATCAACTGATTATGTTACCTTCAGCTGTTATGAAATATATCAAAAACTATGGAGATAAAATGGTCTCAAAATACTGGATTTGTAATCCTTGTAAACCTCTTTGTGTATAACTTTAGATAGTTACAGTGAAAAATATTTTGTGCATAACTCTGGGCACTTGTAAATATGTGGTCAAATGCACATGCAAATATTAAGAAACTTTATAAAATAAATGTATAGACACACACCACACACACACGTCCCCCCCCCCACACACACACAAATTACATTTTCCATAAAAATTTTATTTTGACAGATTTTTTAACTTCAACCTCACAATTACAAATTCAAACCTTCTCCTATGCCTATGTGGACTTCTTCGTTGTGTGATTTTGTGTGACGATCAGGCAAACCACGAGACACCAAGTCTGGATTCAGAGACAGTTTCTGTTTATTCTACCTGACGATCGTGAGATATTAGCATTAGCAAAGCAATGTGCTTCAGATCCCAGCCTGATATATGCAAAATTATAGTGTTAGCATCTATTGCACATTGTGGTCATAACAAAACCAAGCATTTACCACAGTCAAATGTTATAAAGTTGTAATAACAACTTAAGTGAAAATATTCAAACATCTATCATTAATACAGAAAGAAAAAACAAACATGTGAACAAGATAAATAAAATGATTGCAGTGGAATTCAAAACTTGCCTCTTCCTAGTGGAATAAATGACAAACGGGAAAAGGAAATGAATAACTTAGTATTTTTAATGGTCCTATAGGGTCCTGGGCAAAAGAAGAAGAAAGTGAGGCTAAGCTGGAGGACCAAACCCCTACTGAAAGACACAGAGGAACACAAGAACAGTCACATATAAACAGACAAATGTATTAAAGAACATATTTTGTGAAGTTATACAAATATTAATATAGACCCAGTTACATCTACAAATTGTTAAATTTAGTGTGCACATGTCGCTTGATGCACACAAACAAAACTGCATTAAAACACAAATCAGGTTACAAGTGCGCAAGGGTTTTTGACTCATTTCAAATGCACAGGTATTTTGAGCCCATTTTCTCTCCATTAAAACCAGCTGAAAGGGAATTTGCCTTTGCTTCATAGCCAGATCTAATACCAATAAACTGACCTCTGTCTCTTTAAGAGCCTTCTACCGTTTCTGATGACCCTCTTTTAGCACCGTTTCTCCATACCGTCCATTGATGCCGTTTACAACTGGTCTAAGAAGCGTTGTAGTAAATATGATCATACAGGCAGTTCCACCAGGTGTTTGCTAATTTATTATTTGCTTTTTTTGTTTTACTTATTCTGTAGTGTGGAATATTAGAAAAGCTTGATTAAATGACATTATTCAAACAGAGAACCATAGACAACAACAGTAAGTATGAGAGCAATTGACCATCTATGCATAAATTTTCTTCTGCTTATCTGGGGTCGGGTCGCGGGGGTAGCAGCCTAAGTAAGGAGGCCCAGACTTCCCTCTCCTCAGCCACTTGTTCCAGTTCCTCCGGGGAAATCCCAAGGAGTTCCCAGGCCAGCAGAGAAACATAGTCCCTCCAGCGTGTCCTGGGTCTTCCACAGGACCTCCTCCTGGATACCTCAAAAGGGAGGCCTCCTAACTAGACGCCGGAGCCACCTCAACTGGCTCTTCTCGACGTAAAGGAACAGCAGCTCTACTCTGAGTCTCTCTCGGATGACTCAGATGCAAGCATTTCGGCCACTTGTATCCGTGACCTCGTTCTTTCAGTCATGACCCAAAGCTCGTGACCATAGATGAGGGTAGGAAAGTAGTTTGATTGGTAAATCGAGGGCTTCGCTTTTTGACTCCGCTCTCTCTTCAACATGAGAGACCGGTACAGGGCCTGTTTCACTGCAGACGTTGAACCAATCCGTCTGTTGACCTCCCGTTCCATTTTTCCCCCCATTCGTGAACAAGATCCCGAGGTATACCCAGAGTAACACTCTGGGTATGTGTTTGATGAGGGAATAACATTATAATATGATATAAAGCTTGAAAAGGTCAATTCTGCATAATGCCCCCAGATTGTATTTTCCACAAAGAGCATGAATGATGTACTTTCCATTAAGTTTTTACTAGAATTGTGACTAAATTTATATAGATAATATTCCTTTTTTTAATGCCTTTGATGGATATACATGATGTTTTCAAAAACTCCTAGATTTTAAAAGCTCATGAAGACTCTGGTGTTTTAATAGACATGGATTTTGAATTTGATTTTTTCTGCTTTTATCTGAACTAGAATTTCATCTTTGATCTTTAAAATATTAATCTGAAACATGTCTGCAGTATATAAAATTGCTGACACTCATTTTAAACACACTCTTTTTTAACAGCCATAGTAAAGTATGGCTGTATTGTTGACAGCCAACATTAAATTACAAATTAATGTTGTAATTTAATACATCTTTGCTGACAGATTTGTCTTGACTCAGTGAAACTGTGTTACTTTAGATGATATTCATACTGACTGAATCTTACAGAGCCTCAGTAGAGGTTCAACAGAATCGTTTTAAAGAATAAACTAAACGGGGCCGGACAAATTCATACTGGTAGCTTAATATTTTGTTGCACAACCTTTTGTGATGTAAAATGTTTTGTGATGTATCTGGTGATATCAGTAACTGAGTGAGACCTGTCCACAGGTATTCTGGTCCACTCCTCAAGGGGAAACTTCTCTGGTTGTCTCCAGTTTGAAGGGTGTCTTCTCCAGATGTTTCAGCTCTTTCTGCAGATGTTCAACAGCATTTAGATCAGGGCTCATAGAAGGTCAGTTCAGAATAGTTTAATGTTTTGCTCTCAGACATTCTTGGGTATTTAATTTTGTTTTAGATCATTATCCTGTTGGAAGACTCATGACCTGTAACTGAGACCAAGCATTCTGACACTAGTCAGAATGCTTGAGATGGGATGGTGAGATCTGACTCTGATGCACCTTCATGCTTTAGTTCACCTTCTTGGGAAATTGTTCTGGGCTCTTTGGTTGCCAGTCATGTTATTCTTCTACGACTGTCAACCAAACGTGGCTGGTTGTTTACTGTCACGACCAGGGAGGTTGTCTATAGTCTTGCAGACCTTAAAGTTGTGAATAATCTATGCAGCTGTAGTCAGAAGCAGGAAGCTGCTTGGAGATGGTCTTCTAGCCTGTCTTTCTAATCTCCTGGGACAGGAATCACTTTCTAATCTCTTGGCATCCTGTGGTCCAGGTTCAGTGTGGTATACACCATGTCACCCTTTTAAATGGCTGGATAAGCTTGAAGACATCTCTAATGCTGATTAGAGGACCCACCTTAGTTTAACATGTCTCTATATTCAAATTATTTTCATTCTTTTCTAAAGGCATCATTTTTGTTCAGGCCTGTTTCATTATGTTATTTTTTTGAGATTTGACATTTCAAAAGCAAAATCTGATTTCTATGTGTTAATTTTCAGTATTATTATTATTCAGTTATTTCAATGACCATTGTGGATTTTTGATCATTACCATAAGTTTGTCCAGGTATGTATGAATGTGGGACATCTGTACATCTGTAGTTATAAGGGCTTGTTTTGTTTGTGTTTTAATAGTACATAAAAATATGTGTCAGTTTTGTTAATGCTATACGGCTTGTACTTGTTTATTAAGTCCAGAGAACCCCAAAGTGCTTCACACTACATCTATTCACACACATTCACACACTGATGGTGGCAAGCTACCTGATAGTAGCCACAGCTTCCCTGCTGGACAGAGACGAGGCTGCCGTACAGCGGCGCCACCAGGCCCTCTGGCCCCTGCCAGCAGGCAAGGTGGGTGAGGCGTCTAACCCAAGGACACAACGACAGAGGCAGGCAGAGTGTGAATTGAAAAATAGGATTTTGGAGGGTATGGAGCTGGAGAATGAAGTTGCAGCCTTTAAATATCCAGTGAAGTTAAAATAACTGATATCATCATATTTATTCAATCAATGTTTTACTTAATTGAATTTTAACTTGGAAGAAAAATGTCAGCATCAATGAGACATAAATATGCTTTTGTCTGTTGAATCTAAAAATATAACTTAATAAATTAATAACTTATATTCTGAATTGTAAGTAAAACATATTAAAACTTTGAAATTTTAAAAGCACATTTATAAAGATGCAATAAAACTGACAAAGGATATTAACAATTAATATTGTCACTTGGAAAAAAAAATTGAACATGTGAAATATAAAACTGAGTTAATAAACAGATCAAACATAAATACAAAATAAAACTTAGAAATGAATTGGACATTTTTCTAAGTTTACCTGTTTTTTCCTATTCAGAATATTTATCTATTTTAAAGGGTTAGATTCCATATACAAGTGCTCATTTAATTCCCAGTGAGTTAATTAATCCATGTATTTTCATTCTAAAGTCCATGTTTATACCACAGAGGAATAAATCTTGCTCAACATTTTTTCTGGGGGGACAGCTTGTTGCATCTAAAGAGGTGGAATCATGAGATGACTGTAATGATTAAAAGCCTGAAGCACAGGAGACGACCTGTTTACAGTGAAGGAACTCATTTGACCGAGATTGTGGGAAATTTCAGTCATGTAAACCTAAACAAGAATTGTATTTTGGCTCCAAGAATAGGCAGAAAAGTCAGTTCGGCCCTGTACTGCAGTGGTTTGGTAAGAGGAGTTGCTTACCTGTCCGGGGCTTTTAAAAATGTGTTGCAAAATCTGATCATTTTCTATTTCTTACTGGAACTGTTTTTTTGATTTGTGTGGCACACATCATATAAAATTAGGAAATTCAGTTAAAAAAAGTTAATTAGAAAACATCTATTAACAAAATACAATCGTACATCCAGATATAATTATAAAAACATTTTCAAAAAATTCTAGGACTGTGCAGTCAAATTTGGCTCATCATGCAATGGCAATTGGATCAAAATTTCATAAACTAAGTCCAATAGATTTTATCAAGCCATTTATTTTGCAGCAATCACTCATCCTGAGCAAGGGTACGGCGACAGTGGAGAGGAAACTCCCCCATTTAATGGTTAGTTCAGAGAAACGGAAGCACTACCCCAGGATCTCTTGTTTATTAAGTCCTGTGTGGGTAGTCAACACAGGCCTAGTGTCAACACAGGCCTACCACACCCACAGTCAACTGGGGGTGTTACCCATAACACATTTTGCTGGATGATGAATTGTCCCAGAATTTCTTGTGATAAACTATAATATTGCCATTTTGCAACCATTTTCAACTAATGAAAAAATAATGGCATGTTAATAGGTCAAATATATAAAAAAAAAACTCTAACTTCTTCAAAAACCCAATGGTGCTTTTTACTAAAAAGTTATTTGTACTCATTTCAGCTAATAGTAAGAGTAACTTTTATAAATTGAGTTGAATAGATTCAACCCTAACAGTTAGATTTTCTAACTCATTGATTTGGAGCATTGTTTTGCTTGTGTTCACTGATTCAGACTAAAGAAATAAAACCCCTCCTCTTTCTGACATCATCACTGAGCTTTGTACATGATGCTGAGGTTTTTTGCCTGGGCTGGTCGGCCATTAGAGAAAAGTTTCAACAATGAATTTTAGCAACTTCATTGTGAAAATTACTGTTTATTACTGTTTGCATGGATAAACGTTGAATCCTTGTAGTTCAGCTATATTTGCATTTGTTGTGAGTGTATGTCAATCTATCAGAATATTGTGAACAAGTAAAATAACAACAATTAATCATCTTCTGTGATTGCTATGGCTCATAATGACAGCTAAAATCATTTGCCTTTAAAAGATTGAAATTATTCTGACGTACAGTATTCTAATTCATTGATGTACACCTAATTCAATGTTAAAAAGCATTTAGAAATTTTAATAAAAGTACAAATATGTAAGTTACTTAAGGTGTCAGCTTTAAAAGACCAATTTTTGATATTTGACAATGACTTTTGTAGTCAAGATTTATGTTTGAAGCTACAGTTTTGGGTTAATAAAAACTGAATGAAAAAATCAAAGTTTTTGCAGTTTTGTGCAATTGGTCTCCCCATTCGGATTGAGATCCAAGTTGTTTAAATAAGAACCACTTGAGTTAATTTGAGTTAATTTTGAACATGTAATCCAGGGGTGCCCAAAGTGGGTCCTGGAGGGCCGGCATCCTGCATGTTCTAGTTCTTTCCCTGGTTTAACACACCTGGATCCAATGATGGCTGAAAAAGTTCTTACTACCACCAGGCGGAGAACTAGAACATGCAGGATGCCGGCCCTCCAGGACCCACTTTGGGCACCACTGATGTAATCCATTTAAATAAATATGAATAAATAGAGCATTTTAGTCCAACATAGTTAATGGTTTAAGTCACAACATACTAAATAAAATGAGATAACAAACAAATGTATTTGAGTTACCTTATCATAATTGCTTTGGGTTCCTTAGACTCTAATCATGTAATAGAATAAACTAAAATAGTTTGAGTTACAAAACTTAAATCAATTTGTGCAATCGGTTTCCCCAAATCACTTGAGTTAACTTAACTTGTTGGCTTTTACAGTGTAAAAAACATGTAACACTGGAATCTGAAAACACTTTAAATTAACAAGCAAACAAAGCAACCAAAATAACAATAATCAAAAATCAGGTAGAGCAGACTTAACTACTTCATAGTGGGTGTGAAGTGTTTGCAGCGTTTCTCAAAATGGAAACTTTTCAGCAACATTAAAAGGCATGCATCTCTTTAATGACTGTTGTACAAATGGAAATGGTCACGCTCATTTCAAATAATCAAACGACTGATTTATTGCTTGTTGTGATGGGCTTAGTCAATACCCCCTTCCAGGTCAGTCTTTCATTCTGACTGGTGTGTGCTTGTGACAACCCCAAGTGCAACCTACACAGAGCAGAGACAGCAGCAGAAACAGAAACATTGTATTGTTCTCCCATGTCCATCTAATCTGAGAAATGTGTTGCTAATCAGAATCTGATAAACACAATAATGTTCTATGGTTGGCAAACAAGTTTGCTTGTATTTAAAGCATTGAATTCATTTGGACAGCCTGCATGAGGATGGTGACGATCCTCTCTGTGAAATCCTCCACATGCCCAGATGTCCCATGATCTCACTAAATTACCTTGTGTGATATGAAGTTTTGTATTTTCTTTTGCTTTGATATTTATTTTCATTTATTCATTTGTATATTTATCTTGCTGTGGTTTTCAATGCACTTTCTAACTGTGATGTACTTTGTGATTTTTATCTAATCTTTACTTATTTAATTACCTGCAATGGGCGCTTCTGCTGTTTTACCATGTTGTGATGAAGGCTACTGGCAACATTGACTAAATACAGAAACATTGAGTCAGGAGTACTTTCTGTCGGGATAAAACTTTTTAACACATTAGTGCAGTTAGTGTCTTGTCCAGGAAGGAGACAGAGTTAGAAACAGAAGCAAAGTTATGCACTGCTGTGTACTATTCCCACTGAACTGGGCATAACAGCTCAACTCAACCTGTTATTGTTATATTTAATCGGTGGGTTTTACATATTATCTGCTAAATAAGAGCTGTGTAAGGCTCTTGGTGTAGGACGCAATACAGAGGAAAAGGGCTCACAAAGCTGTCCCCAAACATTAAGGTTTCTCAGGCTGCTGGTTGAATGTGGAATTTGTGTGATAAATTTTTACAGAAAATTCCTAACACCAGCTTTAAGAAGAGGAGATAAGATTGAGCACACGTAGGAAGATTTTAAAGTGTTGTGGTTATAATTGAAGATTAACCTGTCAGCTGCCACAGAAAAGAGAAGAAAATACAAATAATTCAGTCTGTTTCCTTTCTAATCAAAGTCAACATCAGCCACTGTGAGCCTCCCTAAATTTAATATCTATTAAACGGGACATTTTAAGCCTAGACTTAAAAGTAGATGGGATGTCTGCTTCACATACAAACTGGGAACTGGTTACCAGTTCCACAGTAGAGAAGATTCACAACTAAAATAATTTTCTCCCATTCTACTTTTAGAAACTCAACTTTCATACAGTGAAAGTTTCACCCCCACCTATGCCTGCTCACTGCTGCTGTTTACATCAATAAATGAAGTCCAGTTTGTAGAAATGGTCTTTAATCAAAATGTAAACAATATAAAGCTAGTGTTAATAACATCCTGTTGAGGATTACAGAACAGAAGTTCAAAAGAGCATGAACTTCCTCTCAGAGACATTCCTGCAGACTGCTGGCTTTATATTTTCTCATCATGAGAACAAAGTGTTAAGCCAATTAAGTGATGCTATTTGTCTTATGCTAATGATCATGGTTAATGTTTACCTAAGTATAATAGAACATTATGGGACTTTTTGTATACATATCTTTTTGTAAATATTTTTGGTTTCCTTTTTAAGTGGCTGTGTCAGAAGTGACTATATGAGGCTCTATATGAATTGTGTATTGGGACTAATGAAACTCTCCAACTCTGACCAGCACTGACCTGTGTTCATGAATACAGCAGCTAATGGCTTTATACACGCTTTGAAGAGCCACTATAAAAATACCATGTTTATAATCCTATTTGTAGATGCTGATGATCAGGTTGAAAATGGCAATTGTAAATAAATTTGGTACGACCAGCATTCACATTTCCAGTTATTAAAAACTGGAAAATTCAGCTAATGTTCATCCTCTGTCTGAGGGGGTAGCATAGCCAAAAATTTGATTTTATTAAGAGTAGCACTATTATGTTTTTACTCAAGTAAGAAGGGAATACTACCTAAACATGCAGACAAAATTTACAATTATGTACATGTTCTGGTACTCAGAATAATAAACAAAATAATTCAATTTAATTCAAAAATACTTTATTAATCCCAAAAGGAAATTGTAACTCATTAATTTAGATAATTCAGAGTTATTGAAGATGGTGATGGCTGTTAGCAGGGAAGATCTCTTGTAGAGGTCTGTATTGCAGCGATTCGGACTGAAGATACTTTGCATTCCCAAGATAGTCTCATGAAGAGGATGGTCCTTGAATTTTTGTTTTACTAAAAATTAGTAACTTCAATACCAAGTAAGAAATTATAGAAGAAATAAAAATTTCCAGATCTCAGCTTTGCACAACTTTAAAATCTTTGAAATCAATACTTGCGCTAACTGATGTATACATGTTAGAACAGTGCAAAGTACAACAGGCTCAGAGACAGAAGATTACTTCAAATATTACAAAGACAGATTTCTGATGCTTTGACTCATTTTGGTATGAAGTAAGTCAAAGTGGACAGAGTAGCCAGAAATTGTACTCAAGCAATAGTATGGTTACTTAAAAATAGTGTTACTCATGAAAACCGTAACGTGCAACAGCACCTCAACAAAAAGTGGTGTTTACCATCAAGCATTCTGAGCTTCCATCAAACCTCATTCTAGTGAAATGCTGACGGTTATCTCAATCGCCCTGCTCAAATTACAAATACAGCCCCTTTAAATTCCCGACTGGTTTTTCAATTTCCCAATTTGAATGTGAAAAAAATATGCATTTCAACACTTAAAAACAAATTCAAGAGTACTTGAAATTGTACTTCTTCCTTTGACAACCACAGGCTGTTGGAGCCTTTAACTTCACATTTCATATTTTGCCAATTTCGTTTTTTTTTTCTGTTCTCAGACTTTGACAGCTGAAGTGTACACATTCCTCCAGGCGATTTCATTTTTTCCCTTTTGGTTATCATTTCAATTAAACATAGTAGCATACCAGTGGTTCTCTGGTTCTCAATTATTTTCAATCATCTGTCATTATCTGACTGTTTTACATCACCAGAACTTCTGGTTACAAAAACCGCCTTCCTGAGTTCATCAATGAAAACAGGGAAAGTAAATGTTCATACCTTGCCATTACATTACAAACAAAATCCATTATGGTTACTGAAATAAGGTGAAACTGACATAAGTAGTTAAAAATAAATAAGATATTTTACAAAAAATACATCATTCAAAAAATAAACTGGCGTTGAGGCCAAGAAATGGTACTCTTAACTGAATTTCTTGTTCAACTTTTTAAAGCAGTCACTAGAGATGATTTCTGTAAGTTTCTGAAAGATTTCTGCTGCTGGAACTAGCCGATTAGGAAAAACTCACTTTGAACCTGCAGAGAAGCTGCTCTTGCAGTTTTTCATTTAAATGTGATTGGTTGATTTGATTTTCTTTCCCTATATGGTGCTTTATTTATTTAAACACAAACCATCTGGTGTTTCGTAACGACCCTCATGACAAGCCGACAAGCCGAAACTTGTTCTACCAATAAAGTTGCTTTCTAGCACTTCAAATTTTGCTCAAGTCGTCACCTCAGCAGCTTCGGAAAAAAGTACAATATATTTATCTTTTAGGTCCTCATAACCTTTTAAATTGAGCTGAACTTAAAGGATGTTTTTATCCTCTAGTTTGCTCAAAGTGTCTGGTTATAGCTGTGTCACAGATGAACAAAAGTTTTTTTCTTTTCTTTTTTTTGTAAACTCAATTTTTCTCAGTTTTGGAAGTGTTAGAGATAGGATTCTCATTGTCATTTGTATCCATTTTGAAATGATGTATCACATTTGAGGTCTGTTTGCTATGTAAGCACCATTGTTCACCTCTACTGCTATTCACAAATCATTAGGTACATTGGTAGGAGAGGTGTGGTTTAATAGGTTTAAACTCATTATAAAGGTATTATCTCATTGCAAAATATAAAATGTTAAGTTGAACCAAAGCAGTTTATTTCACATGTGTATTTCAGTATTTTTATTTACACTTAGTGGATTTCAGACTGTTTTTTTTCTTGTCCAAAATTAGTTTACATTTATACTTATCTATTTATATTCCCTTGACACATTAAATATATTGTGTGATTTTGTGTATATTTACAGTATATGTTAATGTATTTTTTATTCTGTTGACTGTTCACAAAGGAAAGTAAAAAAAAAAACACCTTTGTTTGATGTTATATATTTGTTTGGCCAAATCTAACATTAAAAAAGCAGAAAATGTCAAAAATCATCTGCAATTGTTATTAAGATATTTAAAAAATACATCATGATATCATCTTTGGCAATATCGCCCACCCCTATGAAAGAGATTACTGGAGTTCAGCAGGTAGTTTATCAGAAATTTTAACACTTCTATATAAAGTGGCTTTTTGAAAAAAGCCACTTTTTTTCAAAAAGTGGTTTTTTTGAAAGTGGTTCAAAAAAGCCACTTTTTTGAACCACTGGGTTCAAAAAGAACCCAGTGGTTCTTTTTGAACCACTGGGCTCCGGTCCCTGGGCTGTTGACCACATCTGCAGTTTTGGATAGTCAACAGAAAATAATAGCAATGTATTTTTAACTCAGGAGCTGCACAGTGGTGCAGTGCTGCCTCGCAGCAAGACAGTTCAGGGTTTGATTCCCCGCCCGGGGTTTTTCTGCATGGAGTTTTCATTTTCTCTCTGTGCATGGTGGGTTCCTCCAGGTACTCTGGCTTCCTCCCACAGGCCAAAAACATGACTGGTGATTGGTCTGTATAAAATCTCCTTAGGGATGTGTGTGTGTGTGCGTGTGCATGGTGGTTTGTCTGGTCTTTCTCTATGTTGCTCTGCGATGGACTGGAGACCTGTCCAGGGTGACCCCACCCCTCACCTGTTGACAGCCCTCAAGACCTCAATGGGATAAGGGTGTAAGAAGACCCTTATCCCATAGAGACAGATGGAATCTGTCCTTCCATCTGTCTGATGCCAGGACAGATTTTTAACGAATATTATATGCTGCAAAATTCACCAGGACAGAGCAATATAAAGCCAGTGTAGTGCTATTGCTGTTCCAGACAGGGTGATTATGAGGTTTTCTTTGGTTGTTCACCATTAAGAAAAAGGTGGAAGTTGTTTGGAAATCTCTGGATCAAATTGTGATTTCTGATTTCACACCAGAACTTTCCATCTTTCTGTTGTATTGTCTTGTAATTCCAAAGAAGAGTTGAACAGGGTTTCATTTTAATGTGTTCAGGCATGTCCAGGCCTGAACACTCTGTCATGTATCCTGGTTCTCATCCAAGATGGAGGAATTTCCTGGCTGTCATCCTGTTGATGTGAAACTGTTGGCCTGCTGTTGTCCTAGAGGCTCAATGTTCATCTTTATTTTGGGAGTTTTGCTCTGATTGGCTGTCAGTGCCATCAGTCAGATTACTGTAGGTCTCAGCCTGGTTGCTAAGAAACAGAGCAAAGACCCCTCTACTAGGCCTGTCTTTCAATTAACATTTATGTCAGTTATGTGCATGTGTGTTCATGTGCAAGTGCAGGGGGGCGTGTGTGTGTGTGACAGAGCAGATTTCTAACCAAAAGGTTTTAAAGTGGAACAGTTTCCACTGTTTTGTGCTGATCCAGTTCTTTCTGATATGATGCAGACACACGAGTGAGTCTCCACCCCTTCATGTTGCCTAAAACCCAGCTGTGCCCACATCCCTTTACACACAAACACGTGCACAGCACTAGTCGGAGGAGGAGAAAGCGAAGCGGTGCGACCGGCAGCGGAAGCGCGGCTGTCGAAGTGGACTAACACCTAAGCTAAACGCTAACCCCCACAGATCGCCGCTTCCGTCCATCTTCCTCTCCAACGTCCGCTCTCTGGACAACAAAATAGACCATCTGCAACTGGAACTGTCTTCAAAGAGAGAGTTGAGGAACTGCTGCGCTCTCATTCTGACGGAGACATGGCTCAACTCGTTCATACCGGACAACGTTGTTAGCCTGGAGGGGCTCGCTACATTCCGCTCAGACAGGAGCAGCGCTCTCAGCAGTAAAACCCGAGGAGGGGGCCTGTGTATTTACATCAACAACAACTGGTGTAAAAATGCCATGACTGTCGCCAGTTACTGCTCCCCGGACATCGAGCTTCTGACTGTTAACTGCAGACCATTCTACCTGCCCAGGGAGTTTACTGTGGTTAGCATCACTGCTGTGTATGTGCCCCCCAGTGCTAACACTAAAGAGGCTTTGAGTGTTCTCTACCGGACCATCAGTGAGTTGCAATCCTCACACACAGAGGGTGTTTTCATCATTGCTGGGGATTTTAACCAGGCCAACATGAAGACTGTTCTCCCTCACTTCAACCAGTATGTGGATTTTCCAACCAGGGGAGTGAATACTCTAGACTTGGCCTACACCAACATCAAAGAAGCATTCAGAGCAGCCCCCCGCCCCCACCTTGGCTCTTCAGACCACCTTATCTGTCATGCTAATTCCTGCATACAAGCCCCTGCTGATCAGAACAAAACCTACAGTGAAGCAGGTGAGAGTGTGGACTGAGGGGGCCATGGAGGCACTTCAGGACTGTTTTGAGTGCTCTGACTGGGAGATGTTCAAGGCAGCAGCCACTTACAACGACCAGATCAACATCGATGAGTACGCCATGACTGTGTCAGCCTACATCAACAAGTGCACAGAGGACGTCAGCATCACTAAGAACATTATCACCCGGGCCAACCAACAACCCTGGATGACTAAGGAGGTACGGGAAATGCTAAAAGCACGGAACTCAGCCTTCAAGTCTGGCGACAAGGAGGCACTGAGGACAGCGAGAGCCAACTTGAACCGTGCTATCAGGTTAGCAAAGCGAACCCACAGTCAGAAAATACAGGAGTTCTTCCACGACACCAGCAACATCAGGAGTATGTGGCAAGGCATACGGGCCCCCCAGTGGGCGAAGTTGATGCTGACTTTCTCAATGGACTCAATAACTTCTTTGGGAGGTTCGAGGCACTGAACAGTACTCCGGCAAAGAAAACTGTTCCCCACCAGGAAGAGGAGACACTCTGCCTGGACACAGCCGATGTGCTGAAGACTCTGAAAAGAGTCAACCCACGGAAGGCCCCAGGCCCCGACAACATACCTGGGCGGGTGTTCAGGGAATGCGCAGGTCAGCTGGCTGGTGTCCTAACAGACATTTTTAACACCTCACTGGACCAAGCCACAGTGCCAGCCTGTCTCAAAACTGCCTCCATCATTCCGGTGCCAAAGAAACCTCAAGTCACCTCTTTCAACGATTACCGGCCTGTGGCACTGACTCCTATCATGATGAAGTGCTTTGAAAGGCTGGTAAAAGAACACATCGTCTCCAGACTTCCCTCCACATTCGACCCGTTCCAGTTTGCCTACCGCCGAAACCGCTCCACTGAAGACGCCATCTCCTCCGCCCTACACCTGAGCCTGGCTCACCTGGAGGAGAAGAACACTCATGTGCGGATGTTGTTCCTGGACTTCAGCTCAGCGTTCAACACAATCATCCCACAGCATCTGGCAGGAAAACTGGGACACCTGGGCTTCAGCACCCCCCTGCGCAACTGGCTGCTAGACTTCCTCACCGACAGACCTCAGTCAGTCCGGATTGGACAACACACCTCCGATGTCATCACCCTCAGCACAGGCTCCCCTCAGGGCTGCGTCCTGAGCCCTCTGCTGTTCACTCTGATGACACACAACTGCGCCCCCAGGTTCGCCACCAATCACATTGTGAAGTTCGCGGACGACACAACGGTGGTGGGCCTCATCAGAGACGACAACGACCTGGACTACAGAGAGGAGGTGGAGCAGCTGGTGGACTGGTGCAGAGACAACAGCCTGATCCTGAACGTTGACAAGACGAAGGAGATGATCGTCGACTTCAGGAAGAACCGGCCCAGCCACTCTCCACTGCTCATCAACAGCTGTGGAGGTGGTCAGCAGCACCAAATTCCTGGGGGTGCACATCACAAACGACCTCACCTGGACTGTGAACACCACGTCTCTGGTCAAGAGGGCACAGAAACGCTTGTATTTCCTGCGGAGGATGAGAAGAGCACACCTGCCCCCGCCCATCCTCAAGACGTTCTACAGAAGCACCATAGAGAGCATTCTGACCAGCTGCCTCTCTGTGTGGTGTGGAGGCTGCAGCGCCTCCGACTGGAAGAACGTGAGGAGAGTGGTGCGGACAGCAGAGAGGATCATCGGGGCCCCCCTTCCTTCCATTCAGGACATTTCATCCCAGCGCTGCGTGTCCCGAGGCCGAAACATCGTCAGTGACCCCTCACACCCCCACCATGGACTGTTCTCCCTGCTGCCCTCTGGAAAGAGGTTCCGCAGCATCCGGTGCAGGTCCACCAGGTTCTGAAACAGCTTTTTCCCACTTGCCATCAGACTGCTGAACTCTTAACTGCACTGCACTCAAAAACTGGTCTCCACTTCATACCTTGCACATGTACATAGCTAAATAACTTCTATTTTACTGTCATTCCTGCACTTTATATTTTATATTCATATTTATATTCATATTTTATACTGTATTTTATTTTATTCTGGAGTAACCTCATAACATTGGAACCTCAAAACATTGTCCTGAGCCGTATGCAACGAAATTTTGTTTTGTATACACCCTGTGCATGCAAAATGACAATAAAGTCAGTCTAAGTCTAAGTTTAAGTAGTCCCCAAGCAGGCAGATGGCATAGCACTGCAGAGATGGTAGTAAAATGTGCAAACACAGGAACAAACAAACTCAAAAAATAAATTGGAGTATGTTCAATAAAGAAGAACTTATTCGGTTTCATTATGGAGTGATATACAGTATGTCAAACATTTATTCCTGCTAATCTTGCTTTATACACTAAATGTTGATGACAACCCAAAATTCCGTTTTTCAGAATCTTGGAACAGAACATAATAATACACCGATTGCAATTTTCTGATGGATCACTAATCTTTAAAAACAGTGGGTAGACAGTTACTAACTAGGGCCATGCAGACGTGACCTAGTGGGTCGCTCTGTCAGTCAAACCTCTGTCACAGCACAGCAAAAGAGGACAGTGGCCAATTTTCAGACCTTTCCAGAGGTAGATAAGATCAGTGGATAAGATGGGGCTTCACATATACTGTATCGGTCGCTCACCAATCTCCAAAAATCTGGGCAGATTTGAGTATTGGACTTATTTTTTTTTGATTAAATAAGGGCAATAAAAAAGTTTTTAATTCATAAATGTTAGCCCATTGAAGCTTATTTTCATGCACAGTATATGCAGACAATACTTGGTTTGGGCTCTTTTTGCATGTATTACTGTATCAACATTCTTGAGGAAACAGACTAACATCCTTTCCATGACTCCAGCATGTTTCTTTTCACACAGTTTAAGAAATGAGAAGCTACACATTGCGTCAGCTGGGGTTTGCCATGATATGCATTAGACCCATCAACCCAAAGAGATTTTTTTATATCCTTGTTACTGTTTCCAAATATTAAGAATATTTAAAAAATGTGTTGATTTAGATAACTGATAGTGATCACTGACGGTCTCTGTTATCAGTCTCAGGCATTCATCTTTTCCTTTTCTTGGCCTAACTTCATGTTTTTTTCTTTTTCTGTCTTTTGCCCCTTCTTTTAGTTGCTATTCTGTCCAACCTTAACGATAATTTGCATTTTCCTGTAAGTACAGTCCAGCCAGCCTGTTAGTCAAATTCACCCCTTGTTGGTGCCTAGAATGTGGAATCAGTCTGAGTTGAATTCAGCTAATGTGACCCTTTTGCTCACCTACACCAATAAGCACAAACATAAACACAAACTCTGTGTTGGTTAACTCCATGAATTGTGTGGAAAGTGTCTGCGGTTGCCACGGTACCTCGTTAAACCTTAATGAGAAGGTGAATAATTAAGAATAAAGCTGAGCAAGGTCACCCTGAGTATTTTTAGGAACTGGTCTTTGTTTCAAGATGGAAGTATTTTAATGGTGCTCGACTGAAAAAAGTGAAGCAGTCATGTCTTAATTCCATTTTCTGCTGTTGCAAGTCACTGTAAGGTGGAAGTGGTTTAAATCAGCAGGGTGCAATGTTGTTCTGTTGGATTTCACTTGTTATGTGAGGCGAACCGCGCTGATGCAGCTCTAGAGACGACGGGCTGTCACTGATCCACTCTGTTGATTCTCGATTGGTTATAGTCTCAACTTTGTTTGTTGGGCTTTAGTTAATCTACATCTGACCCAGAATGGAAGAAACTTATATATGTGTAGGCCTGTCACGATAGCAAATTTTGCTGAGCGATTAATTGTCTCAAAAATTATTGCGATAAACGATAATATTGTTTGAAGACCTTTTTACACTGATTTAATGGAAATGACATAATAATCCATGCGATTTCCTGTCAAAGATAGATACACTTTATTTTCAAAAGAATATTTAACACTGGAGCTGATAAACTAAATAAACAAAACAACCAAAAACAAAAATAAAATGGTCTCCATTAACAAAAAACGCACTTGAAAAAAAAAAAACTAAACAACATAAAGTAAAAGTGGAAATAAATACTGCATTCAACCAAAAGAGTGCAGATTATGAAGTCTGTATATTATGTTGCCCTTCAGTAATAATTAGATTTAAATAGAGAAGATGGGCACATCGACTACCTGATGCAATAATTCACACTACATGATTTTTGCTCCTATTTTTCCCTTTACAACAATCTTAAAACGTTGATCTTTCTAAGATTGTGTGGTGTGTTACGGTAGATCGGATTCTCCTCCGCACTTTCTGAGGGGAAATTACAGAGGGGAATCTCAAACAGCTGAAACGGCGCAACCCGAAGTCCAGCGGACATTGGAGATGATATGTGGAAACAACATTAATGTTTATTCAACATGCAAAGAATATAGAAATGACAAGGGGAGGAGTTGGAGCGAAATTGCTACCGCAGTTGATAAACCCGGTAACTTTTCAGCTGTTCTTCGTTAACGTGACGTAAATAGGTTATAATGATTTTCATTCAGTCAGGACTTTACGCTGACACTAGCCACATGCATTGCAGGTAGACTGTAGTAAAGCATTGATTAATGCCTGGTTTTAAAATTAGTTCACTGGACTTGTAGCCATTATTTTGTGCCCATTGTTGGACACCACACGGCAGGAACGAACCCGATCGAACCGTTATACCTAGGATTTCTGTCGGGTAATGTGTGGTCTGTCAGGTTTTGAAAATGGGCCGACAATCGGCCGACAGCTCTAAAATCGTGCAGGATAAGATAGTGCCGCTGGGCTTTACACTAAGGAAATGAGGAAGGGAGGAGTCAGTGGAGAGCACCGGAGTTGAGCCTTTTTTTCATTCAGTGTCATTAACAGAAAGAGAAAAAGGCCGGAAGAGACGATAATGCCGATAATTAAAATGACATCGATAGTTTTAATTTATCGTACGATTAATCGATTTATCATTTATCGCGACAGGCCTATATGTGTTTCTAATGCTTAGTTGGCTATTTAAAGTTAGCTGGCTTTGATGTTCAAAACAGTAAATACACTGATTGAAGATGGAAAATCTCACAAAAATGACTGAAAATCACTTAGTCACAGCATACTAAGAATGAAAATGCTTTTTTTATTGTACATTTTGCTATAGAGAATCACATGAGCAGCCACGGCTCCAGGGGAGTTTAGCTGGGGAGGCATTGACTTATTTTTGGAGGGGAAAGTAAACAAGCTTTTATTTGAATATGAATACATAAACAAACCTTTATGCAATCTTTTACATAAAATAACCAGGTTAATACACAATAAACATTAAGACATGTATAAAATGTTGAGAAATTACGCTCAAATTTGCATAAACATCAACTCATATGTTGCAGAAATCTAAGAATCTAATGTTTCCAAACGGTGAAGTTTATTTATTTAAATGCAAAATCAATATACTCAAGTAAATTGCACAACTGCACTGTGGCACACTTGCTGTACATATATTTACATATACATATCTGCATTTTTTTTTGAATCTTTGCAAGGACTGCTCTTAAGTTGCTTTTTATATGAACAGCATTTCATATTTTTACAATTTATAGCATTTTATATTTTATTTTTTATTTTTATTTTATCTACAACTACTACTCAGTGGTAGTTGTTATTGTGTCTTGTCTCTATGCTGTAACTGCGAAGTAATTTCCCTGCTGGGATAAATAAAGTACTTCTATTCTATTCTATTCTATTCTATTCTATTCTATTCTATTCTAAAGGCAGCAATAATACTGTATTATTCCAGTAAAAGTAAAAAGCACAGTGCAGTAAAACTACTCGTATAAGTGTCTTTTTCCCCCAAAAGTAGCTCAAGTAAAAGTAACCAGTGTAACCTACTTTTGAGCATTGATAATAATATTAGCAGCCTATTCTTGTTAACAAACTTAAGGTCATGTATTGGCATTAGCTAGTCATCATGTAGCTAACATTATCTGCATCCAACAACATTACTCAACACACTCGGTTAGCTTGGGGAAAAAATTGTGCAAAGTTTTTTGCCATGATTCTAACACACACCTGTCTCTACATAGCAGCAGGTCTCCCTCACTGCCGCACATTATGAAGTGCCAAAGCGGCGCTCATGTTGCGTTTAAAGGCGGCTCGGAAAAACATGTTATAATATGTTAACAATGGATTAAGCGGTTGTAACAGATGAAAAAAGTGCAAGGGGCAGAGGACACAGTACGGGAGCTTCTACTAAATCAAACTTAGATATAGAAATAATAGAAATTTGGCCACTCTGAGGTTGGAAAAAAAAAACAACTTCCAGTCCAGGGGAGGCCCTGCTGACTCTCTGCGCGGGGAATGCCCGCCCATGCCACTGGCCCTGTGACTGGGACTTCAGCGATTGAAGGCTCTGCCCTAATATATGCACTAATTCACTAATTTTGACAAATAGCCCCTCAATAAATTAGAGGCCAGGAATTTCCACTTCCTAGTCCTCAACCAGTTCTGAGAATATGATCCCCAAGCCACCACACCCCCACCTCCATGCTTTATACTTGGTATGGAAGGCTCTATTTGGTTTATGCCAAACATGTCCTCTCTTCTGGTGTCCAAATACTTCAGTGTTACTCTTTTATCCAAAGAACATTATTCCAGAAAAGAACGGGTCTTTCTCTATCTTCTCTCTGGGAAACTTTAAGTTGGCCTTCACGTTTTTCTTAGAAAGCAAGTTTTCTGCTTGGACATTCTATGAGACTAGTCCAGAGGTATCACATTAACAGTAGCAACAGATTCTTGTAGATCATTTCTGGGTTTTTATAGACTACTGTTAGCATCTGGTGTTCTGCTTTCAGAGTGAATTTAGTCAAATTTGGGCATGTTGTCTGTTATTTTCTGTTTTCTTTTATGTTCTTCATTAACGGGATTGACAGACTTCAAGCTCTTTTGCAACCTCTTTAAATCCCATGGAGCACCGCTATGAAACGTTGCTAAGCTACAGTCTTTTTTTCTGAAGGATTTAGGTTGCCAGTGTGAAGTGTACAGTGTTCCACTGTAACAATCAGGAGCATATCAATCTAAATATCCACATTTGGCCTCCTTCAAAATGCGGATGTGACGGCCCTGTGTGATTTTAGCCATTTCTAATTGGAATAAATGTGAAGGTGTCCAAATTTATTCTTCCAATGATTTTATTTTTGATTTTATTTTTATCTAGTTTTCTTTATTTTATTTTTTTTGTTTGCTCTTGCCCCTAAAAATTTCCAAGGTATTATTAAAATTGATTTTAAACATCCATATGTCCATATATTTTTGAAAAACACATGGATTGCTTTAGGGAGTCCTATTTTTCTACAGTAATATGACTATATTGTCCACATCCAGGATGGTGGATGTCAAATGTAGGATTGAACCAGATAAGTTCACTAAGATAGTTATTTCTTTCCTTTCACACAACAGTAAAGCTAGCTTGGACATTGTTCATTCCTTTTGAGTAAAAAAGTCACAATTTCTACATCCAATGTTGAAAAAGAAATATCATCATCAACAACCTTTAAAAACATCTGACTTCGGTGCCGAGCATAAATGTTCAGAAATGTATGTTAGCTTGACCTCCTGTCAGTTTGCATCTCATTGAATCTTTGATCATCATTAAACACATTCTAACGAAACATTTGACTGAAACTCTTGATCACACTGGGTCCCTGTTGCTGCTCTTTTCACACTTAAACTGACAATGAATGTTTAAGTGCTTCTCATCTGGACTTAACTTTGAAGTTTTGAGCACTGCAGTACTTGTTGGAAAATCTGTTTGGTTCAACAAAATATTTGACTGAGCGGTGTTAACAGTGTGAACACTGTTTATTTCAGTCACTCACCTCATTGACTGAGCAGGAAACACAGCAGATTCAGAGCTTTCATCTGTTTGAAGCTACTAATGTGGGGAAGTTTCTTGTCTCAGCTTTAATGTCACTGGGTGTAATTATGATTCCAAGCCTGATATGACTCCATTTGAAGTATGTTCCACGGAAACAAAAAGGGTGTAGATAAAAGACATAAAGAGCATTTTATCTAATGTGAAGCTCTGAAATATGGTTTTGTTGCCATGTTTTGGACTCCGATGAAACCAGAGTTAATATTTTCTTTTTTTTCCCTCTCTTCCTCTGTAGTGTGCTGTTTTGTGGTCCATAAGCGCTGTCATGAGTTTGTCACTTTTTCCTGTCCAGGGGCCGACAAGGGACCTGCGTCTGACGTAAGTAAAGAATGTTTACAGACACACAGCTCAGCAAAAAGTTTGTTTTCTTTGCCTTGTAATCCCACTCAGAAAGATGATCTAACAGAAAAACTGTTCTTTGCTCCTAGATATACGGTATATTAGAAAAGTATTAATCCTCCTTGAACTTTTACATATTTTGTTCTGCTACAACCATAAACTATTTAGTCGTTCATTTGAATTTTGTGTGATATTGCAATATTCCAAAGTGATGCATAGTTGTAAGGTAACTATGACTTTCAGGGTTTCCATTAAAAACACACACACACACACACACGCACACCCACACACACACGCACACCCACGCGCACCCCCCCCCCCCCACACACACACACACACAGTGGAAAGTATGAAATATGTTTCTATTCAGCCTTGTTTGCTCTGATACCCTTAAAATAATCTCTAGTATAAAATGTTAGTAACTTTGGAGGAACGGGAGAGATCCACAGCTCAGGTGGGAGACTCAGCTGTTTTAAAACACAGGTGTCCATGTCCAGGCCACCAGGACTGGGATCCTGCATGTTTTAGATCAGGGGTGTCCAAAGTGAGTCCTGGATGGCCGGCATGCTGCACGTTCTAGTTCTCTCCCTGGTTTAACGCACCTGGATCCAATGATGGCTGAAAAGGTTGTTACTACCACCAGGGAGAGAACTAGAACATGCAGGATGCCAGACCTCCAGGACCCATTTGGGCACCACTGTTTTAGATGCTCCAATACAACTTATTCATTTGGCTCAATTACCTCCTATGTTTGTGAATACAGCTCACAGAGGCCTGGTAGTAAAGCTTCAGTTTTTCACTGTGTTGTATGGTGTAGTTTAAAAAAAGATCTGAGTTTATGGAGACTTAGTACTGTTAAAGGAAAAGTATAAAATCCCTTGAATTTGTGCCATGTGTGACATCTTATATATGACTCGCATATGAAATCATCTCTAATTTATCTGTATTCAAGAATCTAGACTTCAAAAAATTTGCAAAATAACTAAACCGTTCAGCAAAGAATTTAAAAATGTTCAGATTGAGAAACGCTGAACTTGAACATCCATTCACAGACAGTTAGCATCAAATCTGACTGAGTTTGAGCTGTTGTTCAAAAAGTTGGGCAAAGATTCAGTCTATGGATGTGTAAACCTGGTTAATATCTTTCTAAAATAAAAATGGGTTTATTAAGTATGGAAGATCATGCCTGCCACACTTTTCAGTTTCCTTTTTGGTTAAAAATAAGAAAAGAATAAAGAAAATGGGTAAAATTATCTATGTTCACAATTATGCATCATGCAGTGTTAAGTTACACAAATGCTGCTGGAGGAACTCTCTTGCACACATAAATAGTGTTGTGGACTTTGGCTTCTTGTCGGGTCCAAGTCCTACTAGGAAAGGTGCATAAAGTAGAGATATGCTGCCTGGCTGCTTGGAGTAATGATCCAGGACTCTTCTCTCATGCTGTACTTTTATTGAGCATGTACAGTATGGTTCCAGTCATGCTGATGTTTATTAATCTCTAATTCTGTCTTCAAAAGTACCTGTCTAACAATCTCTGATCAGTGGAAACACCTACTGGGAAACATCAGTTAACTTAAATAAAACAATAAATATCTGTTTCAGCCATTAAATTTTCAGAGGGTGTAACATTTTCTAAGCAGTCTTGCATTTGCACACGACACCAGACATAATTCTGCAGAAAATTGTCTACAAAGATGTTTTTCCAGGTGTTGATCTGGCCTCCAGGAATACCTGGGAGGTTTTTCCATGGAAAGAACGACGAGCCAAGACAGCTTCAACTGCCAGTTATTTATGTACTAACTACTGAAAAGGAGCCAGTTCCCACAACCTTTACTTCCTCTTACAAAACAGGCAGCTAAGAACAGTGGCAGTGTGGAAATAAGTAATTTTGCCTTCACAAAGTGATAAGTTATAGCTTTCCTCTGCATATACTCTATGCATTGTTATTTAAACTAATTCAAGTACAAAGCTGCTTAATTGAACTATCATCCAAGGTAGAAAGGGAGAATGTTTACTGGCTTGCTAACTCAGCTCTCTAAGTACAGCCCGTAAGACAAATTAACAACTGATACTTAATATAGATTTGCTAATAACTGTCCTTTTTTTAAACGTTTTTTTCTTAGGACTAAATGACTTATGTCTCAGGAAGATCTAGAGACTCATTCATGCTTTTATCTTTAGTCGCATTGATTACTGCAACAGTGTCCTCACAGGTCTGCCTAAAAATCAATCCTCCAGCTGCTGCTGAAGTTCTCCCTAAATCTAGGAAGAAAGAGCACATCTCTCCTACAGGTGCACCGATTGCAGTTTTCGGTCAGAAACTACTGACAGATCAGTATTGATCTTTAAAAAGCTTGACCTGCCAATTCTGATTTGGCTGATACTGGCTTTTTTATCAGTAAAAATTAAGGAAATAAATCTCTGCACCCTTAATCAACCCAGTTCTAAAGTCCTTCACTGGCTCCCTGTGCTCAGAGAATAGACTTTGAGAAACTGTTGTTAGTTTATAAATCACCTTCCAGACCTCTCAGGTCTTCTTCTTCTGGTTCTGCTCTGTATCCCCAGAACCAGAACCAAACATGGAGAAGCAGCGATCAGTTTCTATGCACCATGAACAGACTTCCAGAAAACTGCAAAACAGCCAAAACACAGAGTACCTTTAAATACAGACTAAATAAACTGTTTAGAGTCAATTTGAAACTCTAACCAACATTTTGATGTATATTGATGGCACTTGACAAAATGTAATGTTAACTGGTTTAGTGTGTGGTATCTTTTTTGACTTTGTATTTTTATATTTTTATGATGTTAAGCACTTTGAACTGCCTTGTTGCTGAAATGTGCTGTACAAATAAACTTGATAGTTTGATTCTTTATGTTCCTCCAGGATCCTCGCAGTAAACACAAGTTTCGGGTCCACACCTATTCCAGCCCCACCTTCTGTGACCACTGTGGTTCCCTCCTGTATGGGCTGATACACCAGGGCATGAAATGCGACCGTATGTATTCAAAGTATTTAGCTGCTTATTTGTGTGCTGTAACCTGAGCACAGAGAACTGTGTGTTTGGCAGCAAAGTGAGTTTGTTTAGGGAGAATCTCCTCCATTTTTGCGCATGTTTCACTCCCACTCTTCAATGTATTTCTGCTATTTTCACCAGGGTGCAGTTGTTCTCCCTTCAGTTACAGTTAGCATAGAAAGAAAAACTTCCTTTTTTTTTTTTAAAGCTGCAGTATATATTTTTTATTTAAAAAATATGGTTTTTACTTATCTGTTAATATTCTTATCATTATGTCATCAGAATACAATATATGACAGATAATCTGTAAAGAAATTGAGCTCCTCTGCCTTTTCACATTGCTCCTGGTACCAACTGCAGAAATTCACCACTCAGTCAGAAACAACCAATCAGAGCCAGGAGGAGGGTCTTAACGCTGTCAATCACTCTCATGCTCACCTTCTCTCACTTGCTTGTTACTGAGCTACAGCTGGTTCACCAGTATATAGATTGCATATTTTTGTAAAAGTTACATTCTACAGCATTAATTATGGGTTTGCAGAAAATCTGCCCAAATTTCC
Source organism: Xiphophorus hellerii (assembly GCF_003331165.1). Classification (NCBI taxonomy): domain Eukaryota; kingdom Metazoa; phylum Chordata; class Actinopteri; order Cyprinodontiformes; family Poeciliidae; genus Xiphophorus; species Xiphophorus hellerii. The sequence goes on from NC_045676.1 coordinate 33,723,693, forward strand.
AGAATTTTGGATGATTGGCCAACTGGTACATGTGAAAGCCATTTTATCCACTTATCTTATGTACCTCTGCAGCAGTTTGTGTTGTATATGATAGTATCACTGGTCATTCTGCTTTTCGTGGAGTAATACCAGTATAATAATCTGTCTAATTAGAGAGAATTGAATATTCATTTATGTAAGCGCTTCTGAGGTAAAACCTGATACTTTTGCACAATTAAAACACAACTCATAGAGTAGTAATGCAAAAATAATACAGTAGTTAATCTGGATCTGTGAAAGCAGGAAGGCTTTAATTAATCTATCTGCTCCAGTAACAGCGTTACCTTAATTCATTTGGAATTCAATTCAAAATTAAAAAATACTTTATTAATACCAAAGGGAAATTAAATGTTGTTGTAACTCATATTACCTCAAATTGTTCAAAGGGTTCTTGCAGATGGTGATGCTGTTGGCAGGAAAGATCTCTTGTAGTAGTAGAGTAAAGAAGCCTCTGACTGAAGATACTCTGTTTTCTCAACAGTATCGTGAAGAGGTTGTTCATAACTTTCTTGATTTTATGAAGATTCCTTCTTTGCATCGTCATCTCCAGAGGTTCCACAGTCGTCCCCAGAGCAGAACCAGCCTTCTTTATCAGGCTGTTGAGCCTTTTCAGGTCCCTGGCTCTGATGCTGATGGATGAAGAGATGACGCTCTCAACAACAGACTTATAGTAGATCTGCAGCATCTTGCTGCAAAACTTAAAGGTTCTTGGCTTCCTCAAGAAGTCCAGTCTGCTCTGTCCCTTCTTATAGACGTTTCACTGTTGATTCTCCAGTCCAGTCTGTTGTCCAGATGAACACAGAGGGATTTATATTCCTCAACCACCTCCACTTCTTTTTCCATGATGGAAACAGGATTTGATCTAACCCTGTTCCTCCTGAAATCAACAATCATCTCCTTTGTTTTGTTCAAAATTACGATGAGATGATTGTTCCCACACCATGACACAAAGCGGTCCACCAGCTCTCTGTACTCAACCTCTTGTCTATCTCTGATAAACCTGACAACTGCAGAGTCATCTGAGTATTTCTGTAGATGACAGAAGTCAGACTTGTGCTGGAAGTCTGAAGTGTAGATAGAGAAAAGGACTGGTGAGAGTACAGGGCCCTGTGGTGCTCCTGAAGTGATGAATGAAGTGATAGGTGGCGCTGTCAGCTTGACTACAAGTTCACCATCAAATGCACAAACTGTCATTAGCATCAGAGCAGAGAGAGCCACTAACAGGAGGCACAGCCTGATGACTAGGAATGTATGTCCATTCCTGGTATGTAATGTCCAGGAAGGAATCTTGATTCTGCACTGGAGTGTTAACACTTGTAGGTTATCCTGCAATAGTCAGCCCCGCCCACTCCTCACAACTCCCCAGGGCTGCCTACTGACCAGTTCTCCGTCTAACAGGTCCGGAAAATCTCTGAGTCCTGGGTATTACCCTAAGAGTACTCTATAAGAGATAATCTATTTAAACTGGTAGCGAAAGTGACTCGTCTAGCTCTAACTACCTCCAATCCAGAAGTTATGACCCTTTACAGTTAAGAAACAATCAGCTGAGTAGCCCTCGCAGCTGCATAATTCCAATAACCACTTCTGTTAACGGTAGCCCACTTTCTAAATCATAACTTGCACTTGGAACCGGCTAGATTATGTTTAGTGACTTAGAGGTAAGTCCCAGGGTCATTATTTACTCTCACCAAAGGAAATTATGAAGCCTCCTATTTACTGGAATCATGTACATTAGTTTTACCTTGATTAAAAGAACTGGACAAAGATCAAATGACTCTATTAATTCCAATGTCCACCAACCTCATTAGAATTTTGTAGTATAAATTTATTAAGCAAGCTTAAGCAGGGATATGCGACATACAAATCAATTATCAATCGTATATAGATCAAAAACAGTGTAATAAGATTTACATGTACAATCACATTACTCTATCTCCTTTCCCTAACTTTTAAGTCGCACGTTCTGAAATGGAATTTCAATGAGCAGATTCAACTCATACCCAGACGATGGTGGATCTTTTGGCAACAGGAATTTCTTGCATCCTTGGTTGAGGTCTTTGCCTTGTGTGGAAAAACCCTCCTTAGAAAGGAAGCAAAGCAGAAAGGGTCTGAATCCTTTTTGCAAGACCCAGTTCTTCCTCCCTGTGGGACCTTTGTCCTTCCTCCAAGTCTTGCTGCAGAGTTTAAGTGCTGAGTTGAGACGAGACCGTCTGTCAAATAGAGAACTAGAGATGGGGCGACGGGACCCAGTCCTTTCTTAGCGGTGTGAAGTCTGAGCTTCCCCGTAGTTCTGAAGTGCGGTCCGTATTTCAATCTGCTCCTGCATGTTATTGCAGGTGTTGTCTCTTCTTCCGCGCCGCCGGACTGGGAACAGCTGGTTCCTCTTTTCAGCCCCTTTTTATGCCTCTCCTCACCATGTGTGTGTATGGGAAGGTTTGGCCTACGTGACTTTCTTCACGGCCGCTGTGACTCATGAAAAAGTCCCCCCCATTTCTCAACCTTCTTGCTGACCACAGTGGAATTTCCCGTACTTCTCCTTTCTTCCTGTGCTCCTTGGCCATCTGTTCAGAACTGCTTGCGACATTTCCTGTTCTCAGAGCTGTACTGCACATTCGTCTTTTCTATATTCTATAACTCACTTTACACATTCAACCTCTTGTTAAATTGATTTCAGATGATTATAACTTCATATTCATTGACAATACATCACATCTTTTCCATACATCACATCTTTTCCTTGTTGTTAATCATTAATATAATCATTACATATTTAAATCATTACAGATCATTAATCAGAGATTCTTTGCAGAAAGTTATTGAGTGATTACTTATATTCATGTTATTCAGACTTATTCAACTTAATTAACTTTTAATCAAACTACAGGATTACTTTATTTCTTCCAAGCCATTATGCATCTTTTTCTGCGTGTGCCTGGAAAGATCTCATACCCTTATGCCAGTTTTCTTGACACCCCCTCCATGAGATCGGACGGTGCTGCGCAGAAAACACAGAGTCCAAAGTCAAAAGAGATCAAGTCCATCACCACAAGTGGCAGTGAGGATGTCCCGCTCATAGCAGGTAACCGGAGACGATGAAGGTGTCCAGGAATCCACAACCTCATACTCCGACAGATTGGATGGCGGAGAAAGCCAGTGTTCTGCACCCAAATCGTTGTCAAGGGTAGTTTCACCTGAGACGGAAAGGGTGGAACGCTCCAGCGGAGGCTGCAGAGGCGAAGGCAAGTCCATGCCAAAGTCTGGCAGCGCGGACGGGTTGTTGCAGTAGCCTTCCAATTCTGCCAGCAGATTCTGGAAATCCATATCACTTGGTGATGGAGATGAAGGGGAAAGGATGTCCTCAGTCTGGCATGCTTGGGGAGATGAACTGAGGTTCTCAGTTTGGGTACCTCTCTCGTTAGTCGCACTGCTGGTTTGGCATCCGACGTCGATAAACAAATCTGGAGACACGGGACGTGTAGGCGGAAGGTAGTCGCCCACCGCCACAATTCGGCCGTCCAACAGATGTAAAGTTGGGAGGCATTGCCGAGTAATTTGGTGTTCCCATAATTTATGAATCACGGGCAGCCGTAGTCCCGTATACAACGGAGATGTGGTGAAGTCGTCGTCGTCTAGGCCAAACGCAGAGGTCCACACGATTTTGTGCACCCGTTCCAGGGATCTAGAGGTGGAATCCGCTATGTAGGGCAAATCCTCCAGCCCTGTGGCGCAGAGGATTGCCGTTACATTGCTAAAATTGGCGCTCACGCATTGGTGACACCAGCGGGAAGACGATGCAACCCAAATGAATCCATAAGATTCTGCAGTGATTCCACACCCCACACAGCAGGTTGATGCTTGAATCGGTGCAAAAAGTGAGTTGGGATTTGATGAGTTGGTTGAAGAGTTGGATGAAGAATTGGTTTCCATGATGTCCGATGATGGTTGCTCTGGATCAGGTCTTCTCGGCAGCTGCGGTGAAGGTTGAATGGCTCGCAGGCGCACGGCAGCTCTCTCTTATGCAGAAGTAGGCTCCTCCTTCGGGGGGAGGGGCTGGTAGTTCCTCTTTTTACAACGACACAGTGCTTTTAGCCACGCCTCCAGGACGATTTTACCGATGATCAACGCCATAGCGACGCCCAGGAGGCCCAAGAGGTATGGCCACAGCAGACTCAAAGCACTCATCAACCATTGTTCAACAATGTTGAGGCCCTCTTCCACCACATGAGCAACTTCTTCCGCAACCTCAGAAATAGCGGCCACCAATGTTGCCCCCATAGTCTCGTACCAGTAACAATCATGTTGATCAGGGCCTTCGCCACATTTTTGCCAATTCTCTGTAGTGGTTGAGCAGGTGAGATTGGAGTACAAAAGGTTAGGTCCTACCCAGTCAAACCCTGAATCTATGTTGCCATCACACAGACTTTTACGGAAAGCATGTCCTTCTGCGATGGCTATAAGGGAGTCAGGGATGAACGGAACAGGAAGACCAAGTATACTCTTGCGCTTCTGGAGATGATATCCTAGAATTGCATCGGTGCAGGTTCCTCCGCTCACTATCGCCCTTCGCCATGTTCCATTGAACTTTCGCCAAGTAACCTCAGAAGAGTGAGTGTCATACTCGTCTGCATAGTGGTCTTTGCAGTGACTTTCCCAACCTCGGAGCTCTCCGCAGGGTCGTCTGGCCAAACCTATTACACACTCAAGGATATTTCTGGTGTTGTTTTTACAAGTCATGCGCCAAGGTCTTGGGCTGACGTAAGTAGCCGGTCTCCAAAAAATCCCAGGCCAAATCATGCGTTCCTTAGAGTAGACCGTAGCGATGTATTGGTACTGTACCCAATAGTTTGTTGATTCCGCGAGGCATGGTGTTACCCAGGCTTCAAACTCATGTTGTTGGAGTCCCCACCATTCATAGTCCCACTTCCGGTAGTAATCCTCGTACCAGGCTCGTAGGGCCCATTTAGCCGTAGGAGCTTTATCAGGATCAGGGCAGTTATACCTCCAGGTAGAGTGCAAAGCGTTGCCAACCTGCCAGAGGTCGCACCGTGGCGATGAGAGGGTTTTCTTCCAGCAGGTGTCATTTAGGCTCTCAAAAATTCTGTTTGCAACACACTTGTCAATTTTTGCAAAGTCCGTTTTAGGAACGGTGAGAAGGTCATCAGGAGTCGGAAGGCGCTGCGTACGCAAGTTGGCAATGTATAGATCCGTTAATCCAGTGTGAGAACGAACTGTCCCCTCTGGGAAGTCTCCCATAAAGAACGTTTGGTCTTTGGCTATGTATGTCCACGGGAACGTGTTGTTCAGCCAGGGTTCAATTTCCGTACGGTGTGGACGTGTAGAGTGCCAAAAATCAGCCCAGTATTCTTCTATGGCTGATACTATATAGTTCTGTCCTACACATTTCACAAACTTGTTCCAGAGGCAAGGATTTAACCAAAGAAAGTGGTGTCTGTAACAGTGCTGTTGCTCGGCCTGATACATAAACTGTCTAGGTCCTTGTCTGATCAGGAAAGCCGTCATGTTAGTCAAATTGGCTGGTGTAGGCGAAATCGTTGCATTGACTGGAAGATTACCTCGGGAGGCATTTCGGAAGGTCCAGTTCCCCGGCGGTGCAGTTGGGATAGTGTCATCCACCCTGCAATTCAGGTGATAATCTCCCCAAAACTCCTCTCGGGGAAGCCAGGCTCGACAGCCTGAGGCCCTGTGTGGGGCTGGGTATACTACTTCTGTATCCCAGTACCCTTGATTTGGCAACAGTAGCAGCGACCTACAGGCCATGTTGCAATGCCATTCTGGCATACCTCGGTCCGGGTGAATCCAGTTGCATCTGACGGTCCGTCGCTCTTTATTTTGCAGAACCCGTATCCAGCAGAGCACTCCGGTGTCGAGGAAGTCATAGTTGTAGATCTCCCAGGTGCGATTTAGAAGGTCGTCCAGTGTGGAGTCGTTCAATTTGAAGGCTCGGCTTTCCACGTACTTTTTTCCGTTGTCTTTGGCGAACAGTCCGGTTCGGTTCTGGACAGAAGTTTCGTTGTCCCATGGCACAAAGATAGCCGTGGTGTTTGTGTTCCAACAGTTGAAGGTGGCATACTTAGAATGTCCATAGGTGACTCTTGTATGCGTAAGATACCACGGTCCAACTCCGATGAAGTAGAAGATAGTAGCAAGAACAGCAGCAGCAAACAGCAGGGCAAGGAGCGTTAGCAGCCCTTTCAGGCATAGGGATTTTCCGGTTATCGTAGTCGTTTTCCGTAGCAAAGGTTCGTTAGAGGTTTCCGAGTCGTCGTCAGTGTCAGTAGAGCTGTCTGATCCCGATGTAACATCCAGCAACTCCGGGTGTGTAGGCTGGTGCTTCATGCCGATAGCAGCCATCCTGGCCAGATTAGTGCTTCTCTGGGATCCGATGTGTCAGGCTTTGCACAGACTTTCCTCAAAGCCTTGAGGTGGCCCTGGTTGGCAGGGTTCTTTCCAACCCGTCTGGTGGCTCTTCTCTGCTGCAGGGCTGTAAGTATGGGAGAGGGGTAGGGTAAATCAGGTTCCAACCCCCTCCACACCCACTTCCAGTGGAACACCCTCCAGTAATCTGGCCGAGGAAACGGGCCTTGGGCGGTGCCAGTTTTCAGCGCCTGGTCATACCAGGATTCGTGTTTGTACCCTATTGGGGCAGGCACTGAGATGTAGGTGTACAATGATTGTCCATGCAGAGTTAGTCTGGTGCGGTACCCCCAGGATGACGGAGTATAAATCCTCTGGTGTGGTGGATTGGGGTAGACCCTGTCAATTTCCAATTTCAATGGAAGCTTGGTGTTATTAAATATATAACATTCTGGATTCGTTTCCCTCTTTATTATGGTTTTCGCCATGCTTGGTGATGTGGTCCAAATGATCATGTCATTAACTGTAATTTCACAATACAGTCCTTGCAGTGGTTCGAGATAATGGGGACCCCACCTAACCCGCAGCTCGATCCCCCGTACCCTGAAATACACTGTATTAAAAGTCCATGGTAGAGATCTTGGACACATAGGGGAGATTGATGCAAAATTAACCGTGTTTTCAGATCCTCTTCCTTGCCAAGCAGGCGGTGCGGTAGGGATAAATATATGTGGCTTCGTGGGAGGGGGCGTCGTGTATTCTTCACTTTCCTCCACCTGTTTCGTGTTTTGGAAATTGGTGGGTCGGAGATATATGAGATATTTGAGAAAATAGGCCTCGGTGAGCGGATTGGAAACAGTGAAATCTTCTCTTGGCATATCGAGTAGAATGGAGGTGGTAGGGAGCCTTAAAAACGGGCCTCTGTCTGATAGTCCCGATGAGACTCCAACCCCCACTTTGAACAATCTAGTCACAAAACACTGTCTCCCCTTTCGCTTTTTGGTTTTTTGCTGACCTTTAGACTTGACGACTCGTTTTTCTCCTTCCGGTGCGTCCATCAGTTTTGGTTTGTCTTTCTCCATGGAAATGCTGAGGCGAGCTTCTGCCAGGCGTGAGTTTTGGGTTTCTTCTTGGGAGGCTCCGACTCCGTACTGGACACGGTGGCGTAAGTCTGCTCGTCTGGTACCATTTTGATGGCTGCTCCGACTGAGTAGATCCCTTTATAGGGGACGGTGATCATGCGCACTGACAGCTGGACGTGACAGGAGGTGCTAGGATCAGAGGGCGTGCTCGCCCTGTGAGCCACGCCTCCCGGGTGTTGCAAAACTCCATCCCGAAACTGGGATTCCGCTGTCACCCAGTACAGGCAAGACTTCTCTTTTGGTCTCACCGCATTGCTGCCCCATCCGTCCACCTCAGTGGTGTAGTAATACATATCTGAGCTGCGCACCCCATCTTCTCTTGGTACATCCGGCAGATCTACTATTGGTATTGTGCAGTCGTTGATGACCTCCAAAATTAGATGTGCCCAGGTGGTCAGTTCCCAGGGGCCTGTCCACCCACCGTTAACGGCTTGCTCTCGGGCGTCATCTGAGAGTGCACTGAGCTCCTCGGCTGATGGTTGGTGTGCATGAGGCCGATGTACCCGGAAGACCACAGGAGAGTGGTTGGCATTCAGTGGTGGAAAGGACAGGGAAGCTCTAGCAGCGTCATACGGCCAGGCGGCTTGAACAGAATCCCACAGGACATCATGCGGTCCTTCTTCCCTCCTCCACACCCATGGGTCCAGTTCTTCTGGAGTGTTCGGAGGAGCGGAAGGTCCTGGTAATATTATCGGTATGGGGCTCCCATAGTTCGATTGCACTCGCCCGTAGGTTCTGTAATACCGCAGCGAGCTGTAGAACCTTGCCACTTGCCACCCTTCAGCTTCGCCTGTCAGTGTTACTTCTCCGCTCCTTAGCTGTTCCTCGCACACAGGACAGTGGTGTAGCTCATTTCCATCCCACGTGCAATAACAAGTTCTTGGTTCTTCCTTGAGCCACCCCCATTGGGTTTCCAACTTAAGCCGGGGCAGGTAACCCACTCGGCAGTTCCCACAGATTGTATTGTTCAACACCGTGACCGGGGAGACGCGAAGATGTTGTAGCATCTCTGCGGTAGCCCCCTGGTGCCTTGGCTTCTCACGGCCTGGTCCTTCCCAGATAATGGGGAGATGGTGGTCCGTTAAACAAACCGGACAGCCGCTTTTAGCTTTCCCCCAAACCAGCATCTCTCTCTCCTCCGACAGGACTCCATTTTTAGCCCAATCCAATTTCTTCAGGGCTCGTCCTGCCCAAATCCCTGAAGGTGTTCTTCTAATTACAACCACCCCTTTCACGGTGGCCAGTCCGAGATAGGGTGGAATGGTACATGATTCACTGGCCATTTCACCGGCTTCTGTTTCACTTTAGTCAGGAACTGGCTTGAGCTGCTCAACTCCTTGGATCCCTTTTCGTTCCAGCAATACTGTGTTCCTATCCAGTACTTTCTTGACGATGTCAGTTGTCTCAAACTTGGGTTTTACTGCTGCATGTACAGGTTGCTCTCTTGCTTTGACCCACACGCGCTGTCCCTCTCGGAATGGCACTCTGGGCGTCAGCTTCTCCTTTTTGTCGCTGGAGCCCCGCCCCACTTCCTTCGTGGTGAACGGCCGTTGGTTGAGTTCCATCGCGGGGGCGGGTCTTTCGGCTCTGCTTCTGTCATTCAGGGCCTGCCCTATTTCCACCGCTTGGGTGCTCCAGCTGTTGGTGTTAGCATTTTTAGCTATCCAGCTTTTCACTAACCCAATGGCTCGTTCCACCACTCCGTTAGCTTGTGGGGTGTAGGGTGGCGAGTAAACTCGCATTACTCCATACTTCTGACACCACTGGTCAACCTGTGAATTACGGAAATGAGTCCCATTGTCCGTACGCAGCTCTTTCGGGATTCCCAGGGCACTGCATACTTGTTCCAGCATGCCGACAACACTATTGCCGTTCGCTTTCCTGGCTGCTTTTGTAGTTACAAACCCCGACATAGAATCCACCAGCACTAAGAGGTACTTTTCACCTCTCCTTCCTGTTATCCCCATGGGACCTGCAACATCCATGCAGACTGAGCCCCAGGGGACCGTGCTTTTGATGGACAACCCATCCATCCGCTGCCCTCGGCGACCTGCGTTGTATTGACCACACACTTCACAGTCCCTTAGCACGCGTTGGACTTGTTTTACTGGGATCCAAAGATCTTGCTCCTCCAGTTCCTTACGGGTAGGTCGCACGCCTGCATGTCCAAGGGCCTCATGCACGCTCCGCACGACCTCGACCACGTATTCTTCTGGGACCTCCCGTCCTCTGGGAGTACTGTCCCACTTCTCGGTACCGACAAAGACGATCTTTCTTTGTTGGACATAACAGTCCACTTCATCATTCCCACGCCAATGAGCTCCCTCATGCGTGTGTGCTCTTTGATGCTCAACATCTATTTCCAACTGCAGTTTTAGCTCAGCAATCTTTTTCCACAGGTCTTTGTGTGCCACTGGCTTGCCCTTTGCTGTCTCGAAACCATTTTCTTCCCAAATGGCCAAGTCCTCTCTAAGGGCCTGAGCACAGTAGTAACTGTCGGTTACTAACCTGGCACTTTTGATTTTCCTTTTCACCAGCTCCAGCAATCCTTCCAGTACTGCCGTTACTTCTCCGGCTTGAGCACTACCGGGGGCCTTTCCTTTCTGACGGCATTTCTCTTTGCCATCCTGCTTCAGAATAAATCCCCAGTATGCCGACTGGTCGGACCCCTTTCTGGATCCATCGGTGTAGATTGTCCATTCCGGTTGTCCTGGCTTCTCAGGTGTTTCTTGTGGTTTTTTCTTACTGGTGGGTTGTGCTGGCCCAATTTCAAGCTCCGGGTCCAGCAAGATGTCCTCCCATCTTCCCCACCGAGTATTGGTTGCTTTAGTACTTTCCACAGTCCCTTTTCTTAGGTACTTGTGAACCTGACTTTGTGTGATGACTTTAACTGGTTGTCCTTGTGCTAAATCCTTCAGCACGCCCCAATATCGAGCTAACACCGCTAGCTCCTTCTCCTCCTGCGGGTATTTCTTTTCAACAGAAGTTAGGGTGTAACTCCATAGGGTAACCAAGCCTCCATTTTCGTTACTCACTTTGATCATGGCATCGTCATTCTCGCAGCTGATTTCTGCCACTAGTCTTTCTGACAAACTTCTTGGCTCCAGTCTCACGGCTGCTTGAATGGCCCTCCTCAGTTCCTCTAGGTTCTGTTGATTGGCTGCTGTCCAAACCCAGGGTCTTTTCCCGTCTTTCTCATCATCCTCACTTTTCCTCAGGCAGTGGTACAAGGGTTTGGCATATTTCTGATAGTTGGGCACATGGTCTCTGACATAGTTGCACAATCCCAATATTTTCTGTAGGTCATTTTCTGACTGAGGTGGTTGAATGTTCGTCAGCTTTTCTCTGTACCCATCCGAGAGTCCCAAGTCCGACGTGACTTGGAAACCCAGATAATTCACTTGGAACTGTCCAAATTGACATTTCTTGAGGTTTAGCTTCAAACCTGCCTTAGTGAGGTTTTCAACTACTTTTTGTAGCCTTTCTAGGTGTTCTTCTTCTGTGTCATCAGCAATAAAAACATCATCAATGTACACAGTAGCACCTACGTCCCCCAGTACCTCCATCACTGCTGACTGGAACACATTTGGGGAGTTCTTGTAGCCCTGGGGTAACCTTTGCCACACATAGCTTTTGCCTTTGTGGGTGAATGCAGTTTTACCTTGCGATTGTCTGGCTAGGCGTAGGGAGAAAAATCCATTAGCTAGGTCGATGCAAGACTTGAACTTCTTGACTCGGAGAGTTTTCAGCGTTCCTTGTGGATTGATTAGACTGGCTCGGTTTGCTATTGTTCTCCGATTCAGGGCCTTGAAGTTGATAACTGGCCTCCAACCCCCTCCAGCCGATTCAGGTTTCTTCACCGCCTGGATGGGGCTGTTGGTGATCGGGTTGAGTTCCTCTCTGATGATCTCTAGGGCACTCAGTTCCTTCACGATCTTGTCCATCTCCTCGACTGCTCCTGGGTTCAACGGGTACTGCCGAACAGGTGGATGAACCCCACCTTCGATGTGATGAACAAACTTTGGGCCCAAATCTCCACAATCGTTCTTAAACCGTGCCACCTGCGCCGTAACGATGATCTCACGCAGCTTCTCTTTCCCAGCCGGGGAGAAGTCACTCTCTTCAAGTTTCTGTTCTGTCACCGTTGGTATGTCGACCGGTTTGTACCAGTCTTGCTTTTCTGATCCTGCTTGGGTCGGGCCGACTTTCACCAATCTTGCTTTCAAGCTCGTCAGCCTTCGCTCCAGTCGGCGATGTGTGCCTTTCTTTTTACTGAGTTCGTCTAAGTCTTTTACTGTGAGGAGATTGTAGGGACCTTTCACCCACACTACTCCTTTCCAGGTCCCATACGGCATTTCTTCTACTTTTCCATTAGCAAACTGAACCTTCAGGTGTCCTGCTGTTTTTAGGTCTTTGCGGGTCATAGACACCTCCGCTCCTGTGTCCACCAGGTAGGGTACTGTCAGGTCTAAATACCTATTAGAGACAATTTAAACAAATACAGGAAAGACAAGAGAGTTAGATTCTGTTATACTCGCGAGGAGAGCAGACAGAGATGTGTTCACAGTTACAAATCTTCGACCTGCTCTGCCACACATCTGTCTGTTCCTCTCTTTTATTGATCTTTAGGAAACCCTGCCACACGGGGCGCTGCAACTCTAAAAGGGTGGAGTCAAAACATGGTTGCAGCGCTAAATAACATTCACTAATCTAGACACATGTTATCTATACTCTAAATCTTTCTTTCTCCAGACACGTTGCATAGCTTCAAAGCAACGGCTTTGTATCACAAAGAAGCACAGAGCAGAGTTTATTGTCAGGCATGCAAAACTCTGCTGGGAGCAATTAACACCTCCGTCTTGTAGGAAGTCCTGCAGGACAACAGCTGCCGAGGGTAGCTGTCACCTCTATTTCCCAGGGAAGTCTCAGGATAGAATCAAAGTTATTTAACACACAGAAACATTACTTATACTAAGAATAAAGAGTAAAAGCATATAAGCAAACAATATCTAAATATAACTACAAGACTACATAATACAACGAATATTTGATAATTACTAAAAATACAATTTACCCAACATTTCCCCCCTATTTATCAGATATTTGGTACACTTCTCATATCCCTTCAAAAACAGTCACTTCAAATGATTTTCAGCTGGGAGATCATGTTTTGAAAAGCAAACATGTTCACTCTCAGGGATCACACCCAGTCCAAAAACCAGGATCTGGATACCTGTCAGAAGAGTCATCATCAGATTTTTTCTCTAATAAAGGATACATCTGTGCCATCTGGTCCTCCATGGGTGAAATCGCTGTGGTAATGAGACGGTTAAACAAAGAACGCAGGCACGGAACAAAACAACATCCACACAAAGTCAAAATTGCAGCAAATACTGCAATTGTTACTAAGACAGAGGACACAAGGTTTCTAATACTTCCCAAAGGCATCCATCCATGCATCCCACATGGAAGTATCCACTCCAGAGTGTTCCTACAGTTTGCCATTAAGGGTGTGTAGCCCTATAATGGCCTTCGTTAAGCTTCCATCAGCTGCTGTATTGTTTGGTAAAAATGTGCAACATTTTTCTCCAAAAATCATGCACACCCCTCCTTTCTCAGCCAGCAGCATGTCAAAAGCTATGTAGTTCTGAAAAGCCATCAGTGAAGTAGCAGCCAGCTGTTCATGGATTGCCTCGAACCCAGCCTGTGTCCAGTTGCCCAGTCTTTTGTACATTGTAATGGATGCAATTTATTCTGTCTACGTTTTTGTCAATCGTGCACCACCAACAAATTGTAGATTCAAAACCAACCTGATCAACTAATTTATATTCATCAGGCACTCCACGAGGGACTCCGATGGCATCGATGTATGTTGGATCAGTATCTGTATTTTCCATGTCACTTCACGTTTCTGTAAGTGTTGCCTCTTCTGTAACAAAACACTAGACAAAGAAAGTATTAGATCTTCAGCAAATGTAGGACAGACATATACAGGCAATAACAGAGAAAACTAATGCACAAAACCCTGTTACCACCAGCTTCAAAAGACATGTTTCCAAAGTAATGTTTTGCCAAAATGTTAAACATATGCAGATCTTTCTCTTAAATCAATCTTATAAAATAAAACTAAACAAACAAAACAAAACAATAAACAAAAGCTTAAAATTTGTTGCAGTTGTACAGTTTACATTTATCATCAAAACAATGAATATCAAAGTGAATTAGACAGTCCAGTTTAAATTACTTTTATAGTACAAACTGGATCTTACTGGTTATTTGTCTAAAACATTCAACATGTTTTCCTTAAACAAAATTCAAAAAGTTAGACTTGGAGAAATTATAATGAAACGAATCCAGACATTTTCAAAATATACCAATTTTACCTAGGCTTTTACTTGTCGTCGAATTTAAAGTTTTATTCAAAATCGTTTTAAATGGATGTAAATCAAAACAAAAATCAAGTTTAGAAAAATTATTATAATCCCACCTGAGTACTTTTACTGATTAGTGATAACTTTAATCAATAACAGATTCTTCAAAACATTTCTTTAAACATTTTTGCTCCATTAAATTAATGCTCTGAAAATGGCTAACACAATAATATTTTTAATTTCTATAATTGTTTTCCTAAGTTAATTTATCAAAATATGCTTCAGTAATTGCTATAAATTTGTTATCTATTGGTTACAAAATATTTTAGCCCCCTTGTCAGAACATCTTTTAATGGAGAACGACTCAAAACCATTCAAAAGAAACATCTTTCACCCGACCATATCTTTCCTTTCACTTTTTTATGTGTAACACAGATCAAACATGTTCTTCAAAAATAAAAAAAATTTTATTTAAGTAATATAAAAGATAAACCTATAACAATATTCTCCCCCCTGTTGATGCATTATCTGCTAATGCATCACATTTCTACGACTTTTAAATAACGATGTTGATAAAACAGGTTTATGATGTTCCCTGAGAAATTCCACCAAATTCAATGCTGCCTTTTTCCCAAAAGGTGAAACTCGTCAAAACAAACAAAACAATTTATTTTAGCATGCTTTAAATCTTCAAGATTACTATTTTCCCAAAACACTTCATGTTACAGTTTTAAAACTCCTTATCTCATTTAACTCTTATGATTGTCAGATAATTTATTTTACAAACTCCTCAAAAATTTTCACTAGTGTTTGACAAGGCGTGTGTACCAATTTAGACTCTGTGAAGGTTTCGCATTAACTAGCCAGAGAGACGTTGAAGAAAATTCAAAAACTATAGTCTACAAAGAAAATCCAAAAATGATAAATTGGGCCCAAACTAAAATCAACATAACAAAGTACAATTCAGTCGGTAGCAGAACAAACTCAAGCACAAACTGACTTAACAAACAAGACATGAGGGGAACTTAAATAGTGGCTGATCAGACCATTAACACATAATAGGGGTAATTAACACCCAAAAACCTAAAAAATACTGGTCAAAATATCACTAAATCTACAAATGAAAGAAATTAAAATAAAAACCAAATTTCCCCTCCCTGGGTGAACAAATGGAATGGCCCGCTAAGGAAGTTTGACACCCATATATGGACACCAATCAGCTGGAGCTCATCTGTATGATGAGCAACAGGTCCAGAGGAAACTGGTAACTCAAAAGAAAGAAATTAATTTGTTATATTTAACAAATATAAAGAACGGACACTTACAGTTAACTAAATGAGTGCACAAACAAATAGCCAACCAAAAAGTCAGACCAACGAAAACAAATTCAAAAATAAAAAGATCACAAAGCAAATCTATAATCCCACCATAAAATCCCTCCCCCACTTCTCGGAGGGGCCGACTTTATGGCAGGAAAGAGAGCCGATAAGGATCTCAAGAGGAACTCCTAATTCTTTATTAGGCTTTTGGCACTCGAATCATCAGATATGTTTTAGTTTCTTCTAGTTTTAAAATTTGAACTTAAAAACCTTTTGTTGTTCCTCTACTGATATTTTGTCAGGAGGTACTTTAAGATGTTGGGAGCGAAAGTGATTTACATCACACCTTCCCGTTCTGTCTTGTTGAGTTACTACAAGTGGGGGTTGCTTCGCGCTTAAAAATAGTGGTATGCTAATAGCTTCACATGTTAATTAGTTGAATCTAGTGGGGTAGCAGTTACAGCCCAACTCTGTGGCCCCCCTGCGGAGCTGCTACAAGGGGGGGGCTGCAAGTCTCCTGATCTACATTATTCTCTACAAAAGTTCCACCAGATCCACTTTGATTAACCCATAAGTTATTTCTAACTTAATATTATCCTTCAACAACAAATTTGTACAGTGTAGCAAACTTTTTCTATATTCAATCAATTTCTAGTCAACAAGTGAGTTACTTCTATTTTATTCTGTCTTCTTCATCCATAATTCCTGTAGATTTAATAATATTTTATCTATCCTAAAGTTTTGATCAGTTTAAAAAGACTGATTTTGAAACTATCTAGAATCGGTTGCATACTACAGTTTGTTGTTATCGGAGCAATGCCTCTTACAGTTAGAGCCTGTTTCTATTTATTTATTAACTTTATTTCCTTATTTCATTTGCAGCCCTCTCTTCTTTCTGTAGGCATTTTTTGAAATGAAATGACCTTTTGTAATGCATTAAAAGTTCTTAAAAAAGAAATAAATCCATAAATAGAATATTTTAATAGGTCTGCACGAGTTACTGGTTTTCCTGTAGAAGTTATCATACCCCTATTTTGCCAGTACTGTGCAAACGTGTGTACTGTTGCAAACGCATATTGACTATCGGTGTAATCGTCACTGCTTTATCTTTCATTAGTTTACAAGCGGTGGTTAGCGCTATCAATGCTGCAGCCTGAGCCGAGTAGTGTGAGGGAAGTTTTTCAGCTTTTAACACTATTTTTTTTTTTTTTTTTTTTTAGTCACTACTGTATAACCGGTTTGAGTTTCCCCTTGTACATTTTTCTTTGAGGAACCATCAACAAAAAGTATTTCACCGTGATCTAATGGTAGATCTTTTAAATCATTTCTACTCTTTGCATTTTGTTCTGCCATTTCCTGACAATCATGCTTTGTACCATCATCTGGAAGAGGTAACAAAGTTGCAGGATCTTAAAATCGTGCATCTTTCAATAGTTAGATGAGGTTGTGATAATAATGTACTCATACAGGAGAGATGCCTCGCAGGCGATAAGAAAGTCATATTTGTTTGTAATAATAGTGCTGAAACTGCATGTGGTACTTTTAATGTTAATGGATGAAACAGTACAATAGGAGCACTAACTTCTACTGCCATTGAAGCAGCAATCACTGCTCTCACACAGGGAGGCTGGGTACACGCCACACTATCAAGTTTGGAAGAAAAATATGCTATTGGTCTCATTTTATCACCATGTTGCTGAACTAGCACCGAGGTCATATACTGACCTTTGCAATCCACCATCTGGAAAAAATATTTTTTTTATAGTCTGGTAAGGCGAGCGCAGCACTTGACACTAGGGCCTGCTTTATTTCACTTAGTGCTGTCTCTGCTGCCTCTGTCCATTCCAAAGAGGAAGACATTTTCAGATCTTTTTCATACATTAATTTGCTTAAAGGGGCCACAATTTCTGCATAGTTAGGCACCCAGTTTCGACAATAGTTAGTTAACCCCAGAAAAGACATCATCTATTTTTTTTTTTTTTTTTTTTTTTTTTTTTTTTTTTTTTTTTTTTTTGCGGTTTTGGTGCCTGGAGAATCGTTATTTTTCTATCCTCCATTATGGTCCGCCCTCCTGCACTTAAATTATGACCCAAATATTTTACTCGTTCTTTACACAGTTGGAGTTTATTCTTATTGACCTTATGACCTTCCTCAGCTAAATGTTTTAGAAGCGCTAAAGTGTCTTGTTTACAGATTTTCATGTTTGGAGATGCTAATAAAACATCATCTACATATAACAAGACTTGGCTCCCTCCTGTGCATCTGTTTTTAAAGGATAATGCTTAACTTTTGGTCTAAACTCTGTTTTGGGTATTGTTAAGGAAATATGGCTATTTTTGATGGTTTCCTATCTGGACAAGCTGATGCAAGGTAGGACTTCAGAGCCTGGCAAGGCTGTAACTTAAAGCTGCCATAAAACAAACATGCTCCTGAAAGGCTTTAAATTAGGAGGCCATAAAGAATATCTTCCCCGGCTCACAGGTCAGAGGTCGGGGGTTTCCCAGGAGCGTAGAGTTGCATCTGGAGTTGTTCACAAACTTAGGAATCTTGGAAACACTTAGGTTTAATTTCTGATATACTTTGTTAATATTAATAGCAATAGTGTGTTAGATTAAAGTATATTACCAAAGCTCCAAGTACTAATCTAGTATATGGAATGTATTTGAAAATGTACTAACTATAACAATATCGGAATCAAGAGAAACGCCTTCACTAGAAAAGGGAATGCTCAATAATAAAAATGCAGACAACTGTCCTGTTTTTGCTTTTAAACATCAGCTGTCTCCAAAAGCGCCTTTTTTATATCCTCCAGGGTCCACGTTCTATATACCAGAATCGTGGGCGCTGCTCCATCGTCCCTTACAGTAGGATTTGCTACTTGTATCATAGGATAAAGATCAGTGTGTGTGTGGCTGACTATTTGCCTCTTCTGAAGGGCAACATGGGGGAGGGAGAAAAAGCCCAGTGGGAGCTACAGCTCCCTGCACCAAAATTTCTCCCCAGTTCTTAGACCACTTAAAGTTTGCTTTTTGTGATCTAGTAATAGATCCCTCACTACCTTTTTCATATTGTGGGGGTGAGGGCAAGTCGGGGTATAGTTTTGCATTTTGTATTATTTGTTTCTCACCTTCTGTTTTGTTATTTTGGTATTTGGTAACTTCAGCTACGTCCCCTCCCCCTCCTGCTGCTCCCTGCTCGTCTGCCTGCCTTTTCACACTTCTGAAACTTGTCTCATCATCCTCCCTTCTATAAAACATCAAATTCTTTGATTTCTGTGGGTTTGACTTTGTTTTTATTTTATGTTATCCTGCAATACTGTTAGTTTCTGTGAATTTAGACGGCCGTCAAAGTTGTAGTTTGTTAACCATTTATCTAAATATTTTATTTTATGCGGATCCTGATTTTCAACATATTTCCAGTCATTTGATTTCAAACTGTGTGTTGGCTTATTCTTGCTTATACTTTGCCCATTTTTTTTATTTATTTATACAATTTAGCCCAGTTTGTCCGACTCATAGGGAATCCTATAAACTGGAGATCTTTTCAGCAGGCCAGCAATTAAAAATACCTGTAGTGGTAACCCCCGCTTCAACTCTTTCGAGTGGGGGGTTCTTACCTCTGCATCCAAGACAGGTTTGCTGGTTACAACCCTACTGTTTTTATATGAGATAAAACACCAAATGGTATTTAAATCTCCAATCACACTCACAATCATACGTTTGTTGCGGAACTTAAGCGCCTGCTCCGCCGGACTCCGCCATCCGTTCCAATTACAATTTTATTAAATTTTACTGCAGGTTTATACTAGGCTCCGTGCGCCTGTTGTTTTTCCACGAACTTTTGGCCAAGGGCTTCGGACGCCCTTCACGGATATTATGTTTTATTTTTACCTGTTAGAGTCTAGAATTGACAGGGTTTTCTTATTCGCGCAATGACCCTCAGTCATTCGCCACACATTTAAACAAGAATCTACTCACCCTCTCCTGTCTTCCCCTCAGAGCCGTCAACCGTAAGATCCCAGCAGGCAGGCAGAGCGCCAGCCCTTTAACAGGTTCTGATAAGCTTCCACTAGGAAACTTGCCGTGCGCACGGTCTTTACTGGGGTCCACCATGCCCGCTGGAATCCTTCCGGTATATTGGCATCCGGCTGCGAAGGACCAAATAATGTCAGGTCTAAATACCTATTAGAGACAATTTAAACAAATACAGGAAAGACAAGAGAGTTAGATTCTGTTATACTCGCGAGGAGAGCAGACAGAGATGTGTTCACAGTTACAAATCTTCGACCTGCTCTGCCACACATCTGTCTGTTCCTCTCTTTTATTGATCTTTAGGAAACCCTGCCACACGGGGCGCTGCAACTCTAAAAGGGTGGAGTCAAAACATGGTTGCAGCGCTAAATAACATTCACTAATCTAGACACATGTTATCTATACTCTAAATCTTTCTTTCTCCAGACACGTTGCATAGCTTCAAAGCAACGGCTTTGTATCACAAAGAAGCACAGAGCAGAGTTTATTGTCAGGCATGCAAAACTCTGCTGGGAGCAATTAACACCTCCGTCTTGTAGGAAGTCCTGCAGGACAACAGCTGCCGAGGGTAGCTGTCACCTCTATTTCCCAGGGAAGTCTCAGGATAGAATCAAAGTTATTTAACACACAGAAACATTACTTATACTAAGAATAAAGAGTAAAAGCATATAAGCAAACAATATCTAAATATAACTACAAGACTACATAATACAACGAATATTTGATAATTACTAAAAATACAATTTACCCAACAGGTACTCCCTCCACTTTAGCGTAGATTTCGTCCCCCTCCCAGTAGGCATTCTCTAGAATGACCCGCGACCTGGACGCCATTACTTTGGTGACCCTCCGGCCCCGGCTTTACGGGACTCACGGAGGGCCGTCCTCTCTTCTGGGCTCAATTTCCTATACTCCTCATCTGTCAAGAACTGACCTTTTCCTGGCTGGTTTGATGAAGCCGGAGGGTTGGTCGGTTTCCCTTGTGGTCCTGGTGGTTTCTGCTGGAACGGTCGGTTCCGGAAGTTGGATGGCGGTGCTCCTTGTTGAAACGGTCTGCTCTGGAAGTTGGATGGTTGTCTGATGTTGACCCTTCCAGGTGGCTTTGCCGATTGGCTAGCCTCCTTCTTCCTTTTGTCCTCGTAGTACTGCTGTTCCAGGTCGAATCCTTGCACTGCTACATCCATCTGAGCGATTGTTGTGCTTCTCACTGGCAACTTGACGAACACGATCTCTCCTCTGCGTCCTTTGGTCACCTCACGCAGTACCTTCACATATCTCGCAGGGGAAACGGTCTGCTTAAGTGTGTGCCACAGCGGTTCCAACCGGCTTCCCTTGTCCAGCCGTCCTCTGGCTCTCTTCACCTGGGACTCTTCATCATCCATGTCCTCCAACACCAGCCTTTCATAGTTGCTCTGTGCTGAATCTGTTCCAACCATCGGGTCCGAGGTCACGCTGGTCAGCCACAACTTTTTGGCTCCCTCGTGGTTGGTGGTAGACAGCACGGTTGGCCAAACATCTTTCAGATACTCCTCATTGTTTTCGTCTGCGTTTTTACTCCTAATCACTAACCTTAGATTCTTCAGCTCGGCGTAAGCGTCCTGTCCCGTATTAGTGGCAGGTGGCTGAGCTGACACCCCTGGTGGTCTCGCCGGGATCTGCGGTCCTGGCTCCGAAGACGTTGCCTGAGGTTCCTCTTCATCAGCCGACACTTCGTCCAGCTGCTGTTGAGTTTCCCTGGAGTACTTGTGGGCGGCTTTCTTCAGTCGTCGCAGCATCACATCATACATAATTCCAATGTATGCGTTCCTGAAGTTGGTAGTCAGGGAATAGTGTGCTGTCAGGGTGGAGCAGGATGGTGTCATCAGGATGTTGGCCCATTCTCCGATTGTCGCTTCCACCTCGAGCTGCACCCGGTCTCCCAATCTGCTGGCCCATCCTGCCGGGATCTGGTACTCAGTTTGGCCGACCTCGGGTACATACGTACGCCGTCCGTCCTTAGCCTGCACTGGACCCCAGGTCACGTCTCTTGCCAGTCTTTCAGAAGATTTCTCGATGTCAAAGGTCTCCATTTCTTTCTTCTTACCCCGGTGCTGTCCTGTTCGGAGTGTCTTGTGCTCTGTCGGTGGTTGCTTCGGGTCGGAGAAGACACTGCCGTGATCACTTTCCTCTTCTTCTTCTCCAGGATGTTCGATCTCCGGTTGCTCCTCTTCGTCCTTCGAGTCGCTGATGTCCTCATACTGTTGTTGTCGAAGAGGTTCTCTCCCAGGGGAGTTCAGTGGTCGAATCTTAGCTGGTTTCATCGGTCCTTCTTCTTTCGGGACCGTCGGCTGCTCATTCTTGACTCTTCCCACATTGGGTTTTTTCGGTTCACTGCGGCTCTCTTCAAACGAGAACTCCTTAACGTACCTTGCTGCGGAGAACCCTGGTTCAACAGATGCCTCCTTTATCTTTATCCTGGGTGGCTGCACGGCCTTGGCTTTACCTTTCTGGGTGGTGTTTGAAACCTCACTCTGGGGAATTTTTAAGGGATATTTCTTGATTTCTTGGGATGGATGGCTAATGCGGCATTGCTCCTCCATCTCAGCTGCCAATTTCACCCCTTGCTCAGTGCGGAGTCGATGCAGACGGGGGTCAACCACCACCACCACTTCTTTGAGCACAAAGAAATGACTGTTGGTTCTGGCTATATTCACCACTCCGTTCTCCGCAATTGATCTGGCGGTGTCCCTCGGCAGATCCGGTGATCTTAGTCCCTGCACACTCACTATTACTCTTCTCATGCATTCGTTGCTGGCTGCCGTCAGGCCTCGCTCGAGTCCGTGCCACATCTTCTTCCGATATTCCTCCAGACTCTCTCCTTCTTGGTAAACGTCAATCGGGACTAGGATTACAGCACCATAAGGGAGATTATGGCCTTTCATTATTATTATGTCTCCTCGAGTTGCTGCACTACAGGAAGCTTCCAGCAATTTTGAGTCTGTTTTGTAACACTTTCCTGCCTGGCTCTTAAGGTTGCGTCGGAAGTTTTTATTGTGGATCTTGTATCTGTCGTTGGTGAACACAATTAGTCCATCACCTTCAAGATCCCATATCCCTCCAATAAACTGATAAATCATGAGCCCGGATTGCAGCCTTATGCTACCGGTCCCTGGTGGTATTTCGGCCAGTTCTCGGGCCATCCTCCAGGTGTCCGATTTCTGAGTCTTCTTCTTGGGGCGGCCGGGGCCCCGCTGCTCTTCGTCCGATTCCTCCCCGTCCTCGTCGGAACTGCTGGCCGCTGTGGTCTCTGTAGGTGGCAGTGGACGCCTTCTCTCCGTGCTGTGGACTCGGGGATGAAACCCGAGCTCCGGGTCCCGTTGAGGGGACCATTCCTTGGCTGCATCCTCCCACTGCTCCTCTGTGAGTCCGCCGACGAGCGCTCCCTCGGGGTCGTCCTCATTGGCCGGTGCAGGTGGGATGTCCTCGTTCCGCGATGGACCCGGTGGAGCTGAGGGACCCTCGTCGTTGTCGTTGCTGTCGCTGCTGTCACCGCCGTCGTTGTCGTCGCTGCCGCCCGTCAGGTCTATCAGAACCCTCGAAGGTTGCTCCCGCTGGTGAGTCGGTGTCGTGGCTCTGCTGGGCAATCGGGACGGAGCCTCGGCCACCTCCGACCCTGCCTCTTCGAGGGCCTGCTCCTTTTTCTTGGTTTCCTTGTAGGTCAGGAGCCTCTGTAGGGCCTCCTTGCATTCTTTGTACTGACTCACCCCCCTAGCGAGCTGGTTCACCAGGATCCCGTCGATGCCTGCTGCCAATGTAGCGGTTTTTACCACTCCGTCGTACTTTTCAGAGGGGCTGTAGACAATCCGCAACTCGCCAGCCGTCCATCCCTCCAGGAGCTCGGCGAACCATTCCAGCCATTCTTTAACCTCCAGCTTCCTGGTAACCTTCACCGGGCATTTGACGACCCCCAGTCGGTGACCATTCCTAAGCCGGGAGCAGTAGTACATCTGAGTCTGTATCAAGTATTTCATTGTGTCCAGAGCAGTGTCCTGATTGTAGTGAGATTCAAAGAACATCTTCTTATTTATCTCAATCCAGGATTCTAATCCATCACCGAGTAATATTAACATTACCGGTAAGTGTGACAATGTGGATTGGGAAAGAAGGGATTGACGAATCTTCCCGCCTTGGCCGATGTTGCTTGCCTCTTGTTCCATTGCTGGCTTCTGTAGGGGATTCAGTTCCCCTCTTTCTTCTTCCTCACTCATAGTTGTCTTTGTCTTCGAGTCGCCTATCCCCCAAAGCCTCTCTTTGCGCTTTTCGAGTAGGGATGGGTCCAGGCTGTGTTGGCTACTGGCTTCACTGTCTGGATCTGGTCATTCTATCCTCAGTAGAAGCTTTCCCTCACCTGTATGCTATACAGTTACTGCGAGGGTTGTGACTGATGGCCTTATCAGTCACCACTAACTCTCTTCCCTAAGAGTTAGCAACCCAAGTGAGCTATTCAGAGTTTCACATCTGTTTTTACTGACTTGGTGTCTTTGGGGCCCGCCTACTCAGTTGTGCGCCGCCCCACGTTGGGCGCCATGTAGGTTATCCTGCAATAGTCAGCCCCGCCCACTCCTCACAACTCCCCAGGGCTGCCTACTGACCAGTTCTCCGTCTAACAGGTCCGGAAAATCTCTGAGTCCTGGGTATTACCCTAAGAGTACTCTATAAGAGATAATCTATTTAAACTGGTAGCGAAAGTGACTCGTCTAGCTCTAACTACCTCCAATCCAGAAGTTATGACCCTTTACAGTTAAGAAACAATCAGCTGAGTAGCCCTCGCAGCTGCATAATTCCAATAACCACTTCTGTTAACGGTAGCCCACTTTCTAAATCATAACTTGCACTTGGAACCGGCTAGATTATGTTTAGTGACTTAGAGGTAAGTCCCAGGGTCATTATTTACTCTCACCAAAGGAAATTATGAAGCCTCCTATTTACTGGAATCATGTACATTAGTTTTACCTTGATTAAAAGAACTGGACAAAGATCAAATGACTCTATTAATTCCAATGTCCACCAACCTCATTAGAATTTTGTAGTATAAATTTATTAAGCAAGCTTAAGCAGGGATATGCGACATACAAATCAATTATCAATCGTATATAGATCAAAAACAGTGTAATAAGATTTACATGTACAATCACATTACTCTATCTCCTTTCCCTAACTTTTAAGTCGCACGTTCTGAAATGGAATTTCAATGAGCAGATTCAACTCATACCCAGACGATGGTGGATCTTTTGGCAACAGGAATTTCTTGCATCCTTGGTTGAGGTCTTTGCCTTGTGTGGAAAAACCCTCCTTAGAAAGGAAGCAAAGCAGAAAGGGTCTGAATCCTTTTTGCAAGACCCAGTTCTTCCTCCCTGTGGGACCTTTGTCCTTCCTCCAAGTCTTGCTGCAGAGTTTAAGTGCTGAGTTGAGACGAGACCGTCTGTCAAATAGAGAACTAGAGATGGGGCGACGGGACCCAGTCCTTTCTTAGCGGTGTGAAGTCTGAGCTTCCCCGTAGTTCTGAAGTGCGGTCCGTATTTCAATCTGCTCCTGCATGTTATTGCAGGTGTTGTCTCTTCTTCCGCGCCGCCGGACTGGGAACAGCTGGTTCCTCTTTTCAGCCCCTTTTTATGCCTCTCCTCACCATGTGTGTGTATGGGAAGGTTTGGCCTACGTGACTTTCTTCACGGCCGCTGTGACTCATGAAAAAGTCCCCCCCATTTCTCAACCTTCTTGCTGACCACAGTGGAATTTCCCGTACTTCTCCTTTCTTCCTGTGCTCCTTGGCCATCTGTTCAGAACTGCTTGCGACATTTCCTGTTCTCAGAGCTGTACTGCACATTCGTCTTTTCTATATTCTATAACTCACTTTACACATTCAACCTCTTGTTAAATTGATTTCAGATGATTATAACTTCATATTCATTGACAATACATCACATCTTTTCCATACATCACATCTTTTCCTTGTTGTTAATCATTAATATAATCATTACATATTTAAATCATTACAGATCATTAATCAGAGATTCTTTGCAGAAAGTTATTGAGTGATTACTTATATTCATGTTATTCAGACTTATTCAACTTAATTAACTTTTAATCAAACTACAGGATTACTTTATTTCTTCCAAGCCATTATGCATCTTTTTCTGCGTGTGCCTGGAAAGATCTCATACCCTTATGCCAGTTTTCTTGACACACTATGTTGTGTCTGATTGCAATAGCACCTTTGTTTCCTGATCTTTCCCTGATCAAACTTGGCTGAAATCAGTTCATCGGCACTGAGCTGAGATATACTATTCCTCAGTAATCTTTCAACTCTGGGTGCACCGATAAATAAACCCTAATTTCCTTAACCCTTTCATGCATAGTGGTCACTACAGTGGACAGCTATCTAAAAGCCATTTTCTTGTGCTTCCTGTGGATTTTTATGTTATAAATGCACACAGACCACTGAAGTGGACACTAATGCATCATAAAATATACCATCAACTACTGGCCATCAGCTGCAAATGCAAGAAATTATTTTTGTTAAATACAATATGGCCGACAGACAAAAAAGCATGAGAACCGACCCGGTCCCTCCTTGTACTGTAGACGACTCTTGCAAGTAAAAAAAATATTGTGACATCAGATAACCCCTAAGGAACAATACTACTGATGTATTTTTCAAATAACAACTTTGTATTTGGACAAAATTACAATTGATCACATAAAAATAAAAAAAAAATAAAAAATTATTTTTACAAAAAAATTTCCTACCTTTTTTATGCCTTAAGAAAAAAATTTTAAAAAATGGAAAAAAAATTCTGACACAAAGGATCATAATTCATGCATGAAAGGGTTAATTTTAGGAGATCAGTGAATGGCTGATCCATACATGTGAAGTTGATCTTATCCACCGATCTCATCTACCTCAGCAAAGGTCTAAAAATCAGCTACTGTCCTCTATTGCTTTCCAGAGAAAGGTTTGACTGACAGACCAGCCCTCCAGGTCATGTCTGCACTTTTTGCAGTTAACAGTAGTCAGCCCATTGTTGCCAAATCAGCAACTTTCTTACTACATATCCCTAACTATCATCATCATGTACGTTTTGGAGGGAAATGGTACCGGAAGTGGAGTTAACTCAGCAAGAACCCTGCCATCACGTTTCAGCTGAGAAAAGTATTCTACTTCTATTATCACTTTGAGGAAATCTTTTGGTAAAAAATGCCTCCAAAAGGATCCAAAACCTAGATGAGACCGGATAAGGAGTTTGTACCGCTCACTCAAGTTAGTTACTGAGCCAGCAAAAGGAAATGCACACACAGTTGCTTCAACAACAACAGGACAATTTCAAAGGCTTTGTTAAAATCATAATGGACACTACAAACACCAGACTGGACGAGCTGACACAAGAAGGGCAGGACATTAAACCCAGCCTGCAATTTATGCAGAAAGATGTGAATAACATCAAACCAGAAAGTGTTAAGCATGGTAACTCACAATTTAAAGATTGTGATAGCCTGTTGGCAATCACCGATAAGATGGAGTACCCGAAGGGACAATGAAGGAGAAACAATCTGGATATTGACGGAATTATTGAGTCGCCAAACGAGACTTGGGCTGAGACGTAAGAGAAAGTGAAGACAGTTCTGTCTGAAAAGTTAAACCTGCAACATGAGATCGAGATGGCAAGAGCTCACTGCACTGGGAAACCCAGAGGAGACAGACCCAAGCCGATCGTCGTCAAATTCCTGAGGTACAAGGACAGATCAACCATTCTGCAGCGCACCAAGGCACTTAAGGGATCCAAAATCTACATTAACGAGGACTTCACAGATGCTGTAAGGAAGAGGAGGGCAGAGCTGATGGAGGACTTAACAGCAGCTCGTCAAAGAGGAGACATTGCTTATCTCCATTATGATAAGTTGATCACCCATCCCCGCTCGAGTACCCCAAAATTACCAGGTATGCGGTCTGCACCCAGCGATGCCAATTATTAGCCAGATGTACAAACATTACCATGGCAACTGGCACAGCTGACATGTACCCCCGACAGAAAAACTTGCTGCGGATTGCTGATTAAGAGGATGTGGAACTGGCTACATTTCAGTACAACGACCATCATCAGCAAGCAGATTCGCCGCCAGGAATCTTGGGCCCCATGACAAAAAAATGAAATTGGGCCCCTCCTGCGCACCTACTGTTACAGTTTCTTGAGTCTGACCCATCAAAAGCATCACAATTTTAAAGGCTTGCAACTGCCTTCTTTTCCTTGGTCCAATACTGATACTAGCACAATAGCTGTGTCCGAATTCAGGGTCTGCATCCTTCGAGGGACAGATTTGTAGGCCGATTACATCATAGCATGGCAACAAGGCCTGTCCAAATTCGAAGACTCCTTTACATGTGGCCTAATAACAGCATCCTTCTTTTCCCCAGATTTGAACGATGAGTCCGGTGTAACCTTCATGGCTTACCATATCCCATAATTCATTGTGGGTCCAAACCAGGCTAGGGTAGCAATGGCGGTGAAGAGCGACAAATTATTTTGCTATATTATACTTTAAATAACACAACGTGATTTTGTACAACGTTTTAAGGCAAGAATGCAAGTGTGTAAGTCTCAAATATCTGCTCGGTTCACCAAAACATAACCTAATTGCAATATTGCTCTGACATTTTCGGACATGTCCCCTCGCCAGCTGCCAGCTGGCCAGGCGCTTCAGGTTCGGTATACCGGAGGAGAACGCCTGACTCCCGATACATTGTTATAAAAACTCCCGCTAGCTTTCCCCAATGAGTGGAAGTTAAACACCGATATTATTCAGACAAGTAATATCTAGTTGTAAAATGTTTGGTTTACTAAAGTATTTCATTTGTTCCTGAGCAAATTGGTTTGATTGATTAAAGCCTTCAAACATATTAGTTGTATTTAACCGTAATTGCTTATCTGAGATCTGGACAGTATTATATTTGAAAATGAATAATTTGCTTATATTTTTTCCTGGTAGAAATATTCAACACATGTTTGAACATTTTAGAATCAAGCTAACAGATTTCTTCTTTACTATGGAACAGTCTTTGCTCTAAAAGAAATCAGAAATCTCCTACAGAAATCAGGAGTAATACATGACTGAAAAACAAACTTTGGCTCCATTGTTTTTTTCTTCGCCACTCTCTGCTTTGCTGTCACGGTTACTAGGCAACATGAGTTGCGCTGAGGTGGGGGGGGACAGTGGGTAGAGGCTAGACCTGTCCAAATTCACAGCTTTTCTCTTCCGGTTGTCGTTTATCCACGGTCTGCGAAGGACCTGTCATACATAGACCTGGTCCTTCGAAAGATGCAGACCCTGAATTCGGACACAGCTATTATTTACAGCTAGTGAATTTTACATGCAACAGTTCTGCATACAGTAAGCAAATAGGTTGCTTAATCTTTTAATATTATTAGCTATAATATGTCTCTCCCCATCAGCAACAGTCATAGGCAACATGCAAAATATACATAAAGCAATCCAGATTTCTCAAAAATGCTGTAAAGGTGCATTTTGTTCAAGCTGCAGTATATAACTTTAATAAAAAATGTTTCTAGTTAAAGCTGTCACCATGTTGTGTAGGTCTATCTGGACTGACAGGAGGCTATTGTTTATTATTGTTTAAATTTCTGTCAGTAATAAATATATTTTTTGTTGTGTAATTCTAAAAAGAGCAGAGACAGGAAAAATCTCTATAGATTCCCTGGAATTGTGCTAACTATCCTATCATTGAACACAGTGTTGCTTACCTTTATCACTGGGACGGGTGTCAGGATCTGTTCCGTATCTGTGTTTATTTTGAGTTTCTGTGTCTCTTAGTCTCCGTGTTGTACTGTCTCCCCTTGATTGTTCCCAGGTGTTTCTTGTCTCCTTGATTACCCTCTGTGTATTTAACCCCACCTGTGTTCTTTGTTCCTCGTCGGGTCCTCGTCGTGTTTGTCCAGTACCGTTGTCACTATCTGCGAGCTTCTGCATCCGCTCCTTTGTGCTGCCTGGACTTTGTATGTTTTTGGATTTTTGGACTACTTTCATTATTAAACCATCTTATTCATCTTACCCTGGGTCTGCTGCCTCTGCCTCACCACCCAAATCATGACAACGGGAGGATTATGCTGCTGGTTAGAGCTGCTGCTGACTGACTCATCTGTTGTTTAGTGTGATTAAAGGTGCAGGGGCAAGTTAAATATATCAATATGTTGGTAGATTTGTTCCTTCATTCATTAAAAGAAATGCTAACTATGCTAAATGGTTGATAATCTCACACAAAAACTGGGCTACAAATTGACACTCTTGTCTTAACCATAACCATGGTTATGAAATGGTTTGTAAAAATGGAGAAAACAAAAATGGAGTTGGTGTATCTCTTTTTGTGGACAAGAACATTAATTCTAAGACGATAGAAACAATGTCAACTGTCATGGATAATGTTTTTGAAAGTGTGACTATAGAAATACCTATTGAAAATTAAGAAGAATGTCTTTATGAGTTGCATTTATTGAGCACCTGGATCAAATATAGAAATATTCAATAACTGGATGGAAGAAAAATGTATAAATGTTCATCAAAAAGTTGCATTTATCTGTGGGGATGTCAACATTGATCTTCTAAATCCAAATAAACACAGATTGACAGAAGAATTTATTAACACCATATACATTCTAAGCCTGTATCCTAAAATCACCAGACCCAGTCACATTACATCGCGCTGTGCAACTTTACTGATAATATTTTTTACAAATGTCCTTGAAAATAGTTTAATTAGTGGAATATTAATAAATGGCATAACTGATCATTTACCAGCGTTCAGTCTATGACTAACTGCAAAAAATCTGATCAAAATATCAGATCACAATACAGACGGTTCGGTCAGAAGAGTCATTGAAGGCACTTTGATAATTTGATGACTTATGATTGGAGATTAATTTATAGAATAAATTATGTGAATTCAAAATATGAAGAATTTTTAAGAATATTTAAATTACTATATAATAAGAACTGCCCAGTTAAGGAAAATAAGATGAAAAACAAGCAAAAACATGAGCAGTAGATTACAAAAGGAAACAAAATGCATGTAAAAAGAAAAACAAACTTTTTAGCGAATTTATAAAACATAGAGCTTCTGAATCAGAAAATAAATATAAGAAATATAAAAATAAGTAAACTAATATTATAAAGGCACATAAAAAGGAGTATTATTATAAATTATTGGATAGTAATAAAAATAAGACTAAGGCAACATGGAACATTTTAAATTGTGTCAAGAAAACTTCAAACAGTAACAATTATCCACAGTATTTTTTAGATAATGACCAGGATATTACAAATATGAAGGATGTTGTAAATTAATTCAATAGTTATTTTGTGAATATAGGACCTCATTTAGCAGAAATACAATAAAAACAGCAACTCATCTAAATTATGTTGAGAATAATACAAGTTCAATGTATCTTAACCCCATTAAGAGAAAGAAATCACTGATATTATGAATAAATGTAAAAGTAAAGCATCCACTGACTGGGATGATCTAGACACGAAAACAATTAAAATGATAATGTTTAGAGGGAATCTCTAAACATTAACTTACATTTGTAATTTATCGTTCCAAACGGGACAATTTCCCAACAAAATGAAATTAGCAAAGATCAAACTAATGTATAAAACTGGCAATAATCACAAATTATAGGCCTATTTCTCTTCTCAAACAGTTCTCTAAAATTCTAGGAAAACTTTTTAAGAAGAAACTGGAAAAATTCCTAGACAAACATTCACTAGTGATCAATATGGATTCAGAGCAAATCGGTCAACATCACTAGTCGTAACTGACTTAACAGAAGAAATTACCAACGCAACAGATAGTAAGAAATTAGCAGTAGGGGTTTTCATAGATCTAAAGAAAGCTTTTGACTCAATAAATCATAATATTTTAATTAAGTTATTTAAAGAGCAGAAAACAATTTGTGAAGATGGGAGAGATTGAATCTGATTGTCTGGAGATTGTATGTGGGGAACCTCAAAGGTCAGAACTGGAACCAGTTTGATTTAATTTGTATATAAACGACAAAAGCAAAGTGTCTAACGTATTAAAATTTATGTTATTTGCTGATGACAAATATTCTAGTCTCTGGTGAAAACTTACAACAACTTCTTTACATAGTCGCCTCAGAAATCAGTAAATTAAAGAAATGGTTTGACAATAATAAATTATCACTAAATTTGGACAAGACTAAAATCCTGGTTTTTGGGAAGTTTTACAAAAGTACTGAAATTCAATTTCAGACAGAGGGTGTAACTCTAGAAAGGGTTTATGTTAATAAGTTTTTCTGTGTAATAATAACTGACAAAATCAGTTGGAAACCTCATATTAAACATTTACAGAATAAACTAAGTAGAAGCATATTAATCCTGGCCAAAGCTAGACATATTCTGAATAATAAACCACTTCATATTCTATGTAACTCTCTGATTTTGCCATATTTAACGTATTGTTCAGAAGTGTGGGGAATTAATTACCAAAGCTCTTTACATCCACTAAGTATCCTACAGAAACCAGCCGTTAGAATCATCCATAATGTTGGTTATTATGAGCACACAAACCTGTTACTCTTTAAATCTAGAATTCTTAAATTTGAAGAGCTGGTGGAATTTAAAATTGCTCAAATTATGTTTAAGGCATCTAATAAATTGCTACCTGAACTCATACAGAACATGTTTTAAGGGGGATATAACATAAAGGGTTACTAAAACTTAAGCATTCGTTGTTTACGAACAACAAGAAAGAGCTTTTGTATTTCAATTCATGGGGTAAAGTTATGGATCAAGTTAAATGAGGAGTTAAAACAAAGTCAAAATGTAATACAATTTAAAAGAAAATATAAGGAGGTCATTTTCACAAGATATAGAAATATGGGTGAGAGATGGCGCTAATACGTTTATGTAAACTGAGGTTAACTCATATGACTGTGTGGGTATAGATGTACTGTATATACTTAGACATCTGTACACCCAGATAAAATGGAAAATTAATTTACCTGTTTAGTTTTACTTTTGATTGGATTTATTAATCAGGGCCCATCCGAATATATTGTATGAGTTTATGGGGTAGGAGTTCATAAGTTTCTTACTTCTTCCTACTCCCTTTCGAGGAGTAGGAAGGGAGCATGTCCCTTCCTACTCCTAACATGCTCGAAATCTTAACATTTCGAGCATGTTAAGATTACTGTGGTACAAAAATATGTCTTTTGCATTCCTTGTTCTTGTACATGATTTAGTACTACTATCATGTTTGAAATAAATAAATAAATAATATAGCAAAATTTTTGACAAAA
Source organism: Xiphophorus hellerii (assembly GCF_003331165.1). NCBI lineage: Eukaryota > Metazoa > Chordata > Actinopteri > Cyprinodontiformes > Poeciliidae > Xiphophorus > Xiphophorus hellerii. The sequence continues at coordinate 33,756,340 of NC_045676.1, forward strand.
AAGTCAGTATCAGCCAAAATTGGAATTGGCAGGTCAAGCTTTTTAAACATCGGTAATCAGCGATCAGCCAGAAAACTGAAATAGGTGCACCTCTAATTTCAGAGGTCACACAGTCTTGCTCTGCATCCCTTTCATTTATTCATTATATCAGTTGAATGGATGGATGTTCCTGGAACTCTCGCATCTTGGACAGATTAGACTGAGATTCTAAAGTTCATGGAGCGTTATGGGAACAAGATGATCACAGAACGTCTGGGAAGAGAAGAAAACGTGGATTAACTGCAAACAACATGCAGCAATAAAATGGCATTCGTACGTATTCCTAATATTGGACAACCACGGATTTGATCAGACAGTGCAGTCATTACATTACATTTCTATGATTTTTCAGCAGTTCCTTTCAGCTTCCCAGTCTTTTTGGTTGCTTAACCCTGGTTGTGTGTTTTTCCTTTCTGCCCAGATTTAATTCACATGCATTACATCTCTGAATTCACCGTCTCACAGTCTGGATTTTATATTCATTCACTTTGTTTTATTTACTGCTGATATAAACAGGAAGTGTGTTTCTGCAGACCTCTATTTAACCATGACCATTATTAATATTATTTCCTCATTGCACCATTCAGTGCCCACTGAGTGATGGACTTTGACCCAGCCTGCTAATGAATACACTACAACAGCCTCTTTTACATAATTTACCAACAGGTCTAGTTTTATGTGGGTCTGTATAAACCTCGTATCCAGATAGAAAACTTTGGTACATCCACTGTTGTTAGAGCAAGGACAGAACAGATACAAGAGATTTTCCTGGTTCAGCATGAAGAACTGAAGTTTGTTAGAAACATGTTAACACATTTTGTTCTTTTCTAGTTTGGATTAGCTGATTTCAGTGTAGTTTTTTTATCAAAACTGGACAATGTTTACGTTTAGATCACAAGTACATCTCAATAAATTAGAACAACATCAAAAGTTATTTCAGTAATTCAGTTAAAAAACGATGAGACTATTAGAATCATCACACATGGTGATATTTCAAGCTCTTGTTTCTGTTCATTTACTTTATCATGGCAAATGAAAACCAAGCATTTGGTTTATTACAATATTACACTGGCTATGAGGTTCCCACATATGAAGATTGGCACCTGTCTAGTTTTCCACCTCAGTGAACTCAAGCTGTAGAAGGATGGACCTACATTTCCCAGACATCAGGATGTCCCTGCAGTATCTGCTGTAAGCTTTGCATTAATCTCTTCCTGCCAAAATGTGCTCACACATCCAGTGCATCTTATTTGCAGAAACTGACTGCTGTGTATAATATTAGTGCCATTATTCAGCTTTACCGAAGAATGAAGCACATTAATTTCAATTCTCATTTGCTTAGACTTATGACAACTTAAGGACCAAACCACTATTATGTATGTTTTAATGTAACTGGGATTAAGACTCATAAAAGGCATAATGTATAGTTTTTTATGTTTTTTTTTTCTTTTATGTAAGTGCTTTTGTTGGGGAAAAATAGCTGAAATATGAAAATATTAATTATTAGGGCAACAAAATATGAGAAACAAAAACTCTAAATATTATTGTGTTCAAATTAATTCAATCAAATAGATGTACAATGTTTTGAATGAGATCATTTGTGTGCGTCCACACAGCATGAATCCATGAAACTGTTAGTTTATTCATCAGTTGAACTGTTTAGCTGTGCGGTGAGTGGGAGGAACGATGTGTGTGGAGTTCTCTCTGTTGAAGATGTGAGATCAGATTTAACACAAGATCCAACAACAACAGAAAAGCATCTTCAGAGCATCTCCTCCTGCCACTGATTGGTGATTGGAGCTCAATGATTGACATGGAAGATCAGAGGAGTCTGCCATCTAGTGGACAGAATGAGAATTTACATAGGCTGCCTGCTATTCATGACCGAAAAATCAACTTTGTGTATTCTTTTCTGGTTTGTTATTCTTGCCATTCTTCTGGTTTTGATGTATTCTGCAAAATAGTTTTTCATTTTTATAGTCATATTTTTTTGTGTGTTTTTTTCTATCTTTGTTAAGAAACATCTAATCTTTAAGAATAAAATGTCTTTTTATTAGTTATGGCTATAGTGAACTACAAGTGTTGCGAATGTTAGAGAGTTTCCTAACACACTCTGCGTTAAACAGTAGTCTGATATGCAATGAGACCATTCAGAGCAGGAGATAATCAGATGATGTTTCCTGTTGATTCAGTCAAAATAAACACTTTTAATTCCTTGATTTTACACATCAGGACTTAGAATCATCTGGTTTTTACCAGGTTCTAACCTTATTTAAATATAGTCTAAAGCTATATTTTCTTAGTTATTAAATAAAAAAAACACCTCAACATGAAAAAGCTGTGTGAGATAAAAACAGTACATCCCTGCTGCTTCATATCTTTTAATAACCTGGTACTGCTAATCACAAGCCGTAATATTAGAGAAGCAATGTTGCTGTCAAGTTATCCTGACCAAAAACAACCAAATCAAAGCCTGTAGGAGGGTCTTAGTGCTGTCAGTCAGCCTCATATACACGCTGCTCAATATACTAGAGAGTTGCAGAGAAACAACTCGCCGTTTATCTGCTGTCATCAGTGGCCATGCTAACTAGCCTTAGCATTTATGACGGGCTCTACTAGCTATAGAGAGCAAGGGAGAAAAGGAGACGGGGGCAAGAGCAACACTATACACAGGAGATAGACAGCACTAAGACCCGCCTCCTGGCTCTGATTGGTTGTTTTTAGTTGGTGGTGGGAGAAAGCAGAGGAGCTTGAACCTTTTACTATTTTTTTTTTTACTCATACCATACTGTCACAGGATGGTGACAATTTCAACAAATATCTAAAATAATATATTTCTTAGAAAAGTTACAGACTGCAGCATTATGGACAGTTGCTAATCTCCCTATCAGTGGATGTCCTTCAACTTCCTCTCACTGTAGACTGTGGAGTTTTCAGAGAAATTACCAGAAATCCAAAAACCAGAATTGCCAGATCTACAAACACTTCTCCTCTAGATCAGAGTCTATAGGAGGAAGGGACTCTATGTGTAGCAAAGTAAAATGTAGTTAAAATGATTTCTTCCTCTGGATACTTTAGGTTTTGCTGTTCTTATCTCCTTTAAGTTATTAATTGAAAAACTTTGCTGTTCTAATTCCATGTACCAGCTAATAAGGTGGTGATTGATGTGTGTATTTTTGCTTCTCAGACTGCATGATGAACATCCACAAGCGATGTGTGGCCAACGTCCCGAGCCTGTGTGGAACGGATCACACGGAGAGGAGAGGACGCATCCACATCTCCGCCCACATCACTGACGACGTTCTTGCCGTCACTAGTTGAGTGCTTTCTGTCCATTCATCTCTTCGTTTTCACTTTGACACACATACACACGCACGCACACACACACCCCCACACACCTCTACACGTACACCCCCACACGCACACACAGCCTCTAAGCAAAGCGGTCCATCAGACTAAGACTGAAACTGGAAAGTCCATTTAGTCGTTCAATTATCCAACGATTGACCCACATCTCCAGCAGGATGTGCAGCCACGTGCCAGATTCCTCTGGCAGACAGCTGGGGATTGATTATGGAAGAGAAACTACACAGGTGTTAAATGTTGTCGGATGCAGAGCTGTTCAGGGCAGACAGGCATGAGCAGAAACCAATCCAGACTATCCATATGGCATCTTTTCTTTTTCCATTGAACTTATTTTTCTCTGCCCTCTCCTCCTCAGTCAAAGAGGCAAAGAACCTGGTGCCCATGGACCCAAACGGCCTATCAGACCCCTACGTTAAGCTCAAGCTGATTCCTGACCCCAAGAGTGAGAGCAAGCAGAAGACGAAGACCATGAAATGTTGCCTCAACCCCACCTGGAATGAATCCTTCACTTTGTGAGACTTTCTTCTTCTCTTGTCTGTGCTTAGTGGTTTCAAGTCAGCTTGTTCCTTTTCTGGCATTGTTTTAAAAAACAGGAAAGGTTGGCCTCATTTTTAGTTACATAAGCAAACCCCAACCTCCCAACTACCCACCTCCAACACTCATTAACCCTCGATAGTTTTGTCCATATTCTCTAAGATTACCAGTGTTTTTCTGGCTTACTGTAATAACAGAAAAAAAAGGATTCATTTATGTGCTGAAATAAAAAGAGTCAGCATTCACATAAGTCCTTCTTTCTGTTGATATCTCTTAGTAAGCTCAAAGAAAGTGACAAGGACCGGCGTCTGTCAGTGGAGATATGGGACTGGGATTTGACCAGCCGGAATGACTTTATGGGATCGCTCTCCTTTGGCATCTCAGAGCTACAGAAACAAGGAGTAGATGGATGGTGAGGAGAAGAGATTATATCCTGGGCCTTCCGAAACCTTTCCACATTTTGACATGTTACAACTGCAGAATTCTGTGTATATTGTTGCGATTTTACACAAGTGGACAAAATTGTTGGTACCCCTTGGTTAATGAAACCCACAATGGTTACAGAAATAACTTCAATCTGACAGAGGTAATGATGAATAAAAATTCTATGAAAATGAACAATTGAAAGTCAAACATTGCTTTGCTTTTTAAACATGCTTCAACAGAATTATTAAAAAAAATAAACTCATGAAACAGATCTGGACAAAAATGATGGTACCTTTCACTTAATATTTTGTTGCTAATCAAACAATTCCTGTGGTTGTCCATGAGACTTCTGCACCCCTCAGCAAGTATTTGGGCCACTCCTCATGAGCAAACTCCTTCAGTTGTCTCAGGTTTGAAGCCTTTTCCAGACGGCATGTTTCAGCTCCTTCCAAAGATGCTCAATAGGATTCAGGTCAGGGTTCATAGAAGGCCACTTCAGAACAGTCCAATGTTTTCCTCTTAGCTATTGTTGGATGTTTTTAGCTGTGTATTTGGGGTCATGGCATGTGACTAAGACAACAATTTCTGATACTGGGCAGCACATTTCTCTCTACAATCCCTTGATAGTCTTGAGATGTCATTATACTCTGCACAGATTCAAGACACCCTTTGTCCATGAAACATGGGCAAAGGGTGTCCTTACATGTTGCATAGTAAGGACAGTGATCTTCTCTTGATATGCTTCCTTTTTCCATCTGTGAACATAGAGCTGATGTGTCTCGCCAAAAAGTTCAGTTTCTGTCTCATCTGTTCGTAGGACATTCTCCCAGAAGTTTTGTGGCTTGTCAACATGTAGCTTGGCAAATTCCAGTCTGTCTTTTGTGTGATTTCTTTTCAACAATGGTGTTCTCCTTGGTCGTCTCCCATTAAGTCTGCTTTGGATCACACCAACATTGGATGGTGCGATCTGACACTGATGTTCCTTGAGCTTGAAGTTCACCTTTAATGTCTTTAGAGGTTTTTCTGGGCTCTTTTTTTACCATTTGTATTATTTCTCTCTTTGTTTTGTCATCACTTTTCCTCCTGCAGTCATGTCCAGGGAGGTTGGCTACAGTCTTATGGATCTTAAATTTCTAAATATTATGAACATCACAGAAACATCAAGCTTCTTGGAGATGGTCTTATAACCTTTACCTTTAATATGCTTGTCTATAATCTTCTTTCTAATCTCCTGAGACAACTCTTTCCTTCACTCTGGTCCATGTTCAATGTGGTACACAGCATGTCACCAAATAGCACAGTGACTACCTGTAGCTCTATGTATAGGCCCACTGACTGATTACAAGACACCTGTGATGCTAAGTAGTGGACACACCTTAATTTAACATGGTTACTTTGGTCACATTATTTTCAGGGGTACCATCAGTGTGGTGTGCAAAAGTATTTGGCCCCTCTGAGCCAATGCTGTATGAGGCCTTGAACACAATAGATTGAGGGGCTCCTCCTGCTGTTAATGGTGCGTTCATACCAAACGCGTTTTGAGCATCAGGCGTGTCTGGTTCACATTCAGAGTCTATGTGGAGGCGCTTCGAGGTCGTTGCGGCGCGGTTTGAACTGTTTGACTCGTCGAGCGTGTCCAACAGGTCCGATGCTCCATCCAAATTAAGTCAGGAGCTGCTGACTTAATTTGGATGTAACAAAAGTGAAATAATTCATGTTTATTTTAATTGTAGTTTTTTTATTTGTTGGTTTAAAATAGCAACAGTTTGTGTTTTTAAATGGCATTTCACTGACCAGTAACGTATATAATTGCCCAATAATATTTTTACATTTCCTGTCAACTTAAGATCCTTTAATACAAAAACAAAGTGGGTCGCTGGTGGACCGCCTCGGCATCACAACCACCAAGCTTTGTGGGGGAACCCTGAAGGAAGTTGCACTCAGTGTCTTCTTCAGAGGTTTTTGTGTTGTTTCCTTCAGATGTTCTTGGTGCAGCACCACCACAGATGAGAGGGGAAACAGGTTTTTCAAAGGGTTTGGTTTGGTTGGTTTGACTCTGTATTGTAAAACTGAAACTGACAGACCAGACAGGAGGTAATGCCCTCTTGTCTGGTCATAGAAACAACAAAAAAGCCCATAACTGAATAGATCCACAGCTGAAGTGGGAAATGTGTTGACAGGACAATTCTTAATTAAGCTTTTTTTAAATCTCTCTTTTATTGTTGAAAGAAAATATAAAAAATAAAATAAAGTTGCTACAAAACATGTACTGTAGGAGTCCCAGCAGGAAGGTACTCCAGACATATGGAACCAGCATTGAACTTTTGATCTGTATGCAAAACAATAGCCGTCGAGAAACACTTGCACTGTATGATTGTATCATACAGTGCAACACCTTTTCCATTTTGAAACATGGTGGTTGTCACAACATGCTGAGGGGATGCATTGCTTTTTAGCAGAAACAAGGAAGATGGATGTAGCTAAATTCAAGGTACTGCTGGAAGGAGACCTGTTAAGACTTTGAGACCAAGATGGAGGTTAGGTTTCCAGCAGGACAGCAATCCTAAACACACAGCCAGAGCTCCAGTGGGACCGTTTGGATGAAAGCATATCCATGGTTACAATAGTCCAGTCAAAGGCCAGACCTAAAAGCATTTAAGAAAACTTAAAAGTTGATTTTCACAGATGATTTCCACCTGATTGTTCTGAGATATTTTCAGAAAAGATGCTGCAAAAATGCTATTTTCTTGACTTTCACTAAAAATGCCAAACCATAGATTGATGATTGAGGTCTTTATGTGAAAATGTGGAAAGGTTCAAGGGTTTGAAAATCCTTAGTATTCACTGTGATGTTTAATAAGAAGGATAATAAAGGCAGCGTCTAATGAATTTGTGAATGTCGGACTTCAGGTTTAAACTGCTGTCCCAGGAGGAAGGAGAATACTTCAGTGTTCCTGTCCAACCAGACGGAGAAGAGGGGAGCGAGTCGATACGACGGCAGATTGATGTAAGATCCGGACAAATAGAAAAGCTAGAACTTTATTGAGCTTGTTTGTTTTTAACTAGGTTTTCTTTCCACTGTTGTTCCAAACTGCCTCCAGAGGGCAAAAATAGGTCCAGGGAAGCCGTCAGACTCGTCCTCGTCCTCGGTTTGTAAGTACGACAGCAACGGCAATCAGGACCGTGTCAAACTCGCAGACTTCAACTTTATCATGGTTCTGGGCAAAGGCAGCTTTGGAAAGGTCAGACTTCTTTTCAGAAGTGTGTTTCTGACTTAATTTCTATTGAGTTTAATTTCTACGGACACCCTTTAGGTGATGCTGGCAGAGAGGAAAGGTACGGATGAGTTGTATGCTGTCAAAATCCTAAAGAAGGATGTGGTGATCCAAGACGATGACGTAGAGTGCACCATGGTGGAGAAAAGAGTTCTGGCTCTGTCTGGCAAACCTCCATTCCTCACTCAGCTGCACTCATGTTTCCAAACCATGGTAAGATGAGTTCTGCCTATCTTCACACTTACCTACTGTCAGCTGTTACTGTTTAAATTGACTCCTCTACCAGGAAAAAGAGGAGTTTATTCCATTATTCTTTCCTGCTCCATAATTCCCTGTAGGACCGGTTGTATTTTGTCATGGAATATATCAACGGAGGAGACCTCATGTATCAAATCCAACAGGTTGGCAAGTTCAAGGAGCCTCATGCTGTGTGAGTATTCATGCTAACACACTGATTACACCTTGAACATTTTGAAATCTGTATGATCATATTTTACTTTGTGAGAAATAGACTTGTGCTGTCATATTTGATGTTAAAGAGTAGTGTTTCACCACTGAGAGGCTCCAGCAGAGTTCTGGATTCCCTGCAGGAGGTGGGCATCTGCAGGAGCGCAGCTGGACTCCATGTTGTGCTCGTCTTACTGGAAAGGTTTAAAAAAAGCAGGCAGAATGTGCCACATTGAAATGACAATGTGTCTTCATTTTGAGAATCTACTGGTCCCCATCTGGGATGGACAGGCATTTCAGACCATAAACAGATGTCAGCACATCTGTCCAAACAGAGGACATTGCAGACCAGAGTGTTTGCTGTGAACATTTTGGACAGAATCACTATGGATTGTTGAACAAGGAAAAATGAAGCAGAGAACCATTTTAGGAAAGAAAAAGTCTAAGCAGAGATCTGCTTCAGATGGGAGGGGAGGCAGCACCTGTCTGTCCATCCGTCCGTCCTTCCATCCACTCACCCAGGGTCTTGTTAGCACCCTGGATTTTTTTAAATAGACTGAAAAATCTGAAGCCGTCCGTCATTTCAACAAATTACAATTCACATCCTTGACTGTACTTGATGCAGACACACTGACACTTTCAACTTTATGCACAGAGTACTTAGCAGAGGTTACTAAAATTAATTTTAAAAATCCCTTTTGAATATCATCTCTGACATGGACACTGAACTACATGCATCTTACTGACCAGGAGCTGACCGTTCATTGAAGAGTTATGGACACGACACTTTGGAGTACAACTGGTTCGAAAGCACATTCTAAAAACTTTGGCTTTAACAAGGCTACAGTAAATATAGCCTTACAATATAAGGGTTAGGGTTATATAGGGTTATATAGCCTATATATAACCCTTATATAATATATATAAGTTCTCTTTAGTTTTCTTTAGAAAACCCTGCCTTTCACCCATTAATCGTTGGAGATCAGCACCAGCACCCCTCGAAACCCCACTGGGGATAAGCATGTAAAATGATGGATGGACGGACGGACAGACTTAATTATACTGTAACAAGCGCGCTGTGCTGCACAACTAAATGCACACGTTGCTCCACCCTGCTCCACTCGAGCTGTGGAGATAAAATCCTATCAATCAATCAATCAATCAGTCAATCAGATTTTCTCTTGACACATCCTGCCTTAAAGCAAAAGATGAAATGGAACTGGAAGATGTTAAAGGAAAGCTGGAAGAAGTTGCACTGCTGACTCAAATGGTGCTCTATAAACAAAAGCAGTAAAATATTAATTACCATAAAATAATATGTTTGTTTACTTCAGGTTTGAGCCTCTCAAATAGCCTTTTGGCTAACTCTGGCACATTTACAAAAATGTTAATGTGCAATGTCTCTACGCTACCGAATAAATTAAATTGAATCTGTCTGTCCATTCTGCCCTTTGAATCCATCCAAAGGCTGAACAGAATCATTTGTCTTTCCATAGTTCCTGCTGTCTGCCCATTCTTCTGATCTGTCCATTTGTCTCTGTCCATCCATTCTTCTAATCCTTCCATCAATCTGTCCATTCAACCATCTGCTCCTTCTATTCCATCCATCCTTCCATCCAGTCCGTCTGTCTGGTCATCGGCCCACTCCATTCTTCTGACCAATCTGTCCACATTTTATCTATTGTAAGCTAAAATAGCCTCATAGAGACTAAGTGCACAGTTTTGTTCATCTGTGGCTTTTATCATCACCTTAGAATAATCTTTCAGTGTTGCAAAATGTCTAATTTTTGCAACATCTAGTCTTGCAGCAAAGTGTTATTATTTTATTACAAGAAAATGTTTACATAGCAGTTATCTGCTAAGCTACCAGAACAGCTGTAAAAACCCTGCCACAGTCACTGCAACCACATTTCTTAGAAGACTGTAATAACCAAACACATCTGTTTTGTGATAAACTAGCCAGTTGCATCTCTCATGCAGAAAATATGCTTAAAAATTAGCATATTTTCACTGGACTAAATGTACCATCACTATTTAAATATGAAGTGGTGTTCTGTGTTTCAGGTTCTATGCAGCAGAAATTGCCATTGGCCTCTTCTTCCTTCACTCCAAGGGCATTGTGTATCGGTGAGCCTGGTTTTGAATCCTTCCCACTCATCAAGTTTTTGTATTTTGTAATTGCACAGTTTGTGAGTAATGAGTTGTTTGTGGGTATTTGTGCATGTTTACAGAGACCTGAAGCTGGACAATGTGATGTTGGACTCTGAAGGCCACATAAAGATTGCAGACTTTGGCATGTGCAAAGAAAACATGTTTGATGGCATTACAACAAAGACGTTTTGTGGGACACCAGACTACATTGCCCCAGAGGTGTGTTCATGTGTTTTCCTCTACTCAACTGATGCATTTGATCAATTGTTACAAATCTGTAACAACTGATTAACAGGTTTTTCTTCCCAACAGATCATTGCCTATCAACCTTATGGGAAGTCTGTGGACTGGTGGGCCTTTGGAGTACTGCTTTATGAAATGCTTGCCGGACAGGTATGTGCATCACTTTTAATCAACATTGCTATTAATAACCAGGAGTTGGTACTAAAGGAAAGCAGATAACTAAACTCACATGAAATGATTCACATTTTAATTCAGCAGTGAAGGTTGTGCTGAATGTGTCCTGGGGAATTCACTGTTTTAGTCTTGATAGATGTATCAGCAGCCTTTGATGCCATCAGTAACACAGCAATCAGACTTCATAGGCAGGAATCTCTACATCTGTTTTATAGAGGCACAAATTTCACCTAAGCATAATCTTCAGTGCCTGTATGAACTAAATCCTGTCAGTTTCTATTGCTCTAATATAATATGTTGGGGACCTCAAGTCTCTGTTTTGGGGCCACATCTTTCAAAAGTCCTAAGTTTTTCAAACTGTCTGAATGCCTAAAGGAAATTATAAACTGTTGCAAAAAAAAAAAACCTTCAAGAATACTCTGAGAAGAATGAACATTGTCCTGGACAACGTGGTTTATTTCATCAGCCAACAGGTTGGACATTTGAATTTTACTGGGATTCCAAATGTACAAAATTTAGGTGTTGTTATTGATCAATAAATACTTTTTTTAAGGTTCTAACCGTCTTCATCATTGGAGAAATATTACCAAAGTTTAGTGTTGAGATGGTTATTCATGCTTTGCTTTTTTCTTGTCTAGACTTTGTAACACACTTTTTAGCAACAACAAAAATTTCTTTGATCAACTTCATTTGATAAAAACATCAACCTTCATGTTTTAATGTATTTGAATTGGTTGCACTTTCATTTTAGTACTGAATTTTAGTTAAAGCCACATACCTCCACTACTTCAAAGATTCTCAAGGATCAGATAAACTCACTCTTTACAAACTGTTGCACCTCAGCTCTGGAACAAACTTTCCTTGTTTTTCTGCCGTCTTCAACATCCTGACTCCCACAAAAAGCAGCTGAAGACATTTTTATTAAAATATGCCTTTTTATCATTTCATATCTGCATTTAAGTGTATCATATTATTTGTCATATACCACATTATGATCTAGTAATAAAAACAGAAATTTTAGGTGCATTGCTGTTAAGAAGTGAAAATTAACTTATTCAAATTTTAATCAAAATTAAAATGTTGGAAACAATAATTAAAAATTGGGTATTTTTGTTCATCTGCAGCCTCCATTTGATGGTGAAGATGAAGATGAGTTGTTCCAGTCAATCATGGAGCATCATGTCTCTTACCCTAAATCCATGTCCAAAGAAGCTGTTGCTATCTGCAAGGGGGTGAGAACACACTGCAGTACACATACACTGTCTTTCATCATATATATATATATATATATGAATATATGTGTATATTTTTAGCTGATGACCAAACACCCAGGGAAGCGTCTTGGCTGTGGCCCAGAGGGAGAAAGGGACATCAAGGAGCACGCCTTCTTCCGCTATATTGACTGGGAAAAGCTGGAGAATAAGGAGGTCCAGCCTCCTTTCAAACCAAAAGCGGTGAGTGTATTCCCTCATGCACACTTTCCAGCTAATAAAGGTATCCAGTCTCTAAAGTTTGCTTTAGAAATGATCCATGTTAAAAAAAAGTGAGTTGTATTCTTAGTCTTGCCCATGTGGTAAGTTATACAGTGACTTGTGAAAGTATTCATACCCCTTGAACTTTTCCATATTTTGTCATATTACAACCAATCATAAATAGGTTTTATTGCAATTTAATGTGAAAGACCAACACATACGGGTATACAATTGTGAAGTAGAAAGAAAATTATACATGATTCAAAATATTTTTTACAACTAAAAAACTGAAAAGAGTGGTGTGCAAAAGTATTCAGGCCCCCTGAGTCAACACTTTGTGGATCCACCTTTTGCTGCAATGGGCATGACGCCGGCTCCGCCCCCATGATGAAGTAGAGCTGTCCTCCAACAAGCAAACTGTTGTGGCAGACTAACAGTCCTCAATGCATTACCTGAGACATTTTTTGAGTCATTTTTGTCTTATAAACCAACACTATGGCAAAGATGGCGGGCAAGAAAATTCTCTAAGGAGTCCTACATCAGGTCTATAAGGTTATTAGTGGTAAATAACGGAGAAGTCAACAATAAAGCCCAAGAGGAAAAATGATGAGGGACAAAGTCTGGTTGGATGCGAGTGTGAACGCTGTGGGACGCATTTTGTACATACAAAATGGTTAAGTAATGACTTAAATAAAACCGGCTTGTGAAAATCTGCCTTCAGCAAACTGCTTAAAAATAAATAGTTGCATAAAAAGGTGTTTAAATGTCAATACAGCAGTTACTGCAGTCTGTTTTCATAGACTGCCACACAACAGTAGCTGTGTAGATTCCAGCTACCATTGGAATCTACACATAAAATTCAGCATAACTACCTTCATTTATTGATCTGGAAATGATTAGATGTTTGGCACTGTGATTTTAATCAGACTGAGTTGTGTTTATTTGACGCTTAGCCGTCAGCCCTGAGTCCTTAGCATGGAGCTTGAACTGTTAGCATGGAGCCCTTAAGACCTTAGCCAGATTACTTCCAGATAATATATTAATTAATAATACTAATATATTAGTTTAAAACATTCATGAAAAAGGGGTTACCTAAGTATAGTTTTCTTTATTCACTTGTGTACAGCTATGTGCCTAATTAACCACTACAGGGCTTGATTTGTCTGTCAGTAAGTGTCCTTATGACAAAAATGGGATGTTTACTACCAGTTACCTTCATGCTGACTAACTTGGTAGTTTCTGTCCATCAGTTTCATTCAACTGGACATGAGGTGGGCTGCAGGCCATGATCCTTTTCTTGCATTATTCCAGACTCCTTTTTGGTTTTGGAAATGTAATAAATTGTATTCCGCCCTCTACACGCTCTGGGTAACGACTGTCGGGAATGCATATTACCCACTGACAACTCGGACCTTGATTATCTATCAGCGTGTTTTAAATACTGTCAACATTGTCGTAGATCTTGGGCGTGCCGTGGTGGCGTAGCGGTTAGCGCGACCCATATTTGGAGGCCTTGGGTCCTCGACGCGGCCGTCATGGGTTCGACTCCCGGACCCGACAACATTTGCCGCATGTCTTCCCCCCTCTCCTTCCCGTTTCCTGTCAGCCTACTATCATATAAGGGACACTAGAGCCCACAAAAAGACCCCCTGGAGGGGTTAAAAAAACCAAAAACATTGTCGTAGATCATTTCTTCGAGATAAGGGGCGTGTACTTGCAACGCTGATTGATCAGTTGCTGACAAGTGCCCTGGAATGATTGGGGGAGGATTGGTCTATGTCAGCCTGGGGGCGGAGCCGGCATCATGTCAATTCCAGCTTCAACTCTTTCAGGGTTTGTCTCTACCAGCTTTGATCATCTACTGACTGAAATTTTTGCTCATTATTCTTCTGCAAAATTCAAATTCAGAAATACATAATTGATCCCAAACTAAAACATCTCAATCTCAGTCAGATTAGATGCAGAGAGTTTGTGAACACCAGGTTTCAGATCTTACCACAGATTCTGGGTTGGGTTTAGGTCTGGACTTTGATTGGGCCATTCTACCACATGAATATGATCTGTTTTAAACCAATCCATTGTAGCCCTGGTTCTGTCACAGAGCAGCTGGATTTCAACTGATATTAGATTACACACAGGTGGACTCTGTTCAGTCATTAGCCATCAACAGGTTCCTTCTGAAGGCAGTCGGTTGAACTCAGAGAAAAGGGGGTCTGAATACTTTTGCACTCTGCACTTTCATTTTCTATTTGTCAAAAATGTTTTAAATCATGTAGTTTTTTTTCTACTTCACAATTGTACACCACTTTGTGTTGGTCTGTCATATAAAATTCCAATGAAATAAGCTTGTGGTTTTAATGTGTCAAATATGGAAAAGTTCAATAGGGATGAATACTTTTGAAGGCCACTATAGATGTGAAAAAAATCCCCCATCACCAGAACACAACCATCTGCTACCATTGGTCACTACTCTGACAAATGTGAAGCTAAAGCTTGTTAGTGTAGTCACCAATGATGAACCTGTATGCCCACTGCTTTCATTTAGACCAATGGAATTCCACAGTTTTTGCTGTGAGTGATTTGATTGGTTGATACCATATTTTAGTTGTATTTCTCTTTTTGTCTTTTGTTGTCCCTGTTTTCTTTCCCTTACCCTTCATGAAACTCAATCCATTCCTTCATCTCTCCTCTCCACGGCAGTGTGGGCGTGATGCAGAGAACTTTGATCGCTTTTTCACACGCAACCCCCCTGAGCTGACCCCCCCAGATCAGGAGCTAATATCCAACCTGGACCAGGAAGAATTCCAAGGCTTCTCATTTGTTAACCCTGAGTACAACCACCCAGCTCAATGACCATGTAACATTTCTCCTGGCTTTATTAGAAATCACCCATTCTTCATAAACATACTTTAAAAGAAACACCAAACAAGAAATTATTCTGATGATGTCATATTTGGGTTGCATCCAGCAATTTTTAACCTTTTAAGATCTGACGTTACACATTAGCACTTTTTCTAGCTCAGGTCTGAAAGGCTTAAAGATGTCTGAGCATTTGGGAAAGATATTTATTTAGTTTGTTCCAAAAGTGTGAAAACTATTCAACCGGTTTGTTAGAGAGGAAGCTGAAGGTGTTAGCTTATCTTAGCCTCTAGCTAAAATCTGAGAAGCATCTGTAAACTGATACCTTTCCTTTGCCCCTGGAAACCACTATCATACCTAAATATCCAACTAAACATACTACACATCTTGCTCAACAGTGATTGTTTAATTTTATAAACAATAAGAATATAACAGAGCAATAAAATCAAAAAGAGAAAGTAGCATTATCCTAAACTGTCTTTCAAGATTCAGTTGAACATGTTAGTTTAGTTTAGCACAGCAAAAACTCAGAAGCAACAAGAAGATAAATGACCTAATTTTTTTATAGAAAGCATCAATGAAACCTTTTGCCTGAAACAATCTTGTTGTTAGCTTACATTGGCTTAGTTTAATGTAACATAAAGACAAAAAATGTCTGAAACCTGGTTCCCTGACATTTTTGACAACATACTTTGAGAACATCATAAAAATGTTTACATTGTCAAGTTTTATTTTTAAATGCCATATAAATGTATAAGTGTTTGTTAAATGCCATATTCATGGTTAAAAGAAAAATTGTAGTTAGCTTAAATTAGCATTGAGACTGTGTTATTAATGGACTTTGTTAAAGATTGTTTTAAAAACTTCACACTCTAAAGCAATAAAGGATTAATCTGTTTGTTAAAAATTATTTTAAAAAACCTTCACAGACTAAAGCAAAAAATTGCTAACTTGTCTTAATAGATTCTATTAAAACTAATTGTTTTCCATATTTGCCACTCGTCTGTATTTTCTTCTATAGTGTATGGTTTTAAATTGACAGTAAAATATTTAGTATTTGCCTGCTTCAAATCCTGATGGGGTCAGAGGTGTGGCAAAATTCATTTTTCAACTAGATCAAATGTAGAAATCTTTCCTTCTGCCGGATTCACGTTATTACCACGTTATGTTTATGCTAAAATCATCCAAAGTAGTGTAGTTGAGGCTTTACACATAGCTTAGTGAACTTGGATGCCTACTAACATCCTCACATATCCACCAACAGTTCTGTGCCGCCATGATAAAAATTGTTGAGGTGACTCAATGGTGTCTAGTTAAATTGACGCAGAAGAAGCAGTGCGATAAACCCTGATGTTTTCTCTCATCAATTTGTTAGAAAATATACTAAATGGTAAATGTTACTAAATAATGTTGTTTTTTTGTGAGTACAGTGGATCCAGGGGGAACTGAAAGGCAATTTTTCTGTAGCTTCTAGAAAAATTCTGCATTCCAAAGAAACTTTATTACCTTCAGTCTCCATCTCGGTACCAAGGAAGACTTTTGGCTTTTGGAAAGAAAGCAAACAAATGCATCTCCAAAATGGCAGATTTTTAAATATTATTCAGATAGAAATGGAAATATATGCACAACTGAAAGCAACCCGCCCACATGATTATATATTCATGATCCAGAGAACAGGCCAGCATGTTTTCCATTAGCGACTCTGTTCTGGGACCACTGTAGTTTAGCTTGTAACTGCTGCTCTTGTGTTGCCTCTACTGGCTGTATTTTTATCTTCAGTGCAGAAATGTTGCTTACATCTAAATGCCTCACATCAGCAGGCTGCTGGATACCAGAGTCCAACCTGAACATGCTCTGTCTCTGTGTCGCCTTCCCTGTAATCTGCATATTGATTAGAACAACCAATCATTGATGTTGATGAGTGTACTATGATCACATGTTGGCAATTCATACAGTGTAAATGAACTGACCAATTGCTTTGCTGTAATTGTTCGAATACTAGTTTCCTAATGTTGTCTTTACTTTTGTCTGTAGGATCAAATATTATTACACTTTCTGTTTGATGTTGTGGTGAATGTATCTACATTATTTTTGCTGATTTATGATCCTTGTGCACAAAAGCAGGAAGAGTTGCAGATTTTTTTGTTTGTTTTTCATTGAAGGGTCTTTGCTTTTCTCTGGAGACAAGTTTTCTCTGTTACACTGTGTTTTCATTGACGGAGGGCATATCTTGTAAACAATTGTTTTTTTTTTTCAAAATTTACATGATGTAGACATTTAGACTTTTGTGAAGGTAGTTTATCCTCCAGAAACAGGATTTCCAGAAGTGCCAAAATAAGGTTAAGAATCATAAAGTTGTAGAAAAATACTGCTCCTAACAGCTGTGGAAAAGAACAGCCATCATGTGCCATTTTGCAATACAGGTGTAATTATCATGACATGCATTACAGCCTATCCTAACTGTTGACCAACATTATTATGTCCCTTGAAAGTCCTTTTCATATAAAAGATGAAATGTCAAAGTTGTTTCATAATTTTGTAACTGTGTAACGATGCAAAGTAGTAACAATGTGTCAAATCTTGTTTTTGAGCTTGTGGCAGGAAGGTAACATCAAAGACACCTGCTTCTAAAATCTCTGATTCTACCAGATGAGAACCATGAGCACTAATCGTGGTAACTGTGAACAACCAAGGTTGAGATACTCCAGAGAAATAATATATATAAAAATATAATTTCTATATCAGAGAAATATTTGAATGTGGTTTCTGGGTGGGAGAGATGCTGTTGTTGATTGTGACTGGAAACTCATAATATACTCACTGGTGCCTGCCAGACTACTTCTTCTGTGTGTGCCTTCTTACTGTTGCTACAACACATCTTACCGTTTGTTGATATCCTTTTTGTGTACGGAGTTGTTTCTTGGAGAGAGTGATGATTCACAAACTCAGGTGTGGTATCTAGAGAATTATTACAGCACCAGATTTATAGCCATCTTTTTTTTTTAGATAAAAATAGTAGTTACAGCTGCTGCTACCAAGAGTATTACTGTAGCTACCGTACTATGCATAGTTATTTGTCTGTTGACAATCATTCTGTAAAGTCAGTTACAGACTAAACTTAGCAAAAAACGGGAAAAAAAATTGTTGGTAATTTTTATTTTCTATTTTTCTGTTGTAACAATGCTTCTTAGTAATAAATCTTATGTTGCTGGAAAATCTTTTGATTTCCCTTTAAATGGTGCCACATTTGTAGAAAACTTGCCAAATCCTTTTGGTGGAGGCATGTGTTGATGATGGTATGTTTCTGTAAAAATGAGTCTTGTCACTCAAGGCAGTCTCACCGCAGGGATATAAAGATGGGATTTCTCAACCTATGGCAGTTCTAGATCTCCAGTCTTAGGAGCTGATTTCTGTTTTCAAAGGCATCAATGCTGAACCTCAGACTGGGTCATCACAGAGCGCCTGAAGGATTTGAGAGTAGAGAGGCCGCTTTTGTGTCATGGCATGGACTGCCTCTTGTCATGACCCCTAACCCCAATGAACACTTATGGGAACAGCTTGAGGGTTTGTTTTAGTGACCAAAGCAGTCACATTGGCTGACCTCTGAGAAATGCTGGTTAACAATGTGATGCCGTTCCACATCAGTGTGTGACCAGCACTGGGAGGATATTCAATTCACATTCAAAAATACATAATTTGATTCCAAAAGAAAATTAAATGTTGTAACTCAAATTACCTCAAATTGTTCAAAGGGTTCTTGCAGATGGTGATGCTGTTGGCAGGAAAGATCTCTTGTAGTAGTAGAGTAAAGAAGCCTCTGACTGAAGATACTCTGTTTTCTCAACAGTATCGTGAAGAGGTTGTTCATAACTTTCTTGATTTTATGAAGATTCCTTCTTTGCATCGTCATCTCCAGAGGTTCCACAGTCGTCCCCAGAGCAGAACCAGCCTTCTTTATCAGGCTGTTGAGCCTTTTCAGGTCCCTGGCTCTGATGCTGATGGATGAAGAGATGACGCTCTCAACAACAGACTTATAGTAGATCTGCAGCATCTTGCTGCAAAACTTAAAGGTTCTTGGCTTCCTCAAGAAGTCCAGTCTGCTCTGTCCCTTCTTATAGACGTTTCACTGTTGATTCTTCAGTCCAGTCTGTTGTCCAGATGAACACAGAGGGATTTATATTCCTCAACCACCTCCACTTCTTTTTCCATGATGGAAACAGGATTTGATCTAACCCTGTTCCTCCTGAAATCAACAATCATCTCCTTTGTTTTGTTCAAAATTACGATGAGATGATTGTTCCCACACCATGACACAAAGCGGTCCACCAGCTCTCTGTACTCAACCTCTTGTCCATCTCTGATAAACCTGACAACTGCAGAGTCATCTGAGTATTTCTGTAGATGACAGAAGTCAGACTTGTGCTGGAAGTCTGAAGTGTACAGAGACAAAATGAATGGTGAGAGTATAGGGCCTTGTTTTGTTCCTCTGTTACTGACCACCTGGTTAGACACACAGTTCTTCAGTCTCACAAACTGTGGTCTGTTTGTGAGGTAGTCATAAATCCAGGAGATTGTTGAGGCTAAAATTACTACATTTCTATTATTTTTTTCTTTCCCCAATTATCTATAGTAATAAGATTTAGTGAGTTTTAACATTGGTGCTTAACCAACAAATGCATTTTTCTTAACAATATAGACCATTTAAGGGGTACATAAACAGACTTTAGAAAAGGAGAAACATTTATTGCCAAGAAGCAATGTTACAACAGAGCAGTACTTGTCTAAACTCAAACTTCCTAAAGCAACAATGACTAAAACATAGGTCAGAGTAGATGATGGGGCCAGTGACTCATTTGTTGGTAATATTTTGTGATTGTTCTTTCTAGAATAGTGTTTCTCAATTCTGGTCCCTGAGGAGTTGGCCTGCAAATTTTTTTGCGTTTCTGGTCTAGAACACCAGATTGAAATGATTGCATGATGTCCTCTGCATGTCATCAAGTGGTGCTGAAAGCCTGTTATCCACCCAGTTATGCAAGTCAGGTTTGTGGCAGAAGGGAAACATTTGAAACCTGCAGGGCAGGACTCACTGAGGTCCAGAAGTGACAAACACTGGACTGGAATTTAGATAACACGTTATTTGACGGGTTGTGAATAAGACTGTCATGACACCGTCATAAACATGACAAAACACCTGAACTCATGAACATGAGTAAGTCTTTATGAATATTCATGACTGTTGTCATAAAGTGTCATTCGGTAAATCATGACACTTTTAATACAAAGTTGACATTATTCAAAATGTCTTTGTTATGACAACTTGACATCAACCAAGAAATCATGATTTGACATAAATTTGTTATAAAAGTATTACTGATTTAAACTTTAGCTGCATAATTTTTAAAGGTCCAATGGTAACTTCAGTTATCAAATACATTTCTGAAACAGACTTTTGATTGTTATCTGTAAGCCTTAATCATTAAAATGATTATGGCTTAAAATTGCATGAAATAAAGTCTTGAAATTTTTTTTGTGTAATAAATCTGAATTTCACTTTTGGAAATGGATGGGTGAGGGAAAAAATCTGAACTTTTTCACAATGTAATTTTTTTTTCATTTTGTGCTACAAATGCAGTATAAAACTTTTTATTTCTGTATATCACATTGCTTGTATGCTCAGCAAAGAGCTGAAAAAGGTGAAAACATTTGAGCTCCCCATCATTTCAGCTGGAGCTCCTGTGATGAGACATAAAGAGGAGGTAGGAGATTAAAACTGTTGTGTGTAGTTCATGTTGTCCGTGTGTCTTGCTGAGGACTCGCTGCTCCACCTCCCCGTGTGAAATCCTCTCCGGCCGTCGTTTGGTATCGATCTTCGTCCCGCTCTGTACTGGAACATTTCCTCTCTTTGGCTTTTGAAGTTTGTGCTCAGTCTTTCTGCATCTGTGCTGTAGATGTGGTGTGGGTGGCTATTTTCCATCTCTTAAATGTTTTTTCGAAGGTTGTTGGCAGGGTGCTTGTGTTTTTTAATTTGTTTCTGTTTGTTTCCCACGGTGCAGATTTCCAGCATTGCCATAACTCCCAAATTAACACAAATGTGGACAAAATCACTTAATTTGACAAAACAGTAACTTACCCTTTATCTAATGCTATTAACAGTTGACTTCAAACTCACAGCTTTGGGTCTGCTTTAAAATAGCAACTCACTCACATAGCCAATAAACTCATTACCTTTATTCCTCTTATTCTTTGTATAAATACATTATTTGTCATTTATCTTTAGTCACATTGATTACTGTAACAGCGTCTTCACAGGTCTGTCCAACAAATGAATCTTCCAGCTGCAGCTGATCCAGAATGCTGCTGCTGATGTTCTCACTAAAACCAGGAAGTTAGAACCCATCAACCCAGTTCTAAAGTCCTTCACTGGCTCCCTGTAGCTCAGAGAATAGACTTTGAAAAACTGTTGTTAGTTTATAAATCACTGAATGGCTTAGCACCACAATACATTAAAGATCTGCTGGAAGGTTGTTGTATCAACTTTCCAGACCTGTCAGGTCTTCTGGTTCTGGTTCTGCTCTGCAACAACCAGAACCAAACATGGAGAAGCAGCGATCAGCTTCTATGTACCACAAATCTGGAACAGACTTCCAGAAAACTGTAAGTTTTAAACTCAGTGTTTAAACAGCTGAAGCAGAGTGCCTTTAAATCAAAACTAAAAACCCACCTGATTAGAGTTGTATTTGAAACATAATCATGAAACATTAATCAATAATCTGATGTGCAAAATACAATGTTGTTGACTGTGTGTTGACTTTTTATTTTTGTGTTTTTATTATGTAAAGCACTTTGAAATGCCTGCTGCTGAAATGTCCTATACAAAGAAAATTTGATTGATTGATTGATTGATTGATTGATTGATTGATTGATTGATTGATTGATTGATTGACTCTTCCATGTACAAAATTCTTATCAGTGCTTTTCCAAACTATGAGATCATTTTTAGACAAAGTGAAGGTAGCTGGACTCTTTCTTCGAGGTAACCATTGGTAGCACAAGAAGACACAAGTTTTGAACGCTCTGCCTCTCTTTTATAGCAACTAATCAGTTAATTAGATCACCACATGAAGTAGGCCCACTGTCTGCAGCCTGTTCATTTCATGGTAAGGTAATTCATTATCAAGGACCACACCACAAAGATATAGGTTTAAAGATTTATTGATGAAGGGATGAGGGGATGAAAGGATGAATGATCTTGATTTGGTTATCTGGAGAGTTTGAGGTGAAGACAGCATGGGGGTTTGGTCTTTGGAAAACAGTTATTCTTATTTTTTCCTGAACCTGCATAGAACCCCCAGACAAAACCTGCAGCAAAAAGAAGCAAAGCATGGATATGAATGAAGAGGGATGAAATGAAAGAAGTAAAGGGAAAGGGAGGATGGGGTTGATGAAATGTAACAAACTGAGATGAATGGGTGAGTAGAGTAAAAATAGGCCACTTGGAAAATTAGAGGTGTGGTTTGGATGTGGAACTGCTCTTGAGCTTAAATTAACACATTAACTTCACAAGAATAAGAAAAAAATAATCATCATTTTTAAACTTGTTAAGCTCTTTGTAGCAACAAAGTCCAGAAAGCACATTTGCATCACTAAAACATTTAGCCATGACTGTACTGACTGCATACTGGGGAAAAAATCTACATATTGTAATTTGTAATTATGTTAAATCCTCAAACTTATGGATATTTGGTTCATGCAACTTTTACAATACAATGGTTTTGTCCACTGTTCACCTTTAATCAAGTTAGATTAAATAGGTAATGATTTGCTTCCATAAAATAATTCTGAAATGTGAGAACTATGCCAACCCTTTTGACTTAACTTGAAAGGAGGAACAAATGTTGCGTTTGCAATGAAATATTTTTAAATTCTAACTCGAATAATAATAAAATTCAGAACATTCGTGTGATGCTTGAGTAATTTTTTTTGTTTTGTTTTAATTCCACCTCAGTTTTGGTTCAACTGTTTAGTTCCTGTTTATTGATTTTTGACACTAATCTGGATAGTGTGAGATCAGGCTTATTACAAACATTCACAATAAAAAGATAACATGGGAAGCATGACTGAAAGATTTTACATTTTTAATAGCTTTCAAGTTTGAGCATAAAAGCTTTTTGTCATAACCTTTGATTGTTCTAGCTCTACAGTTACTGTAGAGTTAGTGTGTGTGAATGTGGTAGAAGTATTTGTCTTCTTCTTTATTCTTCTACATGCTTTTTTCAGCTGTTATTGCCACTTTTGGTCAGATCACTTTCCACTCTTTCTGAATTATGCCTTTACTGACGACTACTGTCACTCTAATGTTCCAGAGTTTCATATCTCTAACTGATTTCAATTTTCTGTGGCAGAAATCTCGAAGCGATGTTGGCAACTTTGACAAGGAGTTCACCAAGATGGCGGTGGAGCTGACACCGACAGACAAACTCTTCATCATGAACCTGGACCAGAATGAGTTCCAAGGCTTCTCCTACACCAACCCTGAATTTGTTATACAAGTCTGAGGACATCCCGGTGGTTAGATGAGACACAGAAAAAATAACCCAAACAGCTCAACTGTAGTACTGTGCAAAAGTTTTAAACAATTCCATATGATTTACACTATTTCTGCCAAATTGCCTTGGAATCTTTTAACCTCAGTAAAAGCTCTCCCCTCTTTCTGAAGGGCTCTGAAAGCTTTTCTTTGGACATTAACAGCTTTTTTTGCTCCTTTTATCGGAGCATGACAGCATCTTCTTGAGAAGATTACTTCATAAAATAAAATGTTGGCCAAGTTAGTCAAATGTCTTCGATTCACTGCATTTTATATAGCAAATACTGGTCATTAGTATACTGGTCAAAGATTTGGGCTATTGTTTGACAATAGGTCAAACAAAAGCTTAAACATAAATGTCTATCTGCTTTCCATGTGGAGCTTTGGTTTAAAGGGATGCAGTTCATCTCTTAATTGATGTTCAGCTTCTAAAACAGAAGAAACAAAGACAATTTTGTAGTAGCAACAGCAGTGTGTGTCATGATCTAAGTCACAAAAGCCTTTCAACTGATTTGTTCATTCAAATTTGCAACCCTCATTTTTGCTAGAGTTAGCAGGAGGTTTTCTCCAAAGTTTCTTTATGGTTGTCTGTGCTGAGAAATGCTGTTTTTATCTGGCAAAGCAAATGGGTAGAAGATCTTATCCTCCCCAAAATATCATGCTTTAATAAAGGAAAACATGCTGCTCGCTAGTTGTAAGCACTGACTCCTGCTGTACATGCTGACATGTATGCAGCTTTTTCACTTGTTAAAATGTATATTAACAACTTCATTTGACTAATTTGCTTAGATTTATTAGGTCAACCAGTTGCTTCTTGTAGCCCCACAAAAAATCTTTCACCATGTTTTAGTGCAGTCACTCCTTTAGTTTCTAAGTATTTTTATGCATAAATGATGACTATAATGACAAAGAAAATTTCTGCACAATGGAGTAAAAATGAGGGGAATGAGATGCCAAAGTCCAAAGAAAACTACAACACATCTCCAAATAATAAACAGAACCGTTTCTCAAGACCATATTACATATTACATAGTTTCCTGAAAAACAAATTATAAAGAAATTATGGATGATTCAAGTCTTTTGCACAGTACTGCATACTTCCCTCCTAATCCACTAACCTCATTGCAAGCCAGGAAGACAAATTGACACCATATCATTTAAACACTTACATTTTTACTGGGAGTGGGTTCATTCATAATGAGAATTTTCTTCAAACATTGTGCAACAGAAGAATCCACCAAATGACCTTCTACCACAGTGGTGACGTTCACATCTCCAGGAAACAGCAGCAGTAGATAACATTCACAGGACTTCACCACAAACGGCTCAAGATTTACTGCCAACATGTACCTTTGCGCTATGTTGATAATGAAGAGTGTGTTTGTTTACTTGATTTCCTTCTCCTATGCTGGTGAGAGTGACGTCATAAACATTTTATAATCAATAAGTCAAACATGGCAACATGTCTGAACAGACAGCAATTCAGAGGGGTGCAAGATTCAGATCTAGGATTTATAACCTCATGTCTAAGCTGGTCCTGTACTTAGTCTTAAGCATGTCTTGTCTTCCAAGTTGATGCAAAAAAAGAAAAACCTATTATCTTTCTCACATATCCTCATAACTTTGTTTGCATTGCAGTGGGTTGGTGCTGTGTAGGTCTTTACAGTTCTTGTGGTGGAGCTCCTCTATGCATGCCATATTTGTTGGTACTGTAGTTAAAGATTTTTACACTGAACAGAAATATTAACGCCCCATGTCAAATATGAGAGTTTTATGAACATTTGGGTTACGCAATATACAGAGAAACTCAAAATATATTTTCAGTAATTACTGATCTTCATATCGGCATTAATAACATCGTGGTATGGCCACTTGTAGCGGATTGACAGTCCTTTGAACATGATAGGGGTCAGGTTGAGAAATTAGATTTTGACCAAGTTGGCTTCCCGTATACGGCTACAGACAGTCTGAGGTGTCTGTTGTGCAGCCCAATAGTTTCATCAGCTGTGTGTGTTGCTGGTCTTAGCCGATCCTGCAAATGGACGAACCGGATGTGGAGATCTTTTGCTGGAGTGGTCACACATGGCAGACGAGGATGAGGTCGATTTGCAGTAGTGCCAGTCTGTTGGAAACCAACTCTTACACAGCCTGTGGTCCAATAATGGACATGGAGCCATGCAGCTACTGCTTTGGTGAATGTCCCTGTATCCAACATGCCAATGGCATGCTCCCACATAACTTGCGACATCTGAGGCCTTATGACTTGTGACAAAATTTGACATTTTGGGGTGACCTTTTATTGTCCAGTCCAAGGATTGTCCAGTTGTTGCTCATTTTGTCTGATCGCCCAGTGGACATGCACTGAGTAAAAAACAACTCACTGACAGCAAGTTGGACTAAAGGTTATTCACAAATCAAAAGAAATATTACTTTTGTACAATAAAATGTCAGCAAATGCTCATTTACAGTTGTTAACTCCACATGGCAATAATAGTTGACATGGGGCGTTTATATTTTTGTTCAGTGTATTTTTGGTTTTTGACACCATCCAGGAGAAAACCTTGTGACATGTCCTGAATGTATTGATCCATGTCGGTTCTTGAAAATTCACATGTGAATTCTGCTTTCATTCTCTCCCTGAAATGCTGAAAAGTCTGCTGCTTCAAAAACTCTTAGGAGATTATGGAATTTTAGGAGAAAAACTTAAAAACTTGATGTATACTTCTGTGAGATTTGTGTTTCAGTGTATGTGTAAATATGAGCGAGGAATTAGAGGTAGGTGTGTTTTTCTTGTACTAATACACTTCTCTACTATTCCTCACAGTCCAGCCCCTTTTCATTTTTTTCCCACAATTTCAGAATTATTCATATATGTCTTCCACTTTTTATCTTTTCCACTTTCTGGCTTTAAAATGGCACTTTATTGTTATCAATTATTTTGTCCTACTTCTGTAGCAGAAACACATCTTCATTTTAAGGTGATGAAATGATCAAGTCAATATTTGGAAATACGGAAAAAGGAGAGACTTACTATGCAAAAGGAAGAAGGTCAAAAGGAAAAGAAGAAACCCTGAGAGAATAAAAGGACATGATAGATATGATGCATGCATCATCTTTAGCTGAAGAGATGAATACAAAAAACATTAAAATATTATCATACAATCAATTCTGTAATTTTGTCTTTTTTGCTTCACATCTGTTTGCAGATTCATGACCTAATAATCAAACCACACATTAAAAATTGATGGTCACCTGGGTAACACATTGTGTCCATTTCTAAAAATGACTTTCTCTGATATAATCAGCAGCTTTAAGCAGTCATCATCTTACCTGCTGTAGTGGGAATTCAGACTAACTGAAGCTGAGATAAACGCAAGTTTGGCCCAGAATCAAACTTATGTAATAGTTCTCAAATATAGTTTCTACCAAAGTGATTGCAGTTCTTAATCTGGAGTCATAAAAGGGGAATACATATTAGAAATGACTTATTGCATTTTATCAGTGTAAAAATGTAATTATTTTCCAATGCAAAAGAGAAATTTGCCTAGTCCTCTCTTGTATCTTGGCAAACAGACATAAACTAAACTG
Organism: Xiphophorus hellerii; assembly: GCF_003331165.1. Classification (NCBI taxonomy): domain Eukaryota; kingdom Metazoa; phylum Chordata; class Actinopteri; order Cyprinodontiformes; family Poeciliidae; genus Xiphophorus; species Xiphophorus hellerii. Next base: position 33,783,498 of record NC_045676.1, read on the forward strand.
TTTATAGATTTATGTCCAGATAGAATTGATATTTTACATATCCAAACATCAGCACTTTTGTCAGCTTTAATTTTAGCCACATTTTACAGAAATTGTATTATTTTCTACTGTCCAACTGTCCCACCCAATCCCAAAAAGTCCCACTGAAAATCTTGACAAGAACAGAGACACAGATGTGACTTTGAAATTGGTCACTGACATTAGTATGATATCTGTTTTTCAGTAGAGTAAAGGAACATGGACAGCTGCAGAGTCCCGGGTGAGACAGAAAAAGATATGTAAAATGAACTAAAACTTGTCTTACTGTATAATTTCACAGTAAATAAATATGTTTGCTATATTAAAGACACATCATATGTCATCTGCTCTGTGTAATTCAGCAGGGTAGGTCTGTGGAATCAGAACCACATAATTGAAAAATGCAAAGTTTGCATTGACAAGGATTCATTTGGCTTAAACAGCCAAATGTGTAAGATAAGATGTGCATTCTGTTTTTTGAATTCTTTAATAACTTTGTGATTGCTATGGAATCTAATGTTGTTGATGTTTTTGAGCACTTGATAGCAGTCAATATATAATATTATTGTGATAATAATTCTTCACGAAAATATTAAAAAATTTTGTAACTGCATATTTGCTCAATGTAGGCAAGTATTGAGCAAATATGCAGACTCATTCCATAAATTAGAATATGACTGAAAAGTTCATTTTTTTATCAAATGAAAGATATAATATAGATTAATTAAATGTGAAATGTGTATAAAAAATGTTTTTTTATATCTCTTAGTAAGTCTAATACCTGCTAAAAGCTTGTTGTTTTCAAAATGTACTATTAATCTGACAAATCTCATCATAGAAATAGATAGACAGACTTTATTGTCATTCAATTGTACTTTTAAAATGTACATATTAAGCAACATTTCGTTGCAAGGCTCCAATAATAATAGGATATCCTAATTTATTGAATAAGACTGTATGGGATTCACATTTCTTCCAGTCACATATCTGTGGGTGCATCAGCGCCTCCCTCATCCCCCCTTCCTCTCTCTTCCCCATCATGCATAGCAACTTGCAACACAAAGTTAAGTTACAGCCTTGCTTATTTAGCAATCCATGGTTCTTTATTTCCCTCTCTTCTGCGTGTTGCTCTACATGTTGAGCACTGCTGGTCTCTGTGACCCAGCTGGCTCACTGCATCCTTCCTAATGGGACACACACTCCACCCACACACACACCATGAGCTCCATTCACTGGTAGGAGGGGTTATGACTCCAGGCTGCCTGTGCGGAACAACCATTGATGTTCTCTGGAGCACAGAGTTCTCTCTTCTGTAAGAGCAGCAACACGTCTGCTTCTCCTCTCTACCAAAAGACTTGGAGAAAGCTTGACGGACTTAACGTTAAGTGTGTCGTGCTTCCTGTAGAGGACAATGTTCTCCACATCTGTGTGTCCCTCAACTAATTGGAGTCGTACAGATAAGACATTTGGAACCAGTTCTGGTCGGCTTCTGAATCCAGGAGTGTGAGTCTTGAGGTGAAACTGCTCGGCTTAAGGAAGTGAAGGTGTATCAGGCCAAGATGTGGGTTTGCAACAGGGGGATGATGATGCTTCTGACCACGGCGGGGGCTTTCTGTGCATTCAGCCTCATGACCATTGCAGTGGGAACAGACTACTGGCTCTACTCCCGCGGGATGTGCCGCTCCAAGAACCTGAACGACAATGAGACCGTCCACAAAAACGAGGAGGTTCTGACCCACTCGGGACTTTGGAGGACCTGTTGCACTGAGGGTAGGATTTAAACTCACATTTTCATGCAGAAATCTGATTAAATTATCAATTGGCGATGCAAGGTAAACTATAAAAGCACGGCAAAATTGTCTCTATGCACAGCAAATTTGCTAGAGTTAAACTTGCAGTGTCAGCACATAATAGAGTACAGTGTTGAGACTTGAGTGTTGTTTTCACCATAAGTAATTCAACACAATTGTGATAACATAAGAATATGGGTGTTAAATGTCAGACCTGACGCTTTTCAACACCAGTAGTGTAATCTTGAACATCTGGATACTAGACCAAGCTTGCTAATGGAAGAATCTCGCCAACGCCATTTTCTTTTTACTCGCTTGGATCACGAGGATGGAGGGAGTATGTAAGTAGATAACATTTTACAGTAGTATCAATTTTTCAGTCATTAATCATTGTTGCTGATTATGTACCAATATTGCGGTTTTCTTTAAGCTTTTGGTGAAAAGACTGAAGCTCAATGAATTTTTAAATGCATTGCATTTGCTTTCAAATTCAGAAAGCAACAGTTCTGTGGTTGTTTATTTAAATAAAAGTTGTGTGTTGGCAAACAGGTAGAGCAGGCAGGCAGTTAACTATTCTTACTGTCTCCAAGTTAGTACACTAGCTTCGCCATATGGCTAACAGGGTTCAACGACTTCGAAGATAATTCTCCAAAGATAATTCTCCGTTTAAATATACCTGGCATGGTCGATAATGTGCGGCTATCATGTGTCTAAACTGAAGCATCATAGTAAATTTATGTGCAATAACCTATGACACGAGTAGTGGTGACGTACTTCCATTTAAACTTTCACCACATAGACCGTTTCCGGTTACCGGTTGGTCCTATTGTTTTTAGCCATAGCTGCAAAAGTTGTACCATGAACAAGATGCAAAAGTTAAAATATATGCAAGCTACTGGTATAACAACTGAGTTTTGTTGTGTGCCGTTGTATTCAGCAATTAGCCGGTACCATCCAGTGCTTAGTTTTTTCATTTTCCTGCTGATATCTGTGGTGTGTTATGGTCCTTGGGGCGTTCCGTACCAGAGGCGGGTTATGTACATGTATGGTTTCTGGTAAAAGGGGTTTTGGTTTTCAGTAAAATATGCCTGCCGGCTAAAGACAAGCTGTTGTCAGAGTCCTCAATTAATGGTCTACAAATTACTACATGGTGTCAGAAGTGGTGACTCTTCAACGTTATGCTGCATTCCCAATGCACTCGCAACTAACATCAAGATAAATGCGCAGGGGAGATCGTTGCATTCACAATGTCCAATACTGAGAGGGAACGCGCTAACTCTGCTGCAGCTAGCAACGTTGGAGAGGAGTTTCGCCTAAGCCTGCCAGAAAAGTTTGACTGCAGAGATGTCCAAAACTGGCCCAAATGGATCCGACGGTTTGAGAGGTACAGGATCGTGTCGGGGCTGGAAAAAAGGGAAGAGGCTTTTCAAGTGAATACGTTAATATATTCAATGGGAGATGAATCAGAGGATATCCTTAATACGTCAGAGCTAACGTCTGCAGACAAGTTCAACTACAAAAAAGTAAAAGAGTGCTTTGATGAACATTTTATTGGAGAACACAATATAATTTTTGAAAGGGCGAAGTTTAACATGCGTAAACAAGAACCAGGAGAAACGGCCGAGAGCTTTATCACCGCGGTTCACAAACAGGCGGATTATTGTAAATTCGGAGCTCTCAGAGATGAACTGATCTGCGATCGCATTGTTGTCGGCATAAGAGATGCCACGCTCTCCGAGAAGTTGCAGTGGATGCAAAACTGACCCTGACTACAGCTGTAACACTGGTCAGACAGAGTGAAACTGTGAAACAACAGCAGGGTTGGTTGCGCGGTGCCAGTGGCCCTGTATCCATTAAGGAGCCCAGTGAAGAGATGCATGCGCTTTCACTTGCACGCAAGACAGAGGGCAGTGCACAACAGAAACCGAAACCGAACAGGTATGCAACATCGTCTGCCTGTTATAAATTTGGGAGGGCTCCATCACACAATTGGAAAGACTGCCCTGCCAAAGTGGCTGAATGCAGGAAATGTCACAAACGAGGACACTTTGCTGCTGTCTGCAAGTCTAAGCAGCCTGTACACGAGATGGCAGAGGAAGAGGGACTCTATCAGGACAGTCTGTTCTTAGGTGAGGTGAAGTCAGACAGCAATGGCTGGTACTTAGACATCAAACTAAATGGGGCAGTAGTTTCCTTTAAACTAGATACAGGGGCAGCAGTGGCAGCCATTCCTACCAGACTGTATAGCTACAGAAGAGACGGCCCTCTATTGCACACCCACAAAAAGCTGTATGGCCCAAACAATACCAGACTATCGGTGGTAGGTCAGCTTCAATGCAGCCTTGAAAATCCACTCAGTCAGTGTTTGTCATTGATAGCTTGGCTAGGCCACTGCTGGGTTTACCAGCACTTACAGAACTACATCTTGTGGAGCGAATGGGAAAAATTGACACACTGGAGGAGAAGGGGGACCTGGTGAGAAAATTCAAAAAGAAATTCCCAAAGGTGTTTACAGGATTAGGGAGACTGGAAGGTGACTATCGTATCCGGCTGAGAGACGATGCTGTCCCCTATGTCCTTTCAACCCCTCGCCGTGTGCCAATACCCTTAACTGCAAAAGTCAAGGAGGAACTAAAAAGAATGGAGGAAATGGGGGTCATCTCCAGGATAGAGAAGCCTACTGAGTGGTGTGCGGGGATAGTGGTAGCCCCAAAACCCAATGGCAAAATTAGACTTTGTGTCAACCTTACCAAGCTTAATGAAAGTGTGTGCAGAGAAAGACATATCTTGCCCTCTGTGGACCAGTCATTAGCACAGCTGAATGGTGCAAAATATTTCACAAAATTGAATGCACGGAGTGGCTTTTGGCAGATTCCATTAGCACAAGAAAATAGGGAACTAACAACATTCATTACTCCCTTTGGCCGTTTCTGCTTCAATGTGCTACCCTTTGGGATAAATTTGGGCCCAGAACATTTTCAAAGACGCATGTCCCAGCTCTTAGCCGGCCTTGAAGGTGTTATATGCCATGCAGATGATGTCCTTGTGTCGGGAAAGAATGAAGCAGAGCATGATGAGCGGCTCACAGCTGTCCAGATGCGACTCCAAGAGGCAGGACTAACACTAAATGAGAAATACACCATTGCACAGTCGGAAGTTCTGTTTGCAGGACATAAAGTCAGTGCAGCAGACATTGAACCAGACCCTGAGAAAATCAGAGCGATTACAGACATACCTGTCCCACAGAACACAACAGACGTTAGGCGGTTTTTGGGGATGGTGACGTATGTTGCAAAATTCCCCCCTCACTTTGCAGATTCTACCAAACCACTCAGAGATCTGCTGGTAAAAGACAATGATTGGATCTGGAGTCATATGCAGCAGACAGCCTTTGACAAGCTCATGAGCTGGCATCACCAACAGTCTTGGCTCAATACAGGCCCCAAGCCAAGACAAAGGTGTCAGCAGATGCCTCGTCTTTTGGCCTTGGGGCAGTCTTAATGCAGAGAGAGGAAAATATGCAGTGGCGTCCAGTTGCCTACATTTCCTGAAGCCTCTCTGAAACAGAGCAATGATATGCCCAGGTTGAAAAAGAGGCACTAGTCGTCACCTGGGCCTGTGAGAGGCTGAGTTCATACCTGATCGGAGTACAGTTCACAATAGAAACTGACCATAAACCCCTCCTTGCACTCCTAGGGACAAAAGCACTGGATGACTTACCTCCCAGGATTCAGCGATTCCGGCTGCGACTGCTTAGGTTTATATACAACATAGTACATGTACCTGGAAAGGCCCTCATCACAGCAGATACATTGTCCAGGGCCCCGATAAGGCGTCCACTGACAGCAGAAGAAACACAGATGGAAGGGGAAGTACAGATTTTCATTAACACAGTACGTGATAACTTACCTGCATCTCAGTCCAAACTCCAGCAGATAGCTGACCATCAGCGGCAAGACGCCATCTGCAGTCAGCTGATCCGCCAGTGCCAAAGAGGCTGGCCACGACAAGAGGAGCTGTCCCAGCAGCTGAAGCCTTATTGGATTCACCAGGGTGAGTTACACATGAATGGTGATCTTTTGATGAAAGGACGACGTATTGTCATTCCAGAGACATTGAAAATGAAATGCTTGCCCGACTGCACGAGGGACATATGGGGATATCCAAATGCAAGCTGAGGGCTCAGCAATCTGTGTGGTGGTTAGGCCTGAGTACCCAAATCACAAAAGTTGTGGGCCAGTGCGAGACATGTGTTAAGTACCAACAGCTACACCCAGAGCCAATGATACCCTCAGAGCTGCCTAAGCGGCCTTGGCAGAAAATTGGGGCAGATATGTTTTACTGGGAAAATGACTCTTATTTACTGGTAGTAGACTACTATTCAAGATACATTGAAATAATGAAGACATCTATAACCACATCAGCAGGAATTATTAGTGGCTTGAAATCTATTTTTGCTAGACATGGGGTGCCTGAAATACTGATAACAGATAATGGACCTCAGTTTTCCTCTAGCTCTTTCTCCTCTTTTGCCACAGACTATGACTTCAGACATGTCACCAGTAGTCCATACTTTGCTCAGAGTAACGGGGGGGCAGAGAGGGCGGTAAAAACAGTGAAAAGCCTCTTGAAGAAGAACACCGACCCATACAAGGCCCTGTTGGCATACAGGGTCACGCCGCTGAATCAAGGCCCTTCACCGACTGAGCTCCTGATGGGCAGAAGGCTGCGCTCACCCTTGCCACTCTCACCCAGTCAACTTAAACCACAGTGGGCAAACCAAAAGAAATTTGCAGACAAGGACAAAGAGTTAAAACAGGCACAGACATTGGCCTACAACAAAAGACATAGAGTGGGGGTCAGGCCAGAGCTAAAAGCAGGTCAGCGCGTCTGGATTACAAACACCCAGGAGACGGCTACGGTGCTGAGAGAAGCAGACACTCCTCGTTCCTGTCGTGGAGACCGATTCAGAAGAGGTGAGGAGAAACAAGGCACATCTCAGACCCTTACCAGACATTCAATGCCCAGCAGCACCAGACATTCAAAGCCCTACAGAGAATGTGGGAGACACAGAACAAATTACAGCAGCACCAGAAGTGAGGGTGGAGGAGAATGTGAAAAGGGTTCATCCAAGGAGGGAGGTGAAGGCACCAGCATGGCTCAAAGATTATGTCCAATAAGGCAGAACATTTTCAGAACATCTAAAACCTGTTTCAAATGTTATTGTTATTATGTATGTTATTTTCAGTATTCAGTAGACTGACTGTATGCTTTTAGTTAGGTAGTCCATGTTTTGTTTAAAATTTTATCACTACTTTGGGGAAGGGGAGATGTGGTGGGTTATGGTCCTCAGGGCGTTCCGTACCAGAGGCGGGTTATGTACATGTATGGTTTCCGGTAAAAGGGGTTTTGGTTTTCAGTAAAATATGCCTGCCGGCTAAAGACAAGCTGTTGTCAGAGTCCTCAATTAATGGTCTACAAATTACTACAATATCAAGGTGACAACAGATCATATCCAAAACTTGGCCACTAAAGTGAACACACGGTTTATAGCTGCCTGGTATTTCAAACTTGAGGATATTTAAGATCCATCATCAGAAATGGGAAGACGGTGGTTAAAAGGGAGCTGTTTGTGCTTCGTTCACTGGAATAATTTGTGAGAGGAAAATAATGTGGGAGGAAATTCACTGCTACGGGAAGAGGCTGAGAACAGAGGCAGCGATTCAGCACAAGACAAGTCAATGTGTGTGTGTTGATGTATGCGTTTGTGTTATATGGAGTATAAAATAATTTTTAGGCAACTCCTTAGTTTTTGTTTATAAACAACAATTATATAAAATACACTTAACATGCAGTCGGAGCGCCCCTCCGATACCGAGCACGGTAGTTTAAGCACAGCCAAACGCTTCAGCCTGAAAATTATTCAATCTTTCTGTTCCACCAACACCGAGCAACACGGTCCAAACCACACAGGTAGCCGGTCAAATTAAAGTCCAAAACCTTTCATTTCCAGCCGTACACTTAATGGATTAAAGTGACACTTAATGGATTAAGTGTCACCTCTCCACATAAAAAATTCCACAGAACAAGTACAAATAGAAAAGAAGGGCTTATTTCCCGAATCCCCAAAATATGACATTTACCTTTAATGTTTCATAATTATAACCCACATTAGAGTGAATTTTTCCACTTGGCTGCTATAATCAGTTCTTGTGCTACACAAGAACAACAGAAAAAAGAAAAAAATATAATTTTTTTGCCTTTTTTTTCCTCTCAGAGATTCTGTTTAGAAAAATTAAGCTATGAAGTTACATCCAGGGTTTGTACTGGTCATGGAAAACCTGGAAAGTCATGTAATTTAATTTTTCGATTTTCAAGACCTGGAAAATCGGTCTTGAATTTCATTTCATTTCCATTTGGTCTGGTCTTAGTGTCGGACATTGAGGACTCGGGATTTTATTTCAAGACCACAACTGTGGAAATGTCACTAAATTGCCAGCATATTGTCCAGTTTATTTGTCAACATCCTTGTTTGCACTGGATGCAAAACATACCGATTCAAATCCAAGCAATAACGCAACTTAATAATTACGTGTTTCTGTTACCGCCAGGGCAACACATTCTCACTCCCGACTCGTCATATATTGACGAGTTGGGACGAGTTCTGACCAAGCGTCAATATGTGACGATTTGGGAAGGTTCCTTCAGCGTCACATGTTGACGCGTCGGGAAACCACTTTGCGTCAATAATTCACGAGAAGCGTCAAAAAACGACGATCTGGTTAGGGTTAGGGGAAAAGTTACGGTTAGGCTTACACTTCACCCCTTCGCGTAAACGCTGAGGGACCTGCACAAGCGTGACGCTGAGGGACCTGCACAAGCGTCAATATATGACGAGTAGGGAGTGAGAATGGGTTGGTCAGGGCCGGCCCAAGGGATAAGCAAACTAAGCAGCCGCTTAGGGCCACTAAGGGGCCCCCTCAGTGGAGCTGATTTTTTTTTTTTTTTGTAATAATTTCTGTCATTATAATATCAAAAACACACGATTACATCTTGAAGTGATTTGTTTTAACAATAATATATACTGTATTTGATAATGTATGTAGAAATCATTATTTTATGGATAAAAAGAAAAAAGTGCTCTTGGGGGCCCCTGGTGGCCGCGGTAGGTACCGCACGCTTAGCTGGTAAAATGAGCTCCTGTGCAGAGCATCCAAATGTCCAAAGCTGCAGTCAGAAGTTAAGAAAGCAAAACTATGTCTCAAAAAAGGACTTATCCTTCAGAGAGGGAGAAAAGAAAGAGGACAAATAGAAAAAAAGCCAAGATAAAGTTTGTTTTAATGTGCCTTAGTAATGTAATGTGAAAGATTTGTAAAGCTGCTAATAGAAAATTAGCTTGAACGGTCCAGTTCAACAGCCAAGCATTTATGCTAGCATCTTTGTGTTTGTGTGAAACTGAATTTAAACTTTAAATGATTCTCCTGCTTGGCTCTGTATATTTCTGAGGTATTTTTGGCTTCAAAACATCGTGTTTGATAACATTTGATAAGAATAATTAAAACTTGTCAATGTTTGACATTGTCTAGCAAAATGTTTTTATGTCAGGCTACATAGCTGCTACATCGATGAGCTGCTCTATGCTGTACTTTTCAGATATGTTGTTTGCTGCTGAGCATAATCATTTGAGGCTAAAACAAACAATATTTTTACATTAATTAAGTTATGTGAAACTCCTGTTAAAGTCATTTGAAGGCTCAGAATCAGTCCGGTAGCAATCCACATTCTCAGGGGAGAAAGGCTCACCGGGTATAAATTAAATATTTAGCTATTGGAGTTATACTTAAGAGAAATTTATTTAACCAGAGAATGTCATAAATATGTGTGTAGAGCTGCACCGATTGCAGTTTTCTGGCCGATCCCTGGTTACCGATCTTTAAAAAGCCTGACCTGCTGATTTTGGCCGATACCGTTTTTTTTTTCCTGAAATGTTGCAAAATATAGCAAGAAAGTCACTGAGTTGGCAACAGTGAATATTGTTAACTGTAAATGTGCAGACCTGACCTGGTGGGCTGGTCTGTCAGTCAAACCTCTCACTGCAGAACAGAAGAGGACAGAGACTGATTTTTATACCTTTGCTGACGAAGATTAGGGGATAAGATGGGCTTCACTTGTAAGTATTGACCGATCACGATCCCCCAAAATTAAGGAAATCGCCGCAGAGAAATCAACTGGTCGATAAATGTATCCTATATTATACATGCATAGAATATAATGTAAAACAGCACTGCCAGAGATGCAATAAGCTTATAGCAGGTGTGTGAATGATCTAATGATCGGACTGCTGATTTTGCTTAGGGCCCCATTGAGGCTCAGGCCGGCCCTGGTTACCGCTGTAACGCATCGCCTCCCCTTTTAATTCGCACGCGGCACTCCAAGACATGCGCAGTGTTTGTCTGTGAGCGGAAGAAGATGTCCGTCCAGTCGCCCGTCATAAGCGATAAGCATCAGGGAGTAATTTCTCATGATGGTGGACAACAGAAAGCATGACAACAGAGCGCAGGAAAGAAAGGAAAAGAATAGCGCGACACAGAAGTGATGAAGAAAATATCCAAACTAACAGGGTTTTTTAAAACAGAATCCTCCTCCGCTTCTCAAAATGTAAGCTTTGCTAACAGCGGTCCAACGGTCCCACCAGAACCTGGAGTGTTTCTGATCTGATGCCTGCTAAGTCAGAGGCGGTAGAAGTGCTATCTTCTTTACTATGACCATGGATAATCCGTACAGTACTGACCCTGCGCTTAATCTTATCAGATTTTTTAAAAACTGATAAGTTGATGTGGGCTTACTGGGCAGAGCAAGAAGCAAGAACTATTAAAATATGGATGTTGATTTTAAAGCACCGGAATAAGTTTACAAAAGATCAGAAACGACTCTTCTCCAGATCGTGCTTTGAAAGCCAGCTCCAAGTGGTGAGTACATCCAAACACAGGCTGATTTATCCTCCATTCACCGCGGCTGTGTTTTGCTTTGCATGTCGTATTTTTAACGAAGCTAAAAGTCAGCGATGCTGTGATAGATACGGGTTTCCCGACTGGAAACATGCAACAGAACGCGCATCTGATTTACACTCAGTCTATGTGGAGGCGCGTCGAGGGTCGTTGCGGCGCGTTTCGAGCGTCTAGCGCGGTGCAATTTAAACATAGCACTTGAATGTAAGCCAGACGCACCAAACGCTAATGGTGTTAACGCACCATTAGCCTCCAGCTGGCAGCAGGAGAAGTAACTGTCCTCCTGCTGCAGGGGAAGTTTTAGTGTACAATAGCGCAAGTACACTATTTCGTACACTTGCACTGTACAAAAGCGCAAGTGGATTTTAGCTGCCCTGATACGCTGCTAAAATTCAATCATAATCGAGTAAAAGTTTTGGAAAAGTCGTGGAATTTTTTTTTCTAAATACCAGTGGGAACCCTCTGCCTCCCCCGCTGCTTTTTTTATTTATTAAAATGGTAAATTTAGGTTTGCCTGGACTTTTATAAACTAATATCTCTTCTATGCATCTATTTTTTTGTATTAATGTTGGTACAGATAATAGGCAAACCCTGTTCTGGGTTTGCTAGTAGTTTTACTTTCAGCTACATACTTTCAAAAGAATATTCAGATTTTAACATGCATTTTCTAAGTAGTAAATATTTCAATTTGCTCTTACTCATGAAATTCAGTGTTGTTATATCTCTGAAATGTTTTCTGTAGTTTCTTTTATTGTGATACCAGAACTGTTTTACAAACATTTTATTTTCAAGCAAAACTATCAAAGAGAGCTTAGGGTTTATTAGTTTTTGATTACGTTGCATAGCTAAATATGAACACTTATTAGTTCTTTTTTTTTTGTTTTTAATTTTTCAATTTTGCATCGCCTCGTGATGTGTCTCTGAGCCATGATTGAGCCGCTCTACCAATTACCTTTCCCTTGTATCCAAGCACCTGGACCTGCTGACCGGTATGGCGTCCATCAGTCCAAGGTCTGCCGGATCATCACAGCAGGAACCAACTTTTTATTTACAGTACTCAGTTAAACTAGGATCTGGAAACCGGAGGACCAGATATGCAGAAATCTACCTGCAGACTTTATTGGCTACCCTGACACTGCGTGATCCTGGACTGAGCTGAACCGGACTTCCTACCCGGAGAAGGCACTCTACCCTTTTCCGGCTCAAGACCATGGCCTCGAATTTGGAGGCACTGATCCTCATCCCGGCTGCTTCATACTCGGCTGTGAACCGCTCCAGCGAGAGCTGCAGATCACGACCTGAAAAAGCCAACAGAACATCATCCACAAAAAACCGAGATGTGATCCTAAGGCCACCGAATCGGATCCCCTCAACACCTTGGCTGCGCCTAGAAATTCTGTCCATGAAAGTGATGAACAGAATCAATGACAAAGGGCAGCCCTGGCAAAGTCCAACTCTCACCGGAAACGAGCCCGACTTACTGCCGGCAATACGGACCAGACTCTGACACCGGTCGTACAGGGACCTGACAGCCCATATCAAAAGGCATGGTACCCCATACTCCCGGAGAACCCCCCACAGGGCTCCCCGAGGGACACGGTCAAACGCCTTCTCCAAGTCCACAAAACACATGTAGACTGGTTGGGCGAACTCCCATGCACCCTCCAGGACCCTGCTGAGGGTGTAGAGCTGGTAAAGTGTTCCACGACCAGGACGAAAACCACCCTGCTCTTCCTGAGTCCGAGGTTCGACTATCCGATGGGCCCTCCACTCCAGGACCCCTGAATAGACCTTGTCAGGGAGGCTTAAGAGTGTGACCCCTATGTAACTGGGGCACACCCTTCGGTCCCCCTTTCTGAACTGGGGGACCCTGGTCGAGGTCAGCAGCACACCATCCCCACTATAAACATGTTGGTGCTGCATTGCTTCCCCCTTCTGAGACGCCAGATGGTGGACCAGAATCGCCTTGAAACTGTGCAGAAGTCTTTCTTCATGGCCTCTTCAAACTCTTCCCACGCTGGAGTTTTTTCCTCAGCAACCACCCAAGCTGCATTCCGCTTTGCCTGCCGGTACCCATCAGCTGCTTCTGGGCTCCTGCAGGCCAAAAAGGCCCGATAGGACTCCTTCTTCAGCCTAACAGCATCCCTCACTGAAGGTGTCCACCAACGGGTTCCAGGGTTGCTGCCGTGACAGGCACCGACAATCTTGCGGCCACAGCTCTGATAAGCCACTTCGACAATGGATTCATGGAACATGGTCCACTCAGACTCAATGTCCCCCCCGTAACGTATTTGAAGTTCTGCCGGAGATGGGAGTTAAAGCTCCATCTCACAGGAAACTCTGCCAGACGTTCCCAGCAGACCCTCACAACACGTTTGGGCCTGCCAGGTCTGACCGGCATCCTCCCCCACCACCGGAGCCAACTCATCACCAGGTAGTGGTCAGTGGACAGCTCCGCACCTCTCTTCACTCGAGTGTCCAAGACATACAGCCACAGATCCGACGAAACGATGACAGAGTCAATCATCGAACTGTGGCCTAGGGTGTCCTGATGTAACGAGCACAGAAGTCCAACAACAGAACACTACTCGAGTTCAGATCGGGGGGGCCGTTCCTCCCAACCACGCCTGTCCAGGTCTCACTGTCATTGCCCACGTGAGCGTTGAAGTCCCCCAGCAGAACAAGGGAGTCCCCAGGAGGGGCACTCTCCAGTACCCCCTCCAAACACTCCAAGAAGGGTGGGTAATCTGAACTGTTGTTTGGCCCGTAAGCACAAACAGTCAGAACCCGTTCCCCCGCCCGTAGGCAGAGGGAGGCTACCTTCACCGGTGTTTACTGGGTGAACAAGAGGGCGCCGAGATGGGGAGCAACAAGTATGCCCACTCCTGCCCGACGCCTCTCACCATGGGCAACTCCAGAGTGGAAGTATGTCCAGCCCCTCTCAAGGAGACTGGTTCCAGAACCAGAGCGATGGGTTAAGGTGAGACCGACTATTTCTAGTCGGAACCTCTCAACCTCACACACTAGCTCCGGCTCCTTCCCCACCAGAGAGGTGACATTCCACGTCCCAAGAGCCAGCTTCTGCAACTGAGGATCGGACCACCAGGGCCCCCTCCCTCGGCCACCACCCATCACACACTGTACCCGACCCCTTTGACCCCTCTCACAGGTGGTGGGCCCATGGGAGGTGGGACTCATGTCTCCTCTTCAGGCTAAGCCCGGCCGGGCTCCATGAGTAAAAGTCCGGCCACCAGGCGCTCACCATCGTGCCCCCCCTCCAGGCCTGGCTCCAGAGTGGGGCCCCGGTGAACCGCGTCTGGGTGAGGGAACACGAAGTCCAACGTCCACATCCATCAAAGGGGTCTTCGGGCTGCGCTTTGTCTGGTCCCTCACTTAGGACCTCTCTGCCTTGGGTGACCCTACCAGGGGCATGAAGCCCCAGACAGCATAGCTCCTAGGATCATGGGGGCACTCAAACCCCTCCGCCACGATAAGGTGGCAGCCCAAGGAGAGGTGTTCCGAAAATACAAATATAATTTTGTAAACTGCAATTATAACAGATTTTTTTTAGGTTGGCCAATTAAACTACTCCCCTTCTCCCAGATTAAATCCAACACAGAAGCTGTTAGAGGTGCTGATGTTTTTAGCTGCAAGAGGGGCCCCTAAGTCAAATTCTGTTCCAGGCCTCATACAGCCTTGGACCGGCCCTGAATGATGAGCTAAATCCGCTGCAATGCACAAAAGTGCTCAACAAACGGGAGATTTAATTAAATGCTGCTAATGTGGCTTTAGTAGCTCTAACATTTCGTATCTGTTGAGTTGTTTTTTTTCAAAGGTTTTTGTTGGCTCTAGTGGTTGGGATGTAAACGCCGTACATAATCCTTAGTTCACAAAGATAAATTATTCTCAACGCTCCCTCAACAGGCACCTCTGAAAGCGCCATTACAAGTTATTCCTGCGGTTCACATATTGTTGCACAACCAGTGCTAACGCGGTGGGTTTTAAACTCGTACCTTGAGTTCTCCAAAGAAACATAATTCCACACCGGGGGTTGATGTAAATATCCATACAGGTCAGCCTGTGTCTAGTTTCAGTGAAAGGAGGCGCACGCAATTTGCGCTGAGGTTAACTTAAGACATCCAGCTGCTACAGCGCTCGCGCCAATGGTGTGATTGTTCTGGCTTTAAATGCATCAATTATAAACCTATCTTCTATAAACATAACTTTTAGGACCAAATATGTTCCGCCAGTGAAACGCTCAGAGCAACAGAGACGCTGCAATCTGGCAAAAAAATTATAAATTAAGCGATTTTCTTTTTTTTATTATTCTTATTTTTCTACAAACAAAAACAAGCTAATCTTAGACTGGGGGGAGGGAGCTAGTAAAGCATGGTGGGCCACCAGGCTTATAATACACTGGGGGAAACCCTGCATAGATTCTTCAAAGGAAAGGTGGTACTAGAAGCCGAGGGCCTGACAGTTCACCCCATTACTCCAAATTTACTCAGGTCTGCCAGGAACCAGGATGCAGATGAATCATTTGACTACCAACTGAGAATTGACTGAACTGTATTTCAGTCATCTGGCCTTCATGCCTTTAGGAAAAGAAAAGCACATGGGAGACTGACTTTGATAACTTTTTGTGCTTTGTTTTGTCAATTTTGGCAGAGTGGGGCATTTTTGTAGCTGCTGTATATTCTGCCTGCGAAGACAGAATGCTGAAGATTAGTGGTGCTCAGGCTATGGAGCATCTTGTTGTGTTTAACAAGGTAAATGTTGTATAACTGACATTTTGTTGGAGGTTGTACTATACAAAATTTCCATATGCAGTATGTGGTTTCTTGTTGCAGTCATGTGAGGCTGTGATGATCTCGAGTCTAAGGAAAGACAATGTCAGTCAGACCTCCTTGCATCTGGAACCAACTTGAGCAGGCCATGCTACACTGTGATGGATAAGAAGCTCATCCCCTGCAAAGTGACCACATTGTTGGCAGTCAAACTCTTTAAGCTTCGCTTTGTTTTCTGTTTGTTACGATGGTGCTATGACAAACATCTGCAGACAACTGTGGATGGTGTTGATATGGATAGTACAAAAGTCCAAAAGCGTTGGAGCAAAGAGCAAACATCATATCTAATGTATCTGTTGAACTTGAAAGATACTGAAAGTTAATCACTTTTGTTTTGCTCAACAATGGGAAGTGTAATACTGCAAGGTATTAGGCTTGCAGTATTAGCCTAATATACTGCCAGCTATATGATAAATGTACAGCTGGCATATTTGTAGATTCTTACACAATGCACCAAATGCAATATTTCAGCATCTTAATTTTTTCTTGTTCTACCCAGGCAAAAAAAAAACATTTTCAGATTTAATTTTTTTTTTTTTTAAACATATATATATATATATATTTTGTTTGTATATTTGAGAGATGGTATTTATTTTCTTGTATCATATGTTGAGGCAACGTTTGAGGAACATTTTCACAATTTTAATGTTGATCAAATGCACATGGTTTCAGTTGTTAAATCTTGTGACTTAAAATATTTTAATATCTTTTATGGTACAGATTCACTCATCTATGTTGTGCCTGAGGACTGTATTGATTAAGATAAATTTATGTGAGATATAATGTGGAACTATTAAAAATGTGATTGTGAAACAGTTGCACTGTTGGATGCAGACTGTAGTGGTAATTTTAGGACACGTTGTCCATTTATATTTACATTTAGTAGCATTAATTTTTCTAAGTTTAACACAATAGGAAAGTGTCCAATTTTTGATTTTAACACTAATTTAGTGTACTTTTAAAACTCTGTTGGTATTAACATTATACACCACAGAAATGTTTGGGTTTTTTTTGCTAATTTTATTGAACATTATTTTCCATGCAAGTGTACATCAAAACTTGACTCCTATTGTTTGTATGTGGAGGATGCGTTGACTCTTTCAAAAGTGTTGGGTTTTACACAGGGCTGCACAGTGGCAGAGTAGGTAGCACTGTTGCCTTGCACCAAGAAGGTCCTGGGTTTGATTCCTGGCCCACGTTCTTTCTTCCTCCCACAGTCCAAAAACAGGACTGCTAGATTAATTGGTCTCTCTAAATTCTCCTTAGGTTCATAGTTGTTTGTCCTGTCTGTCTGTGTGTTGCCATGTGATATACTGGCGACCTGATACCTCTCACAAGATATCTTGTGCGATATCTTGTAAGATATCTCACAAGATATCTCACTGGAGATAGGCACCTGCACCCCTCCTGACCCCCATTATTGACAAGGGGGTAAGAAATTGATTCCCCTAGATCTGGTACCGGTAACAAGAACATACATTTAAACTTTTAATGCTAGAATTATTTTCTTTGGTATACATTTCTAAGGATGTATTTCTCAGATGTTATTGTTGATTATCTCAAACAAGTAATACAGAGGATACACAACACACAACCTCTGTTGGGTCAGTCTTGGAAAGCTAGTAAACACCTTCTCTATCTCTACAGATAAACTCCATCCACCGTTAATCCCTAGTGGGTTTGGGAGGGCTGCTGGTGCCTATAAAGCTCCAATAAAGATTTCTCTCAGGAAAAGAAAATGAAAACAACAACAACAATAATAAGGGAGGGAGGGAGGTTGGTTGGTTGGATCCAGATTGATTAATCTTGTATATTTAAAGTAGTTTATTGCCTCGTGGTAAATTCACACCAGACACACTATTATTGGAGCGTCCAATGGAAAACAGCGGCTAGAGCTGACACGTCTGACGCGCCTCCATATAGACTGAGAATGTAAACCAGATGCGCAAAATGATAGGTGTAGAGCAAAACGCCAAGTGCCTGAATTCTAATGGCGCGTTCACACCAAACGCGTTACGTGCATCAAAAACGCCTCTGATGCTTCAAGTTCGACGCGTGTGCACTTTGAATGCAGACGCTTGACGCGAAATGCTTGACAACTAGCATTTGGTGCGTCTGGTGTACATTGAAAGACTGTGGAGGCGCTTCGAGGGCACGTCAGCTCTAGCCGTTGTTTTCCGTTGGACGCTCTTGACGTGTCAAACGATTCAAAACGCGCAACGGCCTTCGACGAGCCTCCACATAGACTTTGACTGTAAACCAGACGTGCCTGACGCTCAAAACGCATTTGGTGTGAACGCACCATTAGATAACCTCAGACCTTGACATTACCAGAACACAAAACTACTCCTAACCTAAGTCTAAACTTAATCTACACCTTAACCCAGATACTAAATATAATGCTTCACAGCATTAGAATCAGGCTTCAGTAACATAAATAAGTGAACAATAGAGACTATATAGACACCCTTATGTCAAAATGTAATCGATGGAGTGATTTATGACCTTAATAATTAATTGCCTTTCATTTCCAGAGATAGAAGATGTAAATAAGTCTGGGTATTTAAGAGATAAGCACAGATTCACTGATTGAATTTGTGTTTGATATGCAGCATATATTTGAATTTGTGCAATAAATACCTAAAGAAATAAAAAACTATACAAAACCTGAATGGCCATTCAATTGTCACAAAGATGGGATTAACAGATGTCAAAAGAATGATTTGTTTTTTAAGGAGGGGGAGAGAGGGAGGCATCCAGTCTCCGGAAATTAAAAGCAATTAATTATTAAAGTCATAAATTGCTCTATCAATTAAATTTTGACATAAGGGTGTCTATATTGTCTCTCACAATGAATAAAGGTCATTTCATAGTCTTTAAGGAATCTGGGTGAATGGGAAAGACAACAGTATACTTTAAACTTCTACTTTAATAATTCTGTGTTTTCCACTTTTCCTTCCCCTCCCACTTAGTTTATTGAGAAAACAGAGAAATATATGGTAAACTGCTCTAATATTCCATTAGTAAACAAACATGCTTTGATCTGAATGAAGAGCATATAAAGTTCTCAATTAACTACTATTCTATTGTCTTTGTCTGCAAAGAAAATATCATAAAGCATAACTTATTTTAAATGCTTTATGTGAATAGCTGCACATTTAATGTGCAAGTCTTAAGAGTCTTAAGAGTCTTAACTGTGACACTTGCAAAGCATTGTTTGAGGAAACAATGGTAAGTTTCGGTCTGCTGCCGCCATCGACCCCCAAAGTTCCCCCTTGTTGCCGCCAGCAAGGGGGAACCTTGCAATCTCCACTAATGCAGGATTCTGAGGGTAGTCGGCACTGTTACCTATCAGTGCCTAGGATGGGGTTTTACACGCGCAACGACCCTCAATCGTTCGCTCACTTTTTAATTTAAACGCTACTCACAGACTCTTGTCCCCCCTTCACGGACGTCCCGTCAGCCGTTGGTTTCCAGCAGGCGGGTCGGAGACACAGTCCTGGAAAAGATCTGTGAGACTCCTAGGAGCCTGCCGTGGCCACGGTCTTCTGATGTCTATCCCTTCCACTGGAAACCGCAGGCGTATCGGACTCCGACTTCGAAGGACCAATTTATCCATCTTCTTCCTCTTATCCGGGGTCGGGTTGCAGCGGTAGCAGCTTCAGAAGGGAGGCCCAGACTTCCCTCTTCCCGGCCACTTCTTCCAGCTCTTCTGGGGGAATCCCGAGGCCTTCCCAGGCCAGCCGAGAGACATAGTCCCTGCAGCGTGTCCTGGGTCTTCCCCGGGGCCTCCTCCCAGTGGGACGTGCCCAAAGCACCTCACCAGGGAGGCGTCCAGGAGGCATCCTGACCAGATGCCCGAGCCACCTCAACTGGCTCCTCTCGATGTGAAGGAGCAGCGGCTCTACTCTGAGTTCCTCCCAGATGACTGAGCTTCTCACCCTATCTCTAAGAGAGAGCCCAGACACCCTACGGAGAAAACCCATTTCGGCCGCTTGTATCCGAGATCTCGTTCTTTCGGTCATGACCCAAAGCTCATGACCATAGATGAAGGTGGGAACGTAGATCGACCGGTAAATCGAGAGCTTCGCTTTTTAGCTCAGCTCTCTCTTCACCACGACGGACCGGTACAGCGCCCGCTTGACGGCAGACGCTGCGCTAATCCGCCTGTCGATCTCCCGCTCCCTTCTTCCCCCATTTGTGAACAAGATCCCGAGGTACTTGAACTCCTCCACTTGGGGCAGGACACCCCCTCTGACCCGGAGAAGGTACTCTACCCTTTTCCGGCTCAAGACCATGGCCTCGGATTTGGAGGCACTGATCCTCATCCCGGCCGCTTCACACTCGGCTACTAACCTCTCCAGCGAGAGCTGCAGATCACGACCCGATGAAGCCAAAAGGACCACATCGTCCGCAAAAAGCAGAGGTGAGATCCTAAGGCCACCAAAACGGATCCTCTCAACACCTTGGCTGCGCCTAGAAATTCTGTCCATGAAAGTAATGAACAGAATCGGTGACAAAGGGCAGCCCTGGCAGAGTCCGAGCCTGACTTACTGCCGGCAATGTGGACCAGACTCTGACACCGGTCATACAGGGACCTGACAGCCCGTATCAAGGGGCCCGGTACCACATACTCCTGGAGAACCCCCCACAGGGCTCCCCGAGGGACACGGTCGAACGCCTTCTCCAAGTCCACAAAACACATGTAGACCGGTTGGGCGAACTCCCATGCACCCTCCAGGACCCTGCCGAGGGTGTAGAGCTGGTCCAGTGTTACACGACCAGCACGAAAACCACACTGCTCTTCCTGAATCCGAGGTTTGACTATCCGACGGCTAGTTTCCAGCAGGCGGGTCGGAGACACAGTCCTGGAAAAGATCTGTGAGACTCCTAGGAGCCTGCCGTGGCCACGGTCTTCTGATGTCCGTCCGTCCCGCTGGAAACCGCAGGCTTATCGGACTCCGGCTTCGAAGGACCAATTTATGTGAACACATACACAAATCAGAGACAAGAGTCAGAATTTAGTTTTACCTGCAGGGAGAGCACAGCTGAAACCCAGTTACAGATTTCTGCCTCTGCTCTCAAGCTTCAACTGAGTTTTACCCTGCTTTTGTTAGAATTAGGAACACCCTAGTTACATGACAGTGTGCAACCCTGACATCTTTCGAAATGTTATTTCGAAATTAAAATATCCAGGGTGGCACCCAATATCTCAAAGTCCCTGATTTGTACATTTTCACGAAAATTCTCCCAACTGTCTGTAATATCGTTGGTTTCTCTTCTTGAGTTTCCTGTTCTGGGGTCTGTTTTGCTGTTTTGTCCATCTATTTTTCATTTTGTGGTTCAGCCTTTGAATTTTCTTCCCTGGTTTTAATTCTGTCCATCTTTAATTTCAACCCAACAATTTCTTGATTCAGCTCCTTGTTTGCCCTGCCAAGCCAGTCCAACTGTTCTAATTTTTCTTTCATTGAATCCTCCAATTTTTTCTTAATTGTACATTTTCTCCATTCTAGTTGCATATTATGTCTTGACTGGGCATCGTTATCTAATTTTAGCTGTTTTATCGTCGTTTTAGCCACCTCCAATTCAATATTCAAAGTCCTGACTTGTTGTTTGAAGTAGTCATTTGAATTGGCCAGCACTTCATTTTCTGCCTGCCAGTTGTTTTTTTTGCTGGCAGTGAGTTGCTCAATTTTCAGCCTCAGATTTTCGACAGTTTTCTGAAGCTGCTTGTTGTCTTCTTTAAGCTTCCAGCAGCTCTTCTCCAAAATTTCCACGTTCTCCAACAATAAATTCTGTCCTGCCATCGTTGCTTTCTGTCTGAGATTTAAGACTGCAAATAAATTTCTCTGTGGAATCTGGGAATACAAAGACAGGCGCCAGTGATGTCACAGACAGGTTGAGTGACATCACTGCTTTACGTCAAAGCCACAAGAAGTCTGTTGGGTGTGGGGAAGAGAGAGGGGGCGGATGTTTTTTTTAAAACTTTATTCGCAGACACACTGTATAATGACAGAGTTATGCCTCATTTGTTCTGCCTCAAGAAAAAACAAATACAGATAAACATATTCAAGATAAAGAAGAAGCTAAGGGTTCATTTAAGGCAATACAGATTTCAATTGTTTTAATAGCTATTTTTTGTCAGAGTCTTTGATAGTCTGGATATAAAACTTAACTTCATTGTAAAATGCAGCAAGGCATGGCTTCCCCTACCTGGAACAATGAATATGATATTTAACTAGTGACAATAAAGGATTTATGAGAGACTCTAAACTGTTGAGCTTTTAGTGAGGCCAAGTAAGACATCTTCCCATAACAGCATAAATTGTGCTTCTGCGTTGTTGTGGATAAAGTCACACAGATTCTGACAAAAAGCATCAACAATTACTATTGTAACTATTACTGAATAGTTCAAATACTGATCAATTACTGAAGCTGGAAAAGAACTTAAAAGCTCAATTCAGCAGCTAACAGCATCAAATGTTGTTCATTCAAGCCTCAGTAAGCTGCGTCGTTTTACTGCAGTGGGGTTTTCTGTTTACACTGATGATTTAAGTAGTCACAGTTTCATTTATTTGGGTTAGAGATAATAACCTAAAGAAAGAATTAATTGGCATCAATAAGCTTTAATTAATGACAATTATATTTAATCAGTCTGGTAACGTGCTTAAATCAAAGATGTAAAAAAAAACAAAAAAAAACTGAACGGGGGTTTACACAAGAGTTATTTTCAACAATAATAGACAACTGATCAAGTTTTAAACTAATACGTAGAAAAAAGAAGAAAAATAAAACTCAATACAACCCAAAGACAACAAACTATCAATTCTCCTTATTGACATACAGAAGAAACATGCTCACTTGTAGTTGGTTTAATACGATAGAAAACCTCAGAAATAAGAATAAAACATTCAAGCTATTTTCAGTTCATTTAATATGCAACGCCGCCATATTGGGGGGTGTCTGGTTCCCAAATTTATTGAAGGTGGAATGTGGTACCAGTCTGTGGAAGAAACAAAGGGGACATTGAGAATCTGTAGACTGTAATGTCATGCTGACAAAGCACCAGACTCCTGTTTGGACCTCAAACGCATCGTGTTTGGAGCCTGACAACCTCCTGCGGTCAATAGTCACTGACAGAGGATTGTTTGTCAGCATATCCAATGCAATGTGTGTGGGGAAGTCAGAAATAGTTTTAGTTTTAAAAATCTACCTCAGAAATCTACCAGTGTAGGTGGGAACGTATAAATTTACAAATCTGTGTCTGAAAAGCTGTTTTGTATGTTTTGGAACACTCTAGTCCTCAAAGATATTATCTCTAAAGCAATTACAGTAATCACAGAAACAAAAAAATAACTAACAAACAAAGAGCACCTCGTGTGGTCTTAAATATTCACTATAACTTTTGGACTGGTGGCTGTACAAAACAAAAAATGAAAGACGAAATAAAAAGACACAAAACCGCGGGACTTGGTTTATAAACTGACAGTATAAGGAGCGACAACACCATCTGCTGGTCATATTTAGTCACTGCAGCTTAAATGTAACGTTTCCTCTTGTGTAGAGCGGATTAGGGCCACTGGAAAAATGAATTCTGACTTTAATCTCAGAATTTTTTTTATTGTTTTTTTCCCCCTCAGAATTCTAACTGTGTTGTCATATGATTAAAAAGAATAAAATAATTTTATTTAAGATTTTTAAAAATCATAAATTTTTTTACATTTTTTTCTCATCTTCCCTCCAATTTCCTGAGGCCCACAGCGCCCCCTTTTGGCTCCAACTTTGAAAAACACGGAGTCAGGTGATTCCGGGAAACCATCTGTTATGATTTACTTGAATTACTCTCATCTGTTCATTTCTTAACAATAAACAAATTCCTTCATATTCTTTGTGCCTCTTTTTTGTTTCAGCTTCCCTTAAAACCAAACCATTACGTTTCCATTCATGCAACATGATTTGTCTCTTTTCCTCCTTCGCGTCTCTGAACTGGCGCCTTCACAGATTTTTAAACATCATATTTAAAGTGTGAAATCCTTTTAGCTGAAGCACACTTCATTTTATGGAGGGTCCAGTTCAGTTCCTGTAGAAAAAGAAAAGAATAAATGTGTTCAGTCTCCTCCATCGACAGTAAAGAAGCAGCCTTTCTGTGAGAGACTCAGCTTTCCATTTAGCTCTTGCTGTAGTAAAGCCCACTCACAATAGGACAGGCCTCCTATCTGCGTGTGTGTGTGTGTGTGGGGTGTGTGTGTGTGGGTGTGGGGGTGTGTGTGTGTGTGTGTGGGGGGGTGGGGGTGGGTGTGTGTGTGTGTGTGTGTGGGTGTGTGTGTGTGTGTGTGTGTGTGTGAAAGAGAAACAGTGAGAGAAAGAGGGAGGATGGAGGCGGCATCAACATGGAGGCAGACTTCTACACCTACTTTCAGTCTGATGACAGAGCTTTTATGAAAAAAAAGAGGAAAAAACTCGCTATTTTCGATCACATTTCCGTTTTTCTAGGCGCAATTTTTTAGCCAGATTTCGAAAAATCTAAATTAAAAATTATCAAACTTTTTATCACGCTACAACCACTCAGTTCAATGTGACGGAACCAACAACAAAAAATGTGTCCCACTTCCGTAAACTTTGTGCCTGACAGTCGTTTTGGAAGGCAGTTGCTATGGAGTCGCTATGACAACAATAAACGAGCCACAAGCTTAGATCACCTCGTTCACATTTAACGTGTAAACAATACAAGTATGTTACAATTATTACTCGATTACAACTTTTTAAGTACTCTTCCTCCACCTCTGTGTAATACTAAGATAAATATCAGATATTTACTGTACTGTAGTACATACTGCCGAAGTGGTTTAATTGTATCACAGACCATAGATCTAAACCTGTAGCATCAGTTATAGAGAATGACAATGTTATTACATTTTATTTAATGCATTCAGCTGAGAAAAATAAATAGTACATTTAGGATTTAATTAGGAAGTTTACTTTGTAAAAGTTTAAAGAATCATCTTGATAGTTTGATTGTTGTGTTACCATGGCTACAATATGGTGTAATCTTTGTGTTTGAGTTGGGTTTGTTCACAAATACATCACAGCAAATAACCAATAATCAGTGATTGATTTTAAACTCAGCCAATAAACCTGATCTCCCTCTCACAGACTTCACCTTATCTATATTTAAATATGTTAGTGATGCTGAAGTTCTTAGTAGGACGGGTTCTGGGGGGAGGGGGGTTCTGTCTAAGGCCCCATATTACCTTGGGCCCTGCATGAGCAGCCGCTGCGATGCGCATCTCTGGAATCTGCCTGGAATCTACCTGGAATCTACCTGGAATCTCCCGGTGGCCCCTATCAGTCCGCCGATGCTTTGGGGACATTTTGATTAATTTCATTGTGGCATGTTTGGCTTTTTGCTGCGGTTCTAATTATTGCTACAGTTTTTTCTCTGATGTTTTTTTTGTGAACTCTAACTTTTGCCCTGTATCCAAAATACTGTGAATGAAACACTAGCTGTGCTCTACCTCTGCACCACCACAGCACAGGATCTGTCCCTGGTGACGCTTGAGTCATGTGCTTTTGAGAGTGCACTCTAAGAAGTGTACTCTAAAAAGTGTATTTCAAACAATTATGTTCAATGCTAAATTTGATGATGTCATGACATCATCGATGTCAGAGATTTTAGAACACTCTCTAAAAAGTGTATTTTTAGAGTACACTTCTAGTGCACTCCCAAAAGTAGATGACTCAAACTTCACCAGGGACAGATCCTGTACCAACCAGGTGCTGCGGTGGTGCAGGGATAGAGCACAACATAACAGACATAAGGAGGCCTCAGTCCTCCATGTGGCTGTCGCAGGTTCATGATGACCTTTGCTGCATGTCTTCCCACATTCATTACCCACTTTCCTGTCTAACTACTCAAAGAAAGACTGCCTGAGCCAAAAAACCCTGATAAAAAAGAGATCAATATTAGTTTCCTTCTTTATTTGAAGTAAAATCTGTCATTTTAAACCCACTTAATTAATTCAATTAAAAAAAACTTAATGAATTGAGTTAGATGATATTAATATTTTGAATTGGATAAACTTAGTAAATTGAGTTGAATAGACACAATAACTTGAGATGGTTAAACGTAATAAATTAAGTTAGATAAACTTAATTGAAATACTTTTTACCAATTGAAGCAATTAAATTAAGTTGGTTCAACTAATTTCTTTTTACAGTGTAGCACAGAGATGTGGACCACTTCAGATAGTTTCTCCAAACCAGGAAACCTACTAGCTTGAAGTAGGTGTTCCTGTTTTTACTTTTTCTCTACAGCCTCCCAATCAGCCCCCTACACACACATTTTCCAGATATAACGGCCATCTTGCATAGAAACTTAGATCTTAGCAACTTAAGAATTAGGCAAGAATCAGTTCAATTAGCTCCCCCTATGATAAGGGTTTCTGTTGGCTCAGGCACTGTGCATGAGAGTATGCATTACAAATGCAGACTTCTATTTGTTTTCTTTTCAGGGATATTTCGAGGTGTTTGTAAAGACATTGATCACTTTCCTGATGACGCAGACTACGAGCAGGATGCTGCAGAATATTTACTAAGTAAGTTACAGATGAGTGTATCTAACAGTGAGATCTGACAGGTCAAATGGATGATACAAATTTTTTAAATACCCTCACGTTTCTCACCTCAGGGGCAGTACGAGCCTCCAGCCTCTTCCCAATACTCAGCGTGGGACTTCTTTTTCTTGGGGGTTTGTGTGTAGCTGCCAGTGAGTTCTACAAGTCTCGCTACAATGTCATTCTCACAGCTGGTATTCTCTTTGTCTCTGCAGGTCAGACACTAACCACAGTTTCATGGAAATACAGTTGTTCCTTTTTGTCTAACTAAACTATTTAAAAAGTACAGATAAAAAGGCTAATGAGCTGCCACTTTGGATGGATATTAACTGTAAAAGCAAAAATGTTTTGTGTGTTCTAGCTGCTCCTGTTTATTTTCTTGGCTTTGGTGCTCTATCTATATATGTATCGAGCACAAAAAAGACTGAAAATTTGTTTTCTACATCTTTTTGAGTGACTTTACACTATACTCCAAAGTCACAGTACAACCGCAAACTTTGATAGGTCAGTGCAGAATGATGCATTACGTCACAGTATTGAATTGAAAGGGAAACAAAACTCTTTGGGTTAACCCTCTTTTGAATGTTCTCTTTCTTTCAAATAAAAATATGAAAAATGTGGCTTGCATTTCTGTTCAGTCTGATTGAGTTAATGTTTTCTCCAACCATCTTTCTTTATAATTACAGCAGCAAGTCTTGTGGGGTATGTCTCTACCCACTTTACACACACACAGTGAAGGTTTGCCTATTGTTTGTTGCAAAATAGCTCAAGATTACATGAAGAACATCTGTGAACATCAGCTTTCAAGTCTTGCCCCAGATTCTCCATGGGATTGAGTGGTCTGGGCAAAATGTTATCACAATAAAGTCTGGAGTACTGAGGAAGTATGCTAGACCTTCTGACCAGAGCATCTTCTTCTACTGCTGTGTATGAATAGTAGGAAACTTTGAGTGGCACCCTCATTCACTTTCTTTTAATAATGGCTTCCTTTTCACCACTTTTCCCTGAAGGTAATATTTGTGCAGTGCAGGACTAGTAGTCCCCTCGACAGATTCTCCCACTGCAGAAATCCGCTGTGGATTTCTGCAACTTCTTTGATGCTTCTCTGATTAATGCTCTCCTTCCCTAACTTGTTTGTTTTGATGAGCGGCCATGTTTCGGTGGACATTCAAAGCTTGAGATATTGTTTTCGAACCTACCCCTGCTTTAAAGGGGCAGTATTGTGTAAAATCAAAATTTTTGAGATTTACATTGTGTTATGTACTATTCCCTGATCAAAAACATACCTGAGGAAAAATACAGAAAATGTTATGCTGTGTTCATCTATTTGTAGTCTAAATAAAGGAGCAAATAGAGAAAAAAGTGCAGAAAACTGTGACTAGCGCAGAGCGCTGCAAAAATATTGCGCGGCTTCAGGAGGGATGCCAGAAAATTTACAATTAACTCTCCATTCGGGTTTCAATTAAAGGAGCAGGAATATGTTAACCTTTCGCGGGCAGTTGGGGGGAAACAAGGATAACTGCCATCTGATTTTCTAAAACCGAATATGCAGGAAATGCTTTCTTCTAGTTTAAGCTACTCTGATGTTTCAGTCATTCCGTTTTCTGAAACAAGGTCCAGTATATGCATATATTCTACAACAACATCAACCCAGCAAAAAATTATAAAATTATAAGTAAACGGTAACGGTTAATTAAACGACAAATTAAAAACAGTATTTGTTAAGAGGAAAAGAAAAAAAAAACTAACCTTCCAAAGCTTTGATTTTTTGTTGCGTCTTTTTTGGGTTAACATCAGTCCACAAACTAAAGCTACCGCTTCCACGTCGTTGTCGTTGTCCATGTTTGTATCCTCTATATTCAGGTGTGGTAGCGCAGAATTTTATTGGATTTTGTATCTGGAATTGGAATGTCCTTGAATGAAACCTCACAGTCTACGATCGAACCCATTATACCTACGATTTTAAATCGGCTAGTGTGTAGTCGCTCACGTTTTGAGAATAGACCGACTATTCTAAAATCGCGTGTGAACTGGGCTTAAGTGACTTAATAAATCTGTGTGATTTATTAAGTGACACTCACTAAAATTGAGCAAATTAATGAGAACTTATTTCTTAGTCAAGAAAACTAATTAGGTTTAGAGTTTGTATGTAACCATAAGTGTTTTTTATTGCAGCAAATTTGAATGTGTTTCATTTTAACAGTAATTTTGAATTCTGATTAAAGCTATATACTTTTAATTTTTGATTTAGCATTTTCTGCCTTGTGCTGTTGTATAACTGTTGGTTTGTTTTCCCTCAACTTAGAGACTTACAGCAGTTAGAGCAGCTTTTCCAACAGTTAGTAGAGCAGCTTTTCACGGAGCAACTAAAAACATTGTTTCATACTGGCAGCCCCTCCAGTCAAAGGTGTGTTGATTGTAAAAAGTATTTCCTTTAATGTATATTTTGTTTGTTAATATGTTTATTTATCATAGACTTAAAGTAACATAAGAATGAAAACATTGTAAAATGATTAGTTAGAGACATCCTATATGTATTTCAGCTCTTATGCTGGTGATATGTGGATTACAACGCTAAAGGAATTAAAGCACATAAAAACCATGAGTTATCCTTGTTAAAGCAGCATGCTACAGAGTTAAATTAGTATGTCATTGCAACTTACAATCATTAAGTTAGTCAAGTTGGGTAAACATATGATGCACAGCGTACACATACTAACATTTTTGAGTTGTGTGAATTTGATTTTTATGATGCAACAAATTTGTATACATTTTTAAGTAAAATCTGCTCATTTGATTTACAGTTTTATTTAAGGCAATTGTTTCCCATATTTTCCTTAGTATACTGTACTGTGTACAGGTTAGTATGTTAAGTAAACCAAACGTAAAACTAATAGTTACACTTACATTTTTCAGGGCAATCGGTTTCCAAAACATTTTTAAGTAAAGTCAACCTGTCAAGTTTTAGAGTGTACTAACCTTCTGCCTCACAGACCAGTCCTCTCCTATAACTCCCCCACTCAGCTCCTTCAGACTAGCCAGCAGCAAATCTGCAAAAACCTGGTGGAACTGAGCACCTGCTGAGCTCACAGGAGATACTTCTCAGATCAACGCTGGTAAAAACGTTCTTAAAGGGTTGATAGAGGAGCCATGTTGTGATGACTTCCTGAAGACTGAGTTTCATAAAAACAGGAGTTTTTAAAGAGGCAGTGACCCAATTTCAAGGTGTTAGATTAGGAAATAAAATTTCTTTTAATTTGATATTTATAGAGTTTTTTTTTAAAACAACTGAAGTTAACATACTGATTACACTATAAAATGACACCATGGACCTGAAAAACATATAATTCTGTTTCTTTGAACTTGTCCACATCTGTATTCCTGACCTGTCTGTTGTGTTGGTTGTTCTAAATGATGCTGTTTGGTCACCGATGTTCTCTAACAAACCTTTGAAGACTTCACAGATTCTATTTGTGACTTCTTAAGACAATTGGTAGTACTGGTTTTTATTTAGGTGTATCAGTGTGAAGGAGCAGGATCAACTAAAATGTCTGCCACATTTTTCAGAATTTCATTGCCAGAATGTTAAACCCCTTGTTCTGCCTCTATCACCCTGAACAGGTCTCAGTAACATCATTGGCATCATTGTGTACATATCAGCCAACTCTGGGGACCCCAGTCAGAGCGACAACAAGAAGAGCTACTCCTACGGTTGGTCGTTTTATTTTGGAGCTCTGTCTTTTGTGCTGGCCGAGATGGTGGGCGTCCTGGCAGTACACGTGTTTATAGAAAAGCACAGGCAGCTTCGCACCAAAGGCCGGCCCTCGCTCATGAAGCCTCCAGTCTCCCGAAACTCTTCATCATACCGCAACCGATACTACTACAACCACAGCAGACGCTACAGCTACCGCAGCAATCACAGCACAGCAGACTCAACCTGCCATGGTTACCAAACATCACTACTACGTGACCAGGAGCCAAGCATTTCAGCTGAATCTAAAGTCACCATGGTGGCTGGTCTGCCTATGCCAATGACGATGGGCTCAGAGTTTATGCTGTATGCCTTAGCTTCACCGCTAAAGAAGAATAAGATTGACTTGGGGGTGGAGGACTTGACAACTGCAGCCCTTCACAACACAGACATGCTGCCGGGAAACTGTGTGTCCAATCGAAGAACCACTCCTGTCTGAGCAACACAGGGTTGATAAAGGGCAAAAGACAGTCATCTCTTGGACCTCTCGACGCGAGCAGAGTGCAGACTTCTTTGTTGATCAAATATTTATTTCAGATGCAGACCGGATCATTTTTTCTTTGATTTATAACAGTAAAGCAGTCAACAAGAGCACAGTTTAATATCCATTCATTTTGCAGTAGCTTGTGCTGTTGCTAAGGTACAGTTGATACAGCTGACACCAGAAATTTACAGGCATTGTGTAGGAGAGCACAGCCATGTTTTTCACTTTCTGACATTTAACTGGACAAAAATATTCCGGATTTTGGTTATTTAGGATTGCCAAATCATTTATTTTTGCTTAATATTAGAATAATGAGATATTCTTGCTTTCCTTAAATTCAGAAGTTTTGTCATTAAGCTATTTAGAAAAGCCCAGACATAACTTTATAAATTCTTCTAGGTTAATTCACAACATCTGAGTTAAATGAAGATACAACTATGAACAACACTCAAACCCACTGCTTCCTTGTGAGGCGCCATGGGAAAATATAAAAATCAGCAAAGATATCAAGAAGAAAGCACAAGTGTGGTTCTTCCTTGGGTACAGTGAAAGTACTCAATTCTTTTCTTCAAACATTTACATGTAAGTGTTATGGATATATGATTCTGTGTTTTCCTCTGTCTCTTTTATCTGCATACACACGCACATACACGCAGCCCCCCCACACACACACAAATGTTTATGTTTATGAAAGCTACAAGCTTTCATAAACATAACATATTAGAATGGAGATAGTCACACATAAACAAAAACTTAGGGTCCAGAATGATAAGATTAAACAAGAACTCGTGCTACACTTTGCTTTACTTGGAGTCACCCCTAAAGTGAGCTGAGTGGAGCCCAGCGCTGGATGACATGTAACATTTGATTATTTTCAGCATTAAGACCTCTTTTATACTTAAACAAATCTTATTATTCCTCAAGACAATTCTGAATTGGTAAACAGACCTGAGTGTTGCAAGGAAGGGATAAGGGTGCAGCAGAAGACATGTATAAATACCACTGTAGTTTTCAGTCAGTATTCCGTTCAGGGAAGGGGCGATTTCTGTTGCAGGGAAGAAAAGCAAATCTGTCTGAGTGTATAATTGTCTACATTAACACAAGAACAAGACTAAAAACAGCTTGTAAAAATGCTGAAGCTGGTTAGAAAGTTTTATTGTCCAGAGTGAAACAAATCCTGCACAAACATGGGCTGAAAGGTCACTCAGAGAAGAAGAAACCATTGCTCCAAAAGCAACATACAAAGTCCAGCTGCATGTGCACTCAGGTACAAATTCATTAATTTTTGGAGACATGTACTTCAGCCTGGTAAAACTTATATTAAAGGGGCAGTATTATGTAAAATAGTGTGTTTTTTAGTTTTACATCATGTTATAAAGTAATTCCCTCATAAAAAATAAAAAAAACATGGTGGTGAAACGTAGTTATGATGATGTTGAAGGTGAATTGTCGGAAAGAGTAGGATCTTTTTAAGGAGACAGAGGCCCAATTTCAAGGTGTTTGAGAAGTCAAATTTCTTTGGACTGGAGATGCAACTGTGAAACTGTCTGTAAGAAGGGACAGAGCAGACTGGACTTCTTGAGGAAGCCAAGAACCTTTAAGTTTTGCACCAAGATGCTGCAGATCTTCTATAAGTCTGTTGTTGAGAGCGTCATCTCTTCATCCATCAGCATCAGAACCAGGGACCTGAAAAGGCTCAACAGCCTGATAAAGAAGGCTGGTTCTGCTCTGGGGACGACTGTGGAACCTCTGGAGATGACGATGCAAAGAAGGAATCTTCATAAAATCAAGAAAGTTATGAACAACTCTGACCATCCTCTTCATGAGACTGTCTTGGGAAAGCAGAGTATCTTCAGTCAGAGGCTTCTTCAGATTCAGTGCAGTACAGACCGCTGCAGAAGATCTTTTCTGCCAACAGCCATCGCTATCTTAAATGGCTCTTTGAAGAGTCTAAATTAATGAGTTACAACAACATTTAATTTCCCTTTGGGATTAATAAAGTATTTTTGAATTTGAATTTGATTTGAATTTTAAGTCATGTTTGATATATACAGCATTACCATTGCTAATTACCCCTGAACTGTTGCATTGCTGTGTCAGTGAACTACTCTCTGTACTTACTGTGAGTACATTTTATGTACCAAACAAACCAGACTCAATATGATTTCATCTTTTGCATCAACACTCTGCATTATATGCAAAATGTTATTCTAAATGGTAATGAGAGTATTCATGATGCCAACAAAGCTAAATGCAACCCAATGATCCATACATCCGACAGGGACATAACTGGGTCTTGTTCCTGTCCTTTTTTTGTCATACATGTTCAAAATCAAAACACCTTTAGATCCTCTAGAGCACATGTGTCAAACTCAAGGCCCGGGGGCCAAATCTGGCCTGCCGTAGCTTTTTATGTGGCCCTCTGGACCATCAATAATTCCCTCCAGTTTTTCACAAATCTGCAAAATTCACACAAAATCAACAAATCCCCATATTCTTTCTGATTTCATTGAATTTTTTTTCCTCAAATTTGGCCAAAAACATTGGGTTTATTTGATGTCAAGTTATAGTCTGTGACCAATACAGCGATTAATAAAAAGTGAATGGATTTTTTGATTGGTTTTTAATCAGTGTGAAAAGACGTTGAAAATAGTTTCATTTTAAGAAGCACTTATTGAATGCTGAAACAACTATTTATTGATGTTTTTAGCAATTTAATGGGTTTTATCAGTACATTCTGGCACAACCGGCCCTTCAAGAACATTCAGATTTTTGATATGGCCCAAAATAAAAATGTGTTTGACACTGCTGCTCTAGAGCTACAAAGACCCACTGTCTTTCAGTGTGTCTGCATGTGTATGGATAAGTGAACATTCCATACATGTAATCTAAGAGTCTGCCATTTTGATTGTGCAATTGAGTCCTTGTTTACATAAGATAAAGCTTCTGAATAAACAGTTTACAGCAAAAATATAGGTAAGGGTTCATGTGTACTATTGTTGCTTTTGTGTTGCATCTCAGGAGTCTACAACTGAGGGTGCATATTCATATATTTTCCCTTACATTAGTGACAAGGAAACAAATACACTCACCGGCCACTTTATTAGGTACACCTATCCAACCACTCATTTGCGCAAATGTTAGCTTACATGGTAACAACTCAATGCATTTAGGCACGTAGACATGGCCAAAACCATCTGCAGAGAGCTACAGAGAAAATGTTCTGGATGATGGCGACTATACACTCACCGGCCAGTTTATCAGGTACACCTGTCCAACTGCTCATTGATGCAAATGTTGAATCAGCCAAGCAGCAACTCAATGCATTTAGGCACGTAGACATGGCCAAGGCGATCTACTGCAGTTCAAACCGAGCATCAGAATGGGAAAGGAAGGTGATTAAAGAGACTTTTGAACATACAGTAATATGGTAGTTGATGCCAGGCTTGCTGGTCTGAGATTTTCAGAGATGCTGATCTACTGGGATTTTCACACACAACCATCTCCAGGGTTTACAGAGAAAATCCAGTGAGCGGCAGTTCTGTGGGCCAAATGCCTGGTTGATGCCAGAGGTCAGAGGAGAATGGTCAGACTGGTTGGAGCTGATAGAACTGCAACAGTAACTCAAATAAACACTCGTTACAACCGATGTATGCAGAAAAGCATCTCTAAATGCACAACACGTTGAACCTTGAGGCAGATGGGCTACAGCAGCAGAAGACCGCACCTGGTGCAACTCCTGTCAGCTAAGAACAGGAAACTGAGGCAACAATTTGCACAGGCTCACCAAAATTAGATAATATAAAATTGGAAAGACGTTGCCTGGTTTGATGAGTCTTGATTTCTGCTGCAACATTCAGACTCAGTAGGGTCAGAATTTGGTGTCAACATCATGGAGCCATGGATCCATCCTGCCTTGTATCAACGGTTCAGGCTGGTGGTGGTGCATTGGTGTGGGGGATATTTTCCTGGCACACTTTGGGCCCAATGTCCAATTGAACATTGTGTCAACGCCACAGCCTACCTGAGTATTGTTGCTGACCATGTCCATCCCTTTATGACTGCAGTGTATCTATTTTCTGATGGCTACTTCAGTAGGATGGAAGTAGCCATGTCATAAAGCGCGAATTATCTCAGACTGGTTTCTTGAACACGACAATGAGTTCACTGTACTCGAATGGCCTCCACAGTCACCAGATCTCAATCCAATAGAGAACCTTTGGAATGTGGTGGAATGGGAGATTCACATCATGTCAGGAACGATGCGGTGTAGGTGGTGAGGCAGATGCAGATGACCCAGGTGAGATGAATAATGGTTGTTTTAATGATAAGGAAACGTCAAAAACAGTCCAAAACAAGTTCAATAACACAGGCAGCACGACTGAGCGGAAGCCAGGGCTCAACGCAACTGATTACGACTGGACACACGAAGGACTGAGCGCACATTAGACAAGGAACCGACAAAGACACAGACACACAGGTGACACTAAATACACAGGAGGTAATCAGGGAATGAGACACACCTGGGAGTAATCAAAGGGCGGACAGTAGTGATGTTACGTGATGTGCCGAGGCTTCGAGGCGTGTGTCGAGTAATGGAGGGGGCGTTTCCGTAAAGCGCGTATCGAGGCTTGCTTCATTTAGGGGAGGAGCCGAAAACGATGACGTCCGAAGCCTCGCTGCCTGGCTGTACCACGTGACTGCTTCGGGAAGTGGCTCAGAGTTTGGCGCGGGGTTTGACAGCTTTAAAAACCCCACAGGCTCCATTCAAAATGTGGGTTGTTGTAGGCGAGTTGCGGTCAGTTGAGAGAGTGGATAGAGTTTTGATAGTTTGGATAGCAGAGTTTGGATAGTGGTTATTTAGTTTGAGACAGTTAATTCGGTGTTTGGAGAGTTTAGGAGAGAGATAGATAGATAGGAGATTTAGGAGCGCGAGGACAGGATAGGAGTAGGATGGAGCCGGCGAGAAAGAGGAGGATTTCCCCTATGTGGGAACATTTCGATTTGATAAGCCCTAACAAGGTAAGGTGAACTGAACATTTGCAGATGCATTAGGTTTGCTTATGAGGAACTGTATTTTTCACTGTTTCTTATTTTCTGTAAAGGTGAGGTGTTTATTGTGCTCCAAGGAGTTGGGGTACAATAATAACACCTCATCCATGTAGTGTCAAAAAAGAGAAATCGTGTGAAACCAAAAACTGTGGAGAAATTGTTGTTTCTTAATAAAAATGCATGAAATCATCCAAGTTACACAAGCATTAGCCTATTCACTACCCCTCCCTAGTTCCACAAGCACTTTCACTGTCCTCTGCCTGATTAGGCCCATGCCATTTTTCTAGAGTCACAGAAAAACATTATTACACAACATGCCATATCACATGACACTACTATTTTGGGAATAATTACACACAGAGAATACATTCAAACAATATTTTATTATACACATATGTGTATACATAATTTATGTAGACAAATGATTTTGTCCTACACCTTTTGTGAAGTCATTCCCAAGAGCCATAATAGACAAAAATTCAATGCATCACATGTGTTAAGATACAGCTGGCTGTGATTATACACCTGGCCAGTAGGTGGTTTCGTGTGCACATGAAGCCTCAAGAAATGAACCCTTTCTCGAACCAGTTGGCTCAAGTGGTTCAATGCCTCATGAGGCTTCATCTCACCATCACTAGCGGACAGGACAACACGAAGACTCAGGGACACGGAAAACTCTAAATAAATACACAGAAAAACACAGAACATGACACATCATGGATGTGCAGTCAACAAATCTGCAGTAACTGACTGATGCTATCATGTTAATATGAACCAGACTCTGAGGAATGTTTCCAGTACCTTGTTGAATCTATGCCACAAAGGATTTAGGTAGTTCTGAAGGCAAAAGGGAGTCCAACCCAGTACTAGCAAGGTGTACCTAATAAAGTGACTGATGAGTGAGTGCATATGAGGAACAAGCATTTCATGTTCTTCTGTGTGAGCATGCATGAATAAATTATGTTACAGCATAGTTACAGTACACAAAGCGGAACATCTTCAGAGGACATGCTGTACATCTTAGTATCAGGAGGCAATGAAATGAGATGCACTACTAAGACAACAGGAGCAGGAGCTCTGGACTGTCTATACATTAAGTTTGTGTTGCTTTGTGTCAGCGGGAGAAAAACAATACTGAGCCCAAACGTCATTTGAAATCATTTAGAATGTCAGTTTCTCAGAGAGTCATGACAACAGGAGGGTTTGAGTTCTCAAAGTCTGTGATACTGCTGGATAATCAGAAAAACTGGACTGCTAACAGTTTTCTATATTAATACAATTATACGTATATATAAAGAATAGCAGAACTAAGATATTGTTTTAGGGTCCATTTGTTAGCACAAATTTTTAATGGGTGATTGTTCAATTTTGCATTTTCCTATCCCCCCAAAATATGGAATTCTTAGTTTTCCTCTTTTTTTTCAACCATTATTTCCCATACGTGCTTCTTTTGCTGTCTTTCTATGCAAAAATATCCAAACGTCCTGGTAGATTATTCTGTTGTATTTTATTTCATTCGGCTTGATTTTCTTGAGAAGGTGTAGGATGTTGTAAGTTTGCTTTCTTCTTAATCTTCTGGTTTCCTTTTCTTGCCTAGTCGCTCCCAACATGTTTTGAGAATTCAAAAGTAAACAGTTTCCACTTTTTTGAGGACTTTTTCCCCCATTTGAGATTTATTAATAAACAATAGAAAACAACATATTTATTTGGTTAAATAGAAAATGTGTGACATCATTCACAGAACTAAATTCTGACTTCCGCCACAACAAAATACCGCATACATCCGGTTCCGTCCAGCGCCATTTTGATGAAACAGCGAGGAGACGAGCACCACCGAGCAACGAGATGGATTTATGGATTTAAACCGAAAAAACATCTGAATTACTTTCATTTCTGTTGGGAATATTACCGTCGAAGTTAACCATTTTCTCCCTAATCGTGTAACTGACGGATTTAGAAGATTATCTGGCTGCCGACTGGGGTGTTACCGTTAGCTGTTAGCTTTTGTTAGGCCGTTGGTGTTTCATAATGTGTTGAGTAGCATGCTAGTTAGCATTTATACGCATCTAACGACATCAGAGAGACATTTTAGGGTCTGGTAGTGTCTAAAAAAATCTTGTGGACTCCTTCGGAGGATTTCTCAGAATTTTTGGGACTTTTTTTTTTTTTTTTACAGGGCCCGGTAGTCTTTAAAAAAAGGAACTGCACCAGAACGACACTAAATAAGACTGTTGCTCAGGAAAGTCAAGGCCCGCTGCTAGCTGCCTGAGCGGCTTGTGGCGCTTTGGGTTTCCACCAAGGACAATTCACCAAGGACTTGGCCTCATTTATATCAGTATCGTAAAATTTACTGTGCTGCATGAGCTCTCTTGGATTTGGTGGCATTACAATGTGTTTTCATGAACTTTGGTCTCGTACGTCGTACATTTTTCTGTGGCACTTACTTGATATGGACTCTGTCGTCCTCTGCGAGCTGAGCCTTAATACATTTTAGCCCTTTCTCTTGTCAAGAGTGTTTCAACAAACTGGAAGAAGGTTTACCAATTAAAGTCTAAACATTTAGCCTCATGTGTTCAGTGTTGACGCTGTTTTTTATATAACAGATCTGTTTTTTCCCTTGTGCTTGATTGAGGTTATAAGTAGACCTGTAAAAATGTCGTGTGTTCACTATAAATTTTCTTCCAAACTGGACTACAACACAGTCACGTTCGATGGACTGCATATTACACTTAGCGAGCTTAAGAAGCAGATTATGGCTCGGGAGCGCCTCAAGGCCACAGACTGCGACCTGCAAATCACCAATGCGCAGACGCGAGAAGGTATTCTATTTGCTGACACATTGCACAATAACTGAAAAAAATTGATTCTGTAAGATAACATGATGGAAGAAAACTCATGTGTGTTTTATGCTTTAATGTAGTATTGAATAAAAGTCGTAAAGTGGCCTACAGGTTTTTGATATGTATTTGGGCAGTTGATGTGATTATTCTCTGTGCTGTTGTTAAAAGTGGCTTAATATTGGAGAACTAATTTATCCTAATGTTGATGAGGCAGGAGTGGAGAAAGTAGTTGTAAAATGCTCTTTATGTTCCACATCTTCAGTTATTTTAGTTAAGAGCCTTTTGAGGGCCACCTGAGCCCCGACCTAATCAGACATTAGGCCAAACTGCTTCCTGCACTTGGATATTATTTCAGTCATAAAGCCCTCCCAGTCTAACAATGTTAAAATTTCTTTTAAAGTAAGCGCAAAATATCAACACTAACGGTCTCAATAACCACTGTACTATTCATATTAGATGCCATTTGTATTTGTTACACGGATAAAAAAAAAATATATTAAAACTTAAAATCAATTTGGTGCTTCACCAAAGTGAACCAGTATCTTATATCAACACATTACCATTTTCCAGTGTCCATATACTAGTTGGTTAGCTATTAAGGGTTCACTGATTGTGATTTTCTGACCAATCATGAGCTTTTAATTTTGACTGACTACAGATTTTTAGATTGAATTTTTTTTTCTGTCTAAAAATGTTCCCCTATGTTTTACTTATGTTATCTACTCTACTGAGCAGAACATTGAAAATTATTCTGTCATCAGTTGTCCAGGTGGCTATTAAGTGCCCCCAAGGTGGATATGAGTTGGTACATGGACAGCACAAAACATACCAGCAGCTATGGTTCCTTTTTATTTTATTTTTTTTAACAAGGAAAGACGTTTTGTATGTAACAACACAGGAGCGAAATGACCAGAAAGATACAGAGATCTATATTTTTCAATCCCAGTTCTGCACATATAGTTGATAAATGTCTTGGATGTCACAGGATTTAGAATTTTAATGGTGGCTTTGTGTTTTTTAGAATACACAGATGATGAGGCCCACATCCCAAAACACTCGTCTGTCATCGTCCGCCGCACTCCGATTGGTGGAGTAAAGCCTGCTGGCAGGACGTTCATTGTGTGCGTATTTTTGTATTCACTAATCAATGTTTTAGCTTTGAGGAAGATATTTTCTTTAGGTTTCTGATTCATAGCTAACTTTGCTAATGTTTGCTGTTATGCTTTTGCAGAGATCGTTCTGACACAGCTGTGGTTGGATCTTCTAGACCCGTATGTAAAACAAACCCAGAACAACACTTTGT
Organism: Xiphophorus hellerii; assembly: GCF_003331165.1. Taxonomy (NCBI): domain Eukaryota; kingdom Metazoa; phylum Chordata; class Actinopteri; order Cyprinodontiformes; family Poeciliidae; genus Xiphophorus; species Xiphophorus hellerii. The sequence continues at coordinate 33,823,204 of NC_045676.1, forward strand.
CCTCCTCCTCACATCTCTCTCTCCCACTCTATCTGGCTTTAGTCACTTCTCTTGAGAACATTATGTCAACAGAAATCCAGTTGAATATTCTGTTCACTTGTTTCCTATATATTAATTTTGTTGTTCTTCAGATTATTACCTTGTTATTTGACGTGTTTCTTGGCAAGTGGCTTGTTGAAGTCACCACAGCTGAAATAATTTGTTACTCTAAAAACAGTTCCTCAGTTCTATTTAGGAAATAGCAATTTAATGTAAAGGGTGACTAAAGGCGATGGCGTTAAAGAACCAAATCAGCCATTTTGTTTATATGCATTGAAATGACTGTTGAATTGTTGCCACATTATAGTTTTCACAAAAGATTGAATCTTTCCTGTGTTTCATAATGAAGTGGATTTGTAGCCTGCATTATGACCAATGTTTTAAGGTATTTGTAAGAAAAATTGTGGTATTTTTGTATTGATAATTTATTGTCATTGTTGATTTCTGTGAACATATTTTATCTGGTTAAGAATTTAAGGAATTAAAGTGTGCCTGAGATCTATTGTTATTAATTTTGATTCCACTTTAAGGACTGAAGTTGTGTAAGTTGAGTAGATCTATCAGGTTTTTTTTTTGTTCAGGAAGTTTTTTGTGCATAAACATATATCTGTTCAAATGGTTTCCCATAACTTATCTGTCACTTTTGTCTTGTACAATTTCATCACAAATATATTCATTCCGCCTTGCTTTAAGGATGGTCTGCACATACCCCCTTTAGACCTTCGAACCCTCAGTTTTACGCAGCTGAGCTTTTAGCTTCTAAGATATAGTTTTTAAACAGCTAATTTTGAGCTGATTTTCTTGACTTCAAGAAAATCTGGACTGGTTGAGATTATTTTTACAAGGTGATCCTGATGACGCTCCTTTTGCTAAGATGCTGTAATCTGTTCTCGAACCTGTGATGTTGTGAGATGAATGCCCTGATTCTGGAGGCCTTCCATGGTTACTGCAGAGAGAGGTGGAATGGTGTCGTGTGTCCTGTAAGCTGCAGAACCTGTCAATAAAGTTCTTCAGTGGTTCTTTGTCAGAACCACTTGCACCAGATCCCTGTGTATTCGCTCCAAGGCATCCTACAGTTTTTTTAAAAATAATTTTTTATTCTTTTTCTGGTGCCTCCTACTACTCATGTGCCATTTGTTTATGGACAGCCTTTTTAAAAGCAGGACAGAACAAACTCAAATTTTTGTCTGTATTTTAGATTTACTTTTAACTCTGAAGTAGATACTTATGATGCTGTCCTTTCTGTAGTAGATGAAGCCTGTTTTTAGGGAAAGCTTAAAAGATGCAGTTTTCCGTGATTAGTCTTAGTAAAATAAGTTTACATTTTAGTCTCAAAAGCTCACATGTTAAATTGACACCAATTCTTCAATTGTTGAATTGGTTGGGACGATTAGCCAGATGAAAGAACTCTGTAGACTGGGCCTGGTGTATACATATGCAGCTTCATGGATATGCCTTTATTCTTTACATTAAATAGAGCTTATGTAGCAGAAATGATTCAACCTCATGTGGCATCATAGTAAGAGTAAACCTGATTATGTTTACCAGACCTAATTATGTTGATTGCTTTCTTCTGATAGAAACCCATAAATGATACATATCTGGCTGATTATCACAAGTTTAAAGGAATGCACTTATGAAAAAATTAGCTAAAATTAGTTTTTTTTTTCCTTGGTGTTTTTACTGTAAAACTTCTGATACTTCTAAAGGGAATAGAAGTGCCTGCGCTAGGGACAGATACCAAAAAACACAGTTAAACATTTTTGTCAATATAAACTATTTTGGACAGATGTTTGAATCAAATTTTGGAGAAATCTTGAACAATAAGCCCCTGCACATTATTAATAAACAATGTCCTGATTTGAACATTTGATTTGCTGCCTAAGTGTTATGACAATATGCTGATGATGTTGTGAAGACTTGAGTGGACTGGACACAGATGTGGTGAACTGTCTGTGCTCTCATCTTCCAGTGTGTGTCGGCTAGATAAGTTAACATTTTTAATCTGTATACTATTGATTTTCCTGCAGACGGACTCTTCTCCTTCTTTGACTCTCGCTCAGCTTGCTAAGGTACATTCTCCTTTTTTAAATGTTTTTCAAAGATGTTTGTGGTTAGAGTTAAGGAGAGTTTAATATTTGCTTTTTGGTTCAATGTTCACGTCTTTTCATTATGCACTTTAGACACCAAACCTGGTTGATGCAAATGCTTCAGAGGAGGACAAGATTAAAGCCATGATGACTCAATCAAACCATGATTATGATCCAATAAAGTCAGTAAATGGATGTTTTTCTTTACTAATCAGGCTGTCCTGCTTGTAAATGTTCTACATAAATGTTTTGTGTAGACATTCACTTAAGTCAATTTCTCTTAGTTACTCCAAGAAAGCCATTGGACCCCCACCGGCTCATTATACCTGCTTTCGGTGTAACAAGACTGGCCACTACATCCGGCATTGCCCCTTGCTAATGGTGGTAAACATTTTAGTTGTAATAATCAGTAGTATTAACTCTTCAGCACATGTCTGATTGCTAAGAGTTGAGGTCTTATCATGCTTGTAATGACAGTAGATTATTTATTTTTTTCTTTTGTTAGGTACAAGATAAAAGTGTGGAAGGTCCCAAACCAGTAAGGATCAGTAAGGGGATACCGCAGAGCTTCATGGTGAAAGCTGACCCAGGCGCTAAGGGAGCAATGTTGACCAGCACTGGAGAATATGCTATACCTGCTATAGATGCGTAAGTAATGAGGTCATTTTTCTTTCTCCAAGTATTTTCTCTTGTCTCACAACACGAGACTTTTTAAAATAACAAAAATTGAATCTCGATTGACAGGGAGGCCTATGCCCAAGGAAAAAAGGAACGACCTCCGTTTGTTCCCCACGACCAGTCGTCATCTGAGGATGATTCAGACCCAATCCCCGATGAACTCCTGTGTCCGATCTGCAATGACCTGATGACTGACGCTGTAGTTATACCCTGCTGCGGAAACAGTTACTGCGACGACTGTGAGTTGTTGAGTAGTCAGCAATACATCTTATACAAGTGACACTAATCATGTAAAACAACCAGCCATTACTCAGTTTAGAGATCCGATTTTATTTTTCTTCTCACCATTAAGTTGTGTGTTTAGCCAAGGTTGAAATGCCTTTATCCTGCACCTCGTCTCTTGTTTAAGTGAATCTGTTTAACAGTGAGTAAAGAATCACTCCGGTTTTTATAAAATAAAAACTTGACTGTTTTGAATGAGATGAAGTTTTAATGGCGCTTCATTTACAACATGTTCACTTCATTTATTTTAAAATGAACTTTAACCTTTTCCAGACTAATTACATAAGGGCTTTTAATAGTGTTGGTCTTAATCTGTCATGATGCATTGTTGAAGGGAATCCAGTGTGGGGAAAACCTGTAGAAAGAGATGAGCTCTGAAGTGTCTTATTTTGAGCATCACAAAGAGAAGTTATTGTTAACAACCTGTCCATGCATCCTTAAAAAGTCTTAAAGTTTTTAATGCATGTACCAAATGTTTAGTCCTTACAATGTTTTAAGTTAATCAAAAATGTAAGGTAGCCTTAAATACATTAATCACAGGTCTTAAATTTTGTCATGACAGGACTAAATTATCTTGTATATTTTATGTTTTTTTTTTTCTTGCGGGGCTTTTAACAGTCAGAAGTTGTAGTTGCAATGACATCGTCATTGCGTTCTGTGACTTGAAATACCCTTGCTAGCTGGCTTTTTTTGCGTCTGCCATGAGTAAGTGCATATGTAACGCCATGTCCACTTACTGCCAAGAGCCACAAGCACCACAGAAATGTTTTTTTTTTCTGTGCTTGATTTGAATAAAACAGGATTCCCAATCATCCCCTATATTCATAGTTTTTCGGTCTTAAAATACATTCAAGGTGGCATTGAAAAGTCTTAAGAATCATACATTTTGCTGAAAATGTTGAGATACCCTGTTTAAACCTCCATGGTGGCCTGCTTATTTCCAGGTATCAGAACTGCTTTGCTAGACTCAGAGGAGCACATCTGCTATAGCTGCAAACAGTCGGATGTTTCGCCAGATAATCTCATTGCCAACAAGTTTCTTCGACAGGTGATTTACTTGCGTGACTTTTCTAAAGCAGTTTTTGGGTGAGCTTTACTCTTAGAAGTGATTTTTAACGTCCTGGTTTATTGTAGGCTGTGAACAACTTTAAGAATGAGACTGGCTACACCAAACATGGCCGGAAGCAGGTCCAACACGCAGCTCCTCTTCCTCCTCGTCCTCAACTGGTCAGACCTTTGCTGTCTAGACAACAGGATCCCCTCCTGGCCAATGCTGCTCATCCTGCTCCAGCAATATCTCCTAAAATGGAAGTCCCACCCCCTGCACCTCGTCCTCTTGCTACTGCTCCTCTGGTGTCTGCTCCTCCTCCTGTTTCCACTGCCGCTCCTGCTCCTCCCGTTTCTACCACTATTGCTGCTCCACCCATTTCCACCACCTCTGCTGCTCCATGTGGTCCTGATGGCTCATCAGCTCCTGTGACTCCAAGTCCTTCTCCTCCTCCTCCTGCTGCTGCTCCTGCTGCTGTTGACCATGAGGAGGCGTCACCAGTTGCTGCTCCTGTTGTTGACCTCCATTTACCTTTGGTCTCAAACAGCCAGGGTGAACCACCCCCTCCAGGGTAAGTGTAACTAAGGATGTTTGGTTTTCAGCTTGTGTCCTCAAGAAGCAAAACTTCTTTTCAATCATTTTGTTTTTTCTTTAGGGAGTCCGATCCAGAAGCTCCGGTAAAACGAGCTTCTTCAGGAACACCTGAAAGACCTTCACAGGTGGGCTTTTGTGAAGAAGGTTGAATCTACAATACATATTGTTGTTCATTTTCTGAGCTACTGATCGATTTACTCAGTGCTTGTAGTAAACACAATAACACAGCTTAAGGTTCTGAATAATAGATTGAAGGTAGAGGGTTAGGGTTAGGGTAACCCTACGATACGATAACCCTTTATTACAGGGTTATCGTTCTCTGATCTGCAGCAGTCATCCTCTGATATGCTGATGCATATTTCTTTTTGTAGGAACTATAATAAACATACATAAAACAAACTACTACAGTCTTTTGATATTGGACTTGTAATTAACATCAATTTGTCCTTCAGAAGTTTTATGAAACATCCACAAACTGGAGACTTGTTGCAGATTACTCCTTTCAAACACTAAAACTCTAGGAATAAATGACTAAAATCTAAGCAAATGAGTGAAATAACTTGTACATGGTGACTATATGCTCACTATAGAACATAGTTTCATTTTTCAAGAGCTTTTAACACTTTATTTTCTTGCTTAATATAAACAGCACATTGTTAATGGTAATGGTTTCTTTTAGGCTATTCTGCTGTAAGAATTAGGGATGCACAGATAAATCGGCCGATGTTTAATGTGAAGCCGATTTTATCCATCAATCTTATCTACTTCAGTAAAGGTCTAAAAATCAGCCTCTGTCTTCTCTTGGTCTGCTGTGAGAGAGGTTTGACTGACAAACCTGCACATTTGCAGACATGATCTGGTCATGTCTGCAAATGTGCCTTCAAAAGTTTTTCTTATTGTGCAGCCCTACTTCAAATGTAAATTTAGGATAAAGCATTTAGATTTACATGTAAGCAGAAACTCAACTGAAAATAACAATCTATAAGCTGTGAAATGTCTTAAATATTTTCCACAGAGCTACAGTTTACCTGTTATTGGCCACTTGCCCCCTTCAAGACCAAGCCATCCATCAGGTTAGAAGTATTTTATTTATTACCATCTTTTTAAATATTTTAAGAAGATTGTTTTTATCTAAACCAAATCTATGCTCTCTTAGGTCACCAACCACGATCCAACCAGTCTCACCGGGGAGGAAACAGACACTGGTAAGACCGCTCCACCAGTGCGCTCCAGTCTCTTCCATTTGTATAGGAAGCTTCCCTCATCCTTTTTTTGTTTTTTCAGGTACAGAAGCAGAGGAGAGCATCCCTCCTCTCATGTGCAGAGCGCTCCTGCTCTTGCCCCTGCCCCGCAAGTCTACCCAGCTGCCCTATACCAACCGGCACCACAGACCTACATTCCCCAGTACAGCGCAGGGCCAGGTCTCATTCCCCCTCCTGCTATTAGTTTCCAGCCTCAGCCTGTTTATGCCCCTGGACCACCTGGCCTTAACCCCCCCTGGGTCGCTCCTGGTGCCCAGCCCCCTCTCATGCCATTGCCTCCATCCCTGCCACAAGCCCCTCTCTCAAAAGAAGACTTCTACAGACAAAGGCACCATCGACAGGACAAGTACGTGTTTGGTTTTTGCTTTGCTGCTGAGTAATTGTTTTTTAAACTCCAGTGCTTAGTAGGAGATTGACATGAATGAAAGCAGTAGAAGGTAAAATGGTATGATGACTGTTTCTGTTCCCTGCCATTCACAGAGTTACGTCTAAGCTGGATGAGTTCACTAAAGATTTTCATGAAGAACTCATGAAATACAGAAATGCATCAAAGAGACGAAGACGGTCATATTCCAGGTAAACTTTGTGGAAAAAATAGCTACACTGACTCAGAAATACCTTTACCATTTCAGAAAGGTAAAGGTAAGGGTAATTTTATTTATATAGCACATTTTCAGCAACAAGGCACTACAAAGTGCTTTACAAGAATTAAAAGGAAATACAGACAAAATAACAAACCAAAAGAAAGGCAAAAGAAGAAAAAAATAACAATTTTGATCCAAAGTAAATAAACTAGCAGGATAAGTGAAAATTCTGAGTAAGTTCTGGGGTAACTACCGTATTTTCCGCACTATAAGGCGCACCTAAAAACCTTCAATTTTCTCAAAAGCCAACAATGCGCCTTATAATCCGGTGCGCCTTATATATGGGCCAATATTGAGCCACAACAGGTCTTGCAACTACGGTAAGCAGCCGCCGACTTCATTTTCCCCCGTAGAAGAAGAAGCGCGCGGTGCATGCTGGGATATATGACTGCGCGAAGCAGTCATATATCCTAAGCATTTGTGTGTTTGTGTAAAGATCCCAAAATGGCTCCTATTAAGAGACACGCTTACGACGCAGAGTTTAAACTCAAGGCGATCAGTCACGCAGTAGAACACGGGAATAGAGCAGCAGCGAGAGAATTTAACATGAACGAATCAATGGTGTGGAAGTGGATATATATTGTGATTGCACTAACGTTTGATTTACCGTAACAGTATCAGACTGTTTTTTACGTGTTTATTGAATCGAGGAAAAGTTCCCCTCCACTATATGTTATACCTTGCTGTTGTTAAAAGATAAACTGTGTCACGAAAATACCACGTCACTTACTTTACCTCGGGGAAAATATTAAAACAGCTGTTTATTCAGTTTGGGAATGAACGGAGTTTTCAGAACGCTGGTTTGTAATCTATTAATAAAGTTTGACTGACCTATCTGACTATTATGTTGACATTCCCTTTAGTGCAGTTCCATCTAATGGATGCATAATGTAACCCCAGCCTCTACTGTAGTGTCTATTCTATGCGCCTTGTATATGAAAAAAAGTTTTAAAATAGGCCATTCATTGAAAGTGCGCCTTATAGTGCGGAAAATACTTTATGTGCATATCCTTGGTTTTCCGTTTCAGAAAGCTGTGTATCAGCTATCCAGAGTCAACTTACTACCGCAACGTACTCCGTGAACCATCCCTGTTCGGCAGCAGGATTGTTTGAACAAACCCTAAGTTTGTTCTATGTTTTGGCTGAAACCTGGCACAAGGAAAGCGTCAGAAATGAAGTGTTCTTTTCTGTGGGAGCCGTTACATGTTGGAGAGTAAATTCTCTGCAGAAATCCCTGTCAGATGAGGGTGATCACGCTGCAGTTAGATGTTTTATCATTCCCAGACTAATATATTTTCTAGCGTTACTGTTTTTCGCCACAGTCAAAACTTCTGCTCGCACATCACTCATAAGAAACAACGAGGACATTCTTTGTGCTGCACTTTGTTTTAATGCCAACCAGATCTTGTTAGAAAATTTACTGTAGCACATAAACTGTTAATGTACAGCAGAAGCGCCTATGAGGTGAATATGAATCTTACTCACATTAACATGATGAGGTTCTACCAAACACCAGGGTTTAATCCCTGGCTGGTGCTCTTTATTAAAGCTATTCTGTTTCTCTGTTATGTTATTGGTATCAGGCATGAAAAGCTTATTTTTAGGTAAATTTTATTTTATGATGGAGCTTTTTAAATATGAGCCCTCCCACTGTTGAGCTGTACATCATTGTGTCTAACATTTATTAGTAGCTGCTATTTGAATCATGTTATCTGCGTTCCATTGATGAGGGCTTTTCTATATTCTCGCTCACGCTTAGTTCATGGGTAACTTGACTCAGAATGGAGTTACCTAGTTGATTTCTCCTGTTCTGAAACCAAAAACCCTGATTATCATAGAGCTGGGTAGGTTTGTTCAGAGTAACCGCTTTCTACTCAGAGCTTGTCAACTCTGCTTTCTGAAACAGGGTCCTCATGAACACCGTGCCATCCTGGAACGTGCTCCATATAGACTCGTTGCTATGGCAACTAACAACAATGCTGTTAATGTATCAGGATTCAACACCAAGTTCAAATTCAAAATACTTTATTAAACCCAAAGGGAAATTAAATAAATAACTCCAACTACACAGTATCCAAACCAGAAGGAACAGTTGTCCAAAGAGACAGGAATCGAAGTTTGAAAAAGAGAAAAAATCCCAACAAAAGTACAGAGCAACTCCAATGTGCTGCCAATGTAGAGCGGTGCAATTCTAGAGAGAAAAAACACATGCAAACATTTCCCACAGGGAGAACAGAACATTCAGTCCGTTACAGTATTATGTTTTCAGGCTTGATGTTTATTAAAGCCATTATAGTTAAATGATCTGTGCAGATTAGCTACCGCTGTTGAAGCTAATCTAACACAGCGGTGGTTGATTAGCTAATTTAAACCCCTGCTCTACTGAAGATGTGTCAGTTGGTGTATAAGTTTTTTTTTTAATGGAACCGAAACACAGAAATCCACATTACATTTAAATGTTAAAGTAGTTGGAGTTAAATAACTGAACTGCTTGCACCGCCTCACAATTTTTTTTTTAAGTAAAACTTTTTCCTGACCTTTATTTAGTTGTCGTAGTGTTGACAATTAGTAGTAAAGCATGGCATCCCTTTTCCTTTTATGTTTTAGGTGTATATTTAAGCTTAAGAATGTTATATTGACAACTAAAACCAATGGTAGTCATCGTTGCTGAGCAGCTTTTTGCTCCCTAACTGGGAGAAGGGGAAAGGATCTTGCGCTCATGACGCCATGCTGCAGTGGGTCTATATGTTTTTCTGACTTGTTGAATAATTTGCTCTCTTTCAGATCCCGGTCCTACAGCCGTTCTCCATTCAGCCGCTCTCCATTCAGTCGCTCCCCATATTCCCGCTCCAGATCTAGATCCAGGTCTTACTCTTTTTCTCCCAGTCGGTCCCGTTCTCGCTCTCATGGCCGATCCTACCCCCGCTCCCCTTACTCCAGACGGAATGGACGGAGTTATGGACGTTCAAGGACAAGGTCCCGCTCTCGCTCGAGGTCTTATGGCTACCGGCGCTCCGGCTCACCACGTTCTCCTCTTTATCGAGCTGGAGGCTGGGATGGAGCGGAAGGCCCCAGAGTCTACCGGTCTCGAACACGGTCACGCTCCCCCGGCGGCTATCGGAGCCGCAGCCCCGGTGGAAGAAAGCCCCCTCCTCGGGAGTTACTAGCATACGAGCTAAAGGGACACAGTCCTGCTAGTCACGACCGCTGGGACAGAGAACGGTACAGACAGTGGGAGAAGGAGTATGCAGACTGGTACAACAAATATTACAAAGACTTTGACAACCAACACCCCCCTCTGCATCATCGAGGTCATGGCAGCAGAGACAGAGAGCGGGAAAAAATATCTGTGTCATCCAGAGATTATTCTCCCCAGGGAAGAGGAAGACGAGGCAAAGAGGAGAGGTGTGGGTTACCTCACAACCCCCCATCATCTTCTTCATCAGGAGCCAAGTCCAGCACTAAAATCCTGAAGTCAAAGAAAATCAAAAAGAAGAGGCCTGGAGAGGAAGCAGAGCAGCAGCAGCCTGTAGACAGAGGTGACGCTACGCCTGTTAGAGATGAGCCAATGGATGAAATATCCAACTCTAAGACTCCTCCTATCTCTTCAAGGCCCCTCCTTACAGGTGGTACTGTGATGCCTAAAGGTACATCTTCCAAAGGCCCAATTGCTTCGGCTAAACCAGCTGCCAAGTCAGCATCAAAGACCCAGACTGACAAAACAAAGAAGGACAAGGGTCCCAAAGTGAAAGCTAAAGTTAAAGTGCAGGTTGTCAAGGCAAAGAGTGAGAAGGTCAAGAAAAAGCCTGGAGAAGGAGTGGTGACTACAAAGAAGGACACTTCAATCTCCTCATCTGCTGTCAAACTGGGTAAGACTGCCAAGACCAAGCCGGATGATGCTTCCGTCTCAGCTGCACCTAAGAAAGAGAAGTCTAAAAGCTTTGCAGTGAAACCTGTTGTGAAGACCCTTCCCATAGCCTCCCAGAATCAGTCTCTACCTCATCACTCCCTCCAAGAAAACCCCCGGTCCGGCCATGATTCACAGACCAGGAGAGATCCCAAGAGCGCCGCTCTCCTCCTCCCTGGGCACAGACCTCCACTGCTCCTACGGCCTCCATCCCCAGTAGAGAGTCGGAGGAGGATGGGGGATGACTGTCGCTCTTTACTTGGACCCCCTGACAAGCTGAGGAGAATAGATGGAGGCGGTCCAGTTCCCCACGCACATGTACATGCAAACCCCTTTCACAGAGTCCCACCCCCATCTGACAGGCAGAGTCAGAGTTTAATTCCTCTGTCAGGGACCAGAGAACTGGGTCGAACAGATGCAGACCGAGGACCTCTGCTGGACAGTCCGGTGAGTTGCTCTCAACAGCTTCTGAGCAGAGCTTTGCGTTTGTTTCTGAACTTCTAGATGCTTCTCTGTTCCTTCATACCTGAATCTAATGAAATGATTGCCCCTTAGCATGTCATTGGCTGCTACAGAGCACTGGGAATAAGACACTCACATGATTCTGGTGCATTGGACAGGGAATGGATCTAAATGGAAGTCAGAAAGTATGTTAGGTTTCATAAGCCTGTCCATAGTTAAATATGAACACCGGAAATATGTATTGCAACATTTACATTTAGCTTTGAAAATACCGAATAGTAATATTTTTTATGTTTTTTAGGTGAAATGCTTAGGGCTAAAACGACTAATCAATTCTTGAGCTTGTCGTGTTATTAGAAGGATTTTTTTAACTGCAGATGCATTCTTTGCTACAGACATAGCAACTTTACTATCTGTTCAACCTTCCTGTTACGCTGTCTATGGCAGTTGCTAGGGCAATTTTCACACACACTCACATACACTGCCCTGCTTAAAGAATATGCATCTATTATCTATAAATCAATGGAAAAATTTATTTTGTTGTCTTCTCTCTGCAAAGACTTCTACATAGAAGAGGTTGTTTTTAGAGGTGCATTCATCCAATATTGATATATGTATTGGTTCCAATATAGAAAAAAAATCTAGATTGGGGATTGTGACAATGTGCTCGATACATAAGGGCAAATCTATTCTGTGTAATTTCTATGTTTTGTGCTCTGAGCAACATCATGCTTTATTATTTATTTTACATTGGCTGTTCAACTCTGAATTATACTAACAAAATATGACTAAACAAAATAAAGTTGTGTTTTTATATGTTTGGCCAAGCCTGTGAAGCTACTGGTGTATTTAAGTGTACTTGTGGAGGGTTATCACATAAATTTGTAATTTATGACATTTATGTCTGTTTTATTTTTTTATTTATTTATTTTTTCTAAGAGCTTTCAAGTCAGATTTTCTGTATCTGATTGGTATCGGCTGATACTAAACCTCAGATATCGGTGTTGGGAATGGAAAATGTGGATTAATAGTTTTTATTTTTCACTATGACATGTTCCAGAAGCTCCTTGGTATAGTGATTAAAGTTGCAGTAGGAAAAGAAATATTTTCTACATATTTGTTGAAACTATCAGTTCTTTGTGACAGGAAGGTGTGAGCAGGGGTGAAAGTAGGCGGGTACGGTCGGGTACTGCATACCATTAAAAGATTTAGCGTGGGTATGCAGTACCGGCTAGAGAGGGGAGCGGCTGTCTGCTGTAAAGAATCAGTGGGTGCAGCCGTGAGTGCACCCACTGATTCTGAGTTACCTTTGATGTGGCGCATTACAGCTGCTGCAGTTTCTGAACGTTCAATAAACGACAAACTTGGACTAATTATCTCGTTCATTTGAGAGTATGTCATTCATAACAAGCATCAAATAGGACAAACATGTATTAAGTAACAAACAAATGGCTTCTACCGCAATAATTATGTGAAATTAAATGAATTGTCTAATATTAAAAAAAAACTAGTTTCTGGCATCTTGCTTTGAGCTCAGAGTCTGAGAGGCTTTTCCTCTGTCAAACATGCTATTTATTTTTGTCTCTTATTTAGTGGAAATATTGATGTTGATACTTTCTTCACTGTTGAAATTGAGTAGCTGACATTCACAAAAGACATTGAAATAAAATCCAGTCCAACATCTGGTGTGAGGTGATTCTTTGGAACCTGTTGGAGGAAAAATATCCCAACTTCAGAAGAAGTGGCTTTATCTTAACAGAGCTCTGTGGTTCCTATCAGTATGAGAGTCAGGGTGAGGAGGCGCCATGTTAGGAAGACGAAGTGGAAGCTGCAGGATCGTCACAACAAACAGGCTTCAGAACTACTACTAGGCCTACTGATCATCCCTCTGTCTGGACACAGGATCAATATAACCAGTTTAAAGGCAAAAATGAATGGATTATATGCCAGATATGGAAAACCGGGATGCATTCCATGCCACGATGTTCAGAATTTAGGTCTAATGGTGTCAATATTGCCAGTGGGCTGAAGGAAATATGACTCCATTTTGTAGCAATTCAAGAGTTACCCAGCTTTTATCGCTAAGCCAAAAAAAGGCATCAGCACAGAAACTCCAAGGCACACAAAGAAGAATTTATATATATACAGTACAGACCAAATGTTTGGACACACTTTATCATTGAATTCAATGAGAAGGTGTGTCCAAACCTTTGGTCTGAACTGAGTACAGACCAAAAGTTTGGACACAGTTGTGTCCAAACTTTTGGTCTGTACTGTATATATATACACACACAGTACAGACCAAAAGTTTGGACACACCTTTTCATTCAAAGAGTTTTCTTTATTTTCATGACTATGAAAATTGTAGATTCACACTGAAGGCATCAAAACTATGAATTAACACATGTGGAATTATATGCTTAACAAAAATGTGTGAAACAACTGAAAATATGTCTTATATTCTAGGTTCTTCAAGGTAGCCACCTTTTGCTTTGATTACTGCTTCGCACACTCTTGGCATTCTCTTGATGAGCTTCAAGAGGTAGTCACCTGAAATGGTCTTCCAACAGTCTTGAAGGAGTTCCCAGAGATGCTTAGCACTTGTTGGCCCTTTTGCCTTCACTCTGCGGTCCAGCTCACCCCAAACCATCTCGATTGGGTTCAGGTTCGGTGACTGTGGAGGCCAGGTCATCTGGCGCAGCACCCCATCACTCTCCTTCTTGGTCAAATAGCCCTTACACAGCCTGGAGGTGTGTTTGGGGTCATTGTCCTGTAGAAAAATCAATGATGGTCCAACTAAATGCAAACCGGCTGAAATAACATGCCGCTGCAAGATGCTGTGGTAGCCATGCTGGTTTAGTATGCCTTCAGTTTTGAATAAACTCCCAACAGTGTCACCAGCCCCACACCATCACACCTCCTCCTCCATGCTTCGCGGTGGGAACCAGGCATGTAGAGTCTATCCGTTTACCTTTTCTGCGTCGCACAAAGACACGGTGGTTGGAACCAAAGATCTCAAATTTGGACTCATCAGACCAAAGCACAGATTTCCACTGGTCTAATGTCCATTCCTTGTGTTCTTTAGCCCAAACAAGTCTCTTCTGCTTGTTGCCTGTCCTTAGCAGTGGTTTCCTAGCAGCTGTTCTATGATGAAGGCCTGATTCACACAGTCTCCTCTTAACAGTTGTTCCAGAGATGTGTCTGCTGCTAGAACTCTGTGTGGCATTGACCTGGTCTCTAATCTGAGCTGCTGTTAACCTGCGATTTCTGAGGCTGGTGACTCGGATTAACTTATCCTCCGCAGCAGAGGTGACTCTTTGTCTTCCTTTCCTGGGGCGGTCCTCATGTGAGCCAGTTTCTTTGTAGCGCTTGATGGTTTTTGCGACTGCACTTGGGGACACTTTCAAAGTTTTCCCAATTTTTCGGACTAACTGACCGTAATTTCTTAAAGTACTGATGGCCACTCGTTTTTCTTTACTTGGCTGCTTTTTTCTTGCTATAATACAAATTCTAACAGTCTACTCAGTAGGACTATCAGCTGTGTATCCACCTGACTTCTGCACAACACAACTGATGGTCCCACCCCCATTTATAAGGCAAGAAATCCCACTTACTAACCTGACAGGGCACACCTATGAAGTGAAAACCATTTCAGGTGACTACCTGTTGAAGCTCATCAAGAAAATGCAGAGTGTGTGCAAAGCAGTAATCTCTCTCTTGACTTCTACTTCTGATGTCAGTTTTTTATAGAGTCCCAGCTCTACTGGTGTGTATTGGGAAGCCTCGACCAATGGCGTTGCTTTCCTCCATTTACGTAGCCTTTCTGGCTCGTCTTACAGTGGATGTGTATTGGAAGTTCCTTGGGAATATTCAGACCTCTTGACTTCACATCTGCTCCGTTTCAAAAGTGCTATTAGTCAAATTGTTTGTTTTTTATCTGTCCAAACAGAGGTTCCTTCCCACGTCTTGAGCTCCGGCCCAGTTCCTTTGCTGGCGAGCTGGAGAAATGTCTGGCGCCAGAACTTTCTTGCACAACAGCTTAAACTAACAACTTTCCTCTTTTTAATGATTGTTATTAAACATCTCTCCAAATCTGAATTCCTTCCTGACTTCTAGGTCAGATTAACCCAGTCCATTTGACACAATACATTTATTTTAGGTTAAAACATATCTTAGTGCGAACCAACCAAACAACATAATTTTTAACTATTAATATAATTATATTCCTCTACGCTACAGCTAGCATACCCTATAGTGAATGCTAAGGCTAGTTAGCATGGCCACCAACGATGGCTTACTGTGAAAGTTGTTTCTCCACTATTAACACATTTAGCAGCGAGTACATGAGTTGATTGACGGCGCTCAGACTCTCCTCTTGGCTCTGATTGGTTGTTTCTGACCAGGAGTGGTGTGTGACTTCAGATAGCAATAGTAGCTCAGGGGGGAGGTGGAGGAGATCATTTTTTCATAGATTATATGTCTCAGCCAACTGTCATGGCATGATGACAGTTAAACAAATATATAAAGAATCATATTTTTACCTGTAATCAAACAGTAGGTTTTAAGGCTTATATATTGCACCCAAGAACAAAAAAATAGTGTTTTTAGTCTTCCATAAAAGAAAACCATTTGATTCAGGTCACCAGCTGATAGCTCGGCTCTATTATTTTGAGTTCAAACCATGACTTTTTTTTCTTGCTGTCAGGAATAATTTAGTTGCTTTTGTCAACAGAAGCCAGTGAGGAAGATCAAGCTGAACAGAGATCTGGGGAGAAGAGGCAGCAGTGAGGCAGCACCTTCAGACAGATCCCAGTCCGGTACTGAGAAATCCTCCTCTGGCTCGGATCGATCTGCTGCTCTTCACGGCTTGGAAGGAGACAGACACAGAAGTACATCAGAGGGAGCCGGAAGGAAGGAGACATCAGCATCTGTGGATAAAGGAGCTTCCAGAGAGCGACCCAGCAGCGCCGGAGACAGACAACGAGGCTCAGACAGGGAGCAGGACAGGGAGCGGGACAGAGAGCGGGACAGGCCGCCTGCTTCAGACAGAGACAAAGAGTCAGGCTCCAACAGGGACAGGGACAGACCGAGAGCATCTGAGGACAGAGATGAGGAGGGAGAGAAGGAGGTGAAGACAGAGAGAAAACCCCCCAGCAGTGGAAGTGGAGCAGCTCGTTCTGTCTCTGTGGATAAAATGACAATCGGAGAGAAATCTGCTTTTTGCAAAAAACTGGCAGATCAGGAGAAACCAAGTGGTTCTTGTAAGGAGAGGACGGAAGGTGCAGAGAGGGCTGCTAAACCTGACAGGTTGTTATACATCTCACTTTGCTGCTTGTCACACAGTTGTCTGTTCCCATGCCTGATAGAAACCATAACTTATCGGTTCCTCCTGTGAGCACACTTGTTGCTGGATGTAATTATATTCTCTCTCTTCCCAGGAGCCGGTCCAAAGACAGAACAGAGAGGAGTGGCCTCTCTGGAGACAAACCAGCTGTTACTCAAAGAGAAGGTAATTGGGTGCTCTCTGAAGTCACTGTGTAAGAGATAACTTACAGTGTGAGTAAGTTTTATGAGTTACGTGTTCATAACATATTTTTTCTGCTGTCTGACAGTGATCAAAGAAGACCAGGAGACGGCTGTGAAAAGCAAACCCAGGATCAGTCGGAAGGCTCTGCCGAGCCATGTGTCTTCCTCCACCAGGTCAGTCTGTTCTACTTCTGTTTCCACTAAATGCTTTGGTCGTTTGAACTAAATGTGCTCTAAATCCAGAAATTTCTGGGTTCTGAACTAGTTTTTTTGGTGCATTTGTTACAGCTTCCAATTAAAGGGTAGAATCCTGTAAAAATGTTCAAACCTGTTTCGTTTTTCCAAATTTGGTCATGTTGAATCTAAGGTTACATAATATGTTGCAAATTTATTAATATTACAGTGTCACTCACCACATAATATGTTGCAAAAAAAACACCTGGACTGCAATCAGCGTTGGCTAGTTATTTAAAGTGCCATACGTACAACTAAAAGAAGGCTCAGAGGGAACGGACCCTGTGAAATTCTTCATAACTTGGATACCGAAGGTATCTTCATAATTTCCACCTCCAGCTCAGCAGCTGGAGGTGGAAATTGAACGAGCACACAGGACCGTGTCTATGGAGCCCAGACCAGGTGAACCACCTCGTGCCACCCCAAGACCCGTCCTGATTCGTCTCCTGCGATTTCAAGATCGAGAGAAAATTTTCGCTTTGGCTAAAAAGAGAGGAAATGTCTGCTTCGACAACATGAAAATGAACTTTTTTTCCTCATATGAGTCCAGAATTAGCCAGATTCTGCAGACAGCTCGTCCCCACGCTGCAAGCAATAAATCAGGAAACAGCTCCTGCTACCTGATCTATCCTGCACGCCTGAAGGTCCAACTGGACACTTTTTCAGCACCACAAAAGAAGCCTTTAAATTCATCAACAACCTGGCACAGCGGGAGCAGCAGGAGTCCACAACCTGTGATCACTGACTATTAACACAGAAACTGGAGCAGAATGGATTGTTAAGATGATTGACACTCATGGTCGCCATCAGGTCTATTTCTCCAGAGACTGAATCGGATCCATTCTGGCGGAACAGTGATGCATCCTGATCCTTCTAATTACATATGGCTTATCGTTATGGTTTACCAGTCTTTTTTTTTTTTTTTGTTGTACCCCTCCAGGGGGTCTTTTGTGGGCTCTAGTGTCCCTTATATGACAGTGGGCTGACAGGAAATGGGGGAGGAGAGGGGGGAAGACATGCGGCAAATATCGTCGGGTCCGGGAGTCGAACTCACGACGGCCGCGTCGAGGACTGAAGGCCTCCATATACGGGTCACGCTAACCCCTACGCCACCATGGCACGCCCATGGCTTACCAGTCTTTTCTGTTTTATTAATTAGTGAATGGTATTATGTGGAGGTATACTGGTTAATAATGTTTTAATCTTTTAAAAGTTTGGAATATTATTGCTTACAGTTCATTGGTTTGCCAATCTTTCATTACAATGTATAATTGCCCATAAATCTTGGTGGCCAAGGAGTGTTTCTCTGCTGGCTAAAATGTGTATTCCAAGGGGAATATGATAGCGTTTGTTTTTGCTGTTATAAATGTTATGAGAGCTTGCAGGTTCAGCTCATATGTTACTTTAGAAAGAGGGAGAGGCAAGCACCTTTGAGTCAACACACTAGGTTTATGTTTGGTTGCCAGGATGTCGAGCTGGCAATCGAGAAGAATGGCGAATGTTAAATGTTATTGTCTTTCCCTTTTGTATCCTCCTCCCAAAAAAAAACTTTCCTCCATCAGAGAGACGAGATGGAGCAGGATTCGCTCATTATGGCTTGGTTGGTTACCTAGAGAAAGAGAAGAATTGCTGGTTGACTTTTCATTATAGCCAATGTTAATATTAAGTCCATTGAAATTAGTAACATTTAATGTCAAAGGAAACATTTAATGTCCTATAAAAAGAAAAAGAGTCTATACTTACCTGAAAGAATTTAAACCTGATATCCTTTACTTACAAGAAACACATTTATCTGACATGGAGCATAAAAAGCTAAAAAGAGATTATTATTTTTTTCTTCATTTAGTTCAAAGTCAAGAGGAACAACAATTTTGCTGCATAAAAACATTCCTTTTGTTGCTACTGAAATTATATCTGACTCTTCAGGTAGATATCATAATCCTGGACTTTTATGAATATATATGCACCTAACTATGACGATAGTCTATTTATGCAGGAGGTTTTTCTTCAGGTCTCCCAATCACCAGGGTTTCTAGTGGTGGGAGGGGACTTAAACTTCTGTTTAGATACTGTGCTTGACAGATTTTCAGACAGACCCCGTCTCCTCTCCAAATCAGCTAAAATAACAATCTCATTTATGGAAGATTTAAATTTAACAGATGCCTGGAGGCGGATGCATTCACAGGATAGAGATTATTCATTTTATTTGCATCCACACAATGGATGCAAATAGATAATTTTTGATCTCCAGTCAGATATTTCATCGAGTGATAGATAGTGAATACCTTCCAAGATTACTTAGTTATCACTGTCCATTGGTGGTGTTGGTGTCTATCCCTGACAAGGTAGAAGAAAAGTACAGATGAAGAGCCAAGAGGGACCTTACACTCTTAAAATAACCTGAATTCTTTACTTTCATTAGGGAACAAATTAATTTCTTCATTTTAGCAAATAGTTCATCTGCTCCAAATATTTTTACTTTTTGGGACACATTAAAAGCATTTCTGAGGGGCCATATTATATACTAAAGGAATAAAGAAGAAATATAAAGTTTAGATTTCTAACCTTGAGAAAACATACCAAAATGCCCCAACTAAGGAAAAGTACAGAGAACTGGTGAATCTGAAACTAAAACACAACACTAGGCATACATATCAAGCAGAGAGAGCAATAATTACGTCCAAACAAAAATTTCATGAACTTGGAGAAAAGGCACAAAGTATTGACATAGCAACTTAAAGCTGAGGAAAATAAACAAACAATTAACGCTATCGAACCCCCCCCCCAAAAAGTTAGAATGTACAGTACAGACCAAAAGTTTGGACACACCTTTTAATTCAATGAATTTCCTTTATTTTCATGACTATTGACATTGTAGATTCACACTGAAGGCATCAAAACTATGAATAACACATGTGGAAATATGCACTAAACAAAAAAGTGTAAAACAACTGAAAATAGCCCTTATATTCTAGTTTCTTCAAAGTAGAAACCTTTTGCTGTGATTACTGCTTTGCACACACTCTGCATTTTCTTGATGAGCTTCAACAGGTAGTCACCTGAAATGGTTTTCACTTCATAGGTGTGCCCTGTCAGGTTAGTAAGTGGGATTTCTTGCCTTATAAATAGTCATGGAAATAAAGAAAACCCATTGAATTAGAAGGTGTGTCCAAACTTTTGGTCTGTACTGTATATCCCAGAGAAATGAGGCCTTTAAAAAGTAATATTCTGATCTTTATACAAAACAATCTCAGGAGGATTTAGATGAAATTGAGTCCTTTTTATCCTCCATTGATTTGCCTTGCTTATCAGGGGACGTATAACCAGAAAAATAATAAAATGGAACTAAAGCAGCTTGATGCTTAAGTGCATCAACTATAAACCCATCTTCAAGGAATAATTTTGCTCCAGTCTGGCTTAATAATTTTTAAAAAATTACGTGTTTTCTATTATTATTATTTTTTTAAATGATGATTATTTTTCTAAAATCAAAAACAAGCATCGCTTAGCCCGGATGGGAGGGCAAGGAAAGCCTGGCAGGCCACCAGGCTTAGAATACACTTGGGGAAACCCTGCATAATTATGAAATGAATGAAAACATGGTTTTCTAAAAGAAAAATAATTTGCAACATGCATTTGTATTTAGCTCCTCAATCATGGGTGTCTTTTGGCACCTATGGTAATATTATCTACCAATATTGTCTCAAATTTAGCTTCATTTATCTTCTAATCAGCTCTTTACAATTTCCCATCTTGATTTTTTTTAAATCTAAAACTGTTTAAAACATGTGCCCAACTTTCTTTCCTGTTTGGTTTTCAGGATGCTGTTCTCTAATTTTCTCCAACAAACCTCTGAGGCCTTCATAGAGCAGATGTAATTATACAAAGATTAAATGACACTATTCTAGTTTGGTGACTTCTGAAGGGAGTTTTATTGTGGGTATGGGTGCACCAATAAATCTTCCCCAATTTCCTTAACTTTGTGTGATTGGATATTGGCCTATACTTCGGAGCAACTAATTAATTTTGTTAAGAATGACAATAACAAAATGATTCTGTTGATCTTTTTTTTTTCAGTTTTTCCACAAATTAAACCACTGGCCCACTAACACACTGGCCAAGTGGGCTGGGAAACATATACAGACTACAAGATGTAAACGCACACGCCACACATAGTTATTGGTTCATATCATTCTTATGGCACTCTCATTGCGCACCTCTGAAAGCACGACTGTAGGTTATATTTGTGGTTCGCATTGAGCACAAGCACTGTGGTGGTGCAGTATTCTCCGAAGAAATATGATTCTTCACAAAGTCCATATAGATGTGATACCAGTGAAGCTTTTCTGCTAGAACACCTTCCAAATCATCCAGTTTAAGAGAGAGGAGGTAAACTGCAGAGGCTCCGCTCCAGTGGTGTACCTGCGTCTTCATGCCGTGTTCAATAAATGATCTATAAAACTGTATTTCAGGAACAACTGCTCCACAGCAAACACCATACTTAATAAAAACAAGCAACACTTAGCCTGGCAGGGGGTCAAGAACTTATTTAGGGTTCATACATTTTAAATCAAGGTTTTAAAATGAATACAATTGGTTGCTTCTATAAGAAGAAGAAGGTAGAAATTGTGGGAAGACGATCATTCAATTCAGACTTGTCATATTTTCGTTCTTAAAAACGTGTTAAAGCTTTTGAAATGTTCCAAGTCCTACATTCAGTTTAACATTTCCTTAAATGTTTTCCAAAAGGTCGGCTCCAGAGAGAAAGCTCGAATCAAACAGAGAACAGAAGAAGAGTGTAACGTCTAAAGCTGCTGAGCTTCCTCCAGCCAGCCCTGTGAGGGGCCGCCATCACAGCCCACCGCCCAGCCCAGCGCAGGAGCTGCCACTCATCCAGCCACCGCCGCGCTCCAAGTGGGAGAGAGACGACGACGACGACGGACAGGAAGACGATCCCAGCCCACCGACCAAGGACCCTTCACCACTGGCAGAGAAAGGCCGAGGCAGAGAGGGACACCATGACGCAGCCAAGTCTGTTAGAGCTGAAGCCCAGGAGGCTGTGAAGGAGGAGAAGAAGGGAGCAGTCAGGGAGGAGAAGAAAGGGAAGACACAGAAGGACGAGGGGAAGGCTGGCAGGACTACACAGAAAGATTCAGACAAACCACACAGAGCAAAATTTGTGAGGGAGGAGAGCAGAGGAACCAAAGAGGAGAGAAAATCTTCAGCTAAGGAGGAGGAGAAGAAATGTGGAGGAAGAGAGGAGGGGAGAGGAGGAGCAGGGAAGGAGGACAGAGCTGCTGGAGGAGGACGGGAGGACAGCCGGAACCCGGAGCCCAGGAGACAGCGTCTCTGCTCAGACCTGACCCGCGAAACAGACGAGGCGTCCTTTGTCCCAGACTACAGCGAGGGGGAGGGTTCGGAGCCAGAGAGGGGGCGGAGCGGCAGCCCCACCCCGTCCCCCACCCGGCCCTCCTCGTCACTTAGCAACCACAGCGACTCGGCCACCACCGCCGACAAGAAGAAGAAGAAACACAAGAAGCACAAAAAACACAAGAAGCACAAAAAGCACAGCAGCCAGGACAAAGACAAGGAGCCCAAGCAACACAAGAGCAAACAGAAGAAGAAGAAACACAAAAAGAGCAAAGACAGGGAGGTGGAGGAGAAACAGGAGGAGGAAGCTCCATGCTAACACCTTTTCTACACTCATCCCAGTAATGTTTGTAAAGGAAAAACATTCAGTTCCACTATAAGTTAATTTTGTGGAGAAGTGTTTCAGGAAGAACTGACACTTTCTACTGGATCGCTCCAAACACAAGCGTTGTCTGTAGTTGCCCTTGACAACACTGCATCAGGATGGCTGTTGGGGTCTCTGCTATTTATATGAACCAGTCAGTGAGCAGAAGGAACATGTTGACCACAGCAGTGGGTGCAAATGATAGGAATAATAGCCACTGTTCTCAGGGATGAGACTGCTGCTCCGCCGGATTCGGTTGGTCTGTACAGAGATTTGCTTTGCATCAGTTCTCCGTTCTTTTGGCTTTTCAAGCAAACTGTCATTGCTTTATTTGCATTTATTTCCAGAAGACTCTGCTAGGAGTTTTGCATGTTTTAGCACAGTTATTTGAGAATTATAATTCTCACCTTAAATTTTTTTTTTCGTTTATACGGGAGTTCATGTTTTATCAAAGAACGAATCTACATGAAACACCTTTTCCATCCAATTTAATCAAAAGAAAATAAGTTGCCACAAGGAAATGTAAATAATAATAATAGAAAAACTAAAAAAAAGTCCTGTGGAAGTAAAACATTATTTAGCTTAAACTTACAAAATTTCTGGTATTAATGTGAAAGCTGATGGTTGTGTATTCAAACCACACTGGACTGTGTAAATCAAGGATGTTTATTTAATGATGAATAAGTTGTGAAGTTTTTTGTTTCTAAGGTACAGTTGCTACAGCAGAGAATGTTTATGTGGATGAACTGGTGTGAAAATGAGGATAACTGTTCTTTCAAATAACATGTTTCAGTTTTAATAAAAAAGTTTTGAAATCAAATTATTTTTAATCTGCTGCATTGAACATAAGACGATGGTTAAAACCTGGATTATTTATCCATCTCATCTTCCTCCTACTTGTTCATGACAGAGCAGGGAATGCCCAAATATGGACACTCCACAGATAGGTTTCTGGTGACAGTCAACACGATAAACCAATAGAAACACAAAATTGTAAAAATATTCAACTGGAGGAATTGTTTCCTAACTAGATTTGGTTTATTTTCATATAAAAATCTAACCCTCAAATTTACAATACACATTTCTAAAAGATGTTTATGTCATTCTTGATTAAAACCTTTTGAAGAAAGCGTTTGAAGTGCACAAATTACAAAACCCTAACCTTAAAGTTTAAAGTAACTTGTTTGCATTACTTCACACATGAAATGTCTGAGAATTTCTTGTCCTGTTTCCAGTTCAATGTCCATCTATTGGCCCACATCACTGCTGTTCTCATGCTTGTATTAACTTATTTGTTTTTTAACCTTAGATCTTTGTTGGGTAGATCTATAAAATCAAAGATCTTTTATCTCCCTTACATACAAACCAGAAGAGACTGAAAAGGCATTTAAAGATAATTACTTGTACTCTCAACTTGAGCCAGCAGATGACAAAATGATTAAGATATTTTTAAATTCACTAGATTTTCCAAACATTGGGCAATCACAAAATGCTATATCATGTGCACTGATTACAGAACTTCAAAATGCAATTAAAGGAATGATGGATTTCCTAAAGAATGGTATAAGGTCTTTAAATAAAAGAACCACAGCTGCTGCTCTTGACATCAATTAACCAAACACTTAAAAATGGAATACTCTCCATCATGGAAATAGGCTGTGATTAGAGTTATACCTAAAGAAGGTAAAAATGGAGAATATTGTGAAAACTTAATAGGTCAATATCAATATTAAACTGATCCAATAGATTTCAAAGTTTTGTATCAGATTTTATAGATGGAGACCAATTTGGCTTTAAAGGATGACAAACCCAAGACAATATAAGAACAATTCATGTTATGGAAAGGGTAGAAAACAAAGAATGAGCGATTTTTAAAAAAAAGTTTGGTTGTGGAGAAAGCTTTCAAATTTGCATTTTTGTTTGGAAAGGTTTGGTTTAAACTCATAATCAGTACAATCCGTCAAAACATTATATCAGGATCCAGTAGCAAGAATAAAAATAATAGTCTTTCAAATTGGTTTAGACTTGAAAGGTCAATTAGACAAGACTGCTACCCTTCACCAACATTAGTCACAATATTCATTGAACCTTTGGCCCAAGAAATTAGGCAAACTGAGAAGACTGAGGGGGTTAGAATAAAGGACACTGAGCACTGCCAAAAAATGTATTTAATGAAATGTTTTCACATTGAATAACATTTTTTTAGATGTAGAATTGAACTAGAAATACATAATAAAAATGTTTAAAATAAATTGCTCAATGTATAAAACATAGTAATCTTTTCTAGATGTGCTGACACAGTGGCACCTGCACATTTAGTTGTCATCACCAAACCAAATAAGTGAGATTAATGGAAGTAATGCCATAAAATAAACTACAGCCAAAAACATTTTTAGAGTGCAAGGAGACTGTAGATACGACTTTCCCATGTTCGATTCCTGGCCTGATGACCTTTGGCGCATGTCTTCTCTGTTGTTATCCACTTTCCTGTCTAACTACTCTCAACTAAAGGCATGAGCAAAAACAATCCTTTTAATAAAGAGATTATTAGTTTACTTCTTTAATTGAAGTAAACTAACTGATTTGAGTAAGACTGACTTAGATTTGTTGGATGATCTCAGTAAATTGAGTGGGATAAACTTAATTGCATTGCTTGTTACCAACTAAAGCAATTCAATTCATCAGTCAATCAGTCAAATTTTATTTGTATAGCACATTTCAGCAGCAAGGTATTTCAAGGTGCATAATAAACACAAAAACACAAAGTCATGCAGAATCAACAATCAAAACATTACATTAAGTCAAGTGTCATCATTAAATTAGTAATTGATTACGTTTCAAACACAACTCTAAACAGGTGGGATTTAGTCGAGCCTTAAAGGAAGTCAGTGTTTCAGCTGTCAGTGGCGCAAAAAGTGGGTTTGCATTGTATGCAACACATAGTGGCGCTGCTCTAGAGGGGACGCAAAAACAATGTGGGGAATTTTTTTTCTAGTCAGCATTTTATGTATTTAACAGCTGTTTGTGTATGAAATGATCAATAACAGAGGAACAGCACTGATCAGGCGCCCCTCCCCTCCAGCCAGTCGCTCTCTCCTCCCATACAGGTAGCTTGGGCAGCGGCCCTTCGAGAACGCAGGCTTTCTCAAACCGCTTAAAGACACACTAATCTTAGTGTGTGTAAACTTCAGAATTTGGAGAAAGTAGACAAATTCTCTGATTCTCACATCTAGCAACAAAAAATTATTTTGGTAATCCTAACTGAGTTCAAATGGGAAACATTTAGTCAGACTAAACTTTAGTCACTAAAGTGACAGTGTATGCGAATTATAGCTGTAAGAATATATAAAATCATTTTTATCTCAATAAATTGAAATAAATTGTGCCTCTGTGACTAGTTAATGGGAGTATGGATTAAGTTTAAATTTGGTTCTTTGCAAAGTGACCTGTTAGGTTTTCATGCAACACCAGTTAATCTTGATTTTTTAAAAATACTTTTCATGGATGAAGGATTCATAGATTTAAAATACACATAAACAATTCTTCTGAAACACTCACAGGAGGCCTGGAGAACTGTTGATTCAGACCACTTTAAACAAATCAAGGAATTTCTGCAAAATGTAAGGAAATTAGGGATTAATTTTTACTTTTGTATACTTCTAAAAATGCAAACAAAGACAATCTAAGAAGATTGATTTAAAACGACATGGCATGATTGGCATGTCAGTTCACATATAAGGTTCACATATCTCAACCTGATATGTGAAGGTTGAGATATGTGAATCTCAAACTTCACATATCATGTTGAGACTCAGAGTCCGATGAGGCTCATCATATTTTCAACAATATTTTCTATAGCTTGGAAAGATGTAGTGACATTGAATGAACACTTGGTGGCGTGCTCAGTCTTACATTAGGCAGCAGGGGAACAGGAGACATTCCTAATAAAAATCAGCTTTTATTTGCCTTCAAACACGGCTCCACATGTCACCACCTCCCTCTCCCTCTGAGCAGACAGGAATGAGCCTCATCATGCTTGTGTGTGGGTGTGTGGGTGTGTGTGTGTGTGTGAAGACCCTGCGTGAAGGATGGCGTGACTGTTGATCACAGTGAGCAGGCAGAGAGCTGAAGTCGGGTTCACTGGAGGGCTGGATGGAGGGAGATAGGACTTGGAGGACCAGATGTATTTTACCTCAAATTGTAGGAGCAGACAGCAGAGCAGCTCAGACCATTCACTGTGTAAGAGTGTTGTGTGTTTATATATTTAAGGTCACCATTAATGGACTCGGAAATCAGTGAGACCATTAGAGCAGATTAACATATCACTTTAACCCCTTCTCTAGATTAAGATCAAACTGTCATTATTCCGTCCCTCTCCATGTGTGCATCTGTTACCCACTCATCTGTTTTTTTCTCTGTCTTTTTCTGCCTTACATCATTTCCTATCATCAAGGCCAAAGGTTGCTAAGCAACTTCACTTCCCTGGTGATTGTCAGAAAAGATGTTTCTCTGCTGACCATCTAACTCTGCCGTGTAATGTCTGAGCAGACATGTTGGATCAGAGCTGTGTTTGCATGTATTTATCCAGACAGGAGAATGGAAAGCTTCTCTCTGATAGGTCTGCATGATTCCTCAACTTAATAAAAAGGATGAGTCAGGATAATATGACTCACTCAACCACAATAAACCATAATATAGAAACTCAAGTGGCTTATTAAAGGGAGTTCAAAAGTCACACAGAACGTTGGTTGTGACAACTTTAAGTTTTACCTTATGCAGCAAACATACCAGACACTATGTCTATACTATATCAGATAAACATAAATTTAAAAAGATCTTTTCAAATACAGACTACATTTTTCAAAACAACTATGAGGGTAAAAGCCCTTTGTTTTGTCTGAATGTTGCCATTTGCCCTAATGTGTTCTTTCTTCTTTTTATTTTATTTTATTAGAAACTGTGGAGTACTCACTTTTAACCCAGAAAAGGAATTAGGACAAACTAGGAATCCAAAGACTCTAGTTTATTAGTTTCGTTAGTAACTCTTTAGCTTATATTTTAGAAACTGTAGAGTACTCACAATTTAGATCAATATTAGATTATTTTTAGATTATTATGTAGAGAGACTCCTATTATTGCAATCCAGAAAAGGAATTAAAAGCAACTTAGAATCCAGAAAGAATTCTACCAGTACAGGAACACTTAGTTTTTATTACTTAGAAACTGTGGAGTACTTATTACTTTTACAAATTTAGAATACACTTAGAAAGTCCAGAGAATACTTATACTTATCTAGCATCCCAGAAGTCCAGAGGATTCTTACTTACACTTATTTAACAACCCAGAACAGGGATTAGAACTTGGAACCCAGAAAAACTACCTTAGCAACTACTTTTTAGACTCCTATTCTCCCAACCCAGAAAAGGAATTAGACCAGAGGATACTTACTTATACTTCTTTACCAACCCTGAATAGGAGCATCTAGTTTATTTACTTTGGATCAACATTATTAGCTTTTTCTTCTTTTGCTCTTTCTTTTGGTTTGTTATTTTGTTTGTATTTCTTTTTAATTCCTGTAAAGCACTTTGTATTGCCTTTTTGCTGAAAATGTACTATATAAATAAAATTACCTTTATTTGAGAGTAGTTAGACAGGAAAGTGGGGAATGAAAGAGAGGAGAAAGGTCATCATGCTGGGAATCCAACCTGCGTCGGCCGCATGGAGGACTGAGGCCTCCTTATGTCTGTTATGTTGTGCTCTATCCCTGCACCACCGCAGCACCTGGTTGGTACAGGATCTGTCCCTGATGAAGCTTGATATGAGGATATGAATACAGCATTGAACTTAATTGTTTCAAGAAAAGTCAAAGTATAAAGTTCCTTTAAGTTAAAGATTTGTAACTTTTAAGTTAATTGAACACAAAAAAGTAAGTTGTAATAACTAAAGCAAAAGAATTAAGTGAGATTCATGTAAATAAGTCCATAAAACGAACTGCAGCACAAATACACTTTTTAGAGTTCTCTTTTCCTATATTGTTAAGAACATAAAACATCTTTAGAATCAAGGACTCACTCAAATAGAAGTATGCTAAAAGTTCTCTGAAAGCAAATCAAATTTATGTAAAAATTCCATAGGTCTTTGTTTCTCTTCAGCTTTTTTAATTATTAAAAAACAAGTTATTGATGTCATTTCTGAACAACAGTGAAAGCCACGAAAGGAGAAACATTGATCAGTGAATCTTCTCAGTTCTGGCCAGTTAAACCAAATTTCTCCTAAAGTGCATCAATGACTCAACAGAAGAACCCAGACTGATCACAGCAGGCCTCACTGTCTCTGTTAAAGGGAGTAAGAGATTCTGTTAAATCAACATGATGTTAACATTATAACATGTTATGATGTTATTCCCTCAACATGGAACTGCGCATCTGATGAGCTTATACTTCTCACTTCTGTGCTCCTCTAAGAACTGTAGCAAATGGCATATGGAGGAGCATTGTTGCTGAAGGCAGTGTCAGAAAGAGCAGAAGCTTCTTTAAAAAAAAAATTTCTAGATTGGAGGTGTCTTATTTATTTTGAAGAGTTAAGACACATTTGCATATCTAGTGGTGTTTTCAATGTGTAACACGCTGCATTTGGTGAGAATTTGAAAATGTGTTAACAGTCATACTGGTGTTCAACAGTTTCCACTTCATGTCAAGTTTACCCCACTATGGTTCCTGGGTCATTTCTGAACAAGCCAAAGGATAAAATTGTACTTCAGGAATATCCCTGACCTCAGCCCTATTAAAACCTTATTAACAACGAGTAAATGTTGGACCTGTGCTAGAAAATCTAACAGATAAATGGCCTATAGAGCTACTGAAAATAGACTAGCTAAATATGCTCATATTTATTCAGATGACAATTGCATTCAAACTTCTGAACGCCACTGCAGTGAACCTGGGTTGTTTTCAAGACTGACCAAGGTTTAATTAGCTTGGTATTTTATATTGAATTGATTTTTGGCCTCAGTTTTTCTTTAGCAAGAACAATAATAATAATAGTAATAACAATAGGTCCTCTGTAATATGCAGGTTGTTGTGCAGAGACTCTCCTCAAACAATGCAAACAAACATCTCATCAGTGAGAGAAAAAAAATAACAATCTAAAGAGGTTTACTGTGCCTGTAATAAATGTTCACCCGGTTTTGGCCTTTAGAAATCAATCATTATCAACAATTTTTTTTAACAAAAACAAAGATATTTAATGTCAAAGTGAAAAATAATTTAAAAATAGTGACACTTAAGTAAAAATATTCAACATTAAATATATTTTAATGTTGATATACAGTACGGCATAAATAAGTAATTAAATTTCCTTTGATGTGACTGACCTAATTCAACGGAGGTCCAGCCAAGTGGTACCAGTAGTCTCTCAAGCCATCGAATCAGATCACCTGAGTGAAGTGACTGTCTCTAGTGATTGTAGTACAACGAAGCCTGACTCTGGAAGGTTCATTCACTGGTTCATCTGTATTCCCGGCTGCCATTACAGCATGAAGACAAAATAACAGTACAAGCAAATCGCAGAAAATGTTATTGAAAAGTATCAATCAGGGGATGGACACAAAAAATCTCTAAGACCCTGAGTATCCCCTGGAGTTCAGTTCAATCCACCATGAGGACATGGAAAGAATATGACCCATGTGGAAATCTGCCAGGCAAATACAGTGATGGTGCAAGAAGTAGACTAGTGAGACACAATACGAGGTTACCATGACTACCCTGAAGGTTTGCCATGTTGGAAACACACTAAATATGTAGAATAATGTGCTGTGGTCAGATGAGACTAACAATGCATATTACCCTGATCACATGATTCCACAGGTGAACTGTGGTGGTGGCAACATCATGCTGTGGGATGGTTTTCATCAGCACTGACAGTGAGGATAGATGACTCTAAATGTAGGACAATCCTGGAGACAACCTGATATACAGTACAGAGATGATAAGCATCATAAAGATACAATCACAACTACAAATAGTTTTGATATGTTCAAATTCAAGTGCTAAAATGGCTTATATATATACACAGTACAGACCAAACGTTTGGACACACCTTTTAATTCAATGAGTTTCCTTTATTTTCATGACTATTGACATTGTAGATTCACACTGAAGGCATCAAAACTATGAATAACACATGTGGAAATATGCACTAAACAAAAAAGTGTAAAACAACTGAAAATAGCCCTTATATTCTAGTTTCTTCAAAGTAGCAACCTTTTGCTGTGATTACTGCTTTGCACACACTCTGCATTTTCTTGATGAGCTTCAACAGGTAGTCACCTGAAATGGTTTTCACTTCATAGGTGTGCCCTGTCAGGTTAATAAGTGGGATTTCTTGCCTTATAAATAGTCATGAAAATAAAGAAAACCCATTGAATTAGAAAGGTGTGTCCAAACCTTTGGTCTGTACTGTACATATAAGCATTTGTGGTGAACAAGAAGGGTTGCTGCTGCTGTGAGGAGCTGTGTGGAAGGGGATAAAAGGGAACAGGAGTGGAGACAAGAGAGCCTCATTTCTTGTTGTTGGTTGACATTTTTGCAGTGGTTCTGGAGGAGAAACCTGGCCTATGCTGGCCTTGGATGTCAGCTCTCAGTGGTTGCCATTTTGAGTCCCTCTTAAAACATTTTAGATCCTCTAACATAAATATATCTTTATCTTTTTTTTGATAAAAGCCTGTGATGCCTGTGATACACTCACAAATGAAGTTTGTGAAATCATAAACAATCGTACAGAGACCATTGATAAAGATTATAATAGTCATCTTGAGAGAAGAAATTGAAGATATTAATTACAGAACTAACCCTGTCTTCTCTAGAGATAAAGTCTTCTTGAATCCAGATGCTGCATCTTTCCAGCCTTACCATTCTGTCATGATCTGTGTTTTTCTGTGTACTTATTTCGAGTTTCTGTGTCTCCGTGTTGTCCTGTTTCCCCTTGATTAGCTCCCAGGTGTGTCTCATTCCCTGATGACCTCCTGTGTATTTAGTGTCACCTGTGTGTCTGTGTCTCTGTCGGGTCCTCGTCTCATTTGGCGTCTGTTCTGCCGTGTGTCAGGTTAGTCCATTCGTGTTCTGTATTGCTACCCGTGTTGAGCCTCAGCTTCCACTCAGCAGTGCTGCTAGAGATTTGGACTGTGCAATTCTGGATTATTTTACATTAAATCAGCATTATTCACCTCTACCTGGGGCTCCAAGTGTTCTGCCTCACCACCTACACCGCAACTCATGACACATTCAGTTCCT
The DNA here is from genome assembly GCF_003331165.1 of Xiphophorus hellerii. Lineage (NCBI taxonomy): Eukaryota > Metazoa > Chordata > Actinopteri > Cyprinodontiformes > Poeciliidae > Xiphophorus > Xiphophorus hellerii. The sequence goes on from NC_045676.1 coordinate 33,854,994, forward strand.
GAGGTGACAATGCATCCAGAGCCTTCCAGTCTGGCTCAAGCAATTGCCAGCTTATTAAGAATGAGCTACTTGCTGTCCCTGAACCAACTGTATTCAGTGGGAATCCTTTAAGGTTTACTGATTGGAAAATGTCATTAATGACTCTTATTAACAGAAAACCCCTCCCAGCAAGATGTTTTATCTCAGAAACTATCTTTCTGGAGAAGCACGCAAAGCTGTTGAAGGTTTTTTTTTATTGTGACTCAGAAAGTTCATACATTGGAGCATGGAAAGTCTTACAGGACAGATATGGGAACGCATTTATTATACAGAAAGCTTTTCGTGGCAAGGTGGTCAAAGACCAACGCAAATGACTCACTTCCACTACTGACTTCTTCCAAGGCTGCAAAGAAGCAATTCCACATGTCAAAGAACTAGTTATCCTCAATGACTGTGAAGAGAACCACAAGTTGCTCAAAAAATTGCCAGAATGGATTGTATGTAAATGGAGTCAAATTGCTGTGGATGAACTTGATGAATCAGGTGATTATCCAGATTTTGAATGCTTCAGTGTTTTGAGCAAAGAGGCAAAAATAGCCTGTAGTTCCATCGCTTTACCCCTGCTGGGAAATTTCAAATCTGCAGATTACAAAACCCCAAAGAGATCCTTTCAAAACTTTCAACACAAACACACAACAGAAAGGTTTCTGTCATGAGACATAAGATACAAACAGCTGTAATCTGCTGTGTTTGTAAAAGCGAAACCCATGGCATCACCAGGTATCCCACTTTTGCCTCAGAGTGTTAAAGACAAAAGGACTTTCTATATGAAAATCGACTCTGTTTTGGGTGCCTGAGAAAAGGTCATGTGACCAAGGATTGTAAGAGATGACACACGTGCAATATATGCAGATATCATCACCCAACCTGCTTGACTCCACTTTCACAGAAAAACATGTCAGAAGTCATGTCCCATACATCAACATAGCATGCTTCTGCCACCAGTAGTATTCTACCAGTACCTGTGTCTTCAGTACAAGAGCCACACAGAGAAATACTAACATACAACGCTGGACATACAGAGTGACTCAATGCCTGTGTTAGAAGACGTTATTGACAGACTGAATGTGGATTTCCATCCAACAAAACTGAAACTTGGTACTATGACTGTTGTCGAGACAATCATTTCAAGCAAAAGTGTTCATGGTCTACAAGTTTTAGGACTTAACTCTGAGAGTCGCGTTCAACAGTGGATAACACAGACTTTATCCCAGTGGACAAGTCTTATGTAAAAACGAAAGGAACTGCATTAATGTGGCCTCATCTCAAAAACTTGGCAGATAAGTTACCACCCATTCAAGACTGTGACGTAGGGCTTTTAATTTAGATACCACTGTCCAGCGGCCCTAGTTCCGCTTGCAATAAATGGCAAAAACCAACTGGACAGAGATCAGAACTAGGATGGAGTATAACAGGCTCATCAAACCCCCACCTAGACAGAATCCGATTTTATGGAGAGAAACTGCGAAGATAAATATGTGTCTCAAGATGATGTTAATTTCATGCAGTTCCTTAGCAACAACATAACACAAAAGAATGATGGGCATTATGAAATGCCTCTCCCATTCAAAGGCAGCAGTGTGCCCACCCTACCAAACAACAAGAGACTAGCCCAAGTTCGCCTGCAGTGTCATAAGAAAAAATTTAAGGCCAACAAACAATATTATGAGCAATACAAAACATTCACAGATGAGACCATGAATAAGGGTGATGCAGAGCCTGTCCCTACAACATCCGAGGGAGAAACAGAGTCTTACCTTCCACATGGTGGCATCTACCATCCCAGAAAACCAGATAAGTTGAGAGTTGTTTCACTCCTGAATCCAAGAATAATTTGAAATTCCTCTGGTGCAAATGTGGAGATTTGGAGAAGGAACCACAGGAGCAAAGGCCTAACTTAAAGTACGGTGCAGGGAGGCTCTGGAAAGAAAATGGTACCTTCACCTCGGGATAGATCCACCCAAAGGGGAGCGTCGGAGGTTTTGAAGTTTGATTTCTTTTGTTTTGATTTGTTTTTGGAAAACCGGCTGGACGCTAAAGAATTTTAGCACCGGGGAGTTACACACCTGCTAAGACCAACCACCGACGAAATCACGAGTGGTGCGTTTTTAGGAAAAAAGAAAAAGTACATATTTAAAGACAGATAAAAAGAAACTATTAAACGGAGCGTCTGATGGACGATGGATCGTGAGGACTCGCCCTTCTCAACGGATGTAAGTAGGTTGAGGAACTCTGATCGGTAAAACCCACCACACTGTGTCCCGTCAGGTTCTCGTTTTGTTTTCTTTTCTCTGTTCCTTTTGTCTACATCAATACGCACTTATTGTTGCTGCTCTACTCTACCGTAACCAGTAAAAAATAAATAAGAAAAACAAGCCAGGGTGAGAGTAGCGGTACGTAACAACTGTTTGGAGTTTTTCAGTTGAAAACAAGGCGACCCACACAGATTTTGTGACAGATAATCAGAAGAGCAGGTGTTTAAGTTAGCTAATCAAACACCGCGAGAGTTCAGGGGATCACTTCCTAATGGTCACAAAATGAACAATTTGAAACATAAATCTGCAACCGACAGAATGTTCTGTTTAGTGGTTTTACTTTTTTTGTGGGGAATGTTTAGTGTTATATCCTGATGCACTTGAATGTAATGTTTGCTCTTCCCTCCCAGGGATGTTGTTTATCGGTTGCCATGGCAATGAGTCTGCCGTTAAGCTGATGGACTGAAAAAAAAACCAGTCACCCGTTTTTCTACATTTTTCCCTGGATAGATTGCATCATTTGTTCATAGAACATGGCAATAATTCAGAGCAATCATCAAATAGGATGAAATATTTCGTAAAGCTTGGGAGTTAAAGTTTGTGACATTTTAAACCATGACTCCTACAGTGACAATTAAGTAAAATTAAATTATTAGGCAATATAAAAGAGAAATTCGTTTTGTTCTGTCTTGTATCTTTACAGAACTGACAGAAACCAAACTATTTTTTATTTATATGTAGAGAGAATATATATTTTACATATCCAAACATCAGCACCTCAGTTCTAAAACACATTTTATACAATCCAGTAATAACTCTACTCACCAACTGCCCCAAGCAAACCCAAGAAAGTCTTGCATCTTTAATATTTGCTATATTAAAGACAGATCATATCTCATCTGCTATGTGTAAGTCAGCAGGACAAAAGGTTTTGCCAACTGAATCAGAATCACATAATTGAAAAATACAAAGTTTGTACTTACAAGGATCCATTTAGTTTACACAGAAGTTACTTATTCTGCTTTTGAAATGTTTAATAACATTTTGATTGCTACAGAATCTCATGTTGTTTTTAGCACTTGATAAAATCAGACAATAAAAGGCAACTATGTAATAATACTTCGTGAAAAATATGACTAAATTATGAAACTGTTTTCAACTGTAGACAAACATTCAGCAAATATACAGACTCATTCCATAAATTAGAATATGACTGAAACGTTTCATTGTCAGCAGTTCCATCACCAAGTGAAAGACATTATATAGATTAATTAGATGACTTTCGTTTTAACATATTTATATTTCGTAGTATGTTTAATACCTGCTAAAAGGTTATTTTTGAAAGATACTATTAATGAGACTAGCCTGATCAGGACATATATCCTAATTTATTGAATAACACTGTCTGGCATTCACATGTAAGTTTTGGCTTTATTCTTAGCACTAATCCCCCCCCACCCCCCACCCCCGGGGCTCCTCCTCATCCCAAACAAACAAATGGCTTCTACCGCAATAATTATGTGAAATTAAATGAATTGTCTAATATTAAAAAAAAACTAGTTTCTGGCATCTTGCTTTGAGCTCAGAGTCTGAGAGGCTTTTCCTCTGTCAAACATGCTATTTATTTTTGTCTCTTATTTAGTGGAAATATTGATGTTGATACTTTCTTCACTGTTGAAATTGAGTAGCTGACATTCACAAAAGACATTGAAATAAAATCCAGTCCAACATCTGGTGTGAGGTGATTCTTTGTGTAACCCAGGGTAAAAACTGCCTTAGTCCCACCTTTGCTACTTCATTGGTTAGAGTGACAGTCAGTCACACAGTGCAATCAGCCAATCACTGCACCTGAAGTAGGTTTTTCAGGCCTGCTCCAGCTTTCCCAATCAGCTGTGAGAGGGAGAGCTGGAGACAAAGGAGCTGTAGATCTGAATATCCAGTGAGCTTGGAGCCATGAAGCTGCCATGCACTGATCTTTAAAAGGAATTGGCCAGGTGATTTCCCCTTTTTTGGGGTTAAAGGATGGCGAGCTTCTAAGATCTGGCTGGAGCCAGGAGAACCGAATTTCACTCCATACTGGTCTGGTAGGAGTTTGATAGTCCATGAACTTTCCCCTCCTTCTCATTACACAGACACACTACCCATTATTCACCCTTTCCATCAGAGCTGAATTGCGCTTGGACATCTTCCCTTAAAGTTTCTGGATAAACAAACTATGGACTTTTAAATGTGTGTCGGTCAGACACTGTGTTGACCAAGCGGGGAAAAGTGAAGGACTCTGTGCACATTAGAACACTGCAGTATTGTGTATATATTTATTGTATTTCGGTTTCCATGTATGTTTTGTGTTTTGTATTGTTTATTTAATTTTCTTCTTTAAAAAAAATACATAGTATTGAAAACAGTTACTCTCTTGTATTGTTTTATTGATTTCTGACGACAGCTCCAGCAGACGAATTTAGTTTTCTGATGTCAGAAGCTATTTAGTCCTTCAGTGCATTAAGTACTGCTACATTATAAACATCAAATAGTGCTACATTATTGGCGAGCTAGCCAGGAGCTGTTTGATCAGTAATTAATAAAAACAGTTGGCTGAAGTTGCACAAATAAGTCTTGGTTCATACTCACCAATTCAGTTTCCATCATGGAAGTTTTTGAAACTCTTGGTTTAAAAATCCCTAACACATTATTGATTGATGGAGTCTCAGAGAACCCCACTGATGATCTTGTTGATTTTCTTGAACAATATGGTGATATTAAGCAGAAAACTACCATAGATTTACGTGAATCAGAATTTGACCAAATGTTGGTTGTTGAATATGATTCTGGTTTATCTTTAGCACGCTTAGCTCCAATACTACCATACACATTTACATCAAGTGAGGGTGTTACATGCCTGGCAGGCTGTTTGTTTCTTTTTCCCCTCCCCCTTTGTTTCTTCACAGGTACTAGGGAAAGCTGGTGTCAATCTCCCCTGATTGATCCTCATCAACTGTGGGCCAATCAGCATGCAGGGAGGCCTTATTTAAGCAGCCCAGCTGGGGAGAGCAGCCCGGCTGGCTTTGTTACCTGACGCATGTCTTGTTGCTCTTTGTGGGAAGGTTTGTGGTGGGAGTTAGAGGGCGAGGTAAGTTTGGGGTACCCTGTACATTTCATCACGTAGGTGTATTTTCTGTTAGATACCCTAGGTAAGGAGGTGGGTGCCACCCATGTAAAGTTTTGGTGGAAACTTTTGTTAGATTAGATAAACAGGGCTTTTGTTTTCTTTTGTTTCTTTAGCTCAGATGGTAGTTAGGCCCTGTTTTGTTTTATTATTTTCTATGATTTGGCACCCCCCTAACCGCCCCTTTCTCCCCCACAGTTTGTGTGAGCCTTCCAGGATTTTCGTTATCAATAAATCCCTCCTTTTTACAACATTCACCTGGACTCTGTCAAATGATTGTGACTGTCGTGTTACTCCCCTCCTCACAAAAAGGGGGGGGTCTGTAACAGAGGGTGATAAATTTCATATTGAAAGTTTATCTGAGATTTATGCCTCAAAGGTTGGTGGCTTAAAGACAAACAAGTATTTGGCAGATTTACAAGAAATTGCCAAGATGTCTGGGAAAAATTATGCTGAAGTCCTCACAGAAGTGATGTCCCAGATACAGCAGTCTATTGCAGAGTTCTGTCCTGTGGTGCCAGAGAAGGCAAAAGAGGAACAACTTGCAGAGGCAGATGAAGTGCAGCAACCATTAGCTCATACCACAACTCAACTCCCTTTTCCTCTATCATCCCTTTCAAAGTCAGCTCCTCTTCCATTCAGTTCTTCTGTCTCCGGCAGAACTGAAGTGCAAGGTCAGGAGAAGCGGTCCACATCTATTACTGCTGACGATCTCAGTCCTCCTGAGGTGCAACGCTACGTTGTGGAGCATGTTGTCAGGAGTGGGGACAGCTCTCTGCATATGCATACATCTCATAGACTGAGAGCATTCTCTGGAAAAGTCCCCAGGCCGAGTCATGAGACAGACTATGACACATGGCGGACAAGTGTTGATTTAGTTCTTCAAGATCCCTCTATGTCACAGTTGCAATGTACCAGACTAATTCGTGATAGTCTACTTCCACCTGCCTGTGATATAGTGAAACATTTGAGTCCTGATACATTACCAAAAGTATACATGCAACAACTTGATTCAGCTTTTGGAACTGTTCAAGATGGAGAGGAGTTGTATATTAAATTCATGGACACTTATCAGGATAGTGGAGAAAAGCCATCTGCCTATTTGCAGCGTCTGCAGGTTGTGTTGCAGCATGCAGTAAAGAGAGGTGTTTTTGAGAAGGACATGGATGCACGACTGTTGACCCAATTTTGCAGAGGATGTTGGGACAACAATCTAATATCAGAACTTCAACTTAAACAGAAAAAGATTAATCCACCTTCATTTGCTGAGTTTTTGTTGTTACTTAGAACTGAAGAGGACAGGGAAGCAGCAAAGACTTTAAGGATGAAGCACCACTTGGGGACCACTAAACAGAAAGTTGCATCTCAAGTCCAGTTTGCACATACTGATCAGGAAACTAACCTATGTATTGCTTTGAATAACATGACTAAACAGCTTTCACAACAGATGGCAGCAATACAGCAGCAGCTCACTGCTTTAACAGCAGGTCAGATGAGCACCAATTACCTTTTGCTGCAAACGTTACTTCAAAGCCTAATGTGAAAAAGACTGTTAAGACTGTTAACTTTTGTAGCAATTCAAGAGTTACCCAGCTTTTATCGGTAAGCCAAAAAAATTCATCAGCACAGAAACTCCAAGGCACACAAAGAAGAATTTATATATATACAGTACAGACCAAAAGTTTGGACACACCTTCTCATTGAACTCAATGAGAAGGTGTGTCCAAACCTTTGGTCTGAACTGAGTACTGAGTACTGTATATATATATATATATATATACACACACAGTACAGACCAAAAGTTTGGACACACCTTTTCATTCAAAGAGTTTTCTGTATTTTCATGACTATGAAAATTGTAGATTCACACTGAAGGCATCAAAACTATGAATTAACACATGTGGAATTATATGCTTAGCAAAAATGTGTGAAACAACTGAAAATATGTCTTATATTCTAGGTTCTTCAAGGTAGCCACCTTTTGCTTTGATTACTGCTTCGCACACTCTTGGCATTCTCTTGATGAGCTTCAAGAGGTAGTCACCTGAAATGGTCTTCCAACAGTCTTGAAGGAGTTCCCAGAGATGCTTAGCACTTGTTGGCCCTTTTGCCTTCACTCTGCGGTCCAGCTCACCCCAAACCATCGATTGGGTTCAGGTTCGGTGACTGTGGAGGCCAGGTCATCTGGCGCAGCACCCCATCACTCTCCTTCTTGGTCAAATAGCCCTTACACAGCCTGGAGGTGTGTTTGGGATCATTGTCCTGTAGAAAAATCAATGATGGTCCAACTAAATGCAAACCGGCTGAAATAACATGCCGCTGCAAGATGCTGTGGTAGCCATGCTGGTTTAGTATGCCTTCAATTTTGAATAAACCCCCAACAGTGTCACCAGCCCCACACCATCACACCTCCTCCTCCATGCTTCGCGGTGGGAACCAGGCATGTAGAGTCTATCCGTTTACCTTTTCTGCGTCGCACAAAGACATGGTGGTTGGAACCAAAGATCTCAAATTTGGACTCATCAGACCAAAGCACAGATTTCCACTGGTCTAATGTCCATTCCTTGTGTTCTTTAGCCCAAACAAGTCTCTTCTGCTTGTTGCCTGTCCTTAGCAGTGGTTTCCTAGCAGCTATTCTATGATGAAGGCCTGATTCACACAGTCTCCTCTTAACAGTTGTTCTAGAGATGTGTCTGCTGCTAGAACTCTGTGTGGCATTGACCTGGTCTCTAATCTGAGCTGCTGTTAATCTGCTATTTCTGAGGCTGGTGACTCGGATTAACTTATCCTCCGCAGCAGAGGTGACTCTTTGTCTTCCTTTCCTGGGGCGGTCCTCATGTGAGCCAGTTTCTTTGTAGCGCTTGATGGTTTTTGCGACTGCACTTGGGGACACTTTCAAAGTTTTCCCAATTTTTCGGACTAACTGACCGAACTGTGTGTGGAATTGACCTGGTCACACAAAGAAGAATTTATATATATATATATATATATATATATATATATATATATGTAAATACACTTTTGTATCAGCACCCCTAAGAATTTAAAACTACTTTCACCCCTGGGCATGAGATGGATAATCTGTGAAAAAATTGAGCTTTTCCTCCTCCCAGTTCTAAGTCATAACTAATCAGAGCCAGGAGTAGGGACCTAGTGCTGTCAATCACCTCTGCTGCTCACCCTTGTTCCCTCTTATCCCCTTTCTCTTTGCTACACTGCAGCCAGCATAGCCTATAGTGAATGCTAAGGCTAGGTAGCATGGCCACCAACGATGGCTTACTGTGAAAGTTGTTTCTCCACCATTAACACAGTTAGCATTTATATATATATATATATATATATATATATATATATATATATATATATATATATATATATATATATATATAGTACAGACCAAAAGTTTGGACACACCTTTTAATTCAATGAATTTCCTTTATTTTCATGACTATTGACATTGTAGATTCACACTGAAGGCATCAAAACTATGAATAACACATGTGGAAATATGCACTAAACAAAAAAGTGTAAAACAACTGAAAATAGCCCTTATATTCTAGTTTCTTCAAAGTAGCAACCTTTTGCTGTGATTACTGTTTTGCACACACTCTGCATTTTCTTGATGAGCTTCAACAGGTAGTCACCTGAAATGGTTTTCACTTCATAGGTGTGCCCTGTCAGGTTAGTAAGTGGGATTTCTTGCCTTACAAATAGTCATGAAAATAAAGAAAACCCATTGAATTAGAAGGTGTGTCCAAACTTTTGGTCTGTACTGTATATATATATATATATATATATATATATATATAGACTGCCTGGCCAAAAAAAAAGTCGCCACCAAAAAATGGTCACACTCTCTAATATTTTGTTGGACCGCCTTTAGCTTTGATTACAGCCCGCATTCGCTGTGGCATTGTTTCAATAAGCTTCTGCAGTGTCACAAGATTTATTTCCATCCAGTGTTCCATTAATCTTCCACCAAGATCTTGTATTGATGATGGGAGAGTCTGACCACTGCGCAAAGCCTTCTCCAGCACATCCCAAAGATTCTCAATGGGGTTAAGGTCTGGACTCTGTGGTGGCCAATCCATGTGTGAAAAAGATGTCTCATGCTCCCTGAACCACTCTTTCACAATGTGAGCCCGATGAATCCTGGCATTGTCATCTTGGAATATGCCGGTTCCATTTGGGAAGACAAAATCCATTGATGGAATAACCTGGTCATTCAGTATATTCAGGTAGTCAGCTGACCTCATTCTTTGGGCACACAATGTTGCTGAACCTAGACGTGACCAACTGCAGCAACCCCAGATCATAGCACTGCCCCCACAGGCTTGTACAGTAGGCACTAGGCATGATGGGTGCATCACTTCACCTGCCTCTCTTCTTACCCTGATGCGCCCATCACTCTGGAACAGGGTAAATCTGGACTCATCAGACCACATGACCCTCTTCCATTCCTCCAGAGTCCAATCTTTATGCTCCCTAGCAAACTGAAGCCCTTTTTTCTGGTTAGCCTTACTGATTAGAGGTTTTCTTATGGCTACACAGCTGTTCAATCCCAACCCCTTGAGTTCCCTTCGCATTGTGCGTGTGGAAATGCTTTTGTGTTCACAATTAAACATACTCCTGAGTTCTACTGTTGTTTTTCTTCTATTTGATTTGACCAAACATTTAAGTAATCGCCGATCACGATCATTCAGGATTTTTTTCCGACCACATTTCTTCCTGGAAGACGATGGTTCCCCACCATCCTTCCAGTTTTTAATGATGCGTTGGACAGTTCTTAACCCAATTCTAGTAGTTTCTGCAATCTCCTTAGATGTTTTCTCTGCTTGATGCATGCCAATGATTTGACCCTTCTTAAACAGACTAACGTCTTTTCCACGACCACAGGATGTGTCTTTTGCCATGGTTGTTTAAGAAATGAGGAGTTACTCATTGCATCAGTTGGGGTTAAATAACTTGCTGCCAGCTGAAAGATAATCGCCTATGCAGTACTTATCCAATAGGAGGCTTGTACCTATTTGCTTAGTTAAATCCAGGTGGCGACTTTTTTTTTGGCCAGGCAGTGTATATATATATATATATATATATATATATATATATATATATATATATATATATATATATATATATACACACAGTATATCTCCACACTGGATGCTCCTGCCAGCATCCAGTGTTGAGAGAAGGATTTATCACCATGTTGTTTTATTTCATTAAACAATTTGAAATCTGAATGAACCTTAGAGTAAAAGAGTGAAAAACAGTTGGAAAACAGGTGACTTCCTATTTAAAGGAGGCGGGGCTAAGGTTATGTCACTAACTGATCATGTGAATTTGATGAGCTCTGGTCTGTGATGGTAAAAAGAAAGTTTGATGTACCTGGGAGCTTATGTGTGGAAGTTATTCCACCTTGATATTTCATGACGAATGGTCAGATTTGAGGCTTGGCCACACCGACATGTTTTGATGTATAAAAATGGATTTTGATAGCTATTAGCATTTGTTGCCTGAAGACTGTGCTGAGTGATTGTGAGGCCTGGATCTCAAATACACTCAAATACAGATTTACAAGATAAAATGGGGGCTTTGATCCAAAATGTCTGACTTCCTGTGGGGTCTAGAGCCTGGCTCCAAGAGACTTTTTTGTAGGTCCTTACAGGATACACATATACGAAGTTCATAATTCTTGGTCAAAGCATGGTTTGGGGCTGATTTTTAAAAAATTTCTAAGGGGTGCTGTAGAGTAATTAGGGCACAAATATTCTACTGCATTCCTATTGGGTGGTACACAAGGATTGATCACAGTGAGTTTGCCATAAATTTATTTTTATTTATTGCAAGGCGTCACTTTGCCACGCCCTCCGCCAAAAACTCTGTGCTTTAACATAAGTGAGACTAATTTGTTATCACGGGAGGTTCCGGGGATCCGGACGCCCCCAATCTTGGAAAAGTCTAGAATTGTCCCCAAAAAATCATAAAAGAAACAATATCAATATGAAAAGGTGAAAGAAACAAAGAACGAAATAAATCTGTCATTCATCTAAGAAAAAAAAAGAATACATTTTTAGGTCCCCCCTGCCGTTGTTAGAACAATGTGTAGGAGGAGCAACAGCAGCACTGAACCGTCAGAGCCACTGAAGTGGGGAGCTAACAACAAACCCTGCCGTAATAATATTTAGATTATTATTTATACATAAATACTTAAAGTAAAAGACATGAAACAGCTTTTATTTACTTTTACTGCTCAATAGGAAGAAACACTAACAGTAAAAATCAGACTGTAGTTTGTTATTTCATTACTTTGGCTGAATCATGATAAACTGCCTTGTTATGCCTTGGAAATTAAAACTAGCAAAACTGCTATGTTGCTTTCATAGACTTAGTTTTGTTTTTCTCAAAGGTAGCAAAGATTTCAATCAGTTAAGCTCTTTAACTCTTATATTAATGAATTTGCAACAAGAGGGAGGGGCTGATTGCTACAACCAGCTGACAGCTCAATATGTGGGAGCAGAGAGACAGAGTAGATAGAAAAACAGAAAATTATGCCTTTATTTCTTACCATCTCCAACATAGGACCTTTAAGTTTATGTAAAGGTGTAGCAAAGATTAGTCCAGTGACGGTGAACCAAACTCATATCTAAACAGTTACATTTTAGTTAGACTTCAATGGGTCTCAACACATTTTTTTTTTTTTTTTACTGAGAGAAACACATATTTAATTTCTATTAGTCATTTTTGGTGTTGCAGCTTGAACACATTAAACTCCTTTACAACCGCATTTTACGTTGCATTTCACTGTAACTTTGCCGACCCCCCGCCCCAAAATTGCTCTTAAAATTTTTCTGTTTATTGCCCCCTTCCTCCCCCCAATAATCACATGGGATTTCCTCCCTTGCTGTCTCCTGACACAAGATCATCTTGATTAGCTTAATGGGTCAGAGATGGAGCTTTTACTTTTACAAGTAAAGAAAGTCACCTCCTGTCCTGAGGGTTTGGGTCAGCATATGACAACATAGGATTGTTGGGCATCTCACCTGGATAAATTATACCAAGTTTGGTGCCAATTGTCCTCTCTTTGTGAAAGCAAGGACACAAAGTTATAGTGTTTTGTTTAGCTTATAATCCCTAGGAGGAGCTTGTTAAGGTTCGAGGTGTGTAAAAGTGAAAAAAAAAGCCAAAATTTGAACTTTGACCCAAAATAGCCGCCTCACCATACATTTTGGGGGGTACCTCCAAGAGACTTCTTTCTTGATTTTGGGGGGATCTACCTGAATTTAAAAGTTTCACGTTGGGGACAATTGGGTGAAATTTGGCAGGTTTTTGAATATTTTAAAGCCTCTATAAAGCAGCACTCTTTGTCGGAAAAATAATAAGAAATCTTGTGATTACAATTAAATACACCAGTGCAAGAAACTGTTTTGCTTTGTTTCAACTGACGGACTTCATACTAACCCTGAATTTGCACACTGAGACCTTCAGACCATTTTTCATGCTATGCAAAAACAATCCAGCTGGTTCTACTCTTCAGCATAGAAATATGTATTTTATTTCAAATCATATTTTATCCAGTAAATTTGCAGAATAAAATAACTAATAAATCCTCATTCCACAAGATCACTGGGATGGACATTCAACACTACACTACAAAAGGGTCAAAATGAATTCTTACTAATCTGTTGGAAAGTAGAAACTAAAAATGTAATTAATTTCTGCATAATTTTTTTTATTTATAAGAAATCCATATCTCTTTTAAGACAGCCCAGAGACAATCAAACTAATGCTGAAACTGAACGCTGCAGAAGGAATATCCTGAAGATCCTAAAATAGCACTCAAGTTACTCTATTTATCCACAGGCTCCGAGAAATTCCCACATGGCCGAAGAAGAGAGCACACTGCAGGGCTTAGCAAACAGCTTAGGGAGCCGCCATCTTCAACACTTCTCTAATGCCTTATAACATTGAACTCTGAAGGATGTTTGCTGTCAAACAGAAAACAGCAGCATTAGCACCATTAATATTTAAAGCTCATAAAAAGCAAAAAAAAAACTAATATGGCTGGACTTAAAGTTGAAGAATTAGTTTTTTATCATTCATCTTAGGGCTAACTGCTGAGTCAGAGATAAAAAGCAGAGTTTCCTAGAGGAATTGCTCATGATATGTGAACATATTGAAGCTCAAATTAGTGACTGATTTAAGATATCTGTCTTTGGGATAAGTAAATCACTGTATGACCAGGGAATTTAGCAAAGGCCTGAAATAAAAATAATAAAATATGCCTTGCAATGCTTTGTGAAATTAACAAAAGTACTTGAGATCTGATTACCCAGAAAGACGCCCTGAATCCGAGGCTGTAGACCTGGACAAGGCCGTCCGGAGTTCCACTCCCGTCCTTAAACCTAATAACTGCTTAGTAACATTTGACAGCTTTTGAAAATGATTGGTCTGCTTAAAGTAAGACCACAAGTCTTAGTCAGGTGTAAATATGGACTTTGACTAGACCAGTCAAAAACGTGTGTTTCATACATTCAAATGATACACCCTAGGTCAAGAATGGTGGTAGCAGTGTGATGATTTGGGGCATATTTAAAGAAACCAATGCTCTCTAAATCCTGAAGGAGAAAGTCTGAAGCTTTGCCACAGGTTAGTCATCCAAACTCCCACATCAGCTCAACTCGGAATGGCTCAAGAAAATGTAAAGTTTTAGACAACTCTAGTCAAAATTTGGATATAAATCTACCAGAGATCATTAATGCAATTCAATTCAATTTAGTTGTGTAGAATCAACTCTTTGCTTTATTGCTTAATTCCAAGCCATATAGAAGAAAAGTAATGCATTTTATTCCTCTTTGTAGGTAAAAAGAAGCAAAGAAAACATATATACATCCACTTATACATAAATATATAATACACATAAAGTAAGAACAAGACATTGACTGAGTCATCAAGAGCGTGTTTAGCTCAAAATGGAGAGGGAAAAGGACAAATGTATTTACTCCTCCTCCAAATTTACAAATTTACAAATGTATGGTTGACATTATAAAAATTGGGGCGATGGTGGTGATGGTTAGAGTTCACTCTGCAATTGGCGGGTTGCTGCTTCAATCTTCGCTCCACCTGCCTGTCATTGTGTCCTTGGGTTAGACACCTCACCCACCTTGCCTGCTGGCAGGGGTCAGAGGGCATGGAGGAACTTTACAAAAAAGCCACTTTAATTTGATTAAACATACATTCCAATTCATTTTAGTTATCAAACAGTATATTTAGTTTATTATTCAAATTTATTAGGTTAAATAGCTTGTTGGTGCTGAAAATGCTGTGAAAATCAGTGGTTGAATAAGACAATTCTGCACAGAAAAGTGGCTCCTTTGGCCAACAGTATTGCTGTTTCAGCAATTGCTGCTTTTTCTGATCAAAATCAGCTCATAAAGTAGCTTCTGGTTCCAAACCTGTAGAAATCCCTTTCGGATGTTTCCAGGTGAATAGACCGATCAGCGGCTGTGTCTGTTTCTGGTGTGATGAGCTGCTTAACTTGCTGTCAGGCTCTCTGGCAGTTTGTGTGCTGCTTTGCAGTGGAGCTGCTGTTGGAGCAGCATCTTTTCCGGGATGATTTCCCCCCACTGGATCAGGCTTCCACTATCACAAGAGATATTTGCAGACACACGCTGCACTTCTGGAGCATTCTCTCACCAACCACAGTGGGCAGAGTTTTCTGCAGACCTCTTAACGTAGGATTAGCTAAATGAGAAACTAGCTAAATAGTTGTCCAAATGCCTGTCTCTTTAAGATTGCTGCTGCTGCTGACACAAAGCTTCTATAAGGGACAGATAAACCTTAATGAGATGATTATCATCTGGTCCAGTCACTGGTGGTTTTAACGGGGCTATGCCTGCAATATCAGAATTTCACCACAGGCTGAGATGTGGATTAAAAACAATCAGAAAGACAGATCAAATCTAGGATAAGTTTTTCCCTCTGAACGGGGAAACACTGCGCAGCAGCCTAATAGACACAAATCAAACATCTGTTTTACCTCACAATAACAGCAAACAACAAAGATGTGTCTCAACGTTGTCTAAAATATCTGGGACAAATTTACCCACAGGAGGCTGCAGCAGCTAATGTCTCTCTCTCCATGTGGAGGCACTGTGCATATGGCTGTGTGTGTTCACGTGTGTGTCACTTGTCATCAGTTGTTGGCTGCTTTTCATCTCCTACTTCTCCCTCCATCAGCTTTTCTCATTCGATTCATACTTACTATCTTTGAGGAACTTATGCAGGACTTTCTGATCGACAGAAACATTTTGTGCATTTTTTACTTGCCCTCTGACGCTGGTATACATTGGACCTGAAACACACGCACACACACACGTGCACCCCCGCATGCCTACACACACATATATGGACACACACAAGCCCACTTTTTCACTACTCTCTATACTTCACTAGGACACTGCGAGAAAGAAGGTGTTCATACAACTTCGACAGGAACATTTTCTGTCACACTGAGTGACACTCAGCAGAAGTGGAGGGAAAACATAAATAATCCCTGCATGACTTATTGGTCTTGATTTTAATCAGCCCAGACCCAGAACAGTATATGTGTCTCAAGTTCAATTATAAACATCACCCCTTGAAAAAAAGAAAAAATCAAAATGTAATATAAAAAATTTACAAAAGATCAATTTCAAGAAAATTGTTTTCTTGTGTCTAGGTTTTTTTTCAGTGGACGTAAAAAAAATTTAAAGTCAATTTTTTTTTGTCCAAATGAGTAAATGAGTAGGTTGTCGTCATTGATCCTTTATTTTTGAGGAATAATAAACCACCATTGCACAAATATTGATTAAAAATGGTTAGTATTGGAGTTAATAATCAGATACAAAAATGTTTTGGAGGAATTTTTTAGTTTCTGATACTATTGCATAATTAAACACTCCCCGGATCAAGTTGACCCACGGACATTATTGCTGTACCTCAGAAACGAACATAACAGGAGGGTTAAAACAGAAGGCAAATGATTCTTTTCGAAGCTGCTTCATGTGATAAATATAAACCTGCGTAGCTGCTAATAATCATTAGCTGTGTCACCCAGCTAACCATATAATGTTATCTCCCTAGGTTAATTATGGTGATTAGCTGACGGAAGAACTGGCACTTTTATTTTAAAAAAAAAGTAAAGACCTTTGAAAACTAATAAATTGTTTAAATTATGATTTCTGGGCCAGTTTAATTTTCGTCTTGATTTTGTCAAATCATAATTTTTTTTACTTCTAAATTTTAATTTTTACTGCCCAGAGCGTATTTCCAAATGGGACCCATAAATGTTTGAAATATGATTAAAATGAGCTCCCATACGGGTGTTCAGGTCTGATGTATGTCAGCTTTGGTCACTACACTGTAAAACATTTGAAGGTGGTTAAACTTGAAAATGAAAGTCTGCCTTGAAAATTAAAGTACAGTACTTAAAGTTTATGAAGTTGATTTAACAACAAGATGCAAGTTGTCTAAATAGTTTTAGAAGTTGTGACAGTTCATTAATCTTTACTTGTGAGTTTTAACTTAGTGCTGCAATTTAAACCAAGTAAATAGACATAGACAGATTTTATTGTCCTTCAATTGTACATTTAAAAAATTACACATTGAAAGAAATTTTGGTGCAAGCAGGGCCGTGCAGAGACCTGTGGAGGGGCAGGGGCTCAAATTTAAAAAAGGGGCACATTGATCAAAAACTCTGTACAACAACAACATAGCAACAACCCATATTAATCAAGAATCTAATTGGATCCTACTATATCATTGCCATCATGCAGGGAAATGCAAAGCAAATCTAGTCTATATTTTCCCCAACAGGTATAAAGTTTCTGTTTCTGCTGCTGACAGTCCTGGAGGGCTGAGCTGATCTGAGACTGTAGCTGTTAAACAGATCAGAGGAGAGAAGTTATGAAGTTATAAAATAAGCAAAATTGCTGCCATTTTAATAATTAAGCCCTAATAATATCTATTTAACCTCTAGAACAACCTGGCTGTAGACTGATTTATAGATCCAAAAAGCTCAAAGGGGTTTTTAACTCTATATAATAGTTTGATGTTAGCACCTCTGAGGCCTAGAATTATAAGACTGAGATATCAAGGCAAAGAAAACTCAGTAGCTATGGTAGGGGCCATTCAGGGGCCTCCAGACATTCAGGGGCTTCCAGACACTCAGGGACCTCCAGACATTCAGGGGCCCCTAGAAATGGTTTAATTGTAACACAGACCATAGATCTAAACCTGTAGCATCAGTTATAGAGAATGACAATGTTATTACATTTTATTTAATGCATTCAGCTGAGAAAAATAAATAGTACATTTAGGATGGTCTGGTCTGGTGACCAGAGATTTCACCAGAAATGTAATGTGTCAGTAATCTGTATCCCCAGGAATTTAATGTTCCTGACTTGTTCCACTGCAGCATCATTGATAAGAAGGGGTGTGACTTGGCTGATTTTTCCGGAAATCAACAACAATTTATTTAGTTTTGTTGACATTCAGGATTAGATGGTTTGCATCACACCAGTCCACCCACCAGATGTTTCACTTCCTCTCTGTTGTCGTCCCTGATGAGACCCAGCACTGTTGTGTCGTCCGCATACTTAATGATGTAGTTCATACTGAACCTGGCTTGGCAGTCATGGGTCATCAAGGTGAAGACCAGTGGACTCAGCATACAGCCTTGGGGGGAGCCAGTGCTGAGGGAGATGACCCTTGAAGCATTTTTACCAACCCTCACAAACTGGGGGTTGGTAAGGAAATCCAGCAGCCAGTTACACAGGGGGGTGTTGAGACCAAGGGGAGCTAGTTTTCTCACCAGGTGCTGGGGGATGATTGTGTTGAATGCTGAGCGGAAGTCCAGAAACAGCATTTTTCACATGAGTATTCTTCTCCTCCAAGTGTTTTGGAAAATTAATAAAAAGTTAATGCAACTTACTATTGTATGTTTATCTTTCACAAACTCACATTTAGGTTCAAAATCTAAAACTCGCTAAATTTATTTGACTTATAGAGAATCTTGCCCTTCAGCTGCACTAAGCCCCAGCACCAGTGTATGTGTGAGGCTGTGAAGTGAAGTCTAAATCAGCCGGAGCCCAGAGGAGGTTGTCATGGGATTCTCCCTGATTGATCCGGGTCATCGATTGCTAATCAAATTCTCCCTGAGTCCACGTGTGGCTGCAATGATGTCACAGGATACAACACTTCCCCATATATAAGGTCATGATGGTCACCACGGAAACGCATCCAATGGGCACCCACAACAGACTGATAACATTTAGGCCTAGCTACCCATCCTCAGCCGATAACACGGGATGATTTCTCTCTGTGTGTGTGTGTGTGTGTGTGTGTGGGCGTGTGGGGGTGTGTGTGTGTGTGTATGGGTGTGCGTGGGCGTGCATGTCTGTGTGTGTGTGTGAAATATGGTTCATAGCTGCAAGGAAACTTATAGAATTGGAAATAAAAAAAATAAATCTTTTTTTACCCTTCAACTTGACTGCCGGGTCAAATTGACCCGAACTGTATCTAAAAAAGAATTATTTTTTTTAAAATAAGCTTCTCAGGGTTATGTTGACCCTCAACATAACAGGAGGGTTAAATGTTAGATTTTGAAACGAAACTTCCTGGGGCAAACTCTTATTTTGAAAGTAAGCCCCCTCTGCCCGTGTCTGCCTGGCTTGACGCAGCTCTCCTAAACTCCGGCACCTAAACGCCGCGTCGCGCGGACCCAGACTCATGGGGAGGAACACCCTCGCTTCTAACTACACTTTACCGTTTAAGTAAAACTTGTGCTTATTATACACCTGCTTCCTCTTTTCGCGTTCTGATTCATCTTTGTCATCCTGCTGACGGACTGAGTTTGGATACTGGCAGAGGGGCGGGAGGAGGAGGCAAAGGAGGCTGACGGCTCTCAGATGGAGCACCGGGCTCCTGGCTCTCAGGGCGCACGGCGAACCCGGAGTGAGTGAAGCCGGTGGGTGGACGCTGCTCCCCGGTAAGAAGCGCTGGCAAAGTTTTCATCATTTTTGCTGCTTTTATTTTCACTTTTCTTGCTGCGCTGCTCCGTGTTCAGCACAACAGAACATTTCTGGATGTGATGTCGCTCTTTGTCATTTGCGCTCTCTACAGAATGGATTTTTAGAAATTGCAAGTATATGCAATAAAATTAGTCTTTGATCTTATTACGGAGAGGGTGCGTTGGTGTATTGACTGCCTGAATCATGGCAGTATTTAAAGATTTTGTTTTGAAATAATGGCTTTAATTAGAACCAGAATCATAATTTCATTCCATTTGTCTGGCAGAGTTGCATCATAAATGTCAGGCTTTCTGAAAGATATGGATTCCTTTTTTTGGATATAAACAACTGTGTTGTTTTTGCAGATGTGGATATAATTTTGATTTTATTCAGCATGACACACTTTTCAGCTCCTGCTTTAAAATTTAAGGATGATAACTGATTGCAAAATTATTCCACATTCCTAAAATAAAACCACCTCCAGGGTGAGGTTTTGTTGATGGATAAATATACAGTATTGTGTTTTGGAGAGTTGTATCAGGAGAGAATTTAATTCCATCATGGCCAGACTGTCAGCAAGGGAGGCTTGTAATGTATTTCAAAAATAGTTTTCAAGGCACATCAGCCCATTTTCAGGTAGAAGAAATTACTTCCTTTTTAAATTTTCTGTTTAATTGATGTTTACCCAACAGTCACTATTGAATAACAAAAAAGCTCTGTTCAGCCCTGGACTCCTTTCATTGTAAAAGCTTAGTTTTCATAGCAAACTGAGTGAAAAAGGAGGGATAGTGGTGAATACAATCTCATTATTTTCATCAAAGATGCACACACAGAAGGACTCCTCTTTAAAGTCAGAGCTGGCTTGCCAGCTCTCCTGTTGGACTTTTTACACAGATGCCAGAGAATGCTGCCCTGTGCTGTTTTGTCCAAAATAGTTCAGATTTTTGTTCTAACTTCTTAAAGTCTTTGTATCTTTTGAAATGATTTCCCCCCCAGAATCTCAGGGGACCCTTAAATGATGGAAAGAGCATTTGGCAGATCAAACATGGGCAGCGTTTGCTATGTGTGTAACCATGGCAATGTGGGTGTGTTGTAGCATGTTCCACCTTATATCTTCTCCCGCCTGATAAACATTTGAAGGGATATTAAAAGTAAATGATTCCCATGTCATTCAGTTTGACATTTCCAAGATTATTTCAGTGCTTAGTGGAATCAGTACATCTAAAAATTAACCATGGGCTGGAGTACCTCATCAATGTCAGCGCAGTTCATTTTATCCTAAATTAGCAGTCAGTGAAAAATGATAACTCTCATCATCTTCCTCATCATAGGAGCAGATTTGTGCAAAAGCTTTCAGTTTTTGTTCATTCTTTCACTTCAGTGTATTTTGGGGGGGATTTTATGTGATAGAGGAAGACAAAGTGCCACCTATTTGTGAAACAGAACTAAAATAAACTTGCTTAGGTCCAGCAAATAAATTAATTGTCCCAGAAATTATGGCAATGAGTGATAATCATGGGCGTAGGTTTGGGTGTGGACGGTCGTGACATGTCACGACCAATATTCAAGGGATATAAAATAGTCCCGACCAATTTTTGCCATATTAATTAAAAAAAAAAACAACATATGTAGTCTTTAACAAAAACAAAATAAATAAACAAAAATCTACATTGATTAGTTTAGTAAGTTGTAAGGTCCCACCAAAACGTAGACCAAACCTACGCCCTTGGTGATAATATATTGTTAACTAATAACATAAGAAAGCACACCCTGTCAAAGATCAATAAACACATTTCTAAAGAAGATTTAACAATGGAGCTGGAAGATTTTAGGTATCCAAAATAAATTAGACATAAGAAATAAAATGGATTATAAAGACTCTAAGTAATCATTAGGCTCATACAGGGAAAACAGGCAAAACTGCCAGTGAGGACGTTAGTGAAAAAGTGTGGTGCAGGTTTTTCAAATTAATGTCTTTTAATAAAGCCTGACTTCTTTTTGAAGGAACGTTTGATTTTAGTTAACAGAATACATGAATTAACAATTCAAATGTTTTTGTGGTGCTAGTGGAATCTTTTTGACAGTACTCAGACAGGAAGTTAGCAGAGAGAGAAGGATGGAAGATATGAAGCAGAGGTCTCAAGGTCAACCCCAGGACAGCAACTACTGGATACAGAGCACTGATTTACTGTAACGCCACTCTACAAAAAATAAATCCTGTGACAAAGTTAACATCTAAAAATTAACACTAATCAGTGTTAGTGTCATGAAGTGGTGGTGAGGGTTGGTGAGGCAGACGCTGTAGACCCAGGTAAGATGAATGTGATGATGAATTTAATTGTAAATAAGTCCAGTAACAAGCAGCAGGCACAAGGAAACACTGACGAAACATAGACGTAACAATGACGAGGACCCGACGAGGAACAAGGAACACAGGTGGAGTTAAATACACAGGAGGGTAATCACAGAGACGAGACACACCTGGGAACAATCAAGGGGAGGACAGGACAACGAAGAGACTTAAGGACACAAAAAACTCTAAATGAACACAGAAAACACAGATCCTGACAGTTAGTAAGTGTTTTATAACTAAATATAGACAGATCAAGTATTGAATGCAAAATTGAAGTTAAGGTACTAACTTTCCTAAAATGATTAAGTTAACAGCATGTGATGTAGAGCCAAATAGACTCTCGCATCCAACAGTGTTGCTGTGGCTATGCTGGTTTTGCTTTGAAAAACAGTTTCAGTTCCCAGTGCCAGCCTTTGTTCTCTTTTGACAGGAAAAAAAGTTGACAGATACATGATCTTTTTTATGTCCAGATTGTTTGGAGCTAGTCTGGATTAAAAGCCTCAGCAGTAATGGCCTGGTGTTTCACAGATGTGTACGAGATTATTATGAGTGCTTCCTGTTGTCATCTCTGACCCTGTTTGAACTCTTGCACATCATTTAGTTTACTTCTGTTTAGATCTGTGTATGTCCACGTTTCCTGGACCGGATTGCTGCTGGGTGGATGTGAGGGAAACACAGACAGTCGAGTTTGGTTTGGAGACAGGAAAACAGATGAATAAAGCCTGCAGAGGAGGAACAGTCTGATGGTGCCCATTTGCCCCCTTTTGTAGGTTCATGCTGTTCACGGTGTGGCCATGACGGGCACCCAGGAGCCAGACCTGCGTGAGCAGCATGAAGGACCAGTGCAGGAGGCAGAGGATGAGGAGGAGGATGGGGAAAAGATAAGTGTGTCACTGGAGGAAGAGTTGGAGAACAAAGGGGAGGAGAAGGAAAAGGAAGAGCTGCCATACCCCTCCTTAGCACCAGTTGTTCTGTTGGCTCTGACCCAAACCAGCCCTCCCCGCTCCTGGTGCCTTCGTGTTGTCTGCCACCCATATCCTTTACTGTTGGAAATACTCCTTAACATGCTCACAACTCTTTTTATGACTCCACTGTCTCTGTTTCCGCTCTGCACTTCCTCAGAACTGGTGTACATACAAGGTAACAAGCGCTGAGATGTTTGTGTTCCCTTCAAACACAGCAGAGGTGGGAGAAAGGTCAGTGCCGTGCATATGTGTGTGTTTGCATGTAGGTGTGTGTTTGGAGGAGCTCAGGTATTTCCCTGGGCCCATTACTTGTAGAAAGACACGGCTGGGATTTTGGTCCTGATTGCAGGTTTCCATAGTGACAAGCCCTAATGAATCTGCAGGGTTACAGCTACCTGTCAGTTGCATTGTTACTGGCCTCTATTTATATGGCAGAAGGGGTTAGAAATGAAGAAAACTCACGTCAGCTCACAAACTCGACTCCACTGCTGTCTTTATCTTCTCACCTCCTGTTCCTTCTTGCTGTCTCTCTGCCTCCATCCAGTTCCACCCATAAAGGTGCTAGAGTGTTTGGGCCCGGTTATCGGTGCTCAGGGGTGTGTGTGTGTGTGTGCGTGTGCGGGGGTGGGGGTGTGTGTGTGTGTGTGTGTGTGAGTGACCAGTAATACTGTGAAGCGTGTATAAACGTCAGCAGGACCTCAGGGATTTGTTGAGGCTGTCCAAATTGAATATTTTCCACAGCTTTTGACTTTATGAGCGCTTGTCGGGGTGTGTGGGCGTGTGTGTGTGTGTGTTGTTATACGCTTGTTGTGGCATGTCTGTGGGTTGCTGCACCAGTCAGCACTTTGTGTTCTCCATAAAATATAGATAGATAATTGCTGAATAAATAAAATGTACACCAGGACTAAGAGGAAAAAGAATCACTTGCCATCATAGCATGGTTGGTGGCAGCAAGAATCACTGTGAATAAAATGAATCTGATGGTTGTAAGTTTCGTTCTGGTTCTAGTGATGCAGAACCAGAACCACAAGACCTGAGAGGTCTGGAAGGTTGATACAACAACAGCAGATCTTTAATGTATTGTGGTGCTAAGCCGTTCAGTGATTTATAAACTAACAACAGTTTTTCAAAGTCTATTCTCTGAGCTACAGGGAGCCAGTGAAGGACTTTAGAACTGGGTTGATGGGTTCTAACTTCCTGGTTTTAGTGAGAACATCAGCAGCAGCATTCGGGATCAGCTGTAGCTGGACCATTGATTTGTTGGACAGACCTGTGAAGACGCTGTTGCAGTAATCAATGCAATAAATGCTTGGATGAGTTTCTTTAGATTTTGCTGAGACATTAATCCTTTTATCTTGGAAATGTTCTTTTGTGCGTTGACTCTAGATCGTTCCTCTTTAGATCCAAACATAACTTCAGTTTTGTTTTTGTTCAGCTGGAGAAAGTTGTGGCACATCCTCAATTTTCTTGGAACTTATATCTATTCCAAGCATCTGTTCAGTGCTTGGATAGGTTCTGTCTTCTGGTGACATTGTAATGCAGAGCTAGGGATACATTTTTCCATGCCCCTCCATCTTTCACCCAAATCCAAATACTATTGAAAATCTGATATTTTATAATTTAGCTGTATTACGCACTGGCTCCATCAATAAATGGCCCAATTATCAAAATACCTTAAATGAGCGATAGTAGCTCATTTTATTGTTTTAAGTTTCAAAACTATTTCCAAGTTCAGTTTGTTAACTGAACCAGTAACATTTAATCAAAACTGCTCACTCTCAACAGATACAAGTACAAATGATCAACTGGGATGTACATTTTTACCATACACGTTTTTTAAATTGTAAAAATGTATTTGTCAACTTCTTCAACTTGTTTTTCAAAAGAAATGTTTTAAACATTTTTGTGCAAAATTTGCAACAATATTGCTTATATTCTATCCTGTCAGAAGAGAAGAAAATGCATAATATTTTACAATCACAGTAAATAGGCTATGTCCATGTCCTGGTCTTTTTCTGAGAGCTACAGTCACTTGCTTAAAACGAGTAGGGCCAGACTGAGTTTATTTTTTTATTTTCTTGCTTGTTTGTTTTAAATATGGCAGAATAGTTGTAATGATATGAGAATAAAGTCAAAATGTTATGAGAATGCAACACCACGCTGCGTTAAAATGAGGAATACTGATTGTCTTGTAAAGTTGTTGGTATCAATCTTACAAATAAGGAAATATTTAATCTTTTAACACATCAGAATCAAATCATCAGCCTTTGAAGCCCGTAAGGGTGTATGGAGAAAAAAATAATCCCAACTTACTTTCTCAAGATTCCAAGAAACTTTATGAAACCTCTCAAATCAATCTTCACCAATCTTCATTTATGAAAAGGCTGTTTGTACAGTTTCTGCAGTGCTGGTAGTGGCAGTGGAGTCTAAGCGAGAGACACACAGGATGATCTATGTGTTCTATGGTCTAGAGATGTCCCAGATGAGGATATTATGCTAAGAGATATGAAGCTGAAGTTGGTTTCCGTTTGCAGCTTAAGATTCTGGAAAAGCCTAAAGAGCAATTCCACCTCTTTTTTTCACTGCCTTCGGTATCTTTCATCTACTCTAGTTAAAAAACTTCAACACCTAGACTCTTCAAATCTGGATTAGATGATTCTGCTCTACTAGCAGAATATTAAAAACCTAGTGTGGGATTTGTGAAAGCTTTATTTGATTGCTCGTACAAATGACTCGATGTCTTCTGGAGAGAAATATTGAGAGCACAAATGTAGGTCCTCTGGAAGTTGCACTCTTCTTTTTTTCTTGTGGGAAGCGATCCAGACTCACCTCACTATTTATTTATTTTTTTATTATAACCAACAGTGACACAGTGTGATATTGTCTAAACTTACACCAAACCCAATATGATAAACAACGACTTGCGTAATGTTAGTCTTCCTGTGTTTACCCTGTAGATTCCACTATAGAACAGACCCTAGCGTCTCATCATCCCAGCATGCATTATCCAGGGGAAAAAATAGAGAAATTCATGGGTGGAAACTAGGAATGCTCCTATCAGGTTTTTTGCTTCTGATTCCGATTCTGATCACCCATGATCATTGCCGATCATCTGGATTGACTGTTAATTTTTCACTTCAAGTATAAATGCTACTATGTGATCTGGCAAAATTAAAAATGATGTGGTAATAAATTCACCTAATTTAGAAATAAACAGGTAAAATATCTGCAGGTACAATAAAGCAGAAACTCAGTCAAAAGGACAAATGAAAAACTTGTAAAAAAAAATGAGTAATGAGTAAAATATTTAACACTAAGGTTCTCAGTACCATAAATTATACATGAGTCAAATTAATCTCACAACACTGCATATGTCAAATAAAATTAAGTAAAAAAGGAAACATTTGTTCAAAGTAAAATACAGGTTGCATCAAAATAAACAATCCTGAGTCTCATAGCAAACATTTAAATACATACAGTATGTAAGTGTTACATGTTGCAGCTTTAAGCAGATGTTTGGTGGAGAGTTCACTGCCGGGTGGAGCAGAAACGGTGCTCCATCTGTGAAATATTACTACCAGTAGCACGTAGCAGCGGTCCAACAGCAAGAGCAGAACCAACATCTTACACAGCTAGCTCATTGACTTTAATTATTTATCGGGGTATTGGTTTAGCTTTCTGACCGTGATGCTCTTCCGGCTGTTGGTAGTTGTGCACTGGTTTACCTGCTATCTGGCCGCTCCAGATAATAATAATAAATAATAATACATTTTATTTGAAAGGCGCCTTTCTGGCACTCAAGGACACCGTACAGAGAACGAAAAATAGCAAAAACAATAAAATATAGCAATTAAAAGTAGGTAGAATAAATACACAACAATGTATCTATATAAAATCTATATGTAAATCTATGTAAAAATCTATATAAAAATCAAGCAAACCAATTGTGTCATGTTGAAAAGGCAGATCTAAAAAGGTGTGTTTTAAGTTCGGTTTTAAATTTAGGGAATGAATTTATGTTTCTAAGATGAGGTGGTAGGGAGTTCCAGAGTTGGGGGGCAGAGCGACTGAAAGCTCTGCTCCCCATGGTAGTAAGACGGACAGAGGGGACAGACAAATGGATAGAGGAGGATGATCTGAGGGAACGAGAGGGAGTGGCAATATGAATAAGATTGGAGAGATATAGTGGGGAAAGATTGTAAAGAGCCTTAAAAGTATACAGAAGAATTTTGTATTCTATGCGGAACTTGGTAGGCAGCCAATGAAGTCTTTGCAAGATAGGAGTGATGTGGTGCATGGATGGGGTTTTAGTAATGATACGGGCAGCTGAATTCTGGACCAGTTGAAGCTTATGAAGAGATTTCTGGGTGAGACCAAACAGAAGGGAGTTGCAATAGTCCAGGCGTGATGTCACAAGACAGTGAACAAGAATGGCAGCGGAATGGGAAGTAAGGGAGGGGCGAAGACGGTTGATGTTGCGTAGATGAAAATAAGCTGAGCGGGTAATATTGTTAATATGAGACTGGAAAGAAAGGGTGCTGTCAAGAATAACACCCAGACTCTTTACCTGAGGGGAGGGGAAAACGGAACAGTTATCAATTTCAAGACTAAAGTTTTTGATTTTGGCCAGATTAGATTTAGTACCAATGAGAAGGACCTCCGTCCTTCTCATTGGTAGAGAAGGACGGAGGTCCTTAGTGATAAGCTTAAGCTTAATAGTGATAAGCTTAAGCTTATCACTATTAAGCTTAAGTAGATTAGAGGAGAGCCAGGATTTAATTTCAGTCAAGCAATCAGTAAGCGAGGATGGTGGAAGGTTGGAGGCGGGCTTACTGGAAACATAAAGCTGGGTGTCATCCGCATAACAGTGAAAATCAATGTTATATTTACGAAAAATATTACCCAGGGGAAGAAGATAAATAATAAAAAGAAGGGGCACCTAAACTGTAGGGCCCCTTCCACTGTAGGATGTCTATTTTTCCTACAGTGAGCCTCAATATAGTCATGCTCGTTTAAGTGTTTGTTTTTTAAATGTCATATTAGATTCGTTGTGTTGATGCATTTCAACATGCTTCACCGCCGAGGTCATTTTCTGTCACATCACGCAAACGTCCCCATTCACTCTCATAGTGTTATAGTTCCTCATGACATTGCTTAGGATTTTTGCACAGGCAGGCTGCGAAGTGAGTAGCCTGATTGGTTTTGGTGATCGACAACAAGATCGGAAATTGGCCGATTATGATCGGTGTCACCTCTAGTGAAAAATATAATTAAAGATATAAAATTTATGATGTAATTATGAGTTTTTACTCAACGTTTTGTTAACTAAAAAACAGCAAATTTTCAGTTGGCAGGAAAATTACA
The DNA here is from genome assembly GCF_003331165.1 of Xiphophorus hellerii. Classification (NCBI taxonomy): domain Eukaryota; kingdom Metazoa; phylum Chordata; class Actinopteri; order Cyprinodontiformes; family Poeciliidae; genus Xiphophorus; species Xiphophorus hellerii. The sequence goes on from NC_045676.1 coordinate 33,883,184, forward strand.
ACATATTTATGCCAACATGTAAAGTAATTGTGGATCCCTTTAAAAGTGGTCCAAGAAGAAGCAGTGCTGGACCAGATCCGAGGCTAATGTGCCTCGAAAGAAGGCTCCCCACACGTATGTGGTCCAATCCAACAGATGAACAATTGTATCATTAAGAAGTGAATCAGAACACACAATTTATCAAAGTTTGTGTGTAGGGCTGCATATCTGCAGACGAGTTGGGGTGACACTGGTCACATGTTCTGTAAGGTGGATGTTCTTAGCTGGCACCTGTCAGTTAAAGTACCTGGATGACAAGCCAGTGGAGGGAGTGTGATGCTTTGGCTTTGAGTCCTGCCATCGCTCTGGATGTCTCTATGACATGTATCATCTTCAGAAGTATTGCTACAGACCATGTGCACTTCCACAGAGTCAGTACTCCCTGAATGCTCTGGACTTTTTAAATTTCCATACCACGAAAGAAAAATGGTTCAAAAATAGTTTGAAGTGTTCATCACTTGTTAACATGTTGATTTGTCATCTAACTTGGACATATAAGTTCTCTCCAACAGGCTTCACCTCATAACTTACAATGCCTAAATGATTTATTTGCCAGTTTTACTTTTGACCACATCATCATGTTTATACAGAGTTTCCAATTCCAAGCTGTGTAAACTTGAATGCTTATTGAATATAAGCATATCAGCTGATGTGGGGCCTAAGCAGATCAACACTCTATATCAAGTTGTGCGTAATTCTTCTTGTCAAGCGAAATGGGCCAGAAAAGAGATTTAAGTAACTCTGAAAAGTCCAAAGTTGTAGAAAGTCTTTCAGATGGATGCAGCACTCTTGAGATTACTAAGATATTGGGGCGTGATCACAAAACCATCAAACATTTTGCTTCAAATAGTCAACAGGGTCGCAAGAAACGTGTTGAGTAAAAAAGATGTAAATTAACTGCCAAAGATTTGAGAAGAATTAAATGTGAAGCTACCAGGAACACATTATCTTTCAGTGCTGTTATATTCCAGAACTGCAACCTACCTGGAATGCCCAGACCTCTGAGACATGGCCATTGTAAGGAAGGCTGAAACCCGACCACCAGTGAACAAGACACATAAGTTGAAACGTCACGACTGGGCCAAGACAGATCTGAAGACAGATTTCTCAAAGGTCTTATGGACTGATGAGATGAGAGTGACTCTTGACAGACCAGATGGGCCTGTGGTTGGATCGGTAATGGACACAGAGCTCCACTCACATCAGATGCCAGCAAGATGGAGGTGGGGTACTTGCATTTTGGATTGACAGAGAGCGATGTAATTGTTCAACAATAAAATGAATCCTCAAAACTCCAACTTGTTTAATAATTGTGCACACAATGTAGTTGCAGAAAAATTAAGTTCATAATTTTTGCACAAATGCAATATTTCAGCAGTTTGAGGCAGAAAGCAGTCAAATGCAGTGCTTCTGATTTTTATGCTGTGGTAATATTTGATGTGAGGAGTATCCAACCTTATTCTGTGTGCTGGTCCTGCTGCGGCTCTGAAATCATCTTGCCACTCTGCTCACTATCCTCAGCTAAATAGCTCTCACTTATATGACAGAGAAAGTTCTGCAGTGTGTAAAATACTCTGAGCTGTCAATTTTCTGGGACAATGGTGGTGATGATGGTAGAAGTTCATTCTGCAATCGGTGTGTCATCGGTTCGAGTCCCCGCCTCGCTGTTGTGTCCTTGTACAAGAAGCTTCATCTATCTTGCCGGTAGATGGTCAGAAGGGCTGATATCATAATATAACAGAGTTGCTTCTGTCACACTGCCCCAGCTGCTACACAGTAGAGTGAAGTCAAATCAGAAAAAAGAGTAAAAGAAAGAAGCAAGGAAAAAGATGTAAAGCGAAAAGAAGAAAAAAGGACAAGAAATTAAGAAAAGACATGTACTGGCTGTAAAGAGTGGACACTCAGAACAAACATGGCAGAACAGTGTGTACAACACGGACCATAAAGAGGGACGGACAATGATGCTGCTTCTGAAAGAATCAGAGTATCACAAAGAAGACGGGAGTTTGGGTTCGTTGGAACGGTGATCTGCTCATGTGGCGAACCTGTGCAGAGCTGGATATCAACCTCTGTGGGTTGATTCACAGTGGTTTGCTTCGTATTATTTACATAATTATCTTAGTATTTTCTTTGCAGTCTCAGTTAAATTAATTTATGTAAACTTAAATAATACAGATTAGTATAGTATATATATATATATATATATACTGTATATATAGTACAGACCAAACGTTTGGACACACCTTTTAATTCAATGAGTTTCCTTTATTTTCATGACTATTGACATTGTAGATTCACACTGAAGGCATCAAAACTATGAATAACACATGTGGAAATATGCACTAAACAAAAAAGTGTAAAACAACTGAAAATAGCCCTTATATTCTAGTTTCTTCAAAGTAGCAACCTTTTGCTGTGATTACTGCTTTGCACACACTCTGCATTTTCTTGATGAGCTTCAACAGGTAGTCACCTGAAATGGTTTTCACTTCATAGGTGTGCCCTGTCAGGTTAATAAGTGGGATTTCTTGCCTTATAAATAGTCATGGAAATAAAGAAAACCCATTGAATTAGAAGGTGTGTCCAAACTTTTTGTCTGTACTGTATATATATATATATTCTTTTGGGGTTGTTTAAAGGTCCTTTACCTGCTTCCAGACCAACTGTAAAAGAAATGTTCACTGATTAGTAAATGGAGGATAAATGAAAAAAACTTTTTAGTCCTTTGAGGGAAATAAAGTTGATAAAAATCTGCATAGTTGTATCCGTCCCTTTTTAAAGGGATCTACGATTAATTATAAAAATAGACCGTATTTGGGAAATATTTATTTTAGATGAGGATCAGAAGTTGTGTAATAACTTCTGATCAAGGAGAAGTCTTATCCACTAGATAAGACTTCTCCTTATCTAGTGGTGTTCGTACTGCTGTCAAATACCTGGGACATTATATAACTGATGATCTGACTGGTGATATGGACATTTAGAGACCATGTCGTTTAATGTATGCACAAGCCAACATGCTGATATGTAAATTCGAGATGTATTCTGTCTCAGTGAAAGTGGCTCTCCTTAAAGCATACTGCACTCCTATGTACTGTATACTGCCCACTTATGTAGACAGTATAAACAAAGCAGTTTATAGAAACTCAAAGTGGCATACAATGACGGACTGAGGATGCTGCTTAGGATGCCGAGATGGACTAGAGCTAGTCAGGTATTTGTTGGTGTCTCCACTTTTTATGCTGTCTTGCAAAACCTTATGTTCAGGTTTATGTGGAGGTTATGTGTTTCTACAAACAACATCATCCAAATACTAACAAATATTTCACAAAGCTCAGTCAGGTTTAAGTCCAGAATGTGGAATCACTGGCAGTCTGGCCTTTCTGTAAATCAGTGACTTGTATATGTGATTATTATCTTTTTATGCGATTTATTTGTATTTTTTAAATTATTTTTTGCTATTTTTCTCATAAAGTTGATAATACTGCCAAATGACTTAAAACATGCCTTAAGGACAGCAAAGTCAATCATTTGGAACACAAAGCCCTGATAGTCCTCTAGAAAATGTTTTGGCAGAAATGGCTTCAGCCTTCCTATTATCCGCTTCGGTGGTTCTTCTTTCTGAATGAGACATAGATTAATGTTACGAATAGTTTTCTTTGAAAGTGCCTTGTGGTTTCTTAAACTTACTGATACTAAACATATCTGTCTTCAAATCTTTAGTAACAACTTCCACACTGAAGAATGCTGTAGTTAGCACAGTCTGCCAGCACTTTCATTTGATGAGCTCTCTGATTGGAAAAAGACTATTTGTGAATTTCAGACAGGCTGATCAGTCAAATTTGTGCCACTTAAAATTGTCAGATTCTGGTCACTTGTTAATTTTTTTGGTATTTCTACCAAATATGTGCTGCAATTTTCCACCATGCAGTTACCATCATTCTGTCATTTCCTGACTTGTCTTTTGAAAAATGTCATTATGAAAAAATTAATTGTGGAAAAAAATAAATAAAACAAAAGTTTAAAATAATTTGCTCCTGTCTCCCATTGGATGTGCACAGCACTGATAATTGTGATGTCTGCATAATGGAGGTATGCAGACATGCTGTCACGATAACAAATTTTGATGGACGATAAATTGTCCCAGAAGTTATTGCGATAAATGATAATATTCTTGTTTCAAATAATATAATGGTAACAATGGCATAATAACACAAGAACACGTTCTCAAAGATCAATAAACTTTAAATTAATATGAACAATTGACACTGGAACTAGAAGATATTTTAAGTATCCAAAATAAACAAAACAGAAACAACAAATAAAATGATTTATGAAGCCTCTGTAAACAAAATTATCCTCCAAAGAGAGGGAGGCTAGAAACCAAAACACCAGACTGAAAACTTTGTCAACCAGTTTTTGGAAGGAGAATGAGAAGAGAGAGAAACTATCAATCATGTAAGTGATTGAGTTTGTTTTAATTCATTATGTGATTAGTTGATTTATTGCTTATTGTGACATTCCTACCTGTCCCTCACATTGTCGTTATTCAGATTCAGAAAGCTGACTGTCCCATTGTAACTGAGGGTGTTTTCACACCTGATAGTCCGGTAGACTCGGTTCGATTGAGGACCAAAATTGCAACATTCGTTACATTTCCAGCTGCTGTAGTTCACATTTATACTGTAGTGTCAAGCGATTCAAACTAACTGAAAACCTGTCCCCCCCGTCGCCTGTGGTGACGCTGCACAAAGAACTACTGAAAGAATCGACACAAAACCTCTGAAGACGTCCAGCGCAATTTTCTTCTTCACAAAATGTAAACAAAAATGGAGCGGTATCACATTTGAGCAGTTCCAGGATTTCTCCATTGATATACATTACTGGTTTGCTAGCAAATTTGTCCTTATTAGTTAATAGTTTAGCAATAATTTAATAATTTGTGCACCACAGCAAAGGGGAAAATAAGCTGATAAACAGGAGTAAAACAACTTCTCACAACATTTGTTAACCGCAGAGCAGAGAGTAATATATTGACCAGAATGCCTTGCGCTGTAGTTAGCTTCCTGCTTTGGAACGGTCTCCAGTGCAATTGCATTCTCACTGCCTTCCAACCCCATCAGAGTTCACTTCAGCCGACCGACACCTAGATTTTTAGGAGGATCAGGGTTCGCTTTTTTAGTCCGTTTTGGAATTCAAATTTGTATTCACACTCCCCAAACGAATCGGACTTTCTAGACAAACGGATTAGAGACTCATTAAAGTGGGCTAAACAGGGCTGGTGTGAATACACCCTAAGTCAGTGTTACAGATGAATGCAGTTATTGTTATAAAGATTTTCCCTACAGGGAAAATGTGTAATTCTCGGAGAGATTACGTTGCCTTGTTCGAAATTTCAGCTGTGATTCTTTTTACATTTAATGTCTCCTGAATATTTTATTTTGAAAAATACCGAAATAACTTCTGTAGACTTCCTGGTCATATTTGGTTTAAAAGATAATTCACTAAATCTCGTTTAAATGATATTTATGCAGAACAGATGTGATTGTGTATTATGAAGGTTAGTCCAGTTGTGTTTGAAATTGTCAAATTTGAAGAAAGGGGTTGTTTCTTGCTTAAATAATAGTTTAACATCATCATGGGTTAAGAGGGTACTCTTAACCCATGATGATGTTAAACTATTATTTTTTTGTGATGTAACTCATAAGTGTGAACCTTTATGGTTCCTGAACAACCTAACCAATATTTACTTTCACTTGAGGAGGACAGCTAGTTGACCCTAACCCTGTATTGTTAATTTTTATTTATTTTTTTTACCATAACTGAGTTTTCTAACAAGAACTTCAAAATTTAGGGACTGTGCTTAAAAACCTGATTCCGTGCCCCAGTAAGCGGTCAATTTAAATGAATCTGACCATTTTTGCCATAAAGAGTGGTAAAATATACACTCAGAAATATGCCAGAAGATGCCACTTGTTAAGGGACATTGAAACAAACATTATTGGAGGTGTAGGTATATATTTTAAATATCGTGCATTTTGGCTCTATGTTGATGAAAGAAAATCCACAATAAATTCAAACTTGTACCCCCAGGTTTGTGTTTTAAAAATAATTCAAATTTTATGCAGTATTATCATTACACTCTAAAGAAGCATTTCAAATGCATCAGAAAAGGCCAGCCCTTCTACAAAACATGTCTTTCTGAGCGCCTGAAAGTGATGAACATATCTCCACAGCACCCCGCTGAGTTGTTGCCATGGACGCATCCCAGGTCACTCTACTCTCACTGTGTCAGTACTAACTTACACACATTTGTAAGTTAGTACTTACAGTTGAGCAATGGTGCACTCACTAGCAAGGGTGTGGATTTACAAGTGAGGAAATGCCTGCATATAAACAAGGGAATCTCCCCAGGAGAGGCTCTTCGGAGGAATCACCTGGTTGCTTGGAAACAGTGTAGCTCTGCCCAGACGACCCGATTGCTTCTGCTTGCAGCTTTATTTTCGTCAGATGTTGCCCAGCTCTCTCTGTCTTCACAGTGCAGTTAATGGAAACAGCCTCATTTTATTATGCATGCTAAACAGAGTTCTTTGCTTTACACCTTTTCTGTCTGCAAGCATAAATTACTGAGTGATGTGGAAGGAAACCAACGAGGCTGGAGTTTGTTCAACAGAGATAAAAATGTGTTTAGGCTCAGATAAAAGGTGGATTATCACTGATCAAAGTCCTATTTCTTCTTCCTTTCTCATGCCTTGTTTTTCTTGCATATTAATCACCGGCCTCCTTGCTTTATTTCCCAAATAGCTACGCTATTTTGAATCCTGTCTGCATTTGAGTTTTTTGTATCACTTTTGTATCACTTTTGTTGGTGGTGAGGATAGACTCGGTCAGACCCAGGATGAATCGCAAAAGTGAATTTAATGATGAACTATTAGTAACGAAAACCAGGAGGCACAGGAGAGAGTGGTGGCACAGACTGTAAACACAGGGATGTGAAACAGACAGCAAGGACAGGAACTACAATGACAGCGAAGACAAAACCACGACAAGGATCCGGTGGGAAACAAGAGACACAGGTGGGGTTAAATACACGAGGGATAAATCAGGGAAATGGGACATCTGGGATCAGTTAGGGGGTAGACAGGACAACACAGGGTCTAAATTAAGTAATAGAAAACACATACAAAACCCAAATCCCACAATTATTATTTTTTTGTGATATACCAAGTATTTTTTTTCCTGAAACAAAACAAAGTCTATGATAAATATCAATGCCAATTTTATGAAATTCCCTTTGCTTAAAAACACTCCAGTGTCCAGTGAAATCAGTCAGACCAACTTGCCTTCTGACACAAAACCATCCTGATTAGGTCAAGGGAATCGAAGTTGGAGCTTTCCAAGGAAAAAAGTGACTTCCTGTTTTGAGGGGGCAATGCTGTGGTGATGTCACAGAGGTCGAGTTAACGGAATATTTTCTGTATTTGACCAGTTATTTTTTTTTAAATGACAAGAAAATTTGAAGTAGAGGTCGCACTAGACTTTTTATGTGAAAGTTATGGAGTTTGGTTTTCTTTGGTGTGTTCAAGTTTGCCGCTCAACCACACCCCCTAAACATGCTCAAAAATCAGGGATGGTCAGGGTCCCTGCATACTGACCAAAGATGAAGCCGGTAGCTCAAAATCTCTTGGAGGAGTTTGTTAAAGTTCAAGGTGTGTAAACATCAGATATTGTCAAAATTTGCCCATTGACCCGGAATGGCCGACTCCATGCACATTTTAAGGAATCCCTCCGAGAGACTTTTTTTTTTACTTGGGGTACTCTACACAGCAAATCCAGCAGGTCTAAATTAACTCTGCCAGATTTGATTTCAACACTTTTAAAGTGTCTATATGGGTCCACACCAGAAAGTGTTAATTTAATTCTTTTTGGAGAGTTGGTACCTTAACTCACCTTAGGGGGCGCTGAAGAGCAGTTTGGCCATGGCCACTTTTGATTCCATTGCAGTTGACAATTTTGGGTAAAGTCTGGTGAGTTTTTGGACATGTTTAGGTCCCCAAATTTGTGATTTTGGGCAGAAAAGAAAAAAAATCCTGCAATTACAATAGGCCTTTGCAGCGCTTTGCTGCTCGGGCCTAACTGAGTTTTTATACTTGAAATCTAATTTAGCTGAAGTTAGAATGATTTTACATTTCGTTTTTCAAAATAAATAATTAGATCCTGTTACATAACTCTTTTTATGTACAAAATAAAATAAAGTCATATTTTAGCTGGGATGCGAGTCTTGCTGAGACTCGCATCCCAGCTGAGGACTCCCAAACTCAGTAATTGAATGGAATTGATTTTGGAGAAGTTGCTAATTTCGGTTCAGTGGAATGACCAAACTAATTTAGATAATTGGTAACTGAGATGTATCGGAGAGACTTTAGGGAAGATTGAAATTTATAATCTACCCGACCTCAGACATTCTGCATCTGAATTGGCTTTCCCCAGCCTTGGAAGGGCTGCATATTTCCAATCTCCTTGAAGATATGTAAACATAACGCTCCTTCCCACTTCAACCCCCATGTTATCCATGCAGCTGTGGAGCTGAGCGCTCCCAAGGACATTCCTCGATAACAACATCTTATCGGACTTCTGCCGGCCCATCACAGGGCCATGTTTTCACTCAGGTTGCTGACCCTTCACTCAGGTCTTTGTTTTGCCCTTGGTTTTGTCTGAATGTTGCCATGTGCCCTAATGTGTCCTTTCCTCTTTCTATTTATACTTCTCTACCAACCCTGAATAGGAGCATCTAGTTTATTTATTTTGGATCAACATTATTAGCTTTTTCTTCTTTTGCTCTTTCCTTTGGTTTGTTATTTTGTTTGTATTTCTTTTTAATTCCTGTAAAGTACTTTGTAGTGCCTTGTTGCTGAAAATGAGCTATATAAATAAAATTACCTTTACCTTTAGTGTTATGATAAAGAAAAAAGGAAGATAATGTTAAAATTACTCATCAATAATATAGCATTACTACTACTAGAGAAAACAAAAACAAACAGAAAAACAGCTAATAATACAATAATAACAATGTTAAGTATAATAAATAGATGCTGTCTGCTCCTGAGCAGACCTCCAAAGATCAGATGGCACATCACAGTGAACCCAAACCACAACCAACCAAACCATCAGTCCAGAGGTCCCCACCCAGGACATGTCAGCCAAAGAATGATAGGTCCACCTTGTGTGCTGTGTTTTAAACCTTTTGATATTCTGTGCATCCCCAGTCTTGTGTAATGCAGTTAAAAGAAAGACAGGGCAAAATGGGATGTGATCCCGGCTTAGACCATGCTTACCCTATTCTTTGTGTATTCTGCCTCTTTTTTTAAAATTGTATTTATTCATTAATTTATTTTTGTGTTTATCTCAAGTTTTCTTTCATGATGTAATTGGAAAAAGAAATTAAATAAAGTAAAGCAAGAAAAAAGAAACTGTATGACTTTCCAGGGTGAAAAATGTGAAAATTCTGTTGTAGATGAGTTGATGGCATGCAGCTTTTACAGATTTATATTTACACCACAGGACAGAACTTATTCAGCGCATAAAATATGTTTCAAGTTCAGTCACTCATTCACATGTACCAAACAACTGAGTTCCTTCTTTTTTATTTCTGATCACATGAAATCTCAAAATAAATCTTAAAAGTTCCCTATTGGGTATTTCAATGCCATAATTTGAGACATTACAGTTAAAAACTTGAATGTATTTTCCTGAATTTAGTTCCATCCATCATTCTATGAACTCTGACCAGTTTCTGCCTTGAGAAAAATGATTCTGTGGTGAAGTAAATTTAACATAGCTGAATCTGTGAAATCAACAATAAGAATTCAAGTTAGACATTAAAATCTAGCATTGAAGTCAAAAATATTTGTTCAACATACAAGACATTGTAATTTTTTCAAAAAATAATTTGTTTAAATACTAAGAGAATATCTTTTTAAGTTCACCCACACAACAAAAAACAATCTTGTTTTCTTTACTGTGTTTCATTCGATATTTCAAAACACCAAATACTACCCATAAGCCATCAGAGTTCCCAAGCACCAACAGACCTTATGATCTGAGCTAAGAGAAGTCATTAAGGTGCTTATTTGGTTTTGGTACAGTAACACAAAATTTAAGTTATTTTAGATTTGCAATACTGAAACCACAAAACATAAATTAATTTGTTTTTATATGTTGCATTAATTGATTTAAAAAAAAAATACATTTGTTGATATATGACCATAGGGACTGGCCATCAAGGTTTCCCACAATGCATTGTACCATCAGCAGCAGCAACTAATTAAACCACTTTTTTGTCACAAAGATTAGTGTTAAGACGTTGAAGGTGAAAAGGTAGTTCATCAAGAATGAGGCTACTTTTAGAGCAGTGGAGCGCTTAATAGCTAGTTTCTAGCATTTACATTTGTATGAAACTGCACAATGAGGGAGTTTTTATGACACACCTGTTCTGCCTGATGGTGCAGCTTTGTATATGATTGTGTTTGATTTACTGAAAAAAATGAAACTACTACTGCTACCAGAAAAACTCTGTTTTCTGTCAAAGGTTGAGCAGAGAAACAACTGAGAAGCAGGACATAGGAACTGTTTCAATTTTATTTAAATAGTTTCTAGTTCAGAAAAATCAGGCTTTGGTTCAAGCCAAAGAAGAAAGTGCTGATTTTCATTTAGAACAAGCAGGCAGGAGTGAGACATGTTTTCAAACTCATTCCCCCTCATCATGGAAACCACATGAAGAAGTTCATATGATGCAGCTTTTAAGTTGAGGGCTATCGATGTGGCAGTACAGATCGATAGCTGCTGCACGTAAGCTCGGTGTGAACTAATCCATGGTTCGGCGTTGGATTTGTTAATAATAGCAGATTTATTAATGAGATTTATTAAGGATGCAGCCCTCTGCTGCTTCCTAGTGGAAAACCGAGAGTGGCGGATATACCACCGGCTTATATATCTAAGTTTCCAGTTTTGTATTTTATTTTGTGGGAGTGGCTTATAGTGAGGTGTGCTCTATAGTCCGGAAAATATGGTACAAGACAAAATTAAGTTCACTTTACTTGGATTTATTGTTTTCATGTAACAAAATAAGAAAGTACTTTAAACAAAGAACGGCTTTGCTTGATAAACATAAATAAATTTTGCAAATAGTTGCCTTAGTTTTTTTTAAGTATGTAGGGTACAATATTTTTTATCAGTGTGTGTCCCTGCAGTATCCTCCAGTATGATGCTGCCACCACCATAATTCACAATGGGAAAGGGATGTGTTTGCCTCCACACGCTGTGTGTAATTCAGTGGTCTCATCTGGCCAGAGCAGAATTACACTAGACATACAGCCAAAGCTATCTGATGGAATAGTTTAGATCAAAGCACATTCATGTGTTATAATGGCCTAATAAAATCCAAATTTCTTTCTTCCCACTTAACAATTATGCAGTACTGTGTGTTTTTCTATTATCCACGTTTGTTGTTGTGGGTGTGAATAATTTTGTAAGGCTCTGTTTGTAGGAAGAAGCCACAAATCCTAGCAAATCCTCCTCAAAGTAGGCTGAGCCAGTCCTGCCAGCCAATTAACCAGATTCCAGAGAGTGTTTCTATCGTTACCAGCTGTCACCCTCTCAGGAGGGAGGAGTCAGAAGAGTGGACGACTTATTCTGGCCCAACTTCATGTCATCATGTGTAACACACACACACACACACCCACCCACGCCCACACGCACACACACACGCCCACACACACACACACCCACCCCCACCCGCACACACACACACACACACTGCACATGGAGGACTTTGAACTTAACTAGGTTATGTTTAATCAAGTCTGTGTGAGGCTGGGCAGAGATGAACATTAAACCCTACACATATCTTCATATCTTCTGACTGCCACACCGGAACCACTTTCTCCTTAGATTTCCACCTTATGGAATCCAATCCTAGGGTTAATAAACTTATGGAGGTTATTAATTTTATCAGTTGGCTTCACGTATGCTCTATGAATAATTCACAGTTTTATTATAGATTATAAGAGGTTGACTTGGAATTTGCTGCATGTTTCATGGGTTAATTTGTGCAAAAGTTCATCCTTAATAAAAAGAAAAAGTAACAAAAAAAGATCTAAAATGATTACATACTTCTTTTAGTGAGATACATCTATTTATGTTTTATATGAAACAAGTTCTTTGTGCATAAGTTTTACAAGGATGCTTTCTTTCGTTTCATCAGTTTAGACAACTTGTTTTAAGAAAATAGCTTATTTTTCATAAGTGCTATAGTTAGTGTTGCACTCACTGAATTTTCTTCAAACTGCTGTATTTATTACATTGTGTTAGGATCAGATGTATAGACAAGAGATGAAATACTAGTTTTTGGTCAACAAAGACAAAATAGTCTAATCTCTAATAAAATCCCTAGTGTATGGAAATCAGCATTTGTTTTGCCTCTATTCAAAGGTGGGGAATCATCACAGGTAAACAATTACAGACCAATCTCTAAACTATGTATCGTGGCAAAATTTTTTGAAAAATTAGTTGCAAATCAATTGAAGAATTTTTTAGATTCTAATTGTGTTTTACAAAATGTACAGTCTGGTTTTAGAAAAAAACATAGCACTGTTACTGCCACGTTAAAGGTTTGTAATGATCTTATCCAGGCTCCTGATAACAAAAAACATTGTGTTGCTTTGTTTATTGATTTATCAAAGGCATTTGACACAGTAACACAAGCTTTTAATTGAAATTCTACACAGGATTGGGCTCTCACATCAAGCTACCATGTGGGTAGCTGATTATTTGTCAAACAGAACCCAGAGAGTTCAATTCTCTGGTGTCACTTCTTCTACTCTCACTATTTTAAATGGCGTACCTCAAGGCTCAGTTCTGGGTCCGCTTTTATTCTCTATTTATATAAATAACTTGTGTGACAATCTGTCAAATGCTTTTTTCCATTTTTATGCTGACGATTTAATAATATACTGCTATTCTGCATCACTATCGCAGGCAATACAGTATTTGCAGTCTGCTTTTAATGTAGTTCAAGCACATTTACAAACTCTGAAGTTGGTTTTGAATGTGGACAAGACAAAAGCAATGATTTTCTCACATGCTAGAAAACTACCAGAAACTTCCCTATTGCTTACCACTGCCGTAGGAGCACAAATCGAGTTTGTCAGTAATTATAAATATCTTGGTTTTATTCTAGATAATGAACTCGCTTTTAAAAATCACATAGCAAATCTACTACGGACATTGAAAATGAAAATTGGGTTTTATTATCGAAATGGATCTTGTTTTACACTCAAAGCTGGAAGAAAATTGGTAGCAGCGACATTCCTGCCACTTTTGGATTATGGAGATGTTTTATATATGAATGCTTCGACCAAATGTCTTCAGTCATTAAATACTGTGTATCATTGCGCTGTAAGATTTATAACCGGTAGTAGACGTTTGACACATCATTGTGATTTGTACGCAAAAGCTGAATGGCTCCTTTAAGTGTACGGAGAAACAATCATTTAATGATCCTGATGTATAAATCTTTACTCGGTCTAACCCCAGCATATTTATCCACTCTCCTACATAGAACTGTCAGTTCTCGTTCTCTTCGCTCCAATAACATTATTCTTCTGCATGTTCCACGCTTTGAACTGAAAAAGGGAAGCAGGCATTCAGTGTTTTGCCCCCACAGCGTGGAATCAGTTGCAGTCTGAACTTAAGATGTCGGAAATGATTTCACTGGACTTATTTCGAGCAGTTCTTAAAGATAGGCAACAAGATTCTATGAAACAGTGTCATTGTTTTTAAATTGTTTTTATTGTTTTATACTTGTGCATATGTATTAATTGTTTTTATCTTGTAACCAGGTTGTTATGTATTGCAAATTTTTTGCTCAGGTCCCTCTTGAAAATGAGATCTAGATCTCAACGGGGTTTACCTGATTAAATAAAGGAATATATATATATTTTTAAAAGATTTTAGTCAATACATTTTACAAAAAGCATAGTTTTTAACATTTGAATTGTTTTATTATTATTATTTGTACACAAAATAAGTGAAAAACAGCTAAAGTCCAAAAGATGGAATTTCAAAGACCTTCAGAGAACCTGAAAAGCTACAAATGATGACACTTAAGATAATACTATAATAATAATAATAATAATAATAATAATAATAATAATAATACCACCATCACTTCAAGATGTTTAATTGTAAGTAATAAAAATGAATGTAGCTTTAAACTTTTGCACAGAATTACAGGGAAAGTTGCATAAACATTAGAAATCATCTGGTTCTCATACTTTATGTGAGCTCAGTCATGTGGAGAGCCATTTCACAGACCTGTCTTCTTTGTGGTTAATGCACAGTAAGCACACGGTGTCACAAAAACAACCCAGTTCAGTGGAATTTAATTCACCCAATTTAACCAAGAGTGCTGGAAGATTATGTAATTGTTTTGAAACAGCAGCACACGATTTTTCTTGCTAAATTGACTTCAGTGTTTCATGGCAAGACATATTTAACTCAGAGTAGCCACCACACTTCTTTCAGGTACACTTGTTAAAAGAAGCAGATAGGAAAAATATGTACACATTTTCTAATTGAAAGACCTAATTTCACTGAGGTAAACAGATAATGAGAAAAAGTAGCTAACAGAGATGTGCTGTAATGTTTGTTTTTGTGGACATTTTTCTAGATATTTGAAAAGAATAATTAATAGTGTAAGGAAAAAATACAATTTATTTTCTTGACAAAGAGCTGGAAACAAACAAAATCAGAAAATTTTGACATGCATTTTTGTTTCGATCCCTTTACTCTGACACTCCTAAGTCTAAGAGTAAAGGGTGGCTAGGTGGCCAAGTGTGGATTTAGGAAACACCTATTCAGTAGTCAGAGGTCACCTGTGTGTGGTTCTCTGAATCTTTCACTCTGGTTTGTATTAACTTTGGCCAAACATGATCATAGAGATAATAAATGCATGTTTTAGAGTTTTTTCATGTAATGTTTGTATTAAAGCTCCACCACAGAATGACACTAAAACTACATTAGCACTTTTTAAATCTATCTGTCCTGTCATTGGGATGGAAACAAGTTTTTCTTTCTTGCATAATTTTCCACAAATACCAACATCATTTAGAAACAATATACCCAATTTCTTTATATTGTTTTGCTAGTATTGTTTTTCTTTACTTTAGAATGTAAAAATCAAATCTTCTAAAAAATTAACAAATTTTCCACAGTAAATACTAAACAAAATTTCTAAGTTGTCTTTTGTTATTTTAACATTTGCAGCTCTAAATAAGGTTTGGAAGTTTGACATGTGCTGAACCTACAGAGGCTCTGAAAAAGACCAGCAGATCTGAGGGAGCAGAAGATTAGTGTTATGATGTTATTTCCATCATAACACTACTGCAGTTATAAATGGGTAGAAATCTGCATAACATTTCCCGTTTAAGGGTTTAAAGTCGTATCAGTGGAAATGTCTATCTTCTAACCTGTGTGTCACATTCTGTTCTTGCTGCTCCATCCAGACGACCTTTCTGTCCCTTTGGATGATCCTTTTAACTTAATGAACATTGCACATGAAAACCATCCCACATGCTGGCCTTGGCATGTGTATCCAAGCCAAGGGAAGGGGATGATGTCAGAAATATCAGGTTGATGTGATCTGATTTAATTTATAATGTCTGCCTGACCTTTATTACCTGTGTTAGCACTCAATGAGAGGAAGTTCAGAGGTAGAGGAGAGCCAGCAGCAGTGGGAAAACAAAGGCCGTGCTACATCTGCAGTTGTTTACAGTTAAAAGATTAAATTTGAAGCTTTTATAATCCCTCTCTTCTGGAGTCTTAAACCCTTTTTGTTCACTTCATCTTCCCTGCCTCCTTCTTTCTTCACTGCTCTCGTATCTCTGACAGTCATCTTCTCCTCTCTGCCTTTTCATTCTCACTGCTTATATTAATTATAAAGTGTGGTTGTATTTTATCTATCACAGCCAGATTCAGGTTTCTGATAGAGATTAGAATTCAACCCAAGGGCAATAATATACAGAGATGCAAGAAGAGGACAAGGGTGGCACAGAACGGATGCTTTCTGGAAGGAAGGAGAGTGTAGATGGTGAAAGGAAATATGTGGGGAAGTCATACGGAATAAAGATGGGAAATTATGCAGTGCTATATAAAGGAAGAGGGAGAGACGGGGAGCAAGAGGAGAAAAGCACAGAAAAAAAATTTGGCCAAAGACAGGAAAATGAGAAATGATGGAGACAAAGATTGGGTGAAAGAAGAACTAAAGGAAAAGAAGCAGAGGGAGAGGATGTTTTCATTTCTCATTTGAAAACTCCCTTCTCATCCGTCACTCACACTTTGACCCCATCTCGATCCTGGGTTTAACAATGCGAGCATGTCCACGCTGTGACATGTCGACGTCAGAGAAGGGAAACTACCTATCGCTTGTTTGTGTTGTGTTTGGTTGGAGCGTGCGTTAATTGTTTTGTGTTCCAGACAGGATGCGAGCGGATCGTGAAACTCTGGAGTCAGTTCCCACGGTGAGACAGGGGTTCCCATGGCAACCAAAGCAAAGGGAGGACACTAGATTTACCCTCACTCTTCCCCTCTTTTCCATCTTTCCTTCTGTTTCTGTCACTCTGTCTCAAGGGTGATAAAGGATTGTAGTCTCATTAATTTTTTCTGCCCTCTTGGGAGCAAAGTGTCCTGGAAGGAGACTTTGTGTGTGTGTGAGATCACAAGTGTGGTAGAATGTGTGTATGCGTGTGTGTGTGCTGTGGGCTTTATGTATGTGTCCTTGCTTCTTGAACACATTCCTGCCATCCATTGAGTTAGTGCTCATATTTGTGTGTGTTCAGTCCAAACCCAACACATTATTTCTTTAACTTTCTTTTTTAGACTCATTTCATACTTCACTGCCGTTCTCTTCTGATGCTCCTTCTGTCCTCCAGTTTGGCAGCAAACACGCAGCACTTCTGGGAAACTGACTTCCAAGTATGCCACCTTTTTCATTTTCTTTTGATAGTGGTGAATATTAAACATTTAACACTGTTCTGTGTGAATTTACGCTTCCTGAGTGAAGCTAACCATGAGAAATTTATATCAATTCATGATGACCATGAATCTCATCAGTTCTTGAATTTTATAGATTTTTCCTCCCTGTTTTGACAAAAGAGGAAATGTACATCTGCAGATGTTCTTTAAAGGAAGAATGAGATGCACAATTTGAATTTATTGTGGATATACTTTAAGCCACATGGTTCCAAGGCTCAGATGTAACATACTCGGCGAGTGACTGAGGGTCATTGCTCGTAACGGAAACCCTGTAAATTCTAGACACTAACAGGTACCATAGAATTGCACAAAAATCCGTGAGGGACGACGGAGTCCCTGCTCGAAATTCCATGAAAGAGGTGTACGGAGCCTCGTGCCGGAAGCCCATTGAAAGGCTGTTTACATCATTTTAAACTGTGATTGTGAGCGTGAGTGGGAATAAAATACCAATAGGTATTTCGTTCCATATAACACAGTAGGAGTGTAACAGGTAAACCTTCTATGGATGCAAAAGCAAGAACCCCCTACTTGATGACATAGTGTTTCTGTGTTTGATATGATGTAAAGCACTTTGAAATCCCTTGCTTCTGAAATGTGCTATACAAATAAAATTTGATTGATTGATTGATTGATACTCCCTCCACAAATATTTGTGTACAATCAGAGGCACCGCCAGGACTCTTGGGCCCCATGACAAAAAATGAAATTGGGTCCCTCCTGCGCACCTACTGTTACAGTTTCTTGAGTCTATCTGACCCATCATAAGCGTCACAATTTTAAAGGCTTGCGACTGCCTTCTTTTCTTTGGTCCACTACTGATACTAGCACAATATTTACTGCTAGTGAATTTTACATGCAACAGTTCTGCATACAGTAAACAAATAGGTTGCTTAATCTTTTATTATTATTAGCTATAATATGTCTCTCCCCACCAGCAACAGTCATAGGCAAGGTGCAAAATATACATAAAGCAATCCAGATTTCTCAAAAATGCTGTAAAGGTGCATTTTGTTCAAGCTGCAGTATATAACTTTAATAAAAAATGTTTCTCCATATCTGTTAAAACTGTCACCATGTTTTGTAGGACTATCTGGACTGACAGGAGGGTATTTTTATTGTTTATAAAGATTGCTTGAATTTCTGTCAGTAATAAATATATTTTTTGTTGTGTAATTCTAAAAAGAGCAGAGAGACAGGAAAAATCTCTATAGATTCCCTGGAATTATGCTAACTATCTTGTCATTGAACACAGTGTTCAATGACAAGATAGTTAGACATCCACAAGATAGACATCCAAGATAGTGGATGTCCAGATTGAAACTGCCTTTTCTGTTTTACGCATCTTTTCTCTACTTGTGTCGATAATAGACTTGGCTTTGGATGAACTTGTGACTGATAAAATTGTAACACAGGGGAAGAACCCGGATTGTGACAGAGGACGTGGCCCTAAAGCCAACTATTAGACTTCTCAAATATTATCAAGTAGCCTAGGGTCTTCCAATTAAAAGTACCCAGGTAGGTCTGGCTTAAAAAGATGAAACAGAAATAGTATACAAAATATATTTTATTTATACATTCTTTTACAATATTAAAAATATACTTTATTATTCTAATTTAAAACCCAATAAAGCACAGGAACCCAGGACAACACCAGAAGCAATCTGAGACATAAACAAACACAACTGCAAACCAAATTAGTAGCAACGCAAATTAATGACACAAAATAACGTTAAACAAAAGACAAGCAAATCTCACATTGCATCAACCCAGTCCTATAAAGCTGTGCCCACTGAGCTAATTCATAAAAAAAAAAGAAGAACTGTTGTTCTGGTTCTGTATTGCTTGTGCTACAACTCCAGCTCTAGAGGACGACCTATTAGCAAATTAACTGAGAGCATCAAAAAAATGCACCGTGGTTAGTGCATAATATGCAACAGCAGCAATCTGTAATACCCAAAAATGACAATAAAATGTCTGCCAACAATAATAAAGCCATGTAAGGTAAAATGAAAAATTGATACCTTAATCAGCCACACAAACGGGTACATTCAGACACTGCAGTGAAAAGCCCCCAAAATTCTTCCTAAAAGGCAATTAGAAATCACGTCAGAAAAACCAGTAGCAACAATTTAAAAAGCAACCTGACATTACACAGAACCAGCCACAGGTGACATCAAAAATCCATTTAACCCATTAATAAAATTATTTTATTTTTAGATAGAACCAAGTTATTGTGGGCAATGGAGCATTACTGAAAGACTGCAGGGAGCTGATAGCTGTAGATAACTGCCCTGACAGCTGGAGAGCATGGAGCTAAGAGTAACATGGAAAACAGATCAGTTTGGATCTGAACTGAGATCAGCTTCATGCAGGTCAACAGGGATAGAAGAGCTGCTAGCTTACAATTACTTTTCTAACACAGCAATAACATGTTAGGAAGACATTTTTTCCAGTTTGTAATCTTGTAAACTCCTCTGGCAGTTCAGGACATTAAATTGAAGTTAATGGACCTCTGAAGCCTGACTGGAGTCCTCTTTCTACAAGTCAGAGGCATTAGGATAAAATGTGTGTCCAGGATGTACTATATTCTCAGCCCCCAAAATTCTTCCTAAAAGGCAATTAGAAATTACATCAGAAAAACCAGTAGCAACAATATAAAAAGCAACCTGACATTACACAGAACCAGCCACAGGTGACATCAAAAATCCATTTACCCTACCAGCAGCACACATATCCAGGATCCAAATCCTGGTGCAACAGCCCGACGAGCATGGCGCCAGCGCTCATCCGACAGAGATCCAACTGCACACCACAATCGACCTGACTCTCATAGCTTTCCGGGCACACCCGGTGCCTATATACACTAAGGAGCCCGACAATGCTGTGAAACGGAAGTGAAGGTGGGGAAAACGGGGCATTGGTGTATTCAAGGGCCCGAAACGGGTGGGAATTTACAGCCATTTCATGTATACACTGTTCTCAGCTAATACACCACCCGGTTACACAATGTATGTACTATTGGCAATTAGCAAGACACACTCAATAAAGGAGTGGTTCTGCAGTTGGGACCACAGACCACTTCTCAGTACCTATGCTGTCTGGCTGATGTTTTGGTCAGTTTTGAATGTTGGTGGTGCTTTCACACTCGTAGTAGCATGAGACGGACTCCACAACCCACACAAGTGGCTCAGGTAGTGCAGCTCATCCAGGATGGCACATCAATGCGAGCTGTGGCAAGAAGGTTTGCTGTGTCTGTCAGCGTAGTGTCCAGAGGCTGGAGGCGCTACCAGGAGACAGGCCAGTACACCAGGAGACGTGGAGGAGGCCGTAGGAGGGCAACAACCCAGCAGCAGGACCGCTACCTCCGCCTTTGTGCAAGAAGGAACTGGGGGAGCACTGCCAGAGCCCTGCAAAATGACCTCCAGCAGGCCACAAATGTGCATGTGTCTGCACAAACGGTTAGAAACCGACTCCATGAGGATGGTATGAGGGCCCGACGTCCACAGATGGGGGTTGTGCTCACAGCCCAACACCGTGCAGGACGCTTGGCATTTGCCAGAGAACACCAGGATTGGCAAATTCGCCACTGGCGCCTTGTGCTCTTCACAGATGAAAGCAGGTTCACACTGAGCACATGTGACAGACGTGACAGAGTCTGGAGACGCCGTGGAGAGCGGTCTGCTGCCTGCAACATCCTTCAGCATGACCGGTTTGGCAGTGGGTCAGTAATGGTGTGGGGTGGCATTTCTTTGGAGGGCCGCACAGCCCTCCATGTGCTCACCAGAGGTAGCCTGACTGCCATTAGGTACCGAGATGAGATCCTCAGACCCCTTGTGAGACCATATGCTGGGACGGTTGGCCCTGGGTTCCTCCTAATGCAGGACAATGCTAGACCTCATGTGGCTGGAGTGTGTCAGCAGTTCCTGCAAGATGAAGGCATTGAAGCTATGGACTGGCCAGCCCGTTCCCCAGACCTGAATCCGATTGAGCACATCTGGGACATCATGTCTCGCTCCATCTATTTCACACCCGAATGTATTCTCTTTTTGTGAAGGGGAGAAGGTGAGGTGAGAAGACACCAACGGTTGTACTTCATTCTATTTTTGGTTTTGATTGGAAGACATTGAGAAGAAGACTCAAGATTCAAATCATTTTTGAATCTTTTCTGCTGACTTCCACATTGGTGACCCCGAACATCTGAGAAGATTTGAACATGTTTTTTAACGAGAACTCACCAGATGCTGCTGCTGCTTCTCAGCCAGCTGTGGTTTCGAACCCAGTTTCTTGCCAGGCGGCCGTTACTCTAACCGTTATCAAGCTTCCAGAGTTCTGGCAGCACAATCCAGAACCATGGTTCCAGCATGTGGAAGCCCAGTTCCATCTCTGTGGGGTATCCACAGATGAGAACAAGTACTTCCATGTAGTTGCTGCGTTGGATTCCGTTTCCACCCGCCGTCTGATGGGTCTGCTGAGGAACCCACCAACTGCTAACAAGTACAGCCGCTCAAGGAGAATCTGCTTCGGCTCTACCAGCTGTCAGACGCGGAGCGGCTCTGAATCTCTCTGAATGGCTTCGGGGATTGCAAGCCCTCTGAGCTGGATAGGGTTGGGTTAGCAATAGGGTTAGGGGCTAACCCTAACTCTACCCCATGCTGGCGTTACTTTGCTCGGGAGATGCTTCCTTCCTTTTTACACATCTGTTTCTGTGCCAGCTTCCTCCATCTGTTCGCACAGCGCTGGCCAGCCCTCCGCTGATCCGGACAAAAGATTATCGCTCCCTGGCTGAAGAAGCGGACCAGATTTTGTTGGCTTCCAGGCACTACAGTATGAATGCATTTCTATCAGGTGTGACTCAAGGAGAGTCAGAGCCTGTCGATCCCGTGGCTGCGGTGACGGAGCGACGGAAGGACTTTTGGATTGAGGTTGGCGACTGTCTTTTTCAACAGACAAGATGGGACTTTGTAATAGCTTCAGTGGGACTTTGTAATAGCTTCTGTCTTTAACTATTTTGGGTACAGATTTTGTGTGTGCTTTTAGGTTATTAGTACATGTTGCTAATAGCTGCTTAATAGATGCTGTGTCTTTTGATACATACCCCTGTAAACTTGGCGGCCATCGACCCCTCACCAGCATGCTTGCCACAGGTGATGAGTATCAGCGTCTATTAGCAGAGTTCCCATCTTTAATGGTTCCCACATTTTCTGCTACCATGGCAAAGCATGGGGTGGAACATTGTATACCTACGGTCGGTCCACCGTTTTTTGCGCGAGCACGCTGCCTAGACACCGCTAAGTTGGCGATAGCACAAGAGGAGTTTGCAAACATGGAGCGTCTTGGCATTGTACGGCGCTCCAAAAGTCCATGGGCATCTCCGTTGCACATGGTTCCCAAAGCAGACGGGGGTTGGCGACCCTGTGGGGATTTTTCGGCGCCTTAACAACGCAACCAGTAATGACAAGTACCCAAATCCTCACATTCAGGACTTTTCTGCCCTCCTGGCTGGAGCAACCATTTTCTCTAAGGTTAGGGTAGGGTAGGATTAGGGTAACATGTTTCGAACATGTTACGAAAATGTTCGTAACATTTTCAGAATAAGTTGCTATCGAATTGTCATTACACCCAGTTCATATTATAACAGTCCAAGTAAAATAATGTACAGTTGACATTCATGCACCTAGTGAGTATATATGAAGTATGTTGTCATACTGAAATGCTGCCATGGTGACGACCCTTAAC